>NC_138192.1:66456259-67678759 GCF_964194105.1 Spermophilus citellus
AGATAGCCATGAGCTTTCTGGTCTCTGTGAGGGGAGTACCACTTCTGAGGCACCTCCCCCAAATCAGAGAGGTAGCACTACTCATTGAAACTAAGGAGGAAACAACTTTGCTTCCTTGACATGTGTGGGAGTGGCAGTCCCATGGTCTCTAAATGGCTTTGGGGTCATTCTTGCTTTTCCTTGAAGCACAGGTTCATAGCCCAATAGGTTTATGGTCTAACTCAGCAGAATCCAAGAGGTCTGACAGTCTTTCTTCACCCCCATCCTGCCTTTTCTTTCCCCTTTATTTCAAACTGACAGAGTCTGTGTCCTGCTGAAATGGCTGATTAAGTGCAAGTCACATCCACAAACTATTTACTAAGAGTTTGTTCAGTTGCACCTTCATGTTCTTTTCACAACACACTTTGCCATATGTTTTTGTAAGAGGCCGAGAATCTCCCAGATCTTCAAGTTCTGGTCCCTTCTTGGTTACTAATTCCTTCTGTTACCAGCAGGAGTTGGATATGTGTTCCACTGGATGGAAGAATGAACACAGCAAACGTGGCCAAGTTAAATAAGGAGCAAGACGTTTATTAAAAAGGAAAATGAGAGAAAGATTCAGAGCTCTTGGTGCAGTGTGCCTGGGAGGGGCAAGAGTGCCATTTACATCTTACCATGCTCCTCCTTTTATAGGAATGTAATTAGATGATCAGCTCCTCCTGATTGGTTTTCGATATTCCAATTGTCCCACAGTGGACATGGGTCAGATTATAGATTATGCAGGAACTTTTGGCAAGATAGAAACATCTGCCTTTTCTGAGAAATAGGAACTGTCTTATAACACATTCGGGCATGTTAAAAAGGCTCTCTTCATACTTGGCGTCTTGTCGACATTTACTGTCCTTTCTGTACTCTCCACTGTCTATCCTCTGCTATCTCATTTCCTTAACTCATCTTTTTTTCTCATTTTACTACAAATAGGAGAAACAGAACCACTCCTTCCACATCTTGCTCAAAAATCTCATCAGCTAAATATCCAATTTTATTGCCCATAAGGGCAACCTTTTACAAAATACTAGAACACTCTCCCACCAAGTTCTTTGCCATTTTATAACAAGGATCACCTTTCTTCCAGTCTCTAATTTTCTACATTTTCTCCTAAGACCCCATCAGAATCACCCTTAAACCTATATTTCTGACATTCACCTCAAAATTCTTTCACTTTCTATACACTACCTGGTTCCAGAGCCACTTCAATGTGTTTTTTGTTTAGTAGCATCCAACTTTGGGGGTATCCAAATTTGTATTAGTTATTTGAGATCACCAGAACAAAATAGAGTAGAGGGTTGGTTTAGACATCAGAAATTTTCTCACAATTTTGGAGACTGGAAGTCTAAGATCCTAATGTCAGTAGAGTCAGTGCTTAGAAAGTTTTTCTTTCTTGAGTTACAGATGGTGGTTTTCTCACTGTGTCATCCCACAATGGAGAGAGTGATCTCTTTCCCTCTTCCTCTTCTTATAAGGCTACAGCCTTATTAGATCAGAGCCTCACCCTTATGACCTCATTTAACCTTAACAAGTTCTTAACACCCAATCTCCAGATACACCAGATACAGTTACTTTGAGAGCTATAAGCTTTCTTCAGAATGCAGGGGGCAACTCAATTCATAGTAGCTCTTCACCACAAGAAAAATATCACAACTTTGTCCTAATTATCAAAGCTTGCTAGAAAAATGTTCAGAGTTCAGCAAATAATATTGAAATCCCTGAATCTCCCAACTAGATGTTTTGAGGCAATGAAAATATTGTTGGTCAGAGTGAGTCTGAATGTATGCAGAAGTGAGCCCCAGATGGGGTGGGCATTTTCCATCTAGCCTTTAAAGGAAGCCTAGAACCATTTCTACTCTGCCACTTTTCTCATTTCTGAGTCAACATCCATCCTTACCTACTTTGGTTGAAAGGAGGGAAAGCCCCAATTGTGAGAGAACACTGCTATGGGGCCAGGGAGAGAAGAGAGACTGATGAATAATAAGATACTTATTTCTTTTCGTGAGCCTTTCCCACTTTTATATAATGATTTGTTGGTCTGGGAAAATTAGGACAAACTAGTCCCAATGCCATTGTTAAACAGACAACCAGAGACCTAATCACAATACAAATTTATGGCATATTATAAGAAAAGTAAAAACGGAGGCATGTGAATACAATGCATATGTAATAAGATGTGCTAGAATACTGGCATTACATAGGATTTTCTAAATATACTCTACTATATTACTATTGTTTAAAAAATTATAATTTGAAATATTACACTGAACTTCCAACTAGGCACCTGGTGAAGTGGAACTGAAAGCTTATCTTGGCAAGAACTATTGCCAGACACACATTTATGTCAGATCTGGAAGATACTTTAAAGCAGAACTTATAGACCATTTGCTAAAGAATTATGCCACTGAACCTGAGCATACAATAAACAGGTACCCTCTAACAGGGGAAGGGTACACCAGAGACTTTCTGATCTGAAAAACTTCCCTTTCTAACATTTTTTTTATATACTGAGGCCAAATTTTCCTGGGAAACAAAAAATAAACTGGACTGTAGCCATTTTCCACTGAAAGTCAAGTCCTGGAATGATTTATCATGGATAGTCCCATGAGGTCTTAAGTAGGTACTCATCATGAGAGGGAGTGGTCTAGGGAGTAGCCCAGGTTTATTCTTGAGGTATTTAAGAGGGAATTGGCCCATCATTGTATATATATATATATATATATATATATATATATATATATATATATATATATATAGCTTTGACTAGAAGTCCCTTCACTTAGCAAATAGGCCTTAGAATTATAGTGTGGAAAAAATTCCTGGAAAATAATAAATACCTAAAAAAAATATGATCTTGATATTATAAGTAAGTGGCATCATTGAGGCCCCACCAGAGAACCAAAGCAAAATAAAGATGCTTCTTATTCTGAAGGACTTTTAATATATAGTCATAATTTTGTGGTCTAAACAGAACTCATGGAACTTGCTGGTAAATGCATAATAGAATTACTTATCTAATTGAGCATTCTTGAATAATCCCCCAAATTTTTAAATAATTTCAGAGAAAGAACAGTTTCAAGGCCTTTTGAACTTTAAGTTCATCTTAAAGATATGATAGTACAGCTACTAATGCCACTTCATAATTCTTTAGAGCTTGTAAATACCCCATGGTAAAGAAAGTTGATTCTGTCTATTGCTCCATTTTTATCCCATGGTCTGTCTCACTCTGAGTGTAGTGTATGTGTGTCTGTCTGTCTGTCTGTCTGTCTCTCTCTCTCTCTCTCTCTCTACATATATATAGATATTGGTACAGATACATACTTCACAGAAGTAATAACAGTAGAACCCCTGGAAGTTGCTGACAAACAGACCATGGGACTTTTGAAAGTCTGATTTTTGAAAGCTGGTTTGACCACTTTTATTTATTTATTTTTGGCACCAGGGATTGAACTCAAGGATGCTTAACCACTGAGGCACATCCCCGGCCCTTTATGTGTTTTATTTTGAGACAGCACCTTGCTAAGTTGCTTAGGTCCTCACTAAGTTGCTGCTGAGTTGCTGAGACTGGTTTGAACTTTTGATCCTCCTGCCTTAGCCTCCCAAGCTGTTTTAATTACAGGTGTGCACCACCATACCCATCCTAGATTGACCACTTTTAAAGAGTGAAACAAATAGTTTTATATAGGTATGTATTTTAAATTGCCAGGCAAAAATAAAGCTATTTCATAAAATAATATAAAACATAACATGCTGTTTCTTTAATAATTTAGCAATTTTACTTTATCACTCAATTTATCTGTTTTTGTTTTGCATATGTACTTCAGAAAATTGCCTACTCTGTACCTTGTTCCACTAAAAATTATGGTGTATGGGAAGAAGGACTTTACATGTCATTTAACCTCATATCCTCAGCACCAGGAATAGCCCACCACATCTGGCACTCACTACATGTTCACTGAATGAATGAATGAGTGAATGAGTGAAGGAAAGAG
Organism: Spermophilus citellus; assembly: GCF_964194105.1. Classification (NCBI taxonomy): domain Eukaryota; kingdom Metazoa; phylum Chordata; class Mammalia; order Rodentia; family Sciuridae; genus Spermophilus; species Spermophilus citellus. The sequence continues at coordinate 66,460,279 of NC_138192.1, forward strand.
GTGAAGTCAGTATGCAATGATTATAATAATTATAATTAATTTGTTGGCAATTAACTTTTAACTTGTTTTATAAATGATATTTTTGAAAGCATAGAGAATATATTAAGGAAATAAAAATAAGTTGGAAGTTTTAATTAGATATAAAATAATATATGTAAAAGGGCTACAAAAATTGTTATTAACTATTTTTTAAAATTTATATTACATGAAGTTGAGATGTGTTGTAATTACAAACCCTTCATCAAATGTTCAAAATACTTAAAATTTATGAAAATATTCAGAAGTGTATGCAGCAGAGTTTTAATAACCACAAAAATAATTTTGTACAATTTATTTGCCTCTTTTTAATGCGAAAAGTACCTTGTTAAAAATTCCAGGTCATTCTTATGCTTTCAAAATAAGACTAATAGTGGAATGTTGGTTGGACTTTGAGTCAACCACCAATATTCTAGTCCAGCTTGATGAATTCTTTGGGCTCTGATACTTTAATTTTTTTCTCAGGCACTAATTTCTTTGTAAAATAAATGATCTACCAAATCCCTTCCCATTTGAAAACTGTTATTTAAAAAAAAAAACTTGGTGTTTGGCAATATGTCTATAGGTTTCATTAAACTTTCAATTATTGGGCAAAATGTGGAAAATCATCTCTAGTAAAATAAGAAATACCTGCATTGCTTTCTGAGCAAGCAACACCTGTTAACTCCTGGGCAAGTCTGTTATTTCCTGTTTCTCGAAGAATGTTCAGAAATGTAGAAAACCAGTTTTCTTTCTGCACAATCCTGCTGAGCAACTCTCTTACACCTGATTCATTTGCATTATTTTCTGCAGCAGTAATCTGTTAAGAGAAAAGTAGAAATAAAGAAGATTCAACATATCAATAAATTTAAACAGGAAATAGTTGTTAGGGAAACTGAGCAATTAAGCATAAGTATTTTTTAAAAGTTTATATTCAGATACTAAGGAAAACAGCAATGCTACATGCAGCAATTTTGAAGTCTACCAGGAAAAATATCTCTGAATCAAACACCCTTTGAAACATGTAATTTTTAAGCCATTTTGATGTCCGAACCTGATGCTTAGAAATAAATGTTTTACCTCGTTCTGAATAAGAAGAACATAAGAAAAAATCTTTCATCAATAACCATATTTTATCTCTTTTTACCAATTTCTTTCTGTATATCTATGGCTTGCTATTTCCGTTCAACACAAGAAGTCTGTAAATGGGAAATAAAATATTTTTTATCCAACTTCTCTTTCTTCACTATTTCTACCATGGAAATAAGTAATTACAACCACAGATTCATATTTTTGTTTATTTAATATTTGCATTATTTATAATTACTATAATAAAATTTTCCAAAATTTTGTTTATTTAATATTATGACATTTTTTCTATATCTATTCCTTTTGTAAAGTATGAAGTAGACTTATTTCATATCCAGTCATTATAATATTTAGTCTTCATTTTCTTTCCTATTTATTTATTTATTTATTTATTTATTTATTTTGGGTACCCGGGATTGAACTCAGTGGCACTTGACTACTGAGCCACATCCCCAGCACTATTTTGTATTTTTTATTTGGAGGTTCACTGAGTTGCTTAGTGTCTCGCTTTTGTTGAGGCTTTGAACTCACTATCCTCTTGTTTCAGACTCTCGAGCTGCTGGGCCTAACCTAGTGAATCTTTTTGTAATGTGGATCATTTGTATAATTATTATCACAATGCATCTTCCTAAAATAGATTCTAATAGAGTAACTGACATTTGGAGAAAAGACTAACACAAATCATGTTAGATCAGAAAGAAATGACGCCATCATTAACTTTCTGTGGCATCAAGGAAGCTACTTCATAACCCTGAGCCTCCATTTCCACATGTGGAAACTGAGGCCACCAGAATGGAGATTCGAGTGTTAGTTACTCCATCCTGATTGCACATAAGAAACACCTGTGGAGACTTAAAAAAATGCTAATGTTTAGCGTCTGTCCCAAAGGATTCTGGTTTATTTTGTCTATGTTGAGGACACAGAACATTTTTCAAACATTTTTTCTAAGCATCTCATGTGATTCTTACCAGCCTCCTAATTGAGAAACACTGATATAGATATTCTCAAAGTTCTTTCTCAATATCTATGAATCTTCTATATCTATAATTTCAGCTGTTTAGACTAGTTTGTTCTTACAAAATGTGTTTTCTAGTCCTTTAAATATATTCCAAGGCCTTTTAATGTCAATGATTTGTTAACCTTTTTTCAAATAATGTTTTCTACAAATTTAGTATTACCTATTATTATGGATGACCTAGGAAATTATTTACTTTAAAAAACCTACTCTCTCTCTCTCTCTCTCTCTCTCTCTCTCTCTCTCTCTCTCTCTCCTTCCCTCCCTCCCTCCTCCCTCCCTCCCTCCCTTCCTTCCTTCCTTCCTTTCTACCAGGAATTGAACTCAGGGGCACTCAACCACTGAGCCATATGCCCAGCCCTGGCTTTGAACTCATGATCCTCCTGTCTCAGCCTTCCAAGCCACTGGGATTACAGGCATGGGCCACCACACCTGGTCTTTTACAAACATTTCACTAGCAGATACTACTTAGTATAAAAAATTGTTCTACATGACCTCTACTCAAATGTCATTTTAGTCCTATTAGCTAATAGGTAATTATACTGTCCTAGGGCTTTTCATATATTAAGCTAGCAACCCTGAAATAGATACCAACATAAACCCCTTTCACAGATCAGAAGGCCAAGAGGCACAAATATGTTTGGCTCTCTCTCCAAGGTCACAAATCTAGTAAATGTCAAAGGTAGAATTCCATACAGGTAATTGACTGTAGAGGCTAAAACCTGACTTCTTGCGCTATAATCATAGCTAAAAATTTTCTTCAATTTTATTTTTTGTCAAAAAGTGATTATTTGCACTTAAAAATTAAACTTATGAAATTTTAAGTGATTTCAGGCCATCTCTCACAAACCATTGTCTAAGCAATTTTTTGCTCATTTCCTACTTTTTCTCTAACTTCATTAATCTCCTAATGGAAATTTTTTGACTTCTCTGGTATTTGTAAGAGTTTTATTATTTACTACTAATTGGAGAAGTAATTGCTATTGACACAAATTACACTGGTTTCAACACCTCATTTTAACTAAACCCTTCCTTTTATTTTTTTTTCCTGATACTAGGATTAAACATTGAACTTAGGGGGTACTTTATCACTGAGTTACATCTCCAGAATTTTTACTTTTTATTTTATTATTTTTTAATATTTATTTCTTCGTTGTAGTTGTCAATACCTTTATTTAATTTATTTATTTTTATGAGGTGCTAAGGATTGAACCCAGGGCTTTGCAAGTGCTAAGTGAGTGCTCTACCACTGAGCCACAACCCCAGCCCTTTACTTTATATTTTGAGACAGGGTTTTGCTAGGTTGCTGAGGCTGGCCTTGAACTTACAATATTGCTGCTTCGGCCTCCTGAATAGCTGGATTACAGGAGTGCACCACCATGTCTGGCTTCAATCATTTCCATTTTTATTATCCCATTTTTAATCAGCTTTAAATATACTTGAAGGAAGTAATAAGAAAGTATTTCTCTAAAAAGAATTAATGGGCACTGTAATGAATACTTTTATTAAAAATCTAAGCATTTTCTACTCACTAAATTTTCTTTGACTATCAATCTGTTAAGTAGATTTTTACTCTGGAAACACATATGTCACATTTTCTTTACCTTTATTGATCCCAGGCATTTGCATATTATAATGCTTTTGTTTTCTACATTTATTTGTACTATTTGAATGCAGAAATACATATAACATCTGTGTAATTTTAGTAGCTTCATCAAGATTCTGAATTTTTAAGAAATCATCCCCATTTGGATGCTGGAAAGTACATCAGTTCCCTTTGAAGTAATTTTACACACACACACGCACACACACACACATACACACACGTTTTTCTTAATCTATTTTCCTATAATATTATAAAGATGTTAGACCCCAATAAATAAACACAATAACAGAAATTCCTAGAAGGGGAATATTTAAACTTGAGATTGATATAGAATGATTCCCTCCCCTACTAGATGTTTTCTCTATGAATTTAACAATGTCAATGGCAACATTGTTAACTAATTTATGGAACATAAAATATAGGTGAATTTCAATGGAGTAGTTTCACGCAGCTATAAAGAAGAATATAATTGTCATTTGTAGTAAAAAAGATGGAATTGGAAAGCATCATGGTGAGTGAAATAAACCAGAAACATAAAGTCAAGGGTCATATGTTCTCACATGTTGAAGCTAGAGAGGAAAAAATAAATTAAAAAAGGAACTCATGGAATCAGGAGAGATGCCAATAGAGTAGAGGAAGAGGATCTGGGGGAAGGAGGATGGGAGGTGAAGGGGATGCTGGGTATGAACTTAATCAAATTATACTATGTGCCCATATGAATATGTCAAAATGAATCTCACTATTGTGTATCATTGTAATGCACCAATATAAAACAAATAAATATGGTAAATTTGTGGGTAAAGCAACTTCTAAATTTTATGTTAATTTTTGTTTTTCTTTCCAAAAGAAAACAGTTAAGTGATGTGATTCTGCAATTTGTATTTGGGGTAAAAATGGGAGTTCATAACCCAATTGAGTCAAATGTATGAAAGATGATATATCATGAGCTTTGTAATGTTTCGAACAACCAATAAAAAAAAAAGTAAACAGTTAAGAAACCAAAGATATTTTCATTAAACACTGGCTTGCCCACATGATGTACAGTTAATGAAAAATGTTTTGTCTTCTTGTATAATAATCTCAGATTGCTATTTAAATATAACAGTTTTTTTAATCCAGTAGAGTTAAACTATCAGATAACAGTAAATTAGGAAACAAAATTATGTTAAAGCATATAATTTGTTCATGTTTTAATTACGTGTTTAATATCAAACTGACAGCTAAGTTTATTCATATTTCTTTTTTTCCTCTTGTTTTTCCTAATTTGCTTGATAATACAATAAATGAGGGGAAAACTGACTGGGACACTCATTTCATTTGAGGAAAATAGGATTTAGCTTCTAGCTGGACTAGTCTTAGTACCTCTGTTTTTCCAAAATAAACAAAAGGTTTATGGAGTGACCAAGACTACATGTGTCGAATTCTTTTGAGCAGGGTTGAAACATGTACCTCTCTTGGGTTGTTCCGGTTGACATTAAGATTCTGTGGAAATGTTTAGATGATCACTTCTGTTACAGAGTTCACAGCTGTCTAAATCAATGGGTATGCCAAGTTGTCACTCTGCACCCTAAAAGAAGCAGGGCAGTACAGGGTCACTCCCTTACAGGGATGGTTCTGATGTAATGATCTGTAAAAGAACTAGTGTTTACTGCTGTGTCTCCAGCATTTAGGATAGTGCCTTGAGTACAGTAGGTGTTCCTTAGCTATTGGTAGGAAGGATGAACTCTAACATTGCAACTTGAACTCCAGGGAAGCACAGCCGTTGTCTTTGATTTTCTCTTATCTTTCCCACTAGCTTGTTGTCTGGCACAAATATGCCACTCAACAAATTCAAAAATGAATGAATAAATCAATAAACCAAATAGTGTTTTGGGGTACTTATTGGACACAAAACTAAGTCACAGACCGTTTTCAGAATCCCCACTTTAATTGGGGGAAGGGGTTGACATATGGAGGTAGGAATCCTAAACTAAAATCACAATCCAAGTAGGAAATGTCTACTGGAACACAAGTAAAGAATAAAAATAAAAGATCAATTTTTAGAAGTCCTGATTACTTAGTTAGGCTAAGCTTAACTTTTGGTATCTTTTTCTAAACTGTCAAAAATTACATTTGGAAATCTAATGCACGCCATCCATTCATTCTCTAATGCCTGACAAGGCAATCTAACACATCTGTGTTTTCAACTTATTCCAGAGAATTTTTTTGGAAATGAATTCAAGCAATTAATCAAGTAATCAGTATTTATTAAGTACCAACCCTATACCTAGTCCTGGCTAGGTTTTGGGAAATGAAAGATGTATTTTCCCCTTCAAATCAGTTTAATCAAGGGACTTTTAGAAGCAGATCTCAATTTCAACATGAGATTTACCTAAATCCCTGAAGCTTCAACTTTATAGGGAAATGTAACCAGATGAGTGTTAATAAAGTCAATATAATTATATCAAAACAGTAAGTTCTTTCCTAAACACTGTTTTTCATTTGATGTTGACTAAAGCACTATGAAAAAAAGAAATTATTACAATGTTCATTTTCATTGGACAAACTTAGGATTAGAAAACTTAAATAACTTCCCAAAGTTGTCTATGTAGTAAAAAGCAAATATAGCCCCAAATCCACATCTTCCCATTATAAACTCTCATGACTGTCCCATCATACTTTCTGCTATTGGATAAACATGGATGATTTCCACATCCCTAAAGATTCTTCCAAGTATAATGTTTCCTTCTTATTGTTTCCATAGCTTAATTTTGGAAAAAATAATGTACACACACACACACACACACACACACACACACACACACACACATAATTATTAGTCTCTCACAGAGTCCCTATTACTCCTAGTCTCAAATAAATAGCTCTTCATTCTTTCCAGTCTCCTTTGAAATGTGAATCTGAGGCAAAGTTTGGGCTGCTTTGGCCTCGACTGCCATCATTACACAAAAGTCCCTTTACTCCCAGTCTTCTTTGTGTCAAATCCCTTGCAATACTGCTAGCTGCCTCCAAGCTTGCCAGAATCAAGAACTTGGATAAAATGTAGCTGGCGGAAATTCAATCCAGGCAAGACAAAAGTGATGCTGATAGGCAGAAGTATTTAGAGTAAATAAGAAGAAGTGCTGTTTCACTGGCAATCGGGACATCATACCCACCAAACATAAACAGCTTTGTGGTGTTACTGGACTCTGTTGCTTCTGGACTTCCTAACAGCTACTGTGGCTGGAAATGCCATCTTCCATCTCCAGCTGGCTTGAAGGCTGCATACTTTCTTCCAAATTAAGATTCTGCCACAGTGATGTACACATTTGTCATATCCAGCTGGACTACTATAATGCGTTCTAGTTGGTGCTCAATACACAAAATGACATAAACGCTACAGACAACAGTGTAAAGTAATTTACTTTGTTGGGAAAACTGGCCATCACAATTCAACACATGTTGAGTCTTTGGATAGGCCCTGTACCTGTTGAGTCTACGAAGGACCATTAACTTTAGTTACTAAAGATCAACTCATAATACAGGCTAAAGCCAACTAATCTGATACCCAGAACATTGTAAAGAAGATACAAACAATTAACGAATCAAACAGAAAAAGGAAAATGTCAAAATAATAACAGTATAGACAAAAACCCTTGACTTGTGGTGATTTGTCTACAAAGCTTTTAAAATACACTTTTGACTTACAACCATGAATAAGGCAGCTTCAAGTAGGCCAGCATTTGTATACTTCATAGTATATTTTCATTCATTGAAAAACAATGAACATTGTTTTGTAACATCACCTGTCAAATTCATCCTATCAAAAGGCTACCTTTATGAAAATCTGCTATTTCTTTCCTAATATGAAAAGCTGCTTGGGCTGGGGATGTGGCTCAAGCGGTAGCGCGCTCGCCTGGCATGCGTGCGGCCCGGGTTCGATCCTCAGCATCACATACCAACAAAGATGTTGTGTCCACCAAAAAATAAATAAATAAATAAATAAATATTTTTAAAAAATCAGCTTTATTTAAAAAAAAAAAAAGAAAAGAAAAGCTGCAACTGGCAACATATTTCTTCAAGTGAATTATCTCCAAAGTTTTATTCCAAAGAACATGGAAACTTTGGTTAAACAAAGAAAAAAAAAGTGTGTGTGTGTGTCTGTGTGTGTATGTTATATATAATTTCCTCATTTGAACCAACATTAAATGGTATACTAAATAATATGGGTCAGAGATCGGAAAGCTTTTACTCTAAAGGGGCAGATAATAAATATTTTAGACTTTACAGGCCATATGAACAAACTGTGAAAAGCAGTCATAAAACATATGTAAACAAATGAGCACAACTGGGTTCCAATAAAACTTTATAAACATAGAAGATAAAAAAATTCAAAAACCTAAAGACCATTCTTAGCTTCTGGGCCTGCAAATATGAGTAGCAGACTGGATTTAGATTTGGGGGTATGGTTTGCTCGCCTCTGTTCTATGTAACCACATTAAATAAGAACTAAAATTCAGTACTATCAGGATTTGATGTATCTAGCTCTGCATTGTTCTTCTTGGAAGAAGTTGAGCAAATTAACTTACCTCAGTTTTCTCTTCTGTAAAAAAGAAACAATTCTATTATGATCCTTCATGGGTTATTTCAAATATAAAATTACTATAATTGTACATAGTAAGTGTTCAATTAACAGCATTTATCAATACAAATTCCTGCTTTAATGTTAGTTCTTTAGTTTATTTCAGTGAAAGGATAAGAAAGTTAATTCTTTTGTGTTTAAAATATGTATACGGGGTAAAAATGGGAGTTCATAACCCACTTGAATCAAACTGTGAAATATGGTATATTAAGAACTATGTAATGTTTTGAACAGCCAACAATAAAAAATAATAATAATAATAATAATAAATTTCAAAATTATGTTTTCCAGCGCCCAAATCGTCTCTTTTTAAAGAAGGAGGGAACCAGATTTGAAAAAACCATTTGCAATCCCCACTTTGCAAAAATCTTTCTTAAAGCCCAGCTCCATCTGAACTGACACCTACCCGATTTCTGTCTTCAAGTGTCAACAGTTCCTTCTCCATGCATTTATCCAAGACATCTTTAACCAGAAGCTTGTCCACCAGAGTGGGCTGAAGGAGGTTCAGCAGTTGGAGACATTCATCATGAGCCTTCTCAAAAGATGGGGAGGGCAAGTCTGTGAGATCCGGGTTCACATAACGGGCCGCTAAGGTGTTGCCGGTTCTCTGGAGGGCCACCACAAATTCCCGCGTCCAGCCAGGGGACCAGACTTCCTTCTCCAAAGTGTTCAGGAGCAATTCAACTGCGCGCATGTTACCAGAAGTGGCCACGGTCCTGCGAATCTGCTCCTTCACTTCATTAGTCAGAAAGGTCAAGTAGTCCAGGACAGGCTCTACTTGGATGTAACTTTTCAATCTGACCCTGAAGCAAGAGATGAGATAGCGAAAGTTCTTGTCTGCAGAGAACCCATTTGACATCTTTCCTTCTCAGGGAGGGAGAGGATTCTCCCAACTAGACGGTCCACAGTTGAGTGTTTGTAACGCTGTCAGCTGCTTTGAGGTGGCAGGGTCTTCTGCGCTGTGCCTAACCACACGGTGGCCTGCGGGATCCGGGGCCGGTGCAGGACAGCGCGGTGGCGCCTGAGCAGGTGGGCAGGCAGGTGGGCAGCGCGCGCGGTGTCCCGGGCGCGGACGCGGCAGGTTGCGACTGACAGGCCGGTTGCTTTGGCTCTGGCAGGGCGACACTTGTACCTTCGCTGAGTCCTGTTTTCGGCCAGGCAGTTGTTGTGGTTAGCTGGACTGGTTTCTGTTTCGATTCTCTTCTCGAAAGACTTTCCATACGTAATCTCCAGGGCCCCAGGGCCGGGAGTGTTTCCCGGGAGGAGCCAGCCACCCTTTGGTCGCTGTGGGTTAGGAGAGGGCTTCGGTAGAGGTCACTATGGGAAGTAGGAAAGGAGAGCGAATTTTCTTGGATCCATTAAAACAGCAAAAGCAATGGCAAAGTTCCCCAGGGCCTGTGTTTTGGCTTCTCAGCAGGGTTCTGCCTTAACAATTAGATCCTTTGTCAGCTAAAATGTAGAGAGCAGGAAAGTGTGAGATTTGGGACTTCCCGTGTGGAAAATGAAGAGAGACTGCCCCAGACCCTGATGTGAGCAGAAAGGAATTACCCTTTGCTAGTGAAGGCACTTAAGTCTGATCCAGCCAGAGGGTGAAATTGCAAGGGACTGGCCAGGAGATGAAGCTAAGAAAAACACGGTTCCAAAATCCAGGAACCCCAGAACACCAGAAGGAAGTTACCTTTGCACCCTTCCTAAAATAAACCTGACCTCTGGACTCCCAAGAACTAATTTGTTCCGCCAAGAATTTGAGGGTGAGTATGGGAAAAAAAAAAAAATAAGTAATAATAAACAGTTATAGCCTGATTTCCTCAGGCCTAGATTGCTAGTATTTATATATCCTTGACCAGGGCCTGATGACAGATGCAGAAGTACTTTAACCACTAACTCAATTCAGGAGGAAGCCAAGACTGAAGTTTTCCTATCTCCCAACATGTGAGTTCCCCATATTCTTTAATAGATAACTTTCTTTTAATAAAACAAAACAAAACAAAACAAAATCCCCAACAACTTATTTTTTATATAGCTGCCATTCTTTTCTTGGATTCCATACAGCAAGTTTTGGCTGAAGCAACTAGGAACTTAATTAGCAACTAATGTACCAAGTTGTAGTAAACATCAACATTTGTCTATGTCATGAGAGGAAAAAAAAAAGACATTCACACTGAAAAATGGCAGCTTCATTTCAGTACAGAAGCCACAAAAACACAAGTGCTTCAGGTTGTGGCTCACTAGAAGGCATTCTGCAGCCCTGGGCAACTGTGGTTGTAGTAGTATATGATTATAACTTCATGGTTTGGAATTACATGGTAGATGGAGGGGTCATTTAGGCCATCAAAGATATATTTAGGAAAATTAATGTTAGCAAAGCATATTCAGTGACATGTGGATAGTACACTGAAGCCTGGTGGTTCTTTGGACCTTGGGAATTTCAAAGTCTTTAGGTTTATTTACTGAGGCATACACAATACACAGATAAGCAATTTACAGCATATTGTCTTATTTTATTCTAGAATTATAGTATATGACTAAGACTCTCTTCCAAAGAACTGTAAGCTCATGGAAGAAGGGGCATATTTATAGTGGCCAGTAAAATGCTATATGAATAGGATTCCCTTGATGATTTCACCTCTGAACAGGAATATTGAGTTAGCTAACAGCTGGCCTGATGTCTAGCACACAGAATTATTGAAGTGAATGGAACCTTGGCCCTGTGGAGTTCTTTATTTTCTGTTTCTTCATAGGACCCTATTATTTCTTGTTTTGGGAGTTGACTTTGTAATTAGATAAAAGAGAATCAAATTTGATGTTTCTACAGAAGTATTCAGCTTACTAATTTTAGTTATTAGGTCTACAAAGATCTCATTTTAGGATATTGCAAAAATGTATCTCCCAATGCCTCCCCACCCCTGCCAGCTAGCTACCCGTGGGTTTAATTCAATATGTTGAAGCACAAACTGACCCATCAACCAAAAGCCATTCTGTTCCCTGGCACTTATCCTTCTATATTTTGGTTCTAAATACTGGAGAAAGAGAAGGGATTGGTTATTTTCTATGGGGAAACAGATAGTGTCATTTTCTTAACCAGTAAATTGTTGTCCTGGTAGAGAAGGAGTCAAAAATAAATGCTTAAGTGTTTGTTATTCAAATTATATCATTCATTCACTTGCTCAAGAAATATTTACTAATACTTTATGATCAGCTATGTTCTAAATGCAGTTAATAAAATGAAAAATACAAAATAAAATAAATAAAAAATAATATATTTAAAAGTTTCTATTTTTATAGAACCCACATACTAAATGGGAGTGGAAAGACAGATAATTAATAGCAACCAACAAATATCCAATGTGCCAGGTAAGGATAAATGCTATGAGGACTATGGTTAAAAGCTAGATGAAAATACACAGTACAGTTTTTCTGTCTGGTTTTCCATGTATAACTGTCCTTGCTTACCTGTCATTATCAACATCACATGATAATACCAACAATAATCCATAGTCATTCTCAGTTGAAAGTTGTTGAATAAGGATTGAGTGATGAGGACTGAGTGTGTTAGGAACAGTAAAGGAAACAGAAAGGAACCTCTCTTTCAGGAATCTGCCATTATTTTGATAGGGCCACTTATGGAGAAAGGTTGAAGAAACAAAAACCAAACCCTGTCTCTCAAAAAGAATCTTTTTTCTTCATGTATATTTTTGCATGGTGATTTAGTTTATTTTCTGCCTTTTCTTTGGGTATTTTCCTCTGTCTGGTTTCTTCTAATATCTTTCACTTTCATTTTTTTTAATTTTCCCAATGTGAATTTCCGTTTCCTTTCTCTTTTGAGATAGGAAAGGCTGCTGATCTATGTCTTTCCCTTTTTTTCTGGACCTGCCTGTTGTTTATACCCTGCCTCCTCCACCAAAATAATTTCCAGTCTCCATCAGTTTTAAAACACTCTTTAGTGTTTTTGTTCTATGTGTGGTAGTTCAGGAAGATCCTGAATAACTGATTCTCATTATTGTCCAACTTTTCATTTTAATTTTTTACATTTAAGTAATAGGAACAATCACAGTTGTCATGAGAATATAATAGTCACATGAAGCAGTAATATTTTTCCAAAGAAATTAACAACAAATTTAATTTAATGAGAAAATCTTTAAGAATTTTTAGATAGTCCTTCATTTGTTTACTAAATTATATCAATAAAGAGCAATTCTATGTGACTTAAAGTGTTAAATGCTTTTACCCTAGCAGTGTGGAGTTGTGGTTATGCACAGAAACTGAGCCCAGAGTGTAGGGTTCACAGTTAGCATGATCTAATTATTGTATGATTAAGAGAATCACCTAATATACTTCAGTTGTAAAATAATGATGCCGGTATCATGTCGTAAAGTTATTCTATTCTAAGCATGGACTGAAAAGCACTTATCACTAGACTTGAAATGTTTATGTGCCTAGAAAGTGACTGCAGCCCAATATGCTTACAGAAATAAAAGAAAAGAGATTGTACCAACTTTCAAACAAAGTACATTCTATAAAGGAAATAATTTAGTTTTGTATATAATAAGTAGCCAATATATATAATTTGTATATAATAAGTAGTCTATACTCAGTGTCTTTTATTTTTGCAAGAAATTTATAGGCTTATTTATCAGGAATGTTTATTATTAAGTAACACTGATTTTAACTTTCAATTTCAAACCTTTAGTGGTCCCATAATAGGGGAAAAAAGTTTTAGTTAAGTTTACTTGATTTTGATAATTATTTCCTAGTTACTTCTACCAATTCAGTTAACATTGTAGTTTCTAGTGTTCACATTAAAAGTTTGTTTGTTTTGTTTTTTACATAACAGTTTTGGCAAACAAATCATATTTCAGTGGATAATTTTTCAAACATTCATTTTTCAAATTCTTCCACCATAGCTTAAGTCTTTTGAAAACAATTTCTTTCAGGTGTTTTTGTTAAAATGGTACCTTCACCTCAAAGGCATAGATTTTGTTTCTTTTACTTTATTTTTTTAAAATTTTTAATATTTATTTTTCAGTTTTTCGGTGGATATAACATATTTTTTTACCATATGATTTTTTATTTTTTTAGTCATACATGACAGCAGAATGTATTTTGACATATAATACATACATGGAATGTACATACATCAATCATAATGTCTATTCTATTCTGCTGCCCTTCCTATCCCCGCTACTTCTCCCCTCCTCTCCCATCCTTTCTCTCTATCCATGTTTTACTTTATTTTAAGTGCTGGCTAGGCACAGTGGTGCACAAATGTGATCCAAATGACATGGAATACTGAGGCAGGAGGATCACAAGGTTGAGCTTAGCAAGACCTTAAGTGACATAGTGAGTCCTTGTCTGAAAATGAAAAACAAAAGGGTGGAGGAGATGGCTCAGTGGTAAAGCACCTTTGAGTTCAATCTTCAGTATCAAATAAATAAATAAATAAAATGCTTAGGAGCAATCTCTTGTCAAATGTAATTAGACTGCCATTTTCTTCACCCTGCAATGGTCACTGTGGGGTTAGACATTGAAAAGTGGAAGTTTTAATTGCTTCATGCCCACTGTATACAAATTGTTAAATATTTTTTACTCCTCTCCTGCTAATTTTACAACTGATAGTCTTAAAGTAGTACTAGGAATATTAGGGCTATAGAATGAGCTATTGAAATAAAATATAGAAATACATTGAAACAAATTTCAGAATTGCTGAATAACAAAAATTACACTAAAAATGAAATATTTTAAACTCTAAAATATTGCTTATCATTAATGCACAAGATTATATAAATTGCATTCAAAAAAATCTTATTTCATTCACCTGATTCTTTACTTTTTAGTTTTTGGTTGTATTTTATAATATTATAGTTGTACATATAAGTGCTTTTTTTCAATAAATGCATCTATATTCATAGGAGTCTCTATTCAAATATTCATTTGTTTTTTTAGTACTAGGTATTGAAAGCAGGGCCTTGCACATTCTAGGTAAGTGTTCTCTTACTGAGCTACATTCTAGCCCTTTCCATTTTCTGATTTGAGACAGGATCATGCTAAGTTGCTCAGGCTGGCCTCAAACTTGCAATCTTAACTTAGTCTCCCTAGTACCTGAAATTACAGGCATTGTTCCCAGCTCATGTGCAACTATTTTAAATGACAAGGAGCAAAACATTCTGATTTTTGATAGTAAACAAATGCTAAAGGATCTTCAGGCATTTTATTGGAATATGACCCTAAGAATTCTAGAAAATTTGTTTCCCAGTTTCTTTACCTTCCTAATATACACATTGCTTTTGAAGAGTATTTCCCAAGAGGAAGCACCAAACAGCACACTTGATTCCCTTTTTGTGGTCACAAAAAGAGCCAGGTGACATTACAGGAAATTTATTCTCAGCCCTATCTTCAAAATAGCCTCACATGGAAAGATGTTTAACCCTTGCACCAAATGCTCCATGATTTGAAACTTTAACATCAGTTAATTTTCCCTTCAAACCCACTTGTTATTGTATTGCCCAGGCTGAGGTGAGAACCAGGGATTACAGCTTCTGCTAGCCTATGGAGAATATGCTTGAAAGTGAATAGTTATGTTCTGTACCACTGTGCCAAATAGTTCATTGTGAATACTGAGCCATCACTCTCCTTGGGGGTTCTGTTATTTTGAGCCTCTGGTCACATTTACCTTGGCTTGTATATATTTCTGTTTAAAGATGCCTTATTAATATATATTGTTAATTCATCAACAGCAAGTTATTCATGACTAATGCTAAAACTTAAGCCTGAACAAAACTTATCTAACATATTTATTTTCTCTGTAAAGCACATGGAAGCTTTTATATGTTTAGGAGCATTAGACAGTACTTTAGCACTGGGCCTGAAAGGCATCTCAAACAGTCAAACACCAACAAAGCATACACACACAAACTCACACACACACACACACACACACACTCTCTCTCTCTCTCTCTCTCTCTCTCTCTCTCTCACACACACACACACACACATACACACACACACACATACACAAACCTGCTAAAAGGTCACTTGCTGTAGTGTGAGGCTAAGACAAGAAAGCAGAACCTTGGTTTATTTGACCTCAGTGTTGGGAGCACATGGGTTGTGTGATTCAATGTTTTTTTGTTCTATATGCGTTTGCAAAAGACTGGAAATATACCACAAGAATGGATTTGGGGATTACAACTTTTAGAGGTGGGGTCTATAAGGAGTTGATTAGACCACAGGGGCTTTGCTTTCATGTGTGGGACCTGTGTCCTTATAAAGGCCATGAGGAATTGAGATTGGTCCCTTTTGTCCTTCTATCTAACATATTAGGACCATCATTCAAGACATCATCTTGAAAGCAGAAATGGGGCCCTCACCAAACACAGAAGATGTTAGCATCTTGATCTTGGGCTTTCTGTCCTCCAGAACTGTGAGGCAATTGATGTCTCTTCTCTATAAATTACCCAGTCTTAGGCATATTTTTTATCATCGGTAACTGAGAAAAACTGTATGTGTAGGCAAACACATACACACAAACATACATACATAGAGCCTAACCAGTGTTATTTGAAAAACTGGATTGTGTTTTGTAGACATATTTCTGAATTATTTATAATTCAGTATTGCTAATGCTATGAATTAAATGGACACGTATTTTCAGAAATTTATTAAGGAACATGCTGTAGTTTGGAGCATTCATCCACCAAGTCCATTGACCTGGACAATGTCACATATTTGCTTAGGAACAAATAAAACCCATTATATATTATAAAAAATATGTAGATTCATTGCAGTAGCACTTTGAGCTCTTCAAGTATAAATTTGTATCTGGTATTTGGAAAAAAATGGAATGCGAAAAAAATGGATTACATATAATTAAACTGAAAAAGCCATCTAATGTCTATGAACTACAGAGAAAATAGCAAGTACAAGGAATATAATTCAGGTACTTTGGAAGAATGCTTGCTTACCTCCAGTCATATTGTTGCCTACACCCTTTGTTGTTCTTTAGCCTACAGGTTTAGGAAAGAGACAAGGGACAGAAGAAGCAATTCATCTCTTGTTAGGGTAGGTAACTGTAGTTTTTTTATACTTTTACCACCCACAAAGAGGGAAGTTAGGGATACTATTAAGAAATTCAAATTTCATACCAAAATAATGTAGTTATTTTGCTGCAAATTTTTATGCCATATATGAACAATGTTCAAACTGAGAAGATTCAGTGAGCCTTAATGCTAGATAACATGTAGGGTGATGGACAGAAACTCAGTTGGTGAAGCTTTGGGTCATACCCCCTATTCCAAAGAAAGCAAATCTCTCTCTAATTTTTAAAAACTTTGGGATTTATGTATTTTTGAAAAGGTGTTTGAAAATCTCTGTATAGAAAGATCAAAACATGATGTCTAAAAAATTCTTATAAAGATAGAAATATTGAATCAGAGCCTTCTTGGACTGACACACTGACACACACACACACACACACACACACACACTTGACAAGTAGCAAGATGGGTTCCAGACAGGATTCTGGCTTTATCCACAGGCTCTGAAACCTGTTTACCATTTTGTAGAGTGAGGGAAAGGGACTTCAATAATATTGTACTGCTATTGTGGTAAATGAGAGTGCATGGATAATGTTGGTAAATGAGTGAAGTAATGCTGCATTTAGTTATTGAGGTCACAAATTATGCCATGTTTTACAACGTGAAATTATACTGCACTATAAAAATATTTCCTGATTACTCCTAAAAGAATTATTTTTTCTTCTCTGTCTCCCTAATTAATATGTATGTGTCTTATTTGCTTACATGGGTATTTGTGTTGAGAATACTTAAATTTAAAGGCCCCCAGAGCTTGTATAGTCCTTCCTAATCCCTAGAACTTGGTGGAAATTTTTAGAACTTCTTCAGCACTGATGATTTCATTTTGTACATTGTTTTCTCCCTCGAATGCAGGAAGAACTTCAATGGGGAAATATTTACACTATGTGAAAGTGACAAAGTTGTCTAAATTATTCTATTGCTTCAAATGATCTACTTAGTAATCCTCTGGGGGCTGGAGGTGTAGCTCAGTGACAGAGTATGTGCTTAGCACAAATGAGACCCTGAGTTCAATTCCTGGGTCTGAAAAAGAAAGGAATCAATCAATCAATCAATTAATAAATAAAAGGTACTTTAAGATGAATGACTTATAGTTTTAATAGAAAAGCAAAAGTAAATAAGGCTGCAGGCATGGACTGTTAGTGATATCTAGTATATGCCTCAGAACTGCTTTAGTCATTTCAAAATGGTATATGTTCACAAATGTGATGCATGCTGTTCATTAAGAATTAAGAGTTATATTAACATTTTATATTGTGAAACTTATAAAAATGTTTCAGGTGAAACTTTTCTCACACACACACAAAAAAAAAAAAAAGAAAGAAAAGGAAATAAGAAATGACTTCTGGAGGTTGAATAAATTTCTCTGATGGGGCTGAGAATTACCTAAGGCTCATTATATGCACAGAAATCTAAATAACAAGATGTCTTCTCTGAAGAGCTGGTGGACACAAGCAGTCAAGGCCAAATCTTTATCTTGGTTGTATTCAAGCCTTATCAGAAAGGTAGTTAAGTGGGATCCCCTTCTGAGGTTTCCTTCCTGAGCCTTCTCTGTGCTACTACCCATACATGAAGCTTCCTCTGCCGCCACCTTGTGGGGCTTTATCAAATTTTAACTGCATTAGTAGTGATTAAGCTGATATCAACTAAGCAAAATTGTAGCTATGTACAATTATAGAATTTTTGGCAGTTAATAGAAAAGTGATAATCTATATTTTTTAGTGGCTTCCCCTAAATATAATTTAAAGTGTTCTTTTTTAAAATAAAAGCAAAGAAGGTAACCTTCTCCCTGATTATCTGTGCTACTAATCCTCTGCCCATTCTTGGAAAGAAATTCATTTTAAATTAAGCTGCTCCGGACCCAGGATACTTCTGCTACAGAGTCAGAGGGTAAGAAGGGAGGCACCTACATGTAGGGCATTGAGACTGTGTAGGGCTACTTTGACTACACCCACCTTATACCTTCCTGACATTCCTTATGTGATCTCCCGGTGTCCTGGTTTCCCTACAGGTACAGCACTTGCCTCACTTTTTTGAAACTTCATTTTGACTTATCTGCCATTCCCAGTAAGCTGTAAGCTCCACAAGGCCAGGAAACATGTCTTCATCCTTTCTGAATCCTCTCATCAGCCGTAGAGCCTCAGACAGAAGCAGCACTCAATGAATCGACTTTCTTTGGAAAATCCTTTTTTTCCTTAGAAGGGGAAAACTATAGGGTTGGGGCCAGATTAATTTAATCTAATCAATATACCCCACCTTCTAGTTATAGTGATTAAGTAAGGGATGGTCATGTACCCCAATTAGAACCAAAGAGATAAAAGTGGAAATTCCCCAAGCTATTTGTGAATCAAGGGTTGAGAGGGGGCCTCCCTCCTGTCCTAAGGAAGAGGGAGAGGGACAGAAACTGTTGATATACCAGAAGAAGCCTAATCTGAATCCAAGACTGGTGAGTCATATGAGTCAATATATTTTCTTGTTTGGATATGTTGAGTTGGGCTTTCTTCACAACATAAAGATTAATTGAACTAATGGGGAATATCTTCCTTTTTCACAGGAGAAACTGAGATTCAAACTGAGTTACTAATGTCTCAAAATCAATAGATAAAGTTGGAATCAGTTTGAATCCAGATTATGCTTGTTTTACGATTCCTTCAAGAGAATAACTAGAATCAATCTGACTTCTCTTGAAGTCAGACTGTGTATGTGAATTAATAAAATCTGTGTTAATAAAGTTTAAAATAATCAGTAAAATTTGTTCTAACTCTGGCATTGATACTAATTTATTATCTTCATAATATGGTTAAAATCTGATATACATATTTTAGGCATATGCCTTTCCAATAGCTATCACTCTTGTTTTCCTCAAAGCATTTCTCAACTTATGTAAAAAATTTATTTAAAATAATATGCAGAGGAATACTTTACTGAGGAAATTTAATGCAAATTATTATTTGATCTTTCTTATTCTTATACCCAATATTTTTCTCCTATAAGGTCCTTGCTTAGCATCTAGATGGCAATCTTAAGTGACAGCCGCCATTTTAAGGAAAAAGTTGTGCTTTCCAGCCCAAGGGCATTTCTTAGAAAGGCACACCACTTCCTCATACTAACCCAACCCCTAACTACCAGCATTAGGACTTGCTGGGCTCTGATTCCTGAGCCTGCCCCTTAAAGTCCTGGAACCCAAGTCTGTTTTGCCTTTCTTTGCTTTAGAGGCTATAGAAAGATGGCCTTTATTTGTCAGGTCTGACAAATAAGTTCTCCTGTGTATTTCTGCCTGATCTTTCATTTCTTGCTTACCTGTCTCTCGTTCCTTGCTTTCCCTTCACCTCTTACATCCCAGCTGAACCCCTTTTTTGTACCTTTCCATTTGATTATATTTTTGGATATCATTAACTATGATTTTATTAGACAATTTATGGGAAACTTTTGCATAAAGATTCTGTTACTAGGTAACATCCTCCTTTCTCCTCCCTTTCTCCTGGGCTGGTTGCCTAGTTCTCTTTAATATGTGGCCCAAGTATGCAATCCAATGGTAGCTGATAAAAATCTAGTTTTTTTTTTCTTCTCTTTCTCTCCTAGATAGCCTAGTTGTTCAGTCGTGTATTTTGATGCACTATTTAATATAATTATTCTATAAATATCACCTTATGCAATTTATTTGGATCTTTATTTTTCCTTACAGAATAATTACATAGGTTGAGACTCTAATTAAAAGAGTTGTTAAATTGGGGCAGAGTTGTAAGGTGAGTTTCAGAACTTCTTTTTTCTTCAATATACTTGATATTTTTCAGTTGCCCTTGAAGATCTGTTCTTCATCTTTCTCTACATTGCTCTGTGTCCTGAGAGACTGACCTTTTTATCAACTACTTCCTTTTCCTCTGGTTTCTGATCAGGTTTAGCCAACAGAAGCACTGATAGGAGATCAAAGGCAGGGAGAAGGGTGAGGTTTTGGAATTTCTTCTCTCAAATTCATGTCATCTGGCTCAGCCTGCATCTCTGCATTAAAGGTCATATATCATGGAGCCTCTTCATATAGCAAGTTTATCCAGGTTTCAGTAACTGCACCCTTGTCTTCTTGTACCATCAGCCCAAGGGTGGTACTAGTGCCTCAGTGTTTTAAGAGAATGCTTTTTCCTCCCTTATCAGTGTCTCTTACCTATGTGGATAACTTTATAAATAGTGACTGTATGACAACCCTTTTATTGTTGTGTTTTGAATGTGCCATCAGCTTTTTTTTTTTTTTTTTTTTTGAAATGGCAGCAGCTAAGCGTTATGGTTAAAGACCAGAAAGCAAGACATGTGTTCAAGTGAAGCCAGAATTAAAAGATGCAGTCAGTATAGATACAGTCAGTATAGATAGGTAAATCCAGTTGGGTAGGATCATAGAGGCCAATTTGGGTCCAGGAAGTTGGAGGGGGGATTTAAATCCTAATGCCTTCAGAGCTCTTCCTCCACCCTAATCAAGATAACCTTCTCCTGCTCTAACCTGTTGCTGAGATAACCTGTCCCAGGATTTTTTTCTTTCCTTCTTGGCTCCTCCAGCCTGTCTGCTTCTCAACTTTTGGCCATCCCACTGAGCATCTCCTGGGCCTACTCACATATGCAGGAAAGAAAGAGATAAGGAAAAGAGGGCAGGAGAACAAAAGAAGCCTAGGACATATTAAAAAAGAAAAACCCCTCACTTTTTGGGATACCAGGATACCAGCTATGGCCCCCTTCTCCTTCTCAGGAAAAGTCTATATTCCCCCCTTTTAAATAAACCCTGCTTTATATGCTTGCCTTGGCATGCTTCTCTAGTGTTGTACTTGAGCATTTGAGGGAGCAGAACTCTGTAATCAGTGGTATCACAAGGTGAGCTTGGTTGAGTGGATCTCATGTGGTGTGTTTATTGGGCTTGTTGTACCCACTCTGGGTTCTCTTGGCACCATTACAGATCACAGGTCTTCATTTATGTCAGTACACATCATAATTCCTACCTTTAGGGACTTTATAAGGAAGATTCCAAGAATATTCTTTTCATCTTGATTTAGTTTCTAATTAAAAATATTAAGTTTTAAATCAGTTAATTCTCAGATTTTAAGTAGCTACAAAAGCTCTAAGAATGGGACTTTACTTGTTCACTCATCATTCATTCAAAACTGCACAAGTACTGTGGGTCATTATTTTAACATGAAAAATGACCAGGTTATGTTTTGTTTGAAAAACATTTTGCAATTGTTTTGGTCTATGTCCACCTTAAAAGTTTAACTTATTACTATCCTCGTTTTCTCTTAAAATGTAATTGATGCTACTTATTTCCCAAGATTGTTTTGAAGATCAAATGTGATAATGTGCAAAACTGTCTGTGAAAGATATCCCGTGCTATGTGCTATATAAATACACCGATTGTAATTTGTTCATTCTTATTACAGGTCTCATTTGAACAAATAGTTTTAGAAATTTGGGAGTGTCTTATTTCACACATATATAAAACACCTGAGGAATAATATGAAAATGTGTTGATCTCAGCATTCATCCAGTCTAAAATCTACTGAAGAACTGGGTCACTTTTCTTTTTAATGAAACTATTTTTAATTTTTTGTAATAGGCGTTATCTCACTTGATTCACATTATACTTAAGCAAGTTACTAATAAAAGCAATAAGCACCAAAAACAGCATCCATTTAACATTTAGTTTATATATTTCGAAAGTCAGTTTTGTGAGTTTATCAACCCATCTTATGTATATGTAATCTAAAACATATTCATGAGCATGAAACTTAGATTTAAAATTTAAGATAGACATTTTTCCAATGTTGCCTGAGTAACACTTTACTTTATTGAGGTTATTAACTATAGTGTTTTACTCTTATTAAGTATTAGTTGTGGACACATATTGTGATCAACATTTCTCAAGAAGTCTTCATTTAATACAATTGCTTAATAAGACTTAATAATCAAAGTGAGGATATGTATGTTCAGGAACCTTTTGAAGAGCTCTGTAGACACTCTTCATATGTGCACTATTTATTAAATTGTTGTAAAGTTTGTGCTTCTGCCAAAAGACTAATTTATATTACTAGAAATAAAACCAGAAAACTTATTTAAGCTTAGGTAAAGAAAGGTAATTTTGTCATTTGGTCAAGGTAATAATGGTGAAGAGTATTTATTTTTGTCTTATTTGAAAAGCTTATTCTTTTCTCTTTGTCTTTACTGTTGGACAGTAACCTTTGTGTAATTGATGAAAACTATTGTGGGTTTATACGAAAATATCATTTTATAATGAAATAAATGGCTTCATTTTATAATGTCATATTTTTATGCATTATGCAAATAGCACATATATAAGCTTCCATTATACCACGTTAAAACACAATGAATAATTTCTGGACTAAGTTTGATAATTATTGTATATCAGTTAAATAAATTTATATAATACATTTTAGCATGATACAGATAAATAAATACTAGGCTGGATCCAAGGTGACATTATAACAGAGGACATTGTGACTAAGTGTCTATTCTTCCTCACCTTTCAGGTTTTGTTTGTTGTGGACTGAATTGTATCCTTCCACAAATTCTTTTTTTGTTTGTTTGTTTGTTGTGTGGGGGATTGAATCCAGGAGTGCTCAATAACTGGGCCACATCCCAACCTTTTTTATATTTTTATTTAGGGACAGGTTAAGTTCCTTAGGACCTCTGTAAGTTGCCAAGGCTGGCTTTGAACTCTCCATCCTCCTACTTCAGCCTCTTGAGCTGCTGAGATTACAGGTGTGCAACACTGCACTCAGCCCACAATATTGTTGTTGTTTAAACCCTAAAACCCAATGTGATGGGATTTAGACATGAGGCCCTTAAGAGATAATTTGGTCTAGATGAGGTACTAAGGATGGGGTCCTTCTGATGAGATTAATGCCCTTATAAGAAGAGAGCTAACAGAATTTAACTTGCTTCCTCTTTCTCAATCCTCACTTACACAAGCAAAAGGTGATGTTAGAACACAGGAAGAAGGCAGCTATCTGCAACCCAAGGACTGACCCTGAAAGTACCTTGATCTTAAGCTTCCAGTTTCTAGAACAGTGAGAAATAAATTCCTTTTTTTTTTTAAGCCACCCAAATTGTGGCATTTTGTTCTGGTCACCGGAGCTGACTGAGGTACCTTTTGTACACTTTCTCAAGTGCTAAATAGATTTAAAACTTGCCAGAATTATTTTGCATATTCAATTGACTGTTATCTTCAATCCATTAAGTCATAAAGTTATTTCTATTATTTACTAATTTTTATGGGCCAAATGAATCAATTAACTAATTAAAATTAATTAATTTTTAGTGATACCAAAGAAGTATTAATTTCTTAGGCCCTTTTCACTTTCACTTGTAGCATTAACGGTTAGTCCTCATTTTAGGGTCGTTTTGGAAAAATCTCCCATGCCTTAAAAAATAGTTTGTTACCATTTCTAGAAGTAGAGGATAACACACTCCATTAAGATGCAGACACTGGGTGGTTGGAAGGTACCCTTATCAGTCAAGCTGTTAACTTCCAGAAGCCCCTAAAATCAACACCATACCCCATCTCATTGTTTACTCTAACTTAATAGGCCCAGTATTAATTTTTGATCCCATACCAAATAGTACCATGTCATTAAAGGCAAATCTGAAAACATCTGTAAATCCCTGAAGTTTCACCTTAAAATAGAACAATACCTCACCATCTCAACTGCAACACTGATATCACCATCAACTCTAGAGTATCAACAGACTTGTCTCAGTCTATTATCAACACAGCTGAAAGGGGACATGCTATGACTTCCAGATGAAGTCATAGCATGTCCCACTTAGGTTCCAACTTTCAGCTCCCTCTCTCAGCCAGATCATGAAGGAGTCTTCAAAATGATCTATAAGACTTAGATGATCAGCTGTAATATCCCTGCTCTGTAAGCACTCTGACCTCTGTTTGCATCTACTCAAGGTTCACCGCCCTCCTTGCTGTTACTCAAAGAGGTTAGGCAGGCCTCTGCTTGAGGACCTTAGCTTTAGTGTTGCCCTAGAATACTCTTCCAACTGATACCCACGTCTTAAGTTGCTCATGTCCTTTAAGTTTTTGCTCAAGTCTCATCTTTGTAAGGAGGCTAACCTGAGCACTCTTAAGTACTGCAACCTATTCTGTCTTCTTCCTCCCCTTAACTTTGCTTTAGTTTCCATTTTTATCTAATAGCACTTACCATCATCTCCTCATATACTCCTTCCTTTTCTTATTTTCTTAATTCACCATTGTCTTTTCTACTTGCTTGAATGTAAACTCTTCAAGGTCATGGCCATTTGTCACCTCCCATTGCTATACTTTTCCCCGTTTAAAATAGCATTACTTTATATGTGTTCAACAAATCATTGTTGAATAAATGAATTATGAAGCTTCTTGGTGATAGAAAGTAAACTCCATTAATTTTGGTTTTCAATTAGCTGATGGGGCTTATTTGTGGTGTTTAGTATAATTTGACTTATATGAAAGAAGTAGGCTTTGACTGCAACTAAAGTTTGCTGAGGCATTAAGATATACACACTTATTTCTCCTGTGTCCCCACTCTTCATTCATATAGGAAGAAAGAGAAAATGGGGTGACAATAGATGGGGAAGAAAACCAGAATTAATTTAGTGTTTATGATGTATTGGTAATTGTGTTGGTTAATTGAATATCTAAATTTATGATTAAGCAATCATGATTCAGAAGAAATTCACAGGTGGACATCATCATGTGAGGCTTGTGATCACCAGAAAGCACGTATGCTTTGTAAGAGAAGTGAATCAATTGGTTAACCTTGGTCAAAATAATGCATCTTCCTGTCTATTTCTCTAAATATTTTTCTACTATTCATTTTCTACTCTTTAAGCCCCCCCTTTTCCCTGTGTAAATAATAAATAATTTTTATTAAATTTGAAGTACTAAAGTTGGAGGTAGGTAGGGAAAGGGAAATGCATTAAGAGATTATGTTCTGTTGCCTAACTGTTTGAGTTCTAATCTCTGCTTTGCTACTACACAACCATGGGCAAGTGAAATACAATTTACTACCTTACTTATTGCATTAGCAAAATAGGACTAATAATAGTACATGCCACATAGGGTTGTTTTGAGGAATAGCACCTCAAATCAACAATGCCTACTACATAGCATTCACTCTAGAAATAGCTATTTTACAAAATATTGAAGCATTTTCTGAAATAAAAGTATATGATTTTAAATATTTTGTGCATTACATTTTCATAAAATGCTGTTGTCCATACAGTGTAAACTGATGCATTGAGACAAATTATCATCACTTTTATTTTTTAAAAAATCAAGGATCAGCTGAATTTTTTATTTTTGAAACATTATAATTACAAATACTAAGTTTAGGGAGTGAGATGCTGATGCTGCAGAATGTGGTTTTCAAAGTCTTCTCTGTGTCTATCTTCATGATAGGAACTTTCCTGTGCAACGCTTTCTCTAAGGAAGAGATACACTGTCAGGATCTATAAAGGATCTAATATTTTACCCCACTTGCAAGCTAATAAAGTTTCAGAGAAATTGGCAGAAGGCATGAGATTTCTGATTCAGAGATAAAGGACTTTATTACTCAAAGCACAAAAGCAGCTTGAGCAAAGTCCCCCAGGGCAAAGTGGAACTGTCAGGAGGGTGATGCAATTCAGTGGGTTTGTTACCAGGCTGCTTAGGAAACTACATACTTTGGAAAGTCCTGTCTTTTAAAAGGGCTAATAAGACATTTGGTATTTGTTTTTTAGGGATTGGCTAGCTTCACTAAGCATAATCTGCTCTAGTGCCATCCATTTCCCTGAAAATTCTATGATTTTGTCATTTTTTATTGCTGCATAGTACTCCATTGTGTATAGATGCCACATTTTTTTTATCCATTCATCTATTGAAGGGCATCTGGGTTGGTTCCACAGTCTAGCTATTGTGAATTGTGCTGCTATGAACATCGATGTGGCAGTATCCCTGTAGCATGCTCTTTTAAGGTCTTCAGGGAATAATCCGAGAAGGGCAATAGCAGGGTCAAATGGTGGTTCCATTCCCAGCTTTCTCAGGAATCTCCAAACTGCTTTCCAAATTGGCCGCACCAATTTGCAGTCCCACCAGCAATGTACAAGTGTACCCTTTTCTCCACATCCTCGCCAGCACTTGTTGTTGTTTGACTTCATAGTGGCTGCCAATCTTACTGGAGTGAGATGGTATCTTAGGGTGGTTTTGATTTGCATTTCTCTGACTGCTAGAGATGGTGAGCATTTTTTCATGTACTTGTTGATTGATTGTATATCCTCCTCTGAGAAGTGTCTGTTCAGGTCCTTGGCCCATTTGTTGATTGGGTTATTTGTTATCTTATTGTCTAATTTTTTGAGTTCTTTGTATACTCTGAATATTAGGGCTCTATCTGAAGTGTGAGGAGTAAAAATTTGTTCCCAGGATGTAGGCTCCCTATTTACCTCTCTTATTGTTTCTCTTGCTGAGAAAAAACTTTTCAGTTTAAGTAAGTCCCATTTGTTGATTCTTGTTATTAACTCTTGTGCTATGGGTGTCCTATTAAGGAATTTGGAGCCCGACCCCACAATATGTAGATCGGAGCCAACTTTTTCTTCTATCAGAAGCAGAGTCTCTGATTTGATATCAAGCTCCTTGATCCATTTTGAGTTAACTTTTATGCATGGCGAGAGAAAGGGATTCAGTTTCATTTGTTGCATATGGATTTCCAGTTTTCCCAACACCATTTGTTGAAGATGCTATCCTTCCTCCATTGCATGCTTTTAGCCCCTTTATCAAATATAAGATAGTTGTAACTTTGTGGATTAGTCTCTGTGTCCTCTATTCTATACCATTGGTCCACCCGCCTGTTTTGGTACCAGTACCATGCTGTTTTTGTCACTATTGCTCTGTAATATAGTTTGAAATCTGGTATCGCTATACCGCCTGATTCACACTTCCTGCTTAGAATTGCTTTTGCTATTCTGGGTCTTTTATTTTTCCATATGAATTTCATGATTGCTTTATCTATTTCTACAAGAAAATGTCTTCTTTGGTATAATGAGAGCAACTATGAACAGAGCAGGGAGGAAGAGCAGGAAGAAAAGATTAACATTAAACAGAGACAAGAGATGGGAGGGAAAGGGAGAGAAAAGGGAAATTTCATGGAAATGAAGGGAGACCCTCATTGCTATACAAAATTACATATAAGATGTTGTGAGGGGAATGGGAAAATAAACAAGGAGAGAAATGAATTACAGTAGATGGGGTAGAGAGAGAAGATGGGAGGGGAGGGGAGGGGGATATTAGGGGATAGGAAAGGTAGCAGAATACAACAATTACTAATAGGGCATTATGTAAAATTGTGGATGTGTAACCGACGTGATTCTGCAATCTGCATTTGGGGTAAAATTGGGGGTTCATAACCCACTTCAATCTAATGTATGAAATATGATATGTCAAGAGCTTTGTAATGTTGTGAACAACCAATAAAAAATAAATAAAAAAGGGCTAATAACAAACCTACCCAAACTTTGTCCTGGAGGAAAATATTATCTTAAAAATTACATGTGCATGAGGCTGGAGTTGTGGCTCAGCGGAAGAGTGTAGAGTGCTCAACTAGCAAGTGCAAGGCCCTGGGTTCAATCCTCAGTATCACATAAAAAATAAATGAATAAAATAAAGGTATTGTATCCAACTACAAGCAAAAAATGAATATTAAAAAAAATACACATGCAGAAATGTAAGAGACCCATGGAGATTTGATACCTGGTATGCCCAAATATAATCCATCAATCAGTATGATCATTGTAATGAAGATACCCCAAAGTTCAAATCCTAGATTTAGACTAACCAGTAAATGTAGACAATCTTTCCCTAAGTATTTATTTGAATATATAGTTAATTCTGTGTATTAACTTGGCAACAATTTGTTCAGCTTTCTATTATCACTTGATACCTTAATGAGTCATACATTCTTTTCTGCTACCAAGTAGAATTTGCCATTTTTTCTACTTATTTATTTATCCCAGTAATTTAACTTTATTGGTAAAGTATTTCTTATTGTGTCAGAGGAACTGACACTTTCTCAAGAATAGCTTGTACATTTTCAAGCTTCCTTTCTCTCTGTCTCTTCCTGGTAAAACTGTTTCACAAGGTCCAAGATATTCCTCTGTGGTGTAGCTAAACAATAGTTAAGTTTTGCAAGACTGATTTCATCTGCTAAATAGTTAACACTTCTTTTTAACATCCTTATTTTTGAAATAGCTCCTCTCTTATTCTTCAGTGATAACTTGAAATAATATCATCTTTGTTTTGTCTTAAAACTGAAACTATGACTATTTTGTTCTTTTAAACTCAAGAGCTATAAATTTCATTTGTATTCTAGATAAAAGCAGACTTGTCAATTACTTAAAAATCAAAATTAAAAATTAACTCTTTACCAAATGATAAATAGCAAAATATTCTTTGGTATAGATAATATTTAATAAGGGTTTTCCAAAGGTTGAGTCACTGGTAGGACTGCCAGATAATATACAGGACACTGTGCATTACTGACCTATAAACAGCAAAAAATGCTAAATATAAGTGTACGTGTGTATAATATTTGAGACTTACCCTAATTGTTTACTTGAAAATCAAATTTAACTAGATATCCTATGTTTTTATTTGTTATATTTGACAATTGTGGCCAGACTCCTAAATTTGGAGTCAATTGGGGTTTAATGCAGAAGTACTCTCCTTTGGGCATAGCCATGGTCACAACTTCAAAGTTTTGATGTGACATCAATACTACACAAAAGCAAATATTAGTAACTGCAAAATTTGAAATTCAAAGATGACTAAGTCTAAGCGCAGAAGAGTCTAAGAGTAGAAGTGTGCTGACCGGTTTTGATTTTCTAGGGAGAAAAGAAACTTTAGGAAACAATAGCTTAGAGAATCCGGAGTGAGTTGGTTAAGAACTTGAGTGAGCCAATAAGAGCTGAACAAACCGGTTCTCTGAGCCAAGAGACCTGATAGCCAATCAGAACTGAGGAGAGTGAGGCTAGACTCCGAGAAAGGGCGGGCTCCCGCAGTGTGGTCGGTGAAAGGCAAGACTCAGCCAATCGGAACTAGGTAGGGCGGGGCTGGATTCAGGGGGCGGGCTTGAACGCGCGAACGCGACGCGCGGGGATTGGGTGGCTTTTGTCCTGAGCTGCACCTGCACTTCCCCGCCTTTCTCACCAGGGCGAACGCCAACTCAAGAGTGAGTATTGGGTGACACTTGATCGGCTCTTCATGGCCTACCCGGGATATGGAGGAGGGGTGAGTCCTGGTTACTTCTTCGTGGCCTCGGTCCTCTCTGGGTGTGTGGCCCGACGGGCGTTGCCACCGTGCGGGTCCGCCCACTGCCTCCTCGTCCTTCTTTGGTGACTGGTACTAGAGGGCCTGGAACAGAACTCTGAGTGGTGCTGGAAACAGGGACTGGGCGGGCTAAAATGGAACTGCAGGTGTTCCGATCCTTGAGGACCCCTAAGTGTCGACCCTCAGTGTGACGTTGACATGTGAATTGTGTTTTTGAAATTTCTTTTCTTGGAACCGAGGAATAAAACATCCTTCTCCTTTTGTAATAATCTTATAGGGTTCTCACCCCTGCTCCAAGCAGTTTTGTTACAGATCCTCTTTCTGAAATTATTTTTACCACTTCTCATTTTTAAAATTCCTTACAAATACGTTAAGATGAACTCTAAATGCCCCGAATACCTTTTCTCAGAGCAAGGGCAATCTGTTTTTCTAGACTTTGTTTTTGAAGTTGTGAAGATTATTCTTTCTCATGTAATTGTTTTTTCTACATCACCTTTGGGAGTTAGAAGTCTTAATTGTAGTATCCTGTGGCTAGTACCTTCCTTTTGGAAAGGAATCCAAGTCTTCAACCTTTTTATCAGTAATTTTCAAAGTGCCTGGAGCATACTTTTTGTTTAAAAAGAGTGTGGGATGGTCCACTAGGGTGCAGGCAGAAGGTAGCCTGTTTTCTATTTTTATTTTAACTTTTTTTTTTAAACCTAAAAATGGAAACTATGCTTTATTAATTTTAATCCAGGAATTGACACTAGTGTATGGTAGTGGTGTTCAAAGGAATTAATTCTAATCCTTGGGACTAAGGGAGAATCATTTTTTAAGGTAATGGGTTTCCAGGCTCTCAACTCTGACACATACTTGTTCCTAAACTGTGTTGCTTGAAAATGTGCCTGAATTCCCTCTGGCATCTTCCACTTTCCAATGTCTACTTTCAGTCCTTAAGTTACTAAGGAAATTTAAGGTGCCTGAGGAAGGTAAAATCTCTTTCAAAATTAGTCAAAATAGCATGAATCCATGAGGCATTTGAAATTTCACTACCTTCTACATATTTTAATTAGATTGCAGTCCCTGTTAGAAATATGTTACTTTTACTCCTAGTTGGATGTCCTAATTTCATGTATGTGGTAGAGATGATGGTGATAGTAATAACATATTAATTGAAAGGATTTGCTACTTCCTTACCCCCATTTTTATCAGAGTGCTTGTGTTTAATGGAAGGAAACATCTGAACATATTTTAAACATTTAAATGCTTTTTTTCTGCTTATCCAAATAAAAGCAGCTCTTCACATCTATTTTCCAACTCCTTATTAGTAGCTAGGACAAAAATACCCTCAAACAAAGAAAGCAATATAGATTAGTAAAATTAATACTTTTCAGTGGAACTCTTTTAAGATACATTGAATAAAATCCAAGGGTAAAATATGCATTATTTCTTTATTTGGAATATATTTATAAGTTAAAATTGTTTTATGAAACATATTAACTATAGTCAATATAGATCTAAATTAATATTTTTATATTTAACAAAATATAAAATGGTAGTTGTTAGACCTTTTTGAAAGTATACTTTTATCTGACCCAGTAAATGATTCATCTTTTTAAATGCTTTTCTAATACTTTTTTACTTGTTTAGTAAGAGTTTTTTTAATCAAAATTGTATTATTTTCATTGTACTAATTTTATAATAAAAATTTTCACAGGAAATAAAATTTAAAATTTTAATTTATACATATTTTCATTATATTTTTTCTTCCTCCTACTTGAAATTCTTTTTTCTTTCTGTCTTATGGCAACCTCTTTTCAGCCTTCAGGTCAAGATTTTTGTTTAATGGAATAAGTTTATAATCTACTACTTCTTTCTCTCTGGACTCACAAAAATTCTGAGCAAAATGTTTTTCTAAGGTATTAAAAGCATATGCCATGTCCCAAAATGAACAGTAAATAAGAGAGAAACCATAGCCATAGCTTGAAATAAATGTGGATAGGGTTTATCCACATGTCTCTGAGGGTAAGTATATTTGAATACATGGTCTATTTCTTACTAGCTATTTGACCTTGACCAGTTCAGGAGATCTTGAAGTTTTAGAACCTCAACTGCAAAAAGAACAAAATACTTTTATATCTCATGGAGTTGTGAAAATTTAATAAAATAATCAATGGAAGTACTTAGAGTGGTACATGGCATATAAAAAGCCCTCAATAAATATTAACTGCCTAATATTATTATTTCATTGGTATTATTATTTTTCTTATTATTATTGGAGTGGACTATTGTAATATATTAGTATTGGATTATTATTAGTATTGGAGTGGACTATTGTAATATATTAGTATTGGACTATTATAATATATTAGTATTGGGGTGGAGTTGTCACTGGATTTTTTTTCTTGTCATCTTAATTTTTTAAAAAATAAAACTTTTGGGGCTGGGGATGTGGCTCAAGCGGTAGCGCGCTCGCCTGGCATGCACGCGGCCCGGGTTCGATCCTCAGCACCACATACCAACAAAGATGTTGTGTCCGCCAAGAACTAAAAAATAAATATTAAAAATTCTCTCTCTCCTGTCTCACTCTCTCTTTAAAATAAAAATAAATAAATAAATAAATAAATCTTTTATGGTGGAGAGGATATTTGAGCTATAAGCAGTTTCCCATGATTAGGTCCCAGTTTCATTGTATTGACCACATTTTTTTCTAAGTATGTGTCTTGAGGTATAATTCTGAGTTTCACTATATGTGAAGTCTTACATGTTTTACCTTCATTTATTTCAATGATGATGATGGTAAACTTTAAAAATTATACCTTATATTCTTTTGTTGAATTAAGTTCTTAGTGGCTGATGTTTTTTTTTTAACTACTTTTTAAAAATTTTTTACTTGTAGATGGACACAATACCTTTATTTATTTATTTTTATGTGGTGCTGAGGATTGAACCCAGTGCCTCACACATGCTAGACAAGCTCTCTACCATTGAGCTATACCTCCAGCTCTTAACTACTTTTAATGCTGAATAACAAATCCTAATGAACTCTGTCTTAATGTTAGTTACCTAGTATTATGTAGCTTAAGCTTTTGTGATAATTATGTTTGGGAGCTTTGGGTAAGTATATTTTTACTTTTCAGTGGACTTTCAATACATATTTTATTTGAAGCCACTTTAATGGATAATTTTTGTATTATTTGTTTTCTTCTCTTTTACTCTTGTAGTTTGGAAATTTTAGTGGTCAGATGCCAGGAATGCAAATGCCAGGAACAAGTCCAAACATGTTCCCTGGTGGTTACTCTGGGTACCCAGCATATTCAGACAATTATTCTTCAGCTGATGATGCTATGTGGAATTATTTCACTGCTGTTGCTGGACAGGTAAGGTGCTAAAATTATTGCACAAGTGTTAGTTTTAAAAAAAATGATTGGTATTCAAAAGAAATGCCAAGTATTTCACTTAGTATATCAGTTTAAATGCATATGGAACTTATGTTTTAATTTTATCTAGGCTGATTTTGTTCTTGAGACCTGAGATGAGGGCAGTCATAATTATTTTATTTTAAAAAGTCACTTTAAATCAATTGAAAGAGGAAAGATATTCAAAGTAGAAAAATCTAATTCTTCCTTACATAGTAGGATGTCTTCTAAGGTTTGATGTTGTTTGTCACCACCAAAACTCATGTTGAAATTTACATGCCAGTGCAGTGGTACTGAGAGGTAGTAGTGCCTTTAAGAGGCCTTTAGGTCATGTGGGCTCCATCTTCATCAAAGGGTAAAGGTGATTCTTGAAAGAGTGGGTTAGTTATTTCACATTGGAGTGGATTGTTTTGAAGTGAGTCAGTCACCTCCCATTTTTCTCTCTCACACATTTGTCTTTGGTCTTCACACCTTGTCCTTACAAAGAAGAGCTGATGCCTGTGCTTTACCTAGCTTCCAGAAACATAAGCAAAAACAAACCTCTTTTCTTTATAAGTTACACAGCCTCAGTTATATAGCTGCAGAAAATAGACCAACACTTTTCTTGCTGACATTATTTGACAAAGGGATTTTGTTACTAGTAGTTAAGTACATCATCAAAACATAAGTATTATAGTACTTAGATGTTTTCTTATTTTGAACTATCTTATCTCTCACTTAAATCTTCTTAATATCTTCCCTATGTTTGACAATGAGAAGAATTCTATTCCCTTGGAGAGATTGATAATCTAAAGCTAACTACATTTAGTCTGAACATCCTTTTATAGCAAACAAGGATGAGTATTACAAATTTAAGGGAAGGTAAGAGATATTTACAGCAATTAGTATTTAGTCTAGGGAACAATATTTTAACTTTGCCATTCATTCCATTAAAAAGAAGTGTTTGTGTGTATGTGTTTGTGTGTGTGTGTGTAATTTGAAACCCAAGTATGTCAAACAGTATTATAAATAGGAAATCACCTCAAAATATCATAAATTTATTCAAGTTGAGCAATTACATTTTTTCCACAGAAGGATTTATGTCATTTTTAGTGATTTTTTAAAATTTATATGACTGTCCAGTCTTTCAAAAAGATTATCTATATAATCATATTAGGGCATATTTTTCTATCTTTAACAAAAAATTACAGAAATTATTATCTTAATGATATATTATAGTATTAGCATGTTATTAATCTCTAATAAATTTGAATAAGTATGTAGAAGGCAGGCTTTATTATGACTAATCGGGAAGTATGAACCTGCCAATTCAGGTACATGAGTTTTGCATGTGAAGTTTTAGTGATAATAAGTAATTATGTGGTCAGGCAAAGTTTTTTCTTTATTTCTATTGCAACTACTGTTTATTATACCACAATTTATTCCTTTTAAAGTAATTTTATATTCATTATCTTGTGAAAGTTCAAGTGGTCTTAATGGAAGTATGTATCACATCCATTTTTCTGAGATATCAGTTGCATTTTTTTATAAGAGAATTGTTGAGTATTGAAGATAGGAAAGAATATAATTGTGATACATATTTGTATATTTACATATATAAGTCATATATAAGTATGATAATATATACACACATTTTGATATTTATATGTGTTATATATTTATTTATATTTTTGTATATTTTTTCCCATGGTTCCTAGGTCATAATGTCTTCCCTGAGGCAGGATATAGGGCATAGAAACTAGAATTTCTCTTCCCCAAGGAAGTCACAGAAACTTTTCCCTGTTCTTATATGGCCATAATTTTCTTTATTCTCTGATTTACCTTATCTGACAGGAGGTCATAAGACTCTTATTCTAGAGGAGTTCTCTCCCATACCCTGGAGGAAGGAATGCTACACAGAGGCCAAGTAGAGTCTGAATTTTAGGCCTTGCTGGATTTTCTTACCTAGTCTATTAGCAATCATGCTGATGCTATGAAATCTGAACCTGAAAAGACGGGGTTCAGAGAACTTCTATATAGCTGAACATGTGAAGGTTCTTGTTCACCTATTGATGTGCCACGAAAGTAGCACACCATAATTCCAAAGGAAGTCTAAAGAAAAAAAAAAAAAATCAGAGTCCCACTGTATGGGACTTCTTGAGGCAATTAATGGATGATGTCCTGCATTTTATAGCATCTGATTCTTAACCCTGGTAAAATAGTAGATATTGTTTTTCTTAGGAAGAGTACACCTTCACTTCTGAAGAGCAAGACATATAATTGACTTTTTATCTACAGTGTATCCTTTTAGGCAGAGCAGTGGGTGAGGGGAGCTTAGGCCTTTGCAGATAAATGAGCACATGGAAATGTGGCACACAGAGTTTAAAGCTGTTTTATTTTGTGGGAGAGGAAATAGTGAGCTGTTTTGTAGTTTTCATTCCATTCATAAAAAGGATCCTAAAATAACTTTTATGTGTTTCAACTAAAATTTGCAATAAATTTTGTTTCATATCTTTTCAACTAGCATTTTTTCCAAGTCTGCTTTTTCTATGAATGTTCTTTCATCGTAAAGAACCTCCACACCCTTTGGTTCCTTCTTCATTGTCTAGAAGTGTAGAATTTAGAGAAATACTCAGTTTGGGAAAGGTGTGAAATATTACGGAAGAGGCTGGTGAGAAACTTTTGTGTGAAATGTTACGGAAGAGACTGGTGCTTGAACAGAAAATATCATCTGACATGTAGGATTTGTTGCTCTTTATTTTAATTGGATTGATGTAGATTTTCAGTACACTTACATTTTTCTTGAAAACTTCATGTTTGTGTGGTCTGTACATTCCATTCTTTGCATTCTTGTGCTTTCTACGTGATACATTGTTTTTATAAATGGGAAAAAAATTCATGAGGCTCAGTAACTTCTCATTAATTTAATCATCAAGTAGAATGGCATTTTTCCACTTAAGAGTTAAAGAAAAGATAATTTATAACTACATCACTTTTTGTGTGCTAAAAGACATTTTTTAAAAAAAATCAAAAAGAAAGATAAATCATTTTCTTCCTTTACCTCTTCTAATAGTTTGTAAAAGAGTCTTTTTAAATTTAGTGTACCATCATTGACAGTAGCATGGCATTTGTGTCTGTTATTTCACAGAAATGGTATTGACAGTGGCAGCTCTCCAAATTAATTAGTAGAGTGTTTTACTAATGACTATTTGCTCAGAACATGAAGTTTTTGAAAGAGGTTTGTAATATAATAATCATTTGAAACAGTTGCTTCGGGACTTCTAATAGGGAGGTGGATAAATGTTGGTTAAATAAAATGTGCCCCAAAGTTCTTCTAAAGTTCCTATAACTGGAAGAAAGTATTTGTAATGTAGCTACAAGTCTAAGGAAATAGGTATTTTTAAAGGTATAATTTTATTACTATAGAATTTAAAATTTAATAAAGATCCCCAAAGTATGTAGGACCTAGGAAGGAGCACTCAGATATTCTAAGCAGAGATGACTGTAAGGATGCTTCATTGAGAAGAATATTACTCAGTATTTTAAAATTTCTATTAGAACCACTGGAATTGTGTTTGCAGGTTCATTGTTAAAGATCTAGTTGAATGTGACTATTTAAATACTTCTTAGAAGTTTTTTCTAAAGTATTTGTTCATTTCTTTTCTTTATGAAGCATGTGTCTTAAATTTACCTTTTTAATCTTTTCTCATAGCTCTTGTTTTGCATCTGTGCCAATGTATGTGATATTTCCAAGTGAATTACCTTACTGTATATTTGTGTAGAAAATAGGATTAGGTACTGAAACATAAGGAGAATACTCTGTTTCATTTCCATTGTCATTTCCAATAAATTCAAACAGGAATGTTTGGACACTAATCAGAATAGCTACACAATACAGAGGACTATAAAATTTCACTAGAGGTAATTGTGAGATCGAAAAGGATATGTTTCCCTGCCAGTAAAACATTCAATATGAAGTTTTTCTTTAGACATAGTTCCTTCCAAAAATGACCATGACTGGGAATGTTTGTGAGAACTTTTTAAAAATGTTTTATGGATTTTTCTATTTTAATTAGAGATTCAATGACTTTCACAATATATTGTTTTGAACTGTGATAGAACAGAGTGAATGTGCTGTTTTTTTCAGAAGTAGAGGAAATGATTCATTGCATTATGTTCTGTAATATGCTTTTGCGGTTGATAATTCTTTTTAGAATTTTGAAGTTGATACCAGTATTCTGAGAAATGCATATTTCTTGATTGAGCTACCATAGTTAATTAACATTTTAATATGCTTTTATATAACTAAACATTAAATAAGTTTATCATTATTGTTTTAACAGGATGGTGAAGTGGATGCTGAGGAACTTCAGAAATGTTTGACACAGTCTGGAATCAGTGGAACTTATTCTCGTAAGATCTTCCCCACCCCCTTTTGTTGAAATTGGAATAGGATATTCATTTTCTAGTTTTTTGTATCCCCATAATTAGAGTACATATTTAAAAATTTCATAGCAGTTATACATGCACATGGTTTAAAGAGATGGTTCAGCCAAATGGTTCAGTTATGAATATAATCTGTTCCTTGTACATTCCTTTCTTCCCAACATTAATCACTTATATAAGAGGCTTCTTTTTAGCTGATTCTTCTTGAGTTGAGAGGATTAAATTCTCTTTCAACCTTGAGGTAACCCTGTCCCTTCCCTTCACACAGGAATACTTCCCAGTCTCCCATAGTACAATATGGTGGTATGGTAATTTTGATTAGGTAATCAGTATTTTTTTTTTTTTTTGGTTTATAACTTTGTCTTGTGACAATATATGATTACTTTTCCTTTTTATATAACTTTTTGCTTTTCTTGAAATTAATAAGGTTAAGTATTCTATCTTTCTTATCAACCTGGAACTTTCCAGTGTGCTCTGCTTTTTGTGTGTGATTCTCATACTGGCATTCTTTCACCTTCATTCTGGAGCTGTCTTTGTTTTCTCGAGTTGGTTGGCCTCTTCACTCAATCTCCTGACATCTTGCTTTCCACTTAAAAAAAAAAATACAATCTCTTATTTCAATGAAATTTATCATTAGGTAAAATAAAAGTGGTAAATTTTGGTGACCTTATGTATATTAAAAAGATTTAATACTATCTTCAGAATGGAGGGATTTTAGGTCAAGTATAGAGTCCTGGGTTACAAATCATTTTCATATTGAATTTTAGAGGTATTACTTAATTGTTTTCAGCTTCCATTGTTGTTCTATCTTTACACTTCTGGCCCATATGTGATTTGCTTTTGTTCTCCAGAAGCTTGGGAGATCTTCTCTTTGTTCCTAGTATTCAGAAATTCCATAATGCTTTACTTAGTGGTATTCTGTGGGGAACTCAGTGCATGTGTGCTTACTCTGGAAACTTATTTACTTTAGTTATGGGTAATATTCTTCACTGATGTTTTCTCTTTCTATATTGCATGTTATTTGAACTAGGTCTTCTACTTATTCTTTTTTTTTGGGTGTGTGTGTGTGTGTGTGTGTGTGTGTGTGTGTGTGGTGCTGGGGATTGAACCCAGGGCTTTGTGCATGCGAGGCAAGCATTCTACCAACTGAGCTGTATCCCCAGCCCTCTTTTATTCTTACACTGTTTGGGAAATGTCCTCAACTTTATTTTCTAAAACTTCTATTGAGTCTTTTGTTTTGACTATAATTTTTTTTAACTCTCTCAAAGACTGTTAATATCCTTGAGATTTTTATTTCCCTGTGCCTGTTATTTCTTACAAATTGTTTTTATATCCCCAGTTTGTTTGTTTGGTTATCTTTCATGTCTTTTCTCAGGTGCTTGATGATACTTTTGTTGCTCATGTTTTGCTAAAATGCTGATCATAAGTCCTGACATCATGGTTAAATTTTGATCATGGGCCTCAGTGCATGGTTTTTCATTTGGGCAGTTCTGTTGTGTAACTTTGAGTGTTGGTATCTTCAGTGATTTCCTTTGGGAATGGTTATCTAGTTTATCTTCTGACTGCAAGGGAGATGAAATGGAGTCCACAAGGTTCTCAAAACTTTTGTAAATATTCAATTAATTGCCTTGTGTTTAGTAGATATCCCATCCCAGCTGTGCCTGATATACTACAGTCCAGAGAATTCTCCAGAGAACCAAATTCTGCTAGGTTTAGGAGTCAGAGCTATCAAACCAAATAGAGACAAGGAGGTGATTGGGGGCTTTAAATTCTCCTATGTGGACATTACACAATTCTGTTTGTATTTATACCTTCACTCATGTTTTCAGAAGTACTGCCAATTCAATTTATGATACTTGGAGTCTTTCCTAAGGTAACTAAGTTGCTTCTGAGCTTTTCTCTTTTTGAGTAAACATTACTTAATTCATGTCCTAACTTACAATGTATTTTCCTGTTGTTTCCTCTCTCATTCTCTTTTTCTCTGTAGATTTTTATATTTTAAAATAGCTGTCCATTCTGTTGGGTTATGGGGAGGAAGTAAAAACCTATCAACTTTCTTGAATTAAAATTCTCTCTACTCTTTGTCAAAAATGTTTTATCCTTACATGATTATATTCTCGGATTGAAGATGTGCTTATTTGTCTGTTTAATTTTGGCCATGTATTATTACCCATTCTGATTCTCCAACTTTGTGAATGTATGTCAAGTTAATTTTAAAGCAAAATTGGTATTATTTATTTGGCCAAAAGATGGAATACCATTTCAGAATTTTTTTTTATATTAACAACTCCCCTCCAGTAGTTTTTATATGAAGGAACATTGACTTTAGTCCTGATTCTTCTATTTGTTAGCTCTGAACATGGGAAGCTATCTTTCTGGGCCTCGGTTTCTTTATTTGAAA
The DNA here is from genome assembly GCF_964194105.1 of Spermophilus citellus. NCBI lineage: Eukaryota > Metazoa > Chordata > Mammalia > Rodentia > Sciuridae > Spermophilus > Spermophilus citellus. The sequence goes on from NC_138192.1 coordinate 66,500,272, forward strand.
AATTAAGACTGTTATACATTTAGTATGTTTATGTGAAATCGCATAACTTTCACTACCTAATTCATATCGAGTTCTCATTCAGCATTGAGTTGTCAATTCAAAAACACTGTTACCAATAACTTTAGCAAGGCAGTTTTTATTAAATGTTTCATGAAAATCATCTCTTTTAACTTGTAGAATATTTTATAATTTATCCTTAGTCTAAAATTTAGCTGGTGTAATTTTCTTTTTAAAACTTTAAAAATATGTCATCAAGTAGCATAAAGTGAAATTAATTTTAAAAATTATTTATCCACTTACTCATTCATATTAACGAGTTTCTAGTAAGATTTTTGTAGGCCTAAGTGAACAGTGGTGATGTAATTCTTCTCAAAATAAATCAGCATAGTGGTTGAATGAAATTGTAATAAGGATTAGAAAAATTGAAGTTTATCTAGTGGGCTCTTTCTAGTACTATCAGTGTGAAAGTGTTACTATGTCTATTAAGCCCTGACTTTAAGATAGTTTGTGTTGGTTTCTTCTTCCTTCTCTCCTCCCCCTTGCAGTGGGAAAGGGGGACAGTGGCTTCAGCTCAGAGGCTCATTTTCTTCTTCCTTGATCATTGAAATAAGCCAACAAATGCTTTTCCTCCCTCTGTATAATCTCACTTTAGAGTCTATTCATTGTAAGCTAAAGTCCTTAAAATGGAAAATATAGAATTTCTCTTTTGCTTCTTAAAATCCTTCAGTGACCTTAATTAGTCTTTTGAGTGGTATTGAAGAGGTTAGTATCTGGCTCTTGTTTGTTTTTCTGAGGTACTCATATGCTACTTATGAGTACTCTTAAATCTTTTACACTTTGTGATTTCTGAGTATAAGTCAAGCTTCTACTTAAACCCCAGTCAGCATTTGTATTGGAAGACTGAAGCCCTTCCTGTCTCTAGGCTCCAGGCAAAGCCATGTGCTTTAAACACCTGTGACACCTATAGCTCTGTAATTTTTCATTATTTTGCAATTGCTTATCCCTCATGAGATGAGTAATTTGAAGACGTAGCCTTTTTTTTTTTTTTCCTACAAATGCTTAACATTCAAAGAAGGTTCTTAATTATGGTGATTGTGTATTTGGGGCAATTTTAAAATATTTTCTTTTGGAAATAAAGATTGTCATAATTTTACATAGACAAAATTGAGCAGACTTCAGTTAAATATTCACTGTCTTTCAGCCTTCAGTTTGGAAACCTGCAGAATTATGATTGCCATGTTGGATGTATCCTTGAATGAAAAAAGAAAAGACTAGAATATAGTTATTACTTTATGAATATTAAGCCCATTGTTAGTTTTAAGTGACAACCAATTAGTAAACTAGAATTTAAAAATATTTTTGAGATCCTGTTAGCTGTCTATAGACATTTATGTTTTTATGCAGAAAACTATTCATATGCTGATTAGACTACCTTTGTAGATGCATACTTATTTTTTAGCCAATGATACAGAGTTTGGGTCAGGTTCATTTTCTCAGATCCCAAAACTTATATTCATTAACAAAACTATCAGAGAGATTACACAGGAAAAATGGGGTTTAATGAATTCAAGGAGCTTTGGGCAGCTCTTAATGCCTGGAAACAGAACTTCATGACCATTGATCAAGACCGAAGTGGCACAGTAGAGCATCATGAGCTGAGTCAAGCCATTGCTATTATGGGTAAGAATATTAAAATTCTGTCAAGTCTGTACAGGTCATCTTTGAACATATGAATCTTAATTCTCAGTTTACTACCTTAATGAGGGCTATATTTTTCACTAGAGTTCTCTAGTTGAAGTAAAGTTGCAGGTAAATTCTGACTAACAACGTTGTCAAAATTATATTAACTATGATTTTTTCCAAATGTTGATCTTCCATTTTTATTCTAAATTTCTTGGGTATGTTTAAATTTATTCTTCAATGGTTAATACTCACCACTTGTATTCTTTGGTTACTTGAGAAGGATATGTAATTTGGGAACAAAATTAATCTCAATCACAAATTTCTATATCAGAGTTTAATTTTCAGCACCCAAAACCATGCTTTTCCCCTTCTTAACTTAAGTAATAAAACACAAAAATGTAACAATATACCTCAAAATGGGAGATGGCATTTTAGAATATTTTGAAAGAATGTAACTTTATTTCATTATAATTTCTAATAAGCTAAGGCTCTTTCTTGGTCTGCTTTTGAAAGAGAAAAATACACAAAGTTGCTAAATTTGTTTACAGTTAATTGAGTTTTAAGAAACTTTATTTTTCTTACCCTGTACTTTTATTTGTAATTATTTCTAATCAAAATGTTTGTATGAAAATTAACTTTTTGAAAATTAACATCTGGACTTAATTTACAGGGACTTATCTGAAATATAATTTAAAGAACTCAAACTAGTGATATTTTTGTTTTATGTTTTAAATAGATAATTTATTTATTAGGGACAGTACTGGCCATATAACAATGTATAGTTCACTAATAGAGCCTTAATACCTAATGGATTAAACTGGGTCTTTTATTCAGCAAAATGTTAGAAAAGTAATATAATCTTTAGACTAAAAGAACATTTTCTAAGCATTCAAGTGGACAGTTAAATGTAAGAAAGAAGTGGACTGCAATATTCAAATGATATTGCTGAGAGTACTATGGGAAAATTTTAGGAATTTTATCATTACCTATCCAGATTGTACTCAAAATGCATTTTCATAAAACTATAGTAGTTTGCATGTTTTGCTATTTCTCTCATTTTATATTTTTTAACAAGTTTCCTGTATTACACATTATTACAACTTCAGATGGAACATTCTGTTCTTACATTTGTGCATCTCATTAAATTTGAAGGACCATCCTAGGGGTATAGCAAATATAACATATTAATTAACATTTCTGGTTTTCACTCATTATTTTAAAATTTCAGTTTTTATGTATATTTTAAAAGGTAAGTAGTCAAACAGTACTATATGCTAAAGCTGTTACGGGTGTTAATTAATAATATAAGCTAACTGCATACTTATAGGAGTTTTCTTCCCAATATGTTTCAAAGAAAGAGAAGGGGAAAACAGAAAAGAGAAGGAAAATTGGAAGGAAGAAGGTTAGTGATAATTTGGAGGGAGGGGCCCCTAAATCATGCTAGAACATCACGATGGGAGAATGTGCCCAACACTGTTACTGTGCTCATACACAGGTCTGCTATAGGTAGGGTATTAAATCACCTGAGCTCCAGTCTCCATTTTTGAATATCATGGCTGAAGATACCAGAGAATGAATACTTTATCTTCCACAGATATTTACCTCCTAACAGAGCAGCTTTGCAATCAATCATACCACACTGATTTAGTTCATTGTCCTTCCAAATGTCACTACCAATTTAGATAGCCTGTAAGAGCATTGAATTTTATAATGCACCAATAAAAAATGTGGAATGAGAAAAAAAAGAGCATTGAATTTAAGGAAAAGGATAAAGGGAAGAAATAAGTTTTTAAAGGTATCAGGTTTCATTGTTCATGACAAATATTTTTTGATCTTTTGTCAAATTAAAAATCATTTGAAAGGAAATAAATCTTCTTATAGAAATATTTATAAACGTATATGTAAGTATGTTGTTTTCCTTACTTCCCTATAATTAATAATAAAAATGGTTTATAAGTGTCTTCTTGGGAAAAAAACAATATATGTATAGAATTTAAGAACACAAAGAAACTGGAGGTGAATGATCAGAAACATTTTGATGATAGGAGTACACAGAAAGAATTCTGGAGACAACAAGACTGGAATAAAGAACCAAAGAAACAGTAAAAAATATGTGAAGAAACAAAGTTTGGAAGACAAACACTTTAGGTTATTTTGGGGGTGGCAGGGACTAGGGCCTCAGGATTTCTAGGCAGGTGTTCTACCACTGAGCTATATCCACAGCTATTTTCTGCTTTGGAGTAAGCATTTTGATTCCCAAGGGAGGGTGATGGGAATAGGAAACACAGTAGAATGAATCAGACATAATTTTCCTATGTTCATATATGAATACATGATCAGCGAAACTTCCACATCATGTACAACCGCAAGAATTGGATCCTAATTAGAAAAAGTTATACTCAATGTAAGTGTCAAAATATACTCACTGTCATGTATATATAATAAGAACAAATTAAAAAAGAGTCAATGGGAAATGTAGGATTTGATTGATAGAAAAGATCACTAAGAATCTTTGCTTGGATATTCTTTCATTACTGGAGTTTGAACCAGACCTGGCATATGCTGAGCAAGGTCTCAATCTCTGATCTACATCCCCAGTCATTTGTTTTGAGACAGGACCTCTCTAGTTTGCCCAGGCTTTTAATTTGTGTTTCTCCTTCCTCAGCCTCCTGAGTAGCTGGGATTACAGGTTTGTGGACCACTGAACCTAGTTTGCTTTGATATTCCTTAGGAACTATAAAAACAGAACTGAAATATTGAAAGGTTAAAATCTAGGAAATATACCTAGACATATCAAAATCAAAATACATTTAAAAAACAAAAGGTAATTTTTTTCCTTAGTTTTTACTTTATTTCTGGGTGAGAATAGAATTATGATGTTTGTGTATTCTTTAGTAGTGTTAATAATGAAGCCTTTGATTCTTTTTTAATATTAATGTGCTTTATTTTTAATATTTTTTTGTGGAATGACTTTTGAAAGTTAATCTATGTTATGACTTCATTAATGAGAAAGGCAATGTTGCTGTGTTCTTTTGCTGTTTAGTTCTAGAAATTATACTTTATCGATCTCTTTTTTTAGGTTATAGGCTGAGTCCTCAAACGTTAACTGCTATTGTTAGACGTTATAGTAAGAATGGCAGAATTTTCTTTGATGATTACGTTGCTTGCTGTGTGAAGCTTCGAGCATTGACAGGTATTGACCATTTAAAAATTGATTCAGTATTATGCTGTTTCCTTATAACATGTCCACCCTTTCTATGTTGCCTATTTACTATTACATCTAATTAGTTTTAAGTTTTCAATATTTAATAATAAAAATGTTGAAAAATTGTTTTAGCTCAGTTTTGGAGTTTCCTTCATCTCTCAGTTGCTTGGAATATTAAATCACTTTAGATTTAGTCAATATGAAATTATTGAGTCTTTGTACTTGGAGACATTATATATTTGAAATTATAGATTTTAAATTATAATATTAAAAGTATTTTTTGTGTAAAGATTTCTTTAGGAGAAGAGACCACTTGCAACAAGGGTGTGTGAACTTAATTTATGATGACGTAAGTATCTTGCTTGCCACTTTGCTACTGTGTTCTAAATGTGTTCTTAGTTGTCCAAAAAAGTAAGTGATTTAGGGTATAAATGTGGGAAGTAATTCATTTTATATTCCATATTGTTTCTTTTATTTATCAGCTGAATGCATAGATAACATTCAAAATTACTACAAATACCATTTTTTTTTTCATTTTTTAAACCTAAATGTACTTTAAAATTTCATGACTGGTTTTTGGTCAGTTTATCTTCCAAATAATCTTTAAGGGTAAAAACTGTCATTTCCATTAAGAGTAGTTTATTTTGGCAGATCTTAATTCTCAGAGAGATGGGATATTTTAATCTCTGACAAATTATAAAGCTGTTCCTTCCTCATTTCAAATGTTTACTGTTTAACATGATTCTAGTTTTTTTTTTTTAATTGAAGCTATTGGGAAGTGATAGTTCACATGTGTTTTCATTTTCAGGATTGTGGTTCTGCTTTTTCATATTTACTGATATAAATCATAGAATCAGCAATACCTTACTAGTATATATTGGCTTCAATTACAAGCCTTAAGAAACTCTTAAACATTTCCTGTTATGAAAAATCTTTTAAGCAATATAATCAATTAAAAAAGCATTTTATTGTTACCATATGATAATTTTACTTATGTAATTAGTTTTTGCAGGGGACCATGGTAATTTGAATGCCTTGTATTTGAAAGCAGAAGAAATACTGTGAATTTGTTTGCTTGGAAGAAGTGAACTGGACTAACTTAAATTAAAACTTTGGGTACTTTTTCTGATCCCACTTGTTTAATTTTTTTCCTAACTATGTGTTTTTACTTTAATCCATAGTTCAAAGCAAGAAAAGATAGAGAAAGATTGTTTTTTTTTTCAAAAGTTATCATTTTGCAAATATCTGCACACTGTTGTAGAATATTGGCACAGAATTAATTGGTGTCAAAACTTCTTACCCTTAATTTTTAACAGTGAAAACCTAGAGGAATGTACTAATGAAATTATGTAAGATTATGTAAAGAAGCCAAATGACTAAAGCTTAGATAAATTTATACTTATATGAGAGATACAGATTACACTTTTGAATTGTATTTGTAGGGGTAGGTGTTTGAGGGTCAGCTAGAAGGGAAAGTCTGGATTTTGTGCCATCTTTGTAGTAGGATTTGTTCTTTGATCACATAATCAAAGAACACAACCTTTTAGGTTTTTGCCTATGAAGAAGAAAATTGCAGTTACTACAAATGTATCCTAATTTGAATCTATAGAAAAAACTACAGTAGGCATTGCTTTTCCTTTTTAAAATTTTTTTGCACTGCATATTTTTCTTCAATATATTATACTGTCTACTGTGAAATAAAAAGTTCTTTAAAAACCAGATTTTCCTTCTGCCTTGTATTTCATTAGTGAAAACATACATAACCTGAAATTTCATTTTTCTCTAAGTCTAGATTGGGGTAATGACACATTTGAGAAATCATCAACTTTTAAATTTGTTGTTAAACTGAGTTGATATTATTATGTCAACTGTTTATAAAGTTCTATATCAAGTAAGCTATGCCTCTATTTAGATATTACAAAGTTGTAAGTTTGGCTTATTTGACTAAATTAGCAAGTGGCTTTAATATTAGTAAATCAATAACTATTCTGATTATATCTTTGTAATATGGGTTATTGGGTATAGGAAACACCACAACAACATTTCTTGGTGGTTTTACTACAGAAATTATAAAGCAGAGTCACCAATTTCTTAACATTGAGATCCCTGGCGTAAGCTGTCATAATTAATGTAGTTTCTTTCTTGGCAAACAACCTAAGTCTTTCTTAATGAAGATTTAATAAACCACATGTTTTTCTCACACTTTATCTGAACATCTTCCAGCCTGAAGGTGACTATAAATCGATATAATTTTAGTCTGGCTGGTAACCAAATTAACACACAGTTTTTCTAAAACTCCATATTTTGTAAAGGATGGAAGATGGGTGATAGTCCATCTTGGAAAATAAAACCCTTTTATAAATGAATAGAAAATCACCTTTTACTTTTAAAAATCATAAATTTTAAAAGAAAGGAAGAAATATATAATTATTTGACAATGACAGTTTTTAATAATTTGCTGTCAAATTCACTTAGTTTAATAATAATGGGTCAAAAAATAATCTCTATAGTTTTGTCCTCTGGCTGTTATTTTATTTTTCATGGACATATATTTATTAATGTGAGAGGACATTACCTGAGTCATAATAATACATAAATATAATTTTAAAAGTTGCAGGAAAGATAAACCAGATAGTGTGATCATTCATGTTGTATAATGGTAATGATATAACCCAGGAACTTGGAACCTTAACTTATAGGTGATACATTATCAAGTTAGTATGCTGTTCTATGTTTAGGTAGAGACTTGTCATTGCATCCTGTAAGATGGTCAGTTATGATAGTCTTCCTAACTTGGAGGCTCACAGTTGGGGTAAAACTTTAAATTTAACATACACTATTGTTCATAAAAGTTTCTGCCAAATGACCCTTGTATTAGAACTCTTCACACAATTCCCTAACTCATTCTTTTTAAAAGATGCTTCTATGCAATTTGGTGTTGAGAGATGTGAAGTTTCCATGGCCAAACATAATTGGAAATTCTCATCTTCAGGGAGTTTAATAACATATATTAGCATATGAAAATATGCATAGGTACATATGGTTATGTCAAATTATCATGGTTTGACTCAGGTTATTCCAAAATGTTGACCACAGAACGCTTTTTCCTAGCAAAACCTATATTCCCTTCTGATCTAGCTTCATCATCAGGCAATGCTTTTGTATTATAATCAAATTAACAATCTTATAAACACATTAGGCAGAGAGAATCTTTTATCAGGATTTTTGTATAGAAATGCAGTTCACTTTTTTGATGCTGTTAACATAATTAATGTGAACAGATATCTTTTTTGTTTTGTGATGGACACAATTGCAATGTAAATAGTGTGTGATAGTTTGTATTGGTTAACTTTTACCCCAATTGTGATGATGTAAAGTACTGAATAATATACACTCTTAATGTATAAGTGCTTTTATTTATACAGTAAACATGTTTCCATGTCATTTTGAGAATTTTTTAATAAACATTCAAATAGCTTTCTGTAAAGTTTTGTATCATACAAAATTTATTACATATATAGTATTATGCTTCAGTTCAAACAACAGTGCATTAATTCACCTATATCTAAAAGACTGCCAAATGGTTAAATGTCAGGTATTGCACTTCTATTTTGAGTGGCAGTTCACACATTTTAAATTACATCAAGGGTAAGTCAATACTATGGGAATTTTCATTTGGTCCATTTTGATTGTAATTTCAAGGACTGTGCTCATTTAATCTATTTTAAGCATGCATCCAAAAAAAAAAAGTAACAAAGATGTAGTCAAGTTATATATTTATTTCCAGAAAAGGCATTTACCCTGAAAGAAAGTAGATTTTATTAAGGTAGTTTAAACTCTTGTGCAATTTAAAAAATAACAAAATAATTTTGTGATTATTTATTTAAAATATACAAATCAAGTTTATTTGTAATCTTATGGCATTACTAAACTGGACAAACAAAATAAATATTATTTGTCAGAAATGTGCTTTTCTATGTTCTTTTGTGTTTTGACAACCTTAAAAATGATGTTTTATTTTGTTTATGACAGTATTATTTGGAATCAATAGGAATAACTTTATTAAAAATCTTGGAAATTAAATCTGTTGGAATAGAATCCAAGACTTCTTTCATGTTAGCACATAATTTCCCTTAAACTTTAAAATGCAACTGGGGGTGTTTTATTACTTTGAGATTTGTATTAAGAGATCCCATTTTTATTGTTAATCATTTCATGGTAAATTAAGCGTTTTCAAATGAATGCATGATGCCAAGGTATTATCTAATAGTATGTCTAGAATATACACATAATATTAGATGATACATGTAAAATATTTAGAACTTACAGTGTAGACAAGGTTTTAATTGTACATTTTGTGTGTGCAGTGCTGGAGATTAAACTCAGGGCCTTGCACGTACTTGGTGAGTGCTCTACAACTGAGCTGTATCCCAGGTCTGAAGTTTTAAATAAATATTGTTCAGATGATTTATCATCTAGAATAAGATAAAATCATCACATATATCCAAATATTAAATTAGAAATTTCCTGTGATTTAGAGTACTGAGCACAAAACTACCTTCCAGAAAAATACTGGGAAACCCAGGGGAAACTGTCAGAAAAATCTGTGCTTTTGATTGTTTCCTGCCATGTCTCTTTCTACTTGTTTTAAAACATATTTTTCTGGCATATAAAGAAAAGAGCTTTATTATATATTTAATATCCCTTTTATTCAAGTAGCTTGCAATGTGCTTTGTGTATTATTTTGCATGTGTTCAAAACTCAGGTTTGCTTCTGTATATCAGAATATATAGCAAGTAAACCTAGGCAGCACTTCTATATCACTACGATGTGCTCTAGTTAAAAGATAGATAGGGCCTTTGCCTATGTGCTAGTTATATTTTCAGGTTGCCACTTCTGTGACATCAATAGATGGTGGCAATTTGGGAAGCTTACAAGGACCAAGAAGAACTGGTCTAGACATCATTAAATAGCTATATTCAGAGGCATGTATTGCCAGGAATGATTAGTTCCCAGTTCTGATACATTTGGGAGGAATTCCAACTTTTTCCCTTAAGCATAAAAATATAAATGTGTATATATGTATATATATAGATACATGCATATAGTCATTTGTATTTTAGTTGGTTGTATTATTTAATCAAATTTTATGTTGATATGATTGCTGAGATTTCAAAGGATAGCCTGAAAGTGTGAATATAAAAGTTCCAGAAACATTGATTAAAGATCCATATTGTTTTCAAAATTATAACTCATTTAATAATGATCATAAGATTTACTGATCTTTTAAATGTATATTTAATTTTCCCATAGTTATCTAAATGCAGGACCCTCAAATTTATCTTATGGCAAGAGATAATTAATCTTATGGAAAAGTTTGAAGATATTTAGCCTTTTAACGCTAAGATACTTGTGTTCTGATCAGCCTCACTTGTATCTGCTACTTTAATTTGGTTAATTTTTCATTCATTACATATGCAAATGTTCTCATGGTGTTTAAAATCTTATAAATGAAGGGTGAGGAATCTAAGCTACTAAACAAGACTAAACCATCCTTAGCTTAGTACATGTCACATTTTGACCAACACATTTCATTTGAAAGTTTTCTTTCAAGATAATTTTTGTTTTCTTAAATAGTAGTGGAACAACTAGAAAATGAATTAAGAAAATATGAAGCTTAGACAAAAGAAAATATTATCTGGTTACTTTCATTCTTATTTAAAAATGCATCAAGGATACATTTATAAAAGGTTGTTTTACATATAACTTAAAGCCTGTTTAGCCATTAGGAATTTTAAGTAAACAGTTCATCTTTTTGTTAATTATTACAGTGGTCTTGAGGGGTAGTAAGTTAAATGTTTTTATATTTCTTTATCTTTAGGTTTAAAGTTTGGTACCACTCAGTCCAGCTTACTAGTTAGTATCCTAATGGAGCTCAGCAAAACTCTAGCACTGTTACAATTTTGTGATTTTGTGAAATACATCAGCACCACCATGCCTACATCTAGTACTGTACTTTGTGAAATGTTGGAAATAGTTGGCTTTTCTAATAAAAGTATCCTATCTAGCTATTGAGATTTTCTTTCTTTTTCCCCAAAATAATTTCTTTTACAAATTTTTGAATTTTTGTGTATAAATAGATCAGAAATTATATGCTTCATTCTTAAATTATGTATATATACTATATTTTCAATACAACTTGTACACCTCTTTTAGCTACCAAAAATTTGCAACCATTTTTACATAAAATTTACATTTTTCTTATTTACAGTTATTTGTAGAAGGTTATTGCAAAACTAGTTGTGCAAGTAGATTACACTGTCAATACCACATACCAATCTTTGAAGAAAATATTTGCTAAAAAATAAATATTTCTGCACAGAATATTTCAAAAGCATCATGATTTCATGCTACATTGTGTGCATAAAGACTATAAAGTAGTATGTGTTTTGGTAGTTTGTTTCATTTAGTTTAAAGCATTCCAAAGTATTACTTAACCAGATGTGAGTGAGCTTCTTTATATGAGATGACTGACACACATTCTTTTTTTGAAATACATTATTCTTTAACTTGCAAACATTCTGATATAATACATTTTATTACCAAAATTATGAAATGAAAATATCAGGTAAAAAGATGTAATATGCCTTTAATTAAAATCAGTAGGTGCCTAGGAGATAACTAGGGGTTCTGCAACATTTTTACCTAATTTCTTTTACAATTGGAAGAAGGGTGTCCTATCATTTCAATGGTATTTTAACTATAAGGACATTTGAGGCGACTCTGTGAAGGAGTTAATTATAAGATAACTGATCCTTGAGTTTACGCTTCAATAAGAATGATGACTACATTTGAGTACATTTCTTATGTATTCAAATACTTAACACATGTAATAGTGAAAAATAATAGCTAAAATGTTCACAGTTGTGATGTTTCACAGTTGTGAATTTTAAAACAATACCAAAATAGAGGAAGTCCATAGAATATAGATTAATCATACAGTGTTTTGAAACCACAGGTGTCCAAAATTATATCACGTTTTTCAAAATATGAATTAATTAATAGAAGTTGTCATGAGTGCAATTTAGGCATTCATCTCATTTTTGACATTAGCTTTTCAAGAATAACCATGTTAATAATTCCACTTTTCAAAATATTTTGTTGAGGCCATTTTTATAATTTTCTTTTTTTTTAAAGAGAGAGTGAGAGAGAGAGAGAGAGAGAGAGAGAGAGAGAGAGAGAGAATTTTTAATATTTATTTATTTATTTTTTTTTAGTTCTCGGAGGACACAACATCTTTGTTGGTATGTGGTGCTGAGGATCAAACCCGGGCCGCACGCATGCAAGGCGAGCGCGCTACCGCTTGAGCCACATCCCCAGCCCCTATAATTTTCTGTTTAAAAGTTTAATTTTGATTGCTAGAGCAGTGTAATTGGTCAGTTGAGTATAGTGTTTTGTGCACACTGCATTTATATAGGTGTTTTGTGCTTATATTCATACTAATAACAATTGTTTAAAATAACATCTGACTGGTCATCTCAACCTCCACTTAGTCTATATAAATAAGCCTTTCAGTAATTTCATTTTATGCTCCCAAGTATTAATAATTCATGTCTTCTGTAAATTTTCTTTTCTATATTATACATCAAAACAAAGTGTTTGTGCCACAAGAGAAGGTAATGAATTGTTCTAAACTTGGGCACTCATCCATCACAATATCTAATACTTTATAAAGTAGTTAAAACATGATCCTTCTAAGTTTTAAAAATGCTAACATCACTTGATCATAAGTTAAATATAACCACAAGAAAGTTGTTTTGAATTAAACACTTGAGAAATGAGAGAGGAAGCTACTTGCATACATAGAAAACAACTGAAATGCAAATGTGGTTTAAGGATGTTGGAAAAAGGCAATATTTGACATCTATAGGGATACGAAAGAAGAGGAAGATTCCCTGACACTGATATTCTCTTGTTATTAGCAACGAGATCTTTGGGGTGTGGGTGAAAGTCACCTTACAGATTTTTGTTACAGAGTGTTAAGTGTGTTGAGTGTGGGGTTGAGGAACCAGCAAGAGAAGAGGTTAAGTGCTGCTCTTGCACTAATGCCATAAAACCACTCTCTTTGTGATGCACAAGTCACAGGATCTTACAATTGTCCTGTAATTTGTGTGTTATATAGCACTTCCACATATAAATTCAGAGGATCCTCAACACATACCTTCAAGGAATGACATGCTATGTCCAATTTGTACTTTTGGATACTGGGGATCACTAGCAATTTATCTCAGGAATAACTAGAGAAGGTAGGATTTGAATTCAGGTTTATTGCATTGAGCTCCTTGCCATGTCTACCATTCTACATGAGAGTTTAGGCAGCTTAAGATATGTATAATGTAACTGTGCAATGAGGAAGTGGATCTGGAAATAATCATTACAACTGCAAAATTCTATTTTCTGTAAAAATAGAAAGCACATTTACTTTCAAAATTGCATTCTGTAAATACATGTTCAAATATATATCTGTGAACTATAACATGTCCAAGGATGGACTTCCACAGTGTGCCAGCCTTTATAGAATACATTCTGGTAGTACTGAATTAGACATATCACCTTTGCATACTTGGTGTTTAACATTGATTCAGAGTAGATATGTTTTTAACAACAAGAGTCATACTCCCACTATTATTGTTGTAAATGGTATTACTTTAAAGCTATAAACCTACTAGTGCAAAATACAATTAAGAGAGATAATAGCTACATTTAGGTTTTTCTGAATCAAAAATGTTAGTCTTGGTAACAGTTATTTAGTTAGCGATGTAACTAATATGTTATGCAGAAGCTAATTTGTGGAAAATTACCTGTTTTTTCCTGATTGTTTTCAATGTCATGTTTTTGGGCAAGAAACAAAGATTCTAGCATTTTTTGAGCACCTACTGTGTGCCAGGCACTTTACTATATTTTATCTCATTTCCTCAAGATTTTGTGAGGCAGATACCACTATCTCAGTTTTTACAGATTCAGGAAAAGGATTCAGGGAGGTTATTAATTTGCTTAGGGTCACAGGGCATATTAGAGAAAGTGTTCCTGTTGAGATTCATTTGGTCTGATTGCAGAGCCTATGCTTTTTCTTCTGCATGGTGACCTAATTTTGGGGGGTACTGGGTATTTAACACAGTGGTGTTTTAACACTTAGCTATATACCCAGTCATTTTTATTTTTTAATTTTGAGATGGGGTTTCTCTAAGTTGTTGAGACTGCCCTCAAACTTGTGATCCTCATGCATCAGTCTTCTGAGTCTGTTGGATTAGAGGCAAGAGCCACCAAGCCCAACTAATCTCAGATTTTTAATGTGCCTGAGGATCATGTGGATGAGAGCTTCTTCAAAGGTGATTGCCAAATGCCAGCCCCAAATTTTCTGATCAGTAGATTTGGGGTAAGGTATAAGAATATGCATTTTTAATAAGTTCTCTGGTGATTCTAGTACTGCTAGCTTAAGAACCACACTTTGAGGACCACTGTCCCATGTCATAATGTCTTCCAAGTTCCTCTTTGAACTCACATGATAGATATATTTGTTTTACTCAAAAAATGTGACTAGAAACTTAGTAACATTTTAATTTTTGTTAATTTAAAAAGTTTTTATTTTTTTAACTATGAAATCTATCTATCAACTATCTAGATAGATAGATTTGATTTTGGTTTTAATACTGGAGAAGAAATTTAAAGACTTCATTATTTTAAATTATAAAATAGTAAATGTAAATATCCTTAGTTCTAATAACTGATCAGTCTACTGAATTCCTTTTGGTAACCATGAAAGTATTCAGGGGAAAGATAAGTATTATTTGTTAAATATTATTATTATTTTAGATATGCTGATGAGGTTAAAAGTTTTATCTCTAGCTAGTACAGTATAGGATGGAATTTAAAATGACATTTGCATAAGAACATTTTTTCTTCTAGCTGTTCTGGAACCATTGCTAAATATCAACTTTCAAAAAAACTTGGTACAATTATAGTACAGCAGTTCTGATTCAATATGTTATACCTGACAGTGACAGGTATAATAGTGACACCAAACCTGACACCAAACCCTGACTTAGTTTCTATACCTCCTTGCTAGAAGAGTAGGAAATTTTAATTCTGATGAACAACCCTTTATAATGGACTCAACACATTACTCTTCCACATCTACCTGCTACTTTCCCATGTTTTTAAATTAGTGATTATTAAATTAAAAATCCTTTGAAACATTGTGTCAGCCTTTTTATTTCTGGTTTTCTATTCAATTAATCAAAGTACAAGAAACCCCATCTCAAAATTAATTGTATACCTTAAAATGTGATACAATTTTAAGGCTGTTTCAGCTCTCTGTTCAGCAATGAATATCAGCATCTAATCGGCATGAACTGTAGATTTTAGATGACATTTTATTTAGGCAAGGGGACCAGGTAATATTATTTTTCAGTGGAAAGTAAAAGGTGTTATGTTAGTACTCCCAATTATCTCAAGGGAAAATAGTTCCTACACTGCTGTTTTGATTGACTGCACCATTGACCTGGCCTTCAGCAGGTTCCCAAAATTATGTCAGACTGATTTTGCTACAGCTGATGGGGAGGGCATTAGTGTTTTTAGGCATCAGATCTTTCGCTGATTTAGGGAATGAATTTTGTACATTAAGTTAATTGATTTGGACATCCATAGGCCAGTTTAACCATTGAGTCTTTTGACACTTATGCCCAACTTAACCACATCTTTATATTGCTCAGGCTTTTTATTTTAAAGCTAACATCCTGTGGGAAAGGACCTAAATTTATAATCCTGTTCCCTCTCTAAGACTTCAGATTTTACTATCAAGCAGTTATTTTATGTCAAGGAATTAAAAAAGAAAAGCAGGTTAGTGTTATGCTAGAATTTAAACAAGCAGGATACTTGCACACTATTCTCCATCTTCCCATTCTTGCATGCTCAGATTTTATGAAGTACAAATAGAGGCTTTGTGTGGATGGCTAAATTTTATGCATGTCATATCAAATGTTACAGCTGAAGCATTCACTAATCAAACAATCATCTCAATTCCTCACCTGCCAAATCCTCTCTCTCTAAAAATGAACAGTCTCTAGTGAATTCATTCTGAATGTTCCTGGAGCTAAGACCTATAGTCCTTATGAAATTTGTTGCAGCTGCAAAAAGTGTGCCCCGATATGGAAATAAATCCCTAAATAGACCTCAGAATAAAAGTTAGCTATTTATGTGACTCTCTCTCCCCGGTTATGCATCCATTATATGTTTGTTAAATGAAGGATTGAAGTGGCAGTTAGTCCCAAGGTTGCTTCTGCATAACACTAAATGGTTTAGGAAGCTGGCTTCAATATTATACTTTTGTTGAATTGACTGGTCTTTTGATATATGATCACTTATGACTTTTTTTGTTAAGCAGAGATGAGAACATGCTAATACCTATCTATGGATTTCCTTCCACATAGATTCTCAATTTATGTGGCCATTTGAAAATATACAGGGAGCAATTTAAGATCACTTAAGTCACATTATATATAGTGTAATCATTTTTGGAAATTTAAATAAATCACTTGCATTTGAAACTGACCAATAGATTAGTGTCAAAGGTGAAGATAAATAAATAGATTCTGTTTTTTATCCTGAAGGGATAGAAATTAACCCATTTAAAAATGTGCAGATAGAACATTTCTTTAAATATTTATATGAATGTAAAACTTAGTGAAGTGATAAGAAATTTCAACAAATTTCAAAATCTTAGTTCAGAAGAAAAGGCTATAATGGATTATTCCATAATACTTTAAAAATTATAATTAAATTAAAAATAAAATCTCTTAACTTGAACTTGACTTTGTATTTATTTTCTGTATTCTGGTATTATGAGAACTATATGACCCCTCAACCTAACAATTGAAGCTATTAAAACATATCCTACTGAATGTTCCAGTATTCTGGAGTCAATATATACTAATTAAGCCCAATCTATACCGAATGTATTTGTTCTTAATCTTAAATTAGCAAAGTGTTTGAACAGCCACAGAAAATTTAAGTTTAACCATTGATGTGTGCATTTTTTTCCTAGGCATCTGGAATTGGACAGCTTGAAAACAACATAGACTTTTTGAAAGATAGGCCATGCACATGAAATTGCATGTTCTTTGAAAAAATTCTTCCAGCTTTCTTGGTAAAGAAAACTATGTGGATCTACCATTTTGATCAAATTTAGGATTGCCCTACAATATGAATTGGGAAAAAAGCTGTGATCATCAGTTTGTATCAGTCACACTTCAGCAGTTCTTAAAGAAGATCCTCTCCCCCTAAAAGGAAAAGTTCAAGAAACTTGTATTTTAGCCATCAAGGAAATGTGTGAGTGTAAACTATTTTAGATGTTTTGTGAATGCAATTAGTGACAGAATTTTAAATAGAAAGACCTTTTTATTCTCATTGATGCTGGTTTGTATTCAGTGTTGAAAGAAATGAAAATACTTCTCTCTAAAATATGACATTGTTGCTGAAGATAATAAAAATGCAGGAGAGATTTCTGCCTTTTCAATCTGTTTGCCTAAAATCAGGACACAGATTCATAAAAACAAAAGGTCTTTCTATTTTCCTCCCACCTTCCTGCCCAAAGAAAGGATGTAAATTCTCCATTACAGCAGATTGCTTATCAGCTCAGAAATTGCAGCTCCAAAGAAATCTGGGAGCAGACTTTACTTCTTCCCACGGTTTTCCCGCCTTTGGAAACCTGGGACTGCTTTCTTTTTGTCCTGTTACTTCTCTAAAATGTATTTTCTTTGCTGAAGATCTTATATAAGCTAGGACACTAAGCCACTGCCTTGAGTTACTTCTGAACTGCTTTCAGTAATAAATGTTCTTATGTTTCTCTTGTTAAAATATTCTGCCTTTTGTTACAGAAGTATGTCTTGCTAAAAACTTGTTAAGAATTGAGAAAAAATTATATTTTCTCCCCTCTAATATGATCTACCTTGCTTGCTGTCTGAGGCTACAACTCTCAAAATTTGCATTTTCTTTTTCAGTACGGGGAAATGAATGTAAGCAACTATAAACATCTCAATACAGAAAGACATCAATTCTCAAAAGTGACTAAGTCCCCTTTATCCCCTTGAATTTCCATAAGTTGAGGATCATCTGAGTTGCATCCAAGAACAGTTTTATCCCTTGGTTTCTTATTTGCTTGGAAGGCATTTTCATAACAAAGTACTGGTTTAGTAAAAGCAGTAAATAGGAGTCTCCATGCAAGAGAAATTGGAGTTTCCTAACATGCAGATGATTTTGAAAATAAAAATAAAAAATAAGGTGCCTTGAGATGCTGGCAGTTTTAACAATTGGAACCAAAAGTTCTTAGGTATATTTACATCTTAACTGCTCAATTTTACCTTATAAGCTTCAATTTAGGAAAAATATACAGTACTTTTGCATATAATGGTACCTTGTGAGCCCCTGAGTCAAGTAGAGAGGATTTAAATACAAAAAGGAAAACAGCCATTAAAAGCACTTACATTGTATGTGGAGTAAATAATACAAAATGATTATTTCCCTGGAAGACCAGGATCAGAAACATGCCTATGAAGACCCAAGATTCCTACAGTGCTTAAGGAAGAATCTGGCAAAGAAGGATGCCTTATTGGGTGAAGGTAAGTTTTTCTTTGTCGCAGGTGAAGCTCTAAAGAGACATCACTGTCTTGTTTTAAAAGTGAAGTCAAGTTGTCTTCTGAAGCTGTGTTCAGATGCACCCCACTTGAGAGGGATTCTTTGGATTTAAGTTTGGATTTTTCAAGGTCTAGAAATTCAGGACACTGATAGAAAGAAAAGAAAACACATTTTTATAATTCACACCAACAGTCATCTAAAATTATATTTATAAAATTCCAGTAATTTTCCACCGTTAATCTTACCAGTGGTATTAAATTAACCCATGTTAAAAAATTAACCCACATTTTTATCCTACAATAAAAAGACATTGGATGCCCCATGATCAGTTTAGATAATCCTTAAACAACAATTCCAAGAACTTTAATTTTACTCAGATATCAAAATGATCAGATTAAAAAAAATCTCGCTTTGAATTTTTTAAATCAGTTTAACTCAAAATTTAAGGCCAAGATGTAATGGAAATTATGGCCACTTGGTGACTAGATCTGTTGGGGAGGAAAGAAGAGAAATAAGAAAGGAAGTAAAATCATCACACTCATCAGATGATACTATTTGAATCCCCTGTAAATAAAAAAATACATAGTTTTACATGTTTCCCTTCCATTAAAAACTAAAGATAAATTAATGCCTATTTTCATATTTTAGAAAGATTGCTATTATTTTCCTTCTGGCACATTACCTTCTGTTATTAATGTGATTTCATTTCCTAGAATGTTTTAGAGTAACTTCCCAAACATTTAAAAAAAAAAATTTACAAGGTTATTCTATAAATCCTTATTGAAATCATCATTTTTTAGTATGATTTGGCCGTGATGTTTAAGTATTTAAAGCTAATGCCCAACATGGAATTCCGATGGAGTTAAACTTTTCATATTAAAAAATTCAAAAGGAAAATTAAGAAGTTCAGAATAACCAAAGCAATCTTTAGGGAGAAAAGTAAAGCAGGAGCATCACAATAACCAACCTTAAATTATACTATAGAGATATAGTAACAAAAACAGCATGGTATTGGCACCAAAACAGATATAAAGACCAATGAAACAGAGGACACCGAGACAAACTCACATATATACAGTTATTTCATACTAGACAAAGGTGCCATAAACCTACACTGGAGAAAAGATAGCCTCTTCAACAAAGGGTGCTGGTGAGACAGGAGCAAAGGACAGGTAGTCAGTATAGATAGTAAATGATCTAAATCATCCCAAGATGAGTACTGATCACCAAAGAAAAGGAAAGGAGTTGCTGACACCTCCTGAACACTTCCCTGGCTCAACAGGTTGCTAACACCTCTGGGGAATCACACATTCTACCACTAGAAGTTGCTAATGATTATCCCCTGGGCTGTTCCTTTTTGCCCTTAGGCATCTACACAGGAAAGAAAGAGAAGGTTAGAGAGGGAGGAAGACAAGGAGGGAGAAGAAATCTGGGATCTACAAAACAGACAGACACACCCACTCCTGCGGGCACCCAGAAGCCTGCTCTCTCTGTTCTGTCTCTTAAATAAAACTTGCTTTCTATGCTTCTCTTGGCATTTCTCACTTGTTTAATCTTTCAACACAAGGGAAATGAGGACCTTAACCTGATTTCCAAGACCTGTATCACTGTGAAAACTGGAAATCCATATGTAGTAGAATGAAATTAAGCCCCTATTTCTCACCCTGCACGAAACTGAACTCAATGTGGATCAAGGACCTAGGCATTCAGTACAGAGACACTCTGCACCTACTAGAAGAAAATGTAGGCCCAACTCTGTTATGTCAGCTTAGAAACTGAATTCTTCCACAAGACTCCTAAAGGGCAATAAGTAAAATGAAGACTCAATAAATGAGATGGTGTCAAACTAAGAAGCTTCTTCACAGCAAAGGAAACAAGAATGTGAAGAGAGAGCCTACAGAGTGGGAGAAAATCTTTGCCAGCTGTACCTCAGATACAGCATTATTCTCCAGGATACATATAGAACTCAAAAAACTTAACAGCAGAAAAACAAATAACCCAATCAATAAATGGGCAATAAAACTGAACAGGCACTTCATAGAAGAAGGAATATGAATGGTCAGCAAATATATGAAAAAATGTTCAACATCTCTAGCAACTAGAGACATGCAAATTAAAACTATACTGAGATTTCATCTCATTCCAGTCGGAATGGCAATTATCAAGAATACAAGTAACAATAATTATGTTGGAAAGGATGCAGTGAAAAGGTTCACTCATACATTGCTGTTGGGACTTCAAATTGGTGTGATTACTATGGAAAGCAGTAGGAGATTCCTTAGAAAACTTGGAATGGAATCATCATTTGACCCAGTTATCCTACTCCTCGGCTAATAACCCAAAGACTTAAAAGTCAGCATACTATGGTGACACAGCCACATCAATGTTTATAGAAGCTCAATTCACAATAGCCAAGATAAGGAACCAACCTAGGTGCTCTCCAGCAGATGAACAGTAAAGAAAATATGGTTTATATACATGATGGAATATTATTAAGCCATAAATAAAAATGAAATTGTGGCATTTGCTGATAAATGAATAGAACTGGAGACTATCATGTTATGTGAAATAAGTCAGTCCCCCCCAAAAAAAAAGGCAGAATGTTTTCTTTGATATATGAATGCTAAGACACAATAAGGGGGTTGAATAGAAGTTCATTGGATTAGACAAAGGAGAATGAAGGCCAGGGAAAGTGGATGGGAATAGGAAAGACAGTAGAATGAATTGGACATAACTTTCTTATGTTCATATATGAATACAGAACCAGTGAAAGCCCACATCATGTACAACCAAAAAAATGGGATCCTAATTAGAGTAAGTTATATTCCATGTATGTGTAATATGTCAAAATACACCCTAGTGTCATAAATATCTAAAAAGAATAATAAAAATCAAAAGGGTCCTCTTGGAGAGCTTTGGAGACAAAGGGTATTTCATAATCTCCCTTTTTCCATGTGTATCATACTGGTGAAAAAATTTAGACATCTCTGGTGGGTAGGGCACAGACTGTGATAATTTTCTGTGCTTGAACCTCAGTTTGTAATCTGGCCAACTGTGAATTCTTTTCTTCCAGAGATCCCTCCCTTCTCCCCCTCCCCCATCCTTAGCAGTGTAGTGAATGACCTGCTTTTTTCTCTGATGCACTTTTTCGATCTAGAATTATTCCTTAGCTTTCAAATCTCTATAGCATGTAAATCACCTAGGTTGATTCTGAAAAGAGCATTTGCTTTAAAAAAATGCTGGTGTTTAAAATTATTCTTCTGTGTCCATTTTCTGTCTTCAAAGGCACATCATGCAGATTACAGAGCCCATTTTCAGAAATCCTAATTGAGTAGAAAGAGTGGTAGAGACGGAAATCTGTTTTCCACAGCATCCAAGGTAACTTATTCAAATGGTCTCTGGAAACACTTTAAGAAATACTCGTGGTGGAACAGCATCTACACTTACTTGTGAGGAAGGGCTGAAACTTCGGTCAGTCTTAATGGATGCTATGGGATGGCTGGTTCTCATCATGCGGAGGATGGGTCTCTGATACTCTGTTCCTGCAGTTACCATACTGTAGGCTGGGGGGACCACAGTAGTTTGTTTCTGCAGCAGCTGTAAGATGGTCTGGATATCAGCAGTCATTTGGGATTCAAGTCTGTAGACCAGACAGAAAAAGGAGAAAGAGTCCTAAAATAGTCCAGAATTGCAAGAGCATCTGAGCAAACTTTAGCACTTACCAACCAAGACGACATGGCCTGCTTTAAACAAGAAGAACAGGAGAGGGAGCACAGGGATGCTTTCTTAGCTGATAATCTGTGTCTCACTAATGATTCCAACAAAGACCATTACTTTCCTGCTCATTTTAAGAGAATCAATAGAAATACAAATGAAAAGACTGTATTTTTACTAATGTTTATTGATTTCAAAATGTAAAACATGCTGAGAATCTCTTTTTAAATAGTAATTATCTTTGCTTTTTTATCAGGCTTTACTCAATTTTTTGTGAATACTTTGTTTATTCTTTAAAAGAGAGACTAGCAGCACATTTCTTTCACAGTTACAAGAATCTCAAGAAAATTTCTTAAGTGTTTCAAATTTATATTATTGTTAATTAATCTTGCCCTTCTATTCATAGCAAGCATTGTATATTACTCATTGTATTCTTTCTTTGATGTTAAATGCTAAATTCCTTTTCCCCTCTACAGGGAATTGATATTTAAGAAGCAAATGAAATGTAAAAATTCACTTGCTTCTATGTCCCTTCAGGCTTGAGCAACATCCAGTATGACCATTGTTTTCTAGAAAGCTCATGAGTAGCTCACTGGCTTATTAATTTCATTCTAATTTTAAATTAAAATTTAAAGGCATATGGCAAATACAATCAGTCTGATTCCCCTCTGCTGTGTGGATTAACACTATTGAATACAGAAAAAAAATTCATGGGCATAAAAACAGAAAATTTGGACCATATGCCTCTATAGAAAGTTCTTCTAGCTATTTTTGCTTACTGTTTTACCTATGAATTAAAAAATGCAATGAAAAGGTAATGCTATAGAGTGAATTAGTCTGTGATTTGAAAGAAAGCAACGAAACCTAGAAAAATGAGAAAAGATCAGTATTTTCTTTTTACTTTTTAATATTAACACTCCAGATCTTCCTGCTGAGAATCATAATTATGTATTCTTAAAAGTTTTCTATAATTGATAAAATATATAGCCAGATAACTCAGTGTCTTCTAAGCCAATAGCTTAAAGTACACCTGATTATGCCTTGCAAGTACCAACACCACACACCAAAAAGGGATGTTGAATTTTCAACTGGTTCATCTACTTGTTACCTGAAAGTCTGATCTAATTTTTTATGGTACCAACTAAACATTTTTATTGTTATGAATCAATTTTTCTTTTCATTCTTCGAGGTCCAGCTCAAATTTTATCTGTACCTCCAAATCTTACCATATTTACCTAATACAGAGTTACCTATTCTCTTTTCTGAGCCCCTGAAGAAAAATTTACAAACTTCATCAGAGCTATTTCTGTACAAATTTGTCTCATTTTTAAAATATTTAATAGTTAAAGTGGCTTTTTAACATGGTATTTATTATCATTACCATTATTATCAAGATAGGCCATTGAATATTAAAAGATTTGGGAATACTGAGGTTAAAAATTTCATCCACATGTGGGATTCAAGACACTGGGTAGTGAACAAAAATTAATTTCATTCTAATTTTAAATTAAAATTTAAAGGAAAATGGCAAATACAATCAGTCTGATTCCCCTCTGCTGAGTGTGTTAACACTATTGAGTCTATAAAAATATTTTGAGTTTTTGAGTCCTATAAAAAATCTTTGTTAAACATTAGCAGTCTCTAAGAAACAGGATTTTTTCATCATGGATTTTATCTATTTGAATAATGTCTATGAGAGAAGAATCTATCAGAGGTACTGCTTCAGCATTCACATGCTCAGCAACCTGTGGCACTGAGAGGGCCTCATGCACACAAGAGCAACATGTGCAGTTGAAGTGGCTGTTGCCAGGTGAGACTTGAGACCTTTGGTATTGAAACAATTTAATAAGAGTGTAGACCATTCTATCCACATGACTTGGTTGTCTATTCTAGGAATACTTTGCCTGGGAAAAATAAGACTACACCAGTAAATAACTTCACTAGTTCAGGAATTTTCTACAAATAAATTCACTGGAGAGAACTGTTTGCTCATCAGAAGCCTCTTATACATCCAAACTTAATTCGTCAGACTTGCTTCAAGATTCTCATCCCCCACTGTGCCTGTCACTCTGAATGGCTGATGTCATGAATTTGCCCAATTTCAATAAGTTGGGACATAACTTTCTGATGTACAAAACCAGTGAAACCTTGACAAGCCCAAACACAAAGTCCTGTAAATATCCTACTTCTTACCACTGAGCCTTGGTCTTGTGAATGGTCTCCTGTCTGCACTGATTTTGAATACTTAGTTTTGTCTTGTTAATTGGTTACCTGAAATTTGGAGTAGTTTGAAAAAGGGGAGGTGTAGTAAAAAGTTTCTTTACTATACATAGAATTGTATTTTTATGTTTTATGACTAGAGTCTATTGGCTTAATTACAATGGACTCTTTTATTGAAACCTGATAATGTGCTTTATTCAGGAGGAATTACAGAGAATTAGACAATAATTCAGCTTGTTCTTGGTCTTTAAAACAGAAAATAACCTAGTTTTAGAATTTTATTTTTTGTCAAGATAGCCATAAAGTTGTAGAAAATGTATATTTTCATATACTCATTCAAAGACCAACTTTTTACCAGGAATTGTAATAGGTAGAAAGTCAGGTGAGAACATGAAGGAGAATAAATATGGAATCTGATCTCTCAGTGCTGTCAGGAGCTGATTGCTTAGAGAGGAAAAATGAAGGAAGTGCATAAATAACTAACACTAGATGAAGCAGGTGCTCAATGTCATACTAGAGGCATAGAGACAAATTGCTCTGGATGTTCTGCAGTGGAAGGAGTCATTACTCAATTTTTACATTTTCTAATTCTCCTTTCTCAAAGTGTCTCCCTAAACCAGAAACATTGGACATCCCTGGGAGCTTGTTAGAATGTGGTGTCTGCCAGCTCTAGACTCATCAATCCACTTAGAAACTGCATTTTAACAAGACACCCAGGTGATACCAATGCATATTAAAGTTTGAGAAGTACTGCTGAAGAATCAAGTCTTAATAATCTATCTAATCATGTCTATATCTAGGCTATATATGTATATATTCTTATATACACATATATAAACACATACATATGTACATATAAGTTAACCTATGTAAACCTTTAACCCTACATATAGTTTAGCCTTAAAGAAGAAAAGAGGCAGTAGCAAGGACTGGTTCAAAATCGACCATTTATGTTTGTTTTTATTGCATTGTGGCTTGAATATTGTGTTTGGATGAGATGGTGGTGTAAGAACTCAGTTTTACATTTGAACAAATGCCAAAGTCAAATAGGGTATACTCAACTCTGGAACGTGTCCCAAGATTCTACCTCTGCAAAGCAGAGCCTAAGTTAAGCCGCCTTCTTCAAATTTGTTTCCCTTACATTTGTCTTACAGAACAAAGTGGAATTTGGAGATGTCAGTGCACTAAACATGAAACTTTTTAAATTTTAAAATAAGCTAAACTGACTTAGGAAATAAAATGTTTGTAAAAATATTAAAGAGAGAAAAAAACTAGAAGTAGTAACGGTGATAACAATTCAAAACATGTTCAGAAAGCACATACATATGCTGGGAATATGTTAAAAGATATTTAATTCTGTTATGACTGTGGAAAATTCATACAATAATAATATACTAGCTGGATGTGGTGGTGCACACCTGTAATCCCAGTAACTTGGGAGGCTAAGGAAGGAGAGTCACAAGTTTAAGGCCACCATCAGCAGTTTAGTGAGACCTTAAGTGACAGTGAAAATCTGTCTCAAAATTGAAAAAGAAAACTGAGATGTAATTCAGTTGTAAAGCACCCCTGGGTTTAATTCCCAGTGATAGATATATATATATATATATATATATATATATATACATATATATATATATATATATATATATATATATATATATATACATATATATATATATATATATATAAGTTTTTCATACACACACATACACAGACAACAAGGAGTCACTGAAATCTCAATTTTAGTCCTAAAGGAAGGTTCAAGCCCAGAAATATATGTGAAATAAGAGAATACACTCAAATGAACACTAGTAATAGAGCTGAAGTTCACTGATGATCAAATTTTATCTAGCCTTTTTTTTTTAATCTATGCTACCTTTGGCATAGCAGGTATAGTCTCTATATATGATCAGCCCTCTGTATCTTTATGTTCTGCATTAGAAAATCAATTGAGCACATAATAAATATATTTGAAAATAAATTGCATTTTTATTGGACACAACAAGACTTTTTTCTTGCCATTATTCACTAAACAACACACTATACCAATTATTTACATGGTATTTACTTTTTCTTAGATACTATAAGTAATCTGGAGATTATTTAAAGCATATGGGATGATGTGTACAGGTTATATGCAGATACTATGCTATTTTACACAAGGGATTGAGCATCAAGGGATCCTGGTACCCAAAGGCGGTCCTGGAACCAATCCCCATTGAATACTAAGAGATGATCATGTATTAATTCTCTCCATACAAAAGCACTGCAAGCAGGTTTGAGTAAAAATAGGAAATTGAGAGTAGGAAAGTTTAAATTACTACCCAGTCATTCTGTAAATAGTTAAATAACCTAGTTAAGAATTTTACCTAGGTTAACTAATTTGTACTGTGTTGGCACTGTGCCAAAGAAATCACTGCTGCCCCTGTCATTCACCATTTACTCACGTTTTTAACCACCACCACCACTACCACTACCACCAACATAAATAAAATGCATAGAAAATATTAATCATAGATAGTAAGTAAAGCCATAGTTTATGTGGTATAGGCAAAACTCAGATGTGCTAACTACAGATGGGTAAACAAGGAGCTTGTTAGACACGGGCAGAATCACAAGATATATTAAATATACACATTCATGATACTACTCAGCAAGGTATAACAAAGAAAAAATAGAAATGGGATGTACTCAACAAGAGATGGAAAGAATAAATTTTTCTCATTTTGCCTCCGGGAAGACAACTATCCCACACACATTAAACCATCTGTTAGGGTCACCCAGTGTTTCATTCTGGCTCTCCATGTGGTCTACCTACAAAAGGCCAGTAAAACACATGGCTGTTGTACAGGCTAATTAAAGGACCACAGCAGTGATCAGGTGTGTCAGGCCTTGCATTTCTATTATAGAAACAATGCATTACATCAGCACAAGAGATTTGGGTTTCTGTCTCTGGAGAAAGGTCAATTCTGGTCCTTGTACTATGGACATTGAGAGCTGATGTGGCAGATTTAAGAACACTGTCTAAAT
Source organism: Spermophilus citellus (assembly GCF_964194105.1). Taxonomy (NCBI): domain Eukaryota; kingdom Metazoa; phylum Chordata; class Mammalia; order Rodentia; family Sciuridae; genus Spermophilus; species Spermophilus citellus. The sequence goes on from NC_138192.1 coordinate 66,527,816, forward strand.
CAGGATTCAGGTAGTGTGGTTATTTTTTTTTAATATTGTTTTTTGTTATACATGGACACAGTATCTTTGTTTATTCATTTTTATGTGCTGCTGAGAATCAAACCAAGTGCCCCACACATGCCAGGCAAGCACTCTGCCACTGAGTCACAACTCCAGCCCTAGTGTGGTTATTTTACCATGTTTGCACTTATTTAAAATGAATCAATTACCCCATGTAGTTCTTAAATCCTGTGATTTGAGCATTTTAACTTAGTCCATGCAGTTTTGGCTATGGCTACTGGGAGAACTTGCCATCTGGTATATTTGAAAGCTACCATTGGGTCAAGGTAAATTCCCAAATGAAACACAAAACAGCTACTGAGTCATACTCCAGTCATATCTGTTTTCTGACTCTTTTTAACCAATTTAATTTTAAAAACCCACCCAGACTTCTATGAAATAGTTACCTCCTGCCTAAAACCAAAATTTACTCTTCATATTAATCAGTCTAGATCAAAGATGAAGGAAAATGGAAAAGTTCTGTCTTTAATTTGTGGGATTTTTAATTTATTCACATTTTTTTGACAAATTGACCAAAAACTGTTTGTTTAAATCACTATTTCAGTATTTTAAAAATGCCACAAAACATGGATAAATTACCAGAAACAACTATAAAGTATAAAAGCAGGATTAAAAGCAGAAAGGTGTTAGTTAACAAATTAAATATGAATTACTCTGAGGGGAGGTAGCCAGTGATGGTGATTTACTTAATTTTAAGATAGAGAAAGAAAAAATAGGACATATGTTGCTTAAGATACGAAGTGCAAATAAATGTTCCTTGCAACACAAATTGATAATTCTGTCAGTTTCTAGTCTTATTTTAAATAAGTATGTGTGGAAAATATGGGATTGCAGTAAGAGGAATTTGCTAGAAGCAAAGCTAGACACGTCTAATGGCTTGCATCATACTCTCCTTTTGCTCCACCATTTCTGATACCTGTTAAGTTGCTCTTGAAGCAAATCTAATCTTTGCTCTACTTCTCCATAGGTGAGGTCGCTTTCAGTTTCTGAGATCCCCCAGGCAGCTCGCTGAAGTGCTGAGGGACTACACTCTTCAGGCTGAGCCCTGGCATTGTCTCTTTCCCAGCTTTGCGTGTCAGTGATATCTGTGGAAGAGAGCGAGTTAGACATCGGCTTTCTTTGGCACTCATTTGCCTCATAAACACAGACACTCACAAAACAAGCTGTAAAGGATCTTAGGATATAACCCAGGAGACATAGAACCAAAGTGGTTCATGGACAAGATCAGGGGCCATGACCAATTGGTGGTAGGGTCCTACTCTCATTCTGCCTTCCTTACCTACCACATGCATTTTCATAGCATTAAAATTTTATAGCAGGTCAGGAGTCTTGGTTATGATTTTGTCTTCTTTCTATTTGTGCTAAAAGAAGGTATGGATGGCTGAACATAACAGATTAGAGCACAATGTTTTTGTGCTTTTGAATTCGTGAGGAAATAACATATTTTGTTTATAATGTTTTACTTAACATTTGAGATATTTTGGGCTCTTTCTCACAGCATAGTAAGCATTCTTTATGGTCCGGGAGAAAACTCTTGAGGGAAGTGCTGATCTTCAAGGGTATGTTCTTAGGCAGCCCAATTCAAGGTAGAGCCAAGGAGTCATAAACTATTAAAGAGGAGAAGAGTTTTAAAGTCTTCCCATCCTGTTTCGTTGCTTCTTTGAAGCTTCTTCTGCATTGTATTTTAATATCATCACATTGTTCGCCAATGGGTTTTTGTGTGTGTGTGTGTGTGTGTGGCTCTTTTGTTATGTATATTTTTCTTAATGTACTTTAAACAAACAGCTTATCTGCTCAAGTCCCCCTTTCCAATGTTTTGGGTGCCTGTTATGTGCCAGACACTTTGCTAAATGTGGAGGACTTGAAGAGGAAGGAGACAAAGCCCCTGAACTTGAAAAATTCAGTCTAGCAACTTTGTGATCATTTTTCATCCAGAGATTTATTTTTGAACCTCTTTTAATTTACTCTTTCTCCTAAGATCTGTATTTTCAAACTATCAATATTTGGGGGAAAAATGTATCCTTTCTGTGTTACTTACATACTTTTGATGGTTTTGTTATGCTCTCTTACCCTCTATAAAAATGATTGAAGGGTTGAAAAATAAAACCTATGAAAAGATAAGAATAAAGTTGGGAGCTTATTTAAGAGATAAAGAAAAAAATATATATATTTCCCTTTGGGAAGACTGATGGAAGGGAAGGATTATGTCAAGCTGGTATTCCCTTTCACATGGAAATAGATTTGAATTAGAGAAAGTGATTTGGTTTTGATATAAAGACTTAAAATCTTGGCAAATTCCTATGATTAGACATTGAGAAAAATTACATGGTTATGGATTTATACTCTTAGTGATTTAAAAATTTCAATAGAAAGTAACTGAATTGGCCAGAATTAGCTATGATTCTAGAAATGGAGAACAGAACTGTAAGACTTCTTTCCCCATAGATTCTCTAAAAGTACAGTCAGAGAGCTCAAGTGCACCCTTTTCAATAAGTAGCAGACAAAAGAACAACAAAGTTTATATTCTTTCTCTATGGATTTTCCCCCACTATCTTTTATCATTGAATACACAGAAATTTTTCTAATGAGGTGCCTATAATTTCAGTCTCAGGGAGAGGAAGCTTTTACAAAGCATTTAAGCATATCCAAAGATAGCATGAGAAAAATATAAGACCAGGTTCCTTGCTCTGTGGAAACGGGTAACAGATCTCACAGAACTTACAAGGAACACCAGAAAAACTCCTGATTATGGCTTCCTTACTGATTCTGGTATTTAGCTTTGGTTTAGAGAGTGACAGCTTATTTTTTCTTTTGATATTTTACCAAACATGACAAAATGTAACTTAACATAGAAAAATTATATTGCTGGAGTTTTAAGTAATTTATCAGCAGATTTTTACTGAGAAGTATGACTTTTTGTCACAGAAATGTGAACCAATTTAAGACGCAAAATGATAATATAACAGTAAACCAGGTTTCAACTTTGGGCTAGCAATGCCAAGTAAGCATCAGAACACATACAAATGTTTTGGTGCTGCCAACACTTGTCCCTGTCTAGTCCTGATAGCCAGTTCATGTATGAACATTTCTTCAGAGAAGACAAGAACTGATAGGATTAAAATTACATATTTATGTTCATAAGCTTAGTGCCAAAAAAGTATACAGCATTTCTGCATATGCTTAACAGCTCTCTCCTTTTCAAATCCTATGTAATAAATTGATTTTTAAATGACAAGGGTGAATCACATGCAATAAATTATGGAGGATAATATTTTTACTGCAGTGTTCAAGAAAAAAAAGATTATTCTAGCAGAAATGAATAAATATACTGTGAGACAGAAGCTTCCTTGATTATAATTTACTCTTTTATTAAAATCTAGAGATATGTGATTACCTTGTTTTTAACAGGAATATAAAAAATGAGGAGTTCAAAGGGAAATCATGGCTAGTGGTCTTAATCAAATGAACATCCTTGTAGACACTTTCTAAATATAGCATAGAAAAGAATCTGCACTTGGTTGCCTTGGCAAATGTTGCTATAGTTGCAAGATACATTTCTTCAAATGGATGAGCAGAAAGTAAACTAACTTTGCTCTGGTACACAATTTTCCTAGAGTCAACTTTTGACCTCAATGTAAGTAGAATCAGAGTCCACTTAATCTTTTTTTTTTTCTTCCTTTTTCCTTTTTTAGTTTTGCTTTAATGTGCTCTGAATCTCTCTTCTGTTGGATTTAATATGACAAATCCCAGGGAGTGAAATTCCCTATTGATGTTGAAACTAAACTTTGTGGGGATTTTAGTAGTTCAAACTGTGGCAGACACAGCTACATCATACATATTATTAAAGTTTTGAACATTACACAGGATTTTACCTTAAAAGTCAATAGGGAATAAAATCTGCAGTGATTTAGTCTTTAAATTCTCTATTGGTTAATCCTATTAATTAGTCATGTTAACAATCACCCTGATTGAAGTTATATAGCATCAATTACAGTTACTTAATTGACATGCATATTTAGCTTGGCATTTGCAAGATAATTAGTTATTGCCTGCATAGGTACTACATTGAACACTTTTTTAAAATTAACAACTTGGAGATATTAAAATTATTTTGTTTTTTTAGAATACTACTGTTCTTATTGGGTATTTAGAATAGCTAGTTAAAGATTGGAAGAATTAGCATTATATTAGGTGAAGGGCATTAGAATTCATTGTCAGGGAGAATCATTATAATGTCAAATAAAATTCCCCAAATATTTCTTTAAAGACTTGTCATATAGAAGTCTAAAATTCAAGAAGAAAACAACAAAACACTTTTTTTTTTCAGCAGGGCCACATTATGCTGACTTTTGGTATAGTAGAGATTGTTCAACAAGCTCTTCAGAACTTTTGACTTCCATGATACAACCTGTTTCTATTCTTAGTACTTCCCAGAATCCATTTTCATAAATAACTAAAACGGGACATTTGGTAATCACATCTAATATTCCATTCTTCCACTGTGATAAATGAGGTACTATTTTCATTCACTTCATCAAGAATTTTGATTGTCCAGAGGACATTTGCATATATTCTTAGCTTATTTCCATGTGGGATCCTCTTAAAAGCTGATTTGACATGATATGGAAAGTAACTCTGGAAAAATATAAAACCTGAACATCCTAGATTTAATGAAATCTTTGTTGTCAAATATAATCATTTGGAATAATGGTGTGCTCGTAGGTAGTATTTACTTACTCTGTGGTATAATTTTATTATCTTGCCAGGTCAAAACATCTTATTTCTTCCTTCATTTTTGTTATATTCTTTTGATTTTTTTCTTATGCTATCTTAATATTTACATTTTATACATCCAGATACATATTAAATAGTAAAACCAGTGAGAAAATATCAAATAGGTTGGGGATTTTATTTCAGATAAAGTCATTTACAGTTTAATTTGGATAATAATCATAACTAATGAGTTGGTTGGATATTATTATTAGTATGCTTTAAAAATGTGAACTGTGTATTAGTGGATTTGTCAAATCACAATCACATATATCAAGTCACAAAGGGGGCAAGTGACAGATTTGGTTTTAGAATCCAAGAAGTTGGACTCACATCTGTTATGGGTACCACTTAATAGCTATATCTATAGATCTAGCTCCCATTATGCTAAATTAATTGTTCTTCCATGTGATAACTTTTCAAGGTTTCCTCAGTTTCTCATCCTTCAGAATGAAATTTGCATATATTAAACATTATTGGGGCTGGGGATGTGGCTCAAGCGGTAGTGCGCTCTCCTGGCATGCGTTCGGCCTGGGTTCAATCCTCAGCACCACATACAAGCAAAGATGTTGTGTCCGCCAAAAACTAAAAAATAAATATTAAAAATTCTCTCTAAAAAACATTATTACTCATCTCTTGTGTATTTTCTTCAACAAAACACATATATTTCTGTATTCCTTTTAGTAGGGATATTAAACAAAGAAGTCTTATCAAAAATATACTCTATTTCAAGCCAGGCATGATGGTCATGATGATCACACTCCTGTAATCCCAGTGACTCAGGAGGTTGAGGCAGGAGGATTGCAAGTTCAAGGACAGCCTGGGCAGTTTAGTGAGGCCCTAAGCTATTTAGTAAGATGCTGTCTCAAAATAAAAAATAAAAAGGACTCAGGACATAGTTCAGTGGTAAGGTACCTGGCTCCATCCCCAGTACAAAAAAAAAAAAAAAAAAAAAAGGAAAACAGAATATTTCAGGATAGTTTCTTTGGTTTGTCATAATTCAAAGTATGATGTTGTATTGTAATATGATTGCATTTACCTTTGAAGTTATAAAACTATTGGTTTGGGGGTAAGAAATGGGTACAGAAGACATATATAAAGAACTAACCAGTAAAATCTCTTAAAATAGTCGTGGATGCTCTCTCCACATAGGAATCAATTGCATCAACAGGCTTTCAGAAAGCTTTCTACCTATAATTAAGCCTGGTTGGCCACAAATACCTCTCATGCTGACATTGTTTGGAAATATTTGCCACTTATTCCAGAATTATACAAACACTACGTTGCAGATTATCTAAAATCTCAACTCTTTACAGACATGAATTGAAAAAGATTAGATTAACATGTGTTGGTATAGTTCTCAATTTGTGAAAAGTCATTATAGTCTGTTTAGCCCTGAGGAGAGACAACCTGATTCCTGATTCTGGATTACCTTTGCAAGAGTGGCTTTTCTTATTGACATGAATCCTTCCTGAGGTGGGCATTGCTTCTTCGAAATGGAGCCCAGCTGCTTTCCCTGTTCTTGGAGTAGAATCTACTATTCCTGAGAAGAGCGGCTTGTGTTCATCATCAATGGAGGAGATGAAAGATGATGATCTACTTTTTTTCTCTTCAAAGTGTTTTTTGGAACTCTGATAATGTCTTATGGTATCTGCAGAGTCTTCAGGATCATTTGTGCTGCTTTCTTTGCCAAAATCTACAGAAGAAAAGTTATTTTTTAGCAGATAATCAATTGTAAGACGCTATGCATGCTACATATACCAACTAGCTACACACAAACTGCCCTTTTTTGTATTATAAATGTAATTGCTTTGGAGACTTTTTTAAAATAGAGGACTATTAGACTGTCTTAATGAGATAAATCATTCATTTCAAAGTTAAAAGAAAATTTGCAACAGGAAAGTTTAAGTCTCAGAGAAAACTATAGGATAACTTACAAACTTATTTATACATGCTCAACTGTCATTTGTATTCTTAGAATCTGGTGCACTATCTCTTTAGGGAAATGAAAAAGACAAAGGAAAAATATGTCCCAATTCTAAAATATCACCACTATGCAGCTTGTTATTTGTTTTTAACCTCCATGCTTTATCATCTATGGCAGTCACTCACATATTGCAAAGGTCAAAATTGGAAGCCTCCTTGTACTAAAAGCCTGCAAGATGAATTTCAACCTTAGTTCAATGCATTTAATGGCCCCAACATTCCAGAAAGTTTGGTCATGTAGTATAATGCAAAAATATAATGCTTAAATGCAGTAATTGAGGTAAGTTTTACCTAATTACATTAAAGTTTCTAGTGCTTATTGGCTATTTTATACTGAAATGTCAGGATAATTTCAGCCCCTGAAGGTTGTGTTAGAATATATTTCAGCAGAAAAAAAACCTCAGAGACAAATCTTAGGACTTGTTTCTATTAGTGTCCTGGGGAGACAGTATAATTCTCCATCTGGCTTCTGCTAATAACTAACCAACAAAACTCCAAGAGGTCTATCATTTTCTAGAGAAATGGTGAAGACAGTGTCCCCATCTACTCTGTGCCTGGGTGTGCTTACTTTGTTATTTATAGAAGGCCAAATGAATTGATTTAAGGCCACTTCAGAGAAAAATCCAACTGCTTTTTAAAATTCCCATATGGCATAGAAATTAAACAAAGTTTTTCTCTTTATTTTTTAAATCATAATTTAAAATACAAGAAGCCAGAAAGCAGCCCAAGGAAAAAAATGAACAGAGGTTAAAAATAACCTTGAAATGAAATTGTTATTAATGAGTTTATGTTCAGTCAATTAAAGTGTAATCTATAAAATGCAGATTGCTTAATTTATTTTAAGATTTCACACTTTCTCTTTAATCCCAACATTGCCAAGAAAACCACAGACTTTCCAGTCCCAAGTATAACAGAAGTCATCATTGATTACTCCACATATATGTCTCGGATCAACCACTGATCTAATTGGCTATATATGTTCAGATCAGCTATTCTTAGAGACATGTTTCTCCATTGTCTCTAACACAGCTCTAATTAAAAGTCAATCTTGTCCTCTTCCTCCCCATTTTCTTTATCTTAAACATCTTCCTTCTTCCAAAGCTCTCTGAAAATTTGGTCAACATTCTCCACTTCTTGAACACATCATTTCATTTCTCAAAAGATAGTAGCTACCAATTTCATGTTAGGAGATTTTTTTTAAAGGGGGTGGGGTGGGGGGGGGTGGAGGGAGCTTCACATATCATTATATCAAATCAGTGAATTTCAGGGATTTTCCTCCAAGTAAACCATATTGTAGTCCATGGCTTAAATACCAGTGGGATTTGAACCAACCTGGATTTTTCATCTTCTTTCCCAACAGAATCAAATATAAACTGAATTAACCATTAATTCATATACCTACAATCTAATATAGAAAGGTATAGATAATGCTAATATAGATATTTGCATTGAATATACACCACAAATTAATAATCCATTTGTCTCTTTGGCTCAAGAGGCTTTGGAGAATCCATACAATTTCAAATCCTTACACATGTTTACCTATTTCATGGGTTCCAGTTTTAGTCTCTCTACTTATACTTGATTTTGGATTATCAGGGACAAAATTCATTAGTTAATATATATTTTTAGATTTAGTTATAACACTTATTTCAATTAATGACAAGTATTCACAAAATGTATAGAATGGGAAATTACTAATATTTAGTTCTCTTTGGTAGGATGGAGTGGATTACTCCATATGCATAGGACATAAGTCCTCCAGCAAAAATTCCAGATAAAAGCAGAATCCTGAAAAAAGGAAGAAAAAAGTAAGTATATTTGATTTTTTCTAGTTTTGTATGGAGAAAAACCCCACATTTATTTGTATGCTTTACTGGCCTATCATCTAGGTCATGTGAACTATTGCTTTGATGCAACTCCACTGAAACATCATTTTTATAATTCATACTAGATAAATTAAGGTTTCATTTTCTGTCATATAAAGTGAAAGTTAAAGTGACAATCTATTTGTGGATTAAAAATGGAAACTGCTTGGGTTTAGGCTGGATGTTGGCAGATGTACTACATGAAATTAGGCAGCTGAAATGCATTATAATTAGCCTCCAGGTACTTCCAGATTTGATGGGCTGCTCCATGCCTGCCTTTTTCTGCTTAAACTGAATCATTTGATAGACATTAAATAGTATTAGGTACTATTTTTTCTTAAAGCTATTTGTGATCTGTGTAGAAATAGTATTCTTTTTTTTATTGATTGTTCAAAACATTACAGAGCTCATGATATATCATCTTTCATACATTAGACTCAATTGGGTTTTGAACTCCCATTTTTACCCCAAATACAGATTGCAGAATCACAACTGTTACATACTCACATTATTACATAATGGCATATTAGTGACTGTTGTATTCTGCTACCTTTCCTATCCCCTACTATCCCCCCTCCCCTCCCCTCCCCTCCCATCTTCCCTCTCTATCTCCTCTGCTGTTGTTCAATTCTCTCCCCTTTTTCCCCCCTCCCCCTTGTCCCTCATAACCTCTTATAATTTTGTGTATCATTGAAGGTCTCCTACCATTTCCATATGCTTTCCCTTCTCTCTCCCTTTCTCTCCCCCCATTCGTCTTTGTTTACTGATGAGAACAGAAATATTAGAGAGTTTTTACATTTTCTCTTTTTCTAGAAGTGAGATTGTGTAATCACTAGAATCCATTATTTTACAAAGAATGTTTTTTTGCCTCTTTGTTTAAGCATCAAATTTACTTTCTGATTCAGATTACTGAAAACCTTGTTTTTTTTTATTTCTATAGGTTGTTCATACATCTCTTTCCCTTTTCTTGTCAAACAATTCTAAAACATTCCTAATTTGTTGGTGGGGGTCTCTCTAGCTAGCTTCAGAATCAATTTTAAATGATAGAATAATAGTGTCCTGATGGAGTGGCTGACCCATCCATCCTAGAAAACATATATAAAATTCTTCAATTTCAAAAACAATCTGGGAATGAACATTGGTGATTGCTTCATCTTTTATGGAGTCTCTCTCTCTCTAATTAGTTACCATTTTTCTTTGTCAGACCCTACAGGGGGACATAACCTTTCATCCAAAAGACAAAATTTTATGTACTTTCCTGGCATTTGAGTTTTATGTTTTCCACTGGTGACAATTTTGAGAAAAAACTGAGGAATTTCCAGTCAGATGTCTTACAACAAGTTTTCATTGGAAAATTAGAGGCTGAAGTATAAGTCACGTGAGATCAAGTACCTACGTGGTGTCAGATATATTGAAAAGGATCAAATAATATTTAAAAAAATATATAAATACAAGATTTCATTTTCTTAATGACTAATAAACAATGCACTTGGGGAGATGTTGGTCAATATATGTTGGTACAAAGTTTCAGTTAGGATGAATGAGTTATAGAGATTTATCATCTGATATAGTGACTACAGTTAATATATGGCATGTTTGAAAATTATTGACAGAAGATCATAAATGTTCTCTCTACACATATAGAAAAGATAAATATGTGAAGCCATGTGTGTAACAATTATCTCAATTGTAGTCATCATTTTGAAATGTAGGCAAATGCCAAAATATCCCATTGTACATCATAAATACATACATCATTAATTTTTGTCAATAGTACCTTCATAGACCTGGAAAAAATATGCATGTATATACTATTAAGAGGAATAAAACTAATCACTGTTTGTTGTTAAAGAAAATTCAGAGTCACCAATTATCATACTAATGTATTTAAGTGATTAGCTTAATAAAATTAGAATTAAAACTCTCCAATCTATATAAGTAAATTAATCCATATGTATATTTACCCCTTAAGTTCCTTTCATAGAAGTTATAAAAATGTCTTATTTTGGAGAAACACTCAAATTTTACTAGCTTTTGGTTGGTATCATCCAAAAGATACAGAGATACAGAAGATGATGCTAATTGTTATCCTTTGAAATGGGATGTGTAGTGAGTTCAAGTCATTTACACATTGTTCTCTGGAACATTGGATTTTTAATGAGAAAATGTCAGTCTCTCTTTACTCCTCTTAGGATATATATCTCCTAAGGTATGTGGAGCCATCCAAGCCTAGTGGAAAGAGGATTATAAACGTGTTTTCACCTTCATTTCCATCCACTTTGTTGCCACAGGCACATCCTTAACACTAATTTCTTGTTTGTTTGTTTATTTACTTAAATTAGTTTTTCATTTTTGCCAGTTCTTTACATCAATCAAGACTTACTGTGATAATCTATTAGCAGGAGTGATAAAGTCTTCTGAGCTCAGGAAACTGGTTTCTAAGGTTTCAAAATTAAGAAAGTAAAAAGGTCTCAATAGGAAAGAGAAGCCAAGCATTCTTTAACTTTGCATGCTAATGTCTCTCTTGCTAAGCATACTCGTATTCATTCTGACTCTATAAATTTTTTTGACATTTAATTGAGCTAATTATATGTCCTGTTTTTGAATTTTAGGGTTTTGGAAAAAGAATGGGGAAAAGATTAGAGAAGAGATGTTTAGAAAAAGGAAACTCAGTGGAGGTCTGATGAAGAAGGAAGGCCAAAGCATCTGTGCCTTCTGTCCTGAGATTCCCCTTAGATAAAACCTTAAATAAAGGATGTAGGCCTCTTCATGGTGTCCTACATCCTTTAATTAACACACACACACACACACACAAACATATGTGTATATATATATACATATGTTTGTGTGTAATTATATATATATCTATATATATGTGTGTGTGTGTGTGTGTGTGTGTGTGTAATTTTATATATATATATATATATATATATATATATATATATATATATATATATATATCTCCAACATCAGCAGGGATATTACATCATGATTTTTCACAATGTTAGAGAGTTTCCAATCAGTAAAGCTAGATAGAGTTCCTTCTAAATTTTCTTCTTCTTCTTCTTTTTTACTACTTGGTACCAAAAAATGAAAGATTCAGTTCTGCAAAGTGTGTAGAAATATTTAATTTTCCTGCTAAATCATCTAGAAAATGTAATAAAAACTTTAAAGGTAGCCTTCTTAATGTATGTAGACACTGCATTTAGAAGGAATTTCTATATGTCTCCGGGTTAACTACTGAAGAATTTTCTCTAGGAAATAGAGACAAAAATTTTAAAACAAAATAGAAACAAAGATAAAAACATAGGCAAACTTAGCATGCAGTGGGCACTCAATGACTCTTTGTCAAGTAAATGGGCAATTTATTGGCTCAGGCCTTTTATATTGCTTCCATGACTGAACTATTCTCTGCCGAATGGTATTGGCACCCTAATCAGCCACTAGTAGCTACTTTTCAATGTGCATTTTTTTATTTGTCCACAGGATAAATTGAGTGCTACATTCCAAATATTTGGTCATATAAGCCCTATCAATAAAATATGTACACGGGCATGAATGCATGAATGTTTAATGATACTTTATACATTTAATATACTCACAGACACGAGCCCTATGTATTTATAGTATAGTATAATAATAAATAGCTCCTGTGCCATTATACATGCTATTGTACTAATATTCTCTGTATATTATACTCTATATACAACACATAATTTAAAAAAATGTATATTTCCATGACACAATGGATCATGTTAGCACAACTCTGAAGACCACTCAAAAAGAGACTAGTTTTCAGAATTTTCCTCAATTATTTTTATCGTGTCCACCTGCCTTAACAATGTCTCTGGTACAGAATAAATCACAGAACCCTCATTTTTATTCTTTACTTTCTGTAACAGTAACATATTACTTCCCCCTTAAGAGCTTTGGCAACTCTTCCTACAATACCCCTAGACATGCAGATAGATCCTGGGTAACTCCCTGCCACAATTTTGAGAAGCCAACTAACTTCTTGAAGACTCCCTAAAAAATACAAGGTGTCTGACAACTGTCTTCTCCAGGAGATATAAACTTCATGCAACTCAAGAAAACAAACCACCTTCATCAGCAGATTCATTATTTTTCATCAACTTGCCAGAGATTCTTATTCCCATCTCTTCTTTTTAAAGGCCACTGTTTTGAATGTGAATTCCTTAGCCACACATGGTAAGCATTACAGGAAGGGGCTGCAGGTGAGGAATGAAGCCCACAGCTTCCTGTTGAATAGGCATCAGGTGAATGCAAGACTCAACCTCTTTCTGCCTTCACTGCACATGGTCTTCCTCTGATTCTTGTTGCTTCTGTTGATTGATTTCCCAGTCATTAGTAATCTCAGAATTTTGCTTTCAATGTTTTGTTTCTTATGAACAGTAAATTAACACTAAAATAATGAGAACATTTCATGGGACACTTTTAGTCCAGGTACCCACATGCCATTTACGATTTATTAGTGAGTCCTCTGAAAGTTCTCTGTTCCTATTCCTTATATATGTGTGTATTTTCCTTCTAGACACTGATTTTACATCAAGCAGTATAGAATACATGGTCACCTAAAGAGCATTAGACTGGGCAAATAGGTACCAAATTGCTTTCAGCAAATTTTACACTTGCCTGCAGCACCATGGAATCTTAAGAACTCTGGAATAAGGTTTTAAGTGCTGGATAACTAGAATAAATTGTGTTTTCACATTGTCCAATTTATGGTTACTCACAGACACACCAGGAAATTTCAAAGAGCCGCGAGTAGGCAAATCTTTTGCTATCTACACTTAATATAAAATGGACCTCATAGACTAAGCCTGTGATTAAAGGAAAAGTTTTAAACATCAATAGGAATGTCTGGTTGCATGAACACAATATAAATTTTGACATGCTTTCAGGGCCTTATCAGGAGATAAAATATTATATTATTTACCTTGAGAATGAGGAAATTGAATAAGATTGACAAAAGATTTAATAAATCTTCAACTGTATGGGGGACGTTATTATATAGACATCATTGTCAAGCTGTTCTTCATTTCCAGTGTGATAAAAATAGGAGATTAAATTCAGGATAAGGGATTTAGATTAACTCTGTGGAAAAACAGCTTGACAGTAATGGTTCTCTGATTTTAGAAAAAGTCACCAAGAGAATACAGAAAGTGATGGCAGAAAAAACTTATCGCCTGTCCATGAATGGTTTATTGTTCTACAATTGGTCAGAGGATTCAAAAGTTAGCCCAACTTTTCAAATATTTATCAAATGTTCTTTGCTGAAGTTTGGTCGAGAAAAAGGACAAATATATCAATAATCACTGAACACAATATCACAAGATCAAAGTGCCTTGGGAATTCATAAAAGACCTTACACCTTTAGGGAAATCGAGAAATAGTTCATGTCAAATATATAATTGGAAACTGACGAAGATTAAAAAAAGAAATTTGTGGTGAAAAAGTGGCATGTTGTGGCTGTGTGAGTGTGCATACACACATATTTGAGGACAGGGAGATAAATTTAAGGGAATAATATCAGCAAAATCACATAAACAATTTACATGGATGAGAGAGCAGTTTAATTCACTTGAAAGGTAGATCGAGCTAAAGACAGTAGATCATCTCCTGTTGGGAAAGAACTCAAGAGAACAGGGAAGTGAGTCTCGAAAAGAATTTCAATCAAAAGAAAAAATGGGAAAGAGAATTAAAAAGAAGATGACCAAAGTATTTCATTCATTCTTTCAACAGTTATTTGTTGAGCAACTGTTATGTATTACTGAAGCCAGGGAGCAACAAATATTTCCCAACTCCATGGAGCTTATAATATAGAGGCAGATAACATTGATTAAATAAGGATGCAAATAAGCCTATTTATAAAAGCAAAATAAAGACTGCAGAGATGATCAACTGATGGGGAAGGAGAGTGGCTGATGAGGGTAGTTAAGGGATGAGTAGTATTTGATAAGACCAAGGAGGTAGGCAGAGACCAACCTTATTAAGAGTACAGGAAATGGGAAGTCCTTATAGGGCATTGAATATATGTGGGTAACATAAACATAACAATATTTACAAAAAACCCTAGTGTGTAGCATAAATGAAAAGAAGGGTGAGTTTTATGTGGAAAGAAAAATTGGAAAGCTATTTCTGCATTTCAGGGAGCAGATAGTCGTATCTTGGTATGGGATAATGACTACAGAGATGGAAAGAAGTGATCCAAAAGGAGACCTGGTTTGAAGACTAAATGGAGATTTATTGGAGGTAGCTATAACAAGACCTATTGCCAGAGTTGCTACAAAGGTTGAGAGCTTTGCTCCTAGATATCTGGTTCATATAATTGATTGGCTGGCAGTGACATTTGCAAAAGTGTGGATATGGAAGGGAAGACATGTATCTCTACTTGAATTTAGGAAATGTTGAACTTGAGTAGCCTTTGAGATCTGAAGTAGATGGATTAGTAGATATTTTGATATACAGGATTGAAGATCAGATGCTCTGTGATTAAGATATAAATATGCACATCTCTTTTGTGATGGTCTAATTAAATAATAGGCATAAATGAGATAACCCAGGGAAAGAAAAATGTTGTAGAATGAGAAGACAAGAGTCTAATGTCTTAAGAAATTCTAACAACTGATGAATTGGATTACCAGACAATGATCCTGAAAATATCTTCATGGAGTTAGTGAGGGAACAAAGAAAATAGGACAAATAAAGTGTCACAGACACCAAGCAAAATTATTTAAGAAAAGGAGTGGAACTAAGTCATCATGCCAGATGCTACTGTGGGGCCAGATAAGGTGAAGACTAGAATGTCTGTGGAGTCAGAGGGGGCATGAAAGCTTTCTCTCATCTTCCTAGGCACACTTAAGTTTATCCCCATCTGCATTTCACCAAAGTGCACTTATTCCTGTGACAGTAGTCATTATTTGAGTTGGGGCCATCTCCTTCCCAAAGGAAGATGAGGACCATTTTCTGTCCTCATCCATGTCTTATACATGTGGGGCCTGAGGGGAGATTGAGATCTTGACCTAAGAGTCTTCCTTCCAGAACTCTCTTTTCAGGACTCTAAGGCATAGTTATTGCAACTATTCTTAAATGACTTCTGCTTTTTAATCAATCTGCTCTGTTTCTTTATCTGTCATGTCCTTGTAGATATCAGACACTTTTGTTAAATCGCATAATAGGAAGCTATTGATAAAAAATCAGAAACCATATCATTAGATTTTGAAAAAAAGCAAAGTATTTGTCCTCCTAAAGCCTGAATTACTTTTGAAATCAGAACTATAATGAGCATTTAAGTAAGAAGAGTTAATAACCACATGCTCTGGATTTAAACTTTAGGAACAGAGTAAATTACCTTTCTCTCCTTCACTTTCAAAGGACAATTTCCTCCTTCGCAGTTTACAATTTTCTCCTTCAGAATCATTCATGGATTGTGATCGTAGTAAGAGATCAGCCTTTGTTAATGGAACATGAAGATAAATGGAAGTTTACTTGACGTGAACATGGTGCATTATCAGAGAACTCTTCACTATTTCATATCATCAGAACCACTTTGAGTCTTAATTATTAGATTGCAGGCAAACAGCTACAATAGTTTACTTAACAGTTGTCTCTAAATTATAAAACAGAATGCTAGAATAATTCTAGCAATTTCACCATCTGATGGGGAATCATAGTAGAAATTATTTATTGGACATGTTTGGAGATGATGCAGTCTTTTGAAACAAAATATTCCTTTATGTGGGATGTGTTTTATGCAGCTTGGTAGAGTCAAAATGACAAAAAAATTCAAAACTATAGTTAGTCTCTATTTCTACACATAAAAAGTATAAACTTGTTTCAATTACCTATAATATTTAATTTAAATTAATGAACATCAAGTTAAATTTCACATCAATAAATATGAGAACGAATGCTGAGAGTCCTTTATTATATTTGTTCCCAGCTCCTCCTCCCCACTCTGAGAGTAATCTTTATAATATATGGAAGCTCCTACTTAATTTATTTGGGTGCTGCCTGAACTTTTATAAAAATAAGTACCTAAGGCAGATATTTGTTGTTTTTCAAGACAAAACCAGAATGAGGTTGGGGACATTTGTGATTGTACAAAGTACTGAATTAAAACCATTATTGGAAACATGCTCTTAGTAACTTGAACCTTTTACCTCCTAAATATTTTTTAATCTTTCATTGCTTTGAAAGGAGACAAGTATCTGTGCAGATGTATCAGGATTCTGAATGGCACCCTGGTGAACTTAAAAGATGCTTCTTTTCAAATTTCTCACAGCGCCTGGGGATGACTATCACTCCAGGGAGAATTAAATCTACTACATTTCAATACCTAGATATTGACATAAATATCTTCACCCCCACCCCTGAGAATATACTAGTGAGCACATAAATATATCTGCAAGTATTTAATGGCAAATACTGGGTTTCTGATTTAAAAAATTATTTAAAATTAGAGTAGGGGTTTAGGATTTGGGGGAGAAGAGGATGGAGGGGGATGAACCTGGTAATATATTGTGGATACCGATATACATTCTATGACCATAGAACAGCATTAAGCTCATGATAGCTCATAAGGACACATTTTTACAGTGGAAGAGATTGAGGGCTGAAGAAATTGAGGGCCTAAGAGCTGCACTCCCAAAATTCATTTTAGGTTAACTACTGTGTAGACTTATTTAAAATTTTATTTCTATTAGACCATATATTATTCATTCTATGGAATTAATTTTGAATCTATTGTAAAACCTGATTAACTTATACTTCTGTGATTTGGAAATTCTGTTAATGTGGACCTAAACTTGAATAAGGCAAATCTTTTCATTATTATTGAGAAGTGGTAAATGATGTGTGATATAAATAATAGCTAAAAGAATATTTTATCCTTTGTATAATACAGACTCTTTTAAAAGATTTTCAATAGTCTGGAATCAGGATTTTCTTAAAAATAATTGGCATAATGTACACTAAGAGTATTTTAAACCAATACATCACCTAAGAATTCCTGCAAGGTCAAATTTAATTGATCTGCTTAAAATTATTCAACACATTTGAAAATAATTAAGCTAAATGCCTTCTCTGTAACTCAGGAATTCCAATATTCATCTGTTTCTTTCTAAATATGCACAAATGATAAAATTTTGTTGTAATTTTTGCTTGGTTATTTTCAGAAGTATTTGTGCAATCCAACAATAAGATAAAATGTCAGAAATAAAAAAGAAACAAATAATTAATATGTACCTTTGCACTTTCATGCCTGAGGTTGAACGTCAACTCTAGGTTTGTTAGAAAGTGATCAGAAAACTCAGGATACATGTCCAAAACCTCTAGCAAGTCTTCCCGCTGAATCTTATGCAAGTCACAGTATGTGAGAGCTCTTACATCTGCATTAGACTTGCCAGGTTTGGCATAAAGATGAACCATTTCTCCAAATATATCATTTTTTCCTAAAAAAAAAGAAAAAAAAAAACAAAAGAAAAAGTAGAAAGAAAAAAAAGGGAGAAAAAAGGAATCAAACTTAATGTTTTCCTTAGAATGGGACCACTGATCTATGATGAAGCCCTGAGCCAAAGATTTCAAAGCTAAGATCCCACAGAACACATACATGACCAGCAAAGTTAAGGCAACTGGACTGGCTGCCCAACCCATAATATATTTGTCTAGAGGAATTTTGCTTCTAATTGTCACTGGTCCTGATAGAATATGTTTCATTTTCTTGTTTTGGTTCTTTGGTTAAGCATCTAAATTTAGCAAATGTATCTCCACTCAGGTATGCTCAGTGAAGTGTGTTGCCCTAAACCATTTTAAGGATAATTTCAAGTAGATTTTCTCTGATTTTGTTAACCCAGGAATATGAGAAAGGCCACAGTGAGTCAGATTTATATTCTTTGTGTGTCCAGAGAGTCCCTGGAGGTGGTGCCAACAAGAGCTTATACTGGAGCTCTTTCAACCCTTCAAGGATTAGGGAGCAGTCTGAACATACCTTGTTTCCTTTAAGAACTATTTTGTATTTGCTCTTAATGAATTTGTTCAATTATTTAAAATCTCTAGTTACATTTCCTCAATATAAATTGTGATGCTTTTTGTCATATGGCCTTTGTTCTGAAAGTGTGTCTTTGTTCTTCTGCAAACCTTGGGGCTAATTCAGTGTCTGGCTTCTGAATGATGAGCTCTCCCATCACTTCTGCCTAGACACACGCCAACTGATTTTTAAAGTCTTGCTCAGTGATAAGTACACAAATGACAGCAACAGCAACAAATAGTTTTTGAGAACTAAGTAGTTACCAGGTGCTCTATCAAATACCTAGATGCACTATTGTGTTTTATTCCCCCAAAAATTCAGGAAGAAATTTGTAATTATTATTCAAATTTTGTTAATACAGAAAGAGGATTAAAGAGGTAAACTGATTAGCCCAAAGTCAACATAGTTGGGTGAAGTAGAGGGAGGGAGAGAGTAGCCAGGACTAAATTCCATGCATTCTAACTTCAAAATCTGAAGTCTTTACATCCGATGATTAAATCTTTTATTCACAATATTTCCCCCAAATGTTGTGCCATTTGTATGTTTTTGAACATCAAGGTACTTATGTGATGTATATACTTAACAAATACTGACAGATCGATCACCTGATGATATATTACTTGTAAGATCATTAATGATAACATAAAATAGTTCTTTCTTATAACTACCCTGAAGCTTTTTTCATATTTAAGAAAAAACTTCCTGTGTATATTGTTTTAGTTTTTGGTGGCTAACTCATGTATATCCCACCAAGGAAGCTATCAAAGTCTTTTGCATAATAAGTTCTAATTAGTCAAAAATGCTGTAATAGTCTTATTTTAAATGATAATTTAATGGGAAGAAGACAAAATAGCATGTCTTTTTAAAAAATACTTATTTTTTTAGTTGTAGTTGGACACAATACCTTTATTTTTTATTTATTTATTTTTATGTGGTGCTGAGGATTGAACCCAGGGCCTTGCACATGCTAGGCGAGCTCTATCACTAAATCCTCAAAATAGCATATCTTCACCATATTAAAAAAATGACATCGAAGTGAAGGCATTAACCATAGCTTAAATACATACTCACCAGTCTTTTAAAAATGAAACGAATAATCATAATTTGTGAGGACTTTAGGTGGTGACTTACATGGAAATGGGAAAATAAAAAGGGAATATCTTGAAATTATTTAGTTTTGAGAGCTCAATATGGATATTATATTTTTAAAAAGCTCTGAACTGAATTAGCATGGATTTTATATTTCAATTCGTTTATATGGATATAAATGAGCAAATAGTAAGCCACATTGACAGCTTAGCAGCACTCTGCAATTACTATTTTATAATACAAGAAAGCTTGTTACCTTTTCACAGAAGCTATGGCTGGCTGTTTTGAAGAATAGGAACATAGGAAGCATGCACCATCCCTGGCAACATATCAGGACAGGCTGCCAAGGTCAAAGCTATGCAATCCTAACTTCATTGTGTGGCCTTGAAGTGATTTAAAATGTTTTTAGTCTTTGCTTATTGGATAGGAAACCAAATTGCATACATGGTCAGTTTGAGGAAAATATTAACAAAATTATTAAAATATATATGGGACCACTCAAACATTTTCTTTCATGTGTTTAGATCATCTGCTGTGCCATACTCTGGTTCTACACAACAAAAGAGAAACCAGATAACATCCCTGTCCTTTGGGAGCTAACAATCATATAGGAACATTATGAATTGGGTGACAGGAAACCACTGCATTTCATGCTCATTATTAAAATGGGGATGCATTTAATCAAGAAGGGAAAAATGAAGTTTTCCCAGACTTTGGGATCAGTGTTGTCATGGGGAGAGTGAGACTTAAAGTTTAAGATTTTTGGCTTCTTTCTGTTCTCTTCTCTTTTCTACTGACATAGTAAATATGTGAAATTCATCAAAATGTAAACCTGGCTCATGACAGGGCATTGGCACATGCAGACAAGTATGTCTACAACATTATATATTTTATTTTAAGATGTTAAGGGATCAAGCATGAAGCCAAGATTGTCTAACATGAAAAGGAAAATGCTGACTATTTTCATATATTTGGCCTCAAAAATGAGAGTAGGTGCCAAGAACCCAAGAGAATCATGGAAGCTTTTACACACTGGAGAAAAAGTGAGACAGTGAAGCAAATATATTTTCTGCAATGTTAATTTGATTTGAATGGACTTTTTAAATAAAACTTTAAAATTACTAACCAGAATTAAGAATCCTTATAAAAAATGTATATTGGTCCTTTTAGCTATCATTGTAAACTATTTATTGCAATAGCTAATACCAGAATTTGTCACTGTTCAGCTTTGAAACACTTACCCAGAATAGCTACCACAATGTCATCTTTAAGGATTTCAATGGAGCCTCTGGATAAGAAATACAGTGCAGTGAGGACATCCCCACAGTGAACCAGGGTGTCTCCAGGAGGTGCATGAGTGGTCTTGAACTTCATTGCCAAAGCTCTAAGGCAACCTTTGCTTGCCCCCCGAAAGGCTTTGCAGTTTTGTAGCAAAGTCTGGTTCAGATGTAGACAAATGTCAGCTTGTAAGCATTCTGGGAAACCCTTTAGGACCTGAAGGAAAAAAATAAAGGGTTTCATACTACCAGTGCACGAGGTACCTCAACCTGAAATAAAATACATTTCTTGCTCACAGAACTGCAGGTGTAGTCATTGTCACACAGGAGTTCTTACAATGATTCTATCTCGCCTACCTTAATGAATACTAAGTTTGCTAAACATGTCAGAAATTTTAACTCAAATACTCCTTCTCTGAATTAACTGCAGGCATTCAGACTCAACACAAATGCTGTCTCATTAAAATGTTATGCCTACAACTTTTCACATTGCTTCTTCTCCCTGCATCATGTTATTCAGTATCATACCGTGCACAGATGTAATGCAGTGTGACAATTAATAAGACATAACTAATGAAAGGCAATACAACTAGAAAGATAATCAGCCTTCTGAAGGAGTTTCAAGTCAATTCAGATTGCCATCTCTGGGATATATCTGAGTTATAATTACTAAAAATGTTGATCCTGGAATAGCCATGGTATTTTCAAATGTCATATACCAGGGAGTGCTCTTAGTTTAACAGTATGTGGCTATTTATGTTTCCTATATACATTATTAATATTAAATATTTTGATAAGCATTGAAAATAGAGAAAGGAAAGGAGAAGAGCAAACATACTTTAAAAGTGTAGCTTAATTTCCAGAAATGGAAATTGTGCAGGCATTTACAGTGCATACATAAACTTCTAAAGTGCTACTGTTTTGACAATCTATTCAGTGGTTAATTTAAAACTTGTGGAAGAGATTAAACAATATCTTATGACAAGTGCTACTCAATTTGAACGGAATAAAACTTTGTTATTTTTATGAAATTCCCAGGATACAACGGGTTGAAGACACTCAACTCCTGCTTTTTTTGTGTCTTGCTATTTTAGGAGTCACATGCAGATTTTGATTTTTATGTTGACTTTCTCCTGCCAGTATAAATAGTATGTGTTGAGATGGAAAGAGGGGGAGTTACACAGTGCAATTTATAGTAGAATAATGCAATTTTGGGATTTTTTTGTTCAACTTTGGTATGCTATTTTAATCATAGCATATTATATTTAAAAGTAATCATGAATTGTTTTTAAGGCAATTCAAATATATCTGGCCAAAAGAGGAACTTCAAATTAAATCATATTTGAGTAAACTTACAATTATTTATATTTTCAATATTCAAACAGCTATAGAGATTCTCCTTTGATAGGATCATCATGTAATGTAATTGTGATATAACATGAAAGAATCACTAAGAGGTATAAAGTCCAACAGTCATAATGGTCTGCTCTTGTTTTCTTTGTTGTATAGAGTTACCTACAAAAATGGGTAGAGGAGAAGCCATGGAAATGAATTTTGGCTATGAATTGCCATAGGTTGACTCTTGTGCAAGTCACTTCACCCATCTGTTTCTTTTCCATGAATAAGAGTCTTTGAAATTAGCCATAAGTTATCAACAAATAGCATGCCATTTGTAAGAAACTGCTCAACCACCTCTATGCCACTCATACTTTCATCCTGAAGATTCTCCACCTGGTTCAGATCTAAAAGCAAGGAGTCCTTCTCTGGCTTCCTGGGTTCCTGGGCACTCATCTGCAAACTCTTCCCTGACCAGTAACTCAGTCTTGCTCTATTTTATTGGATTCTGCCCAATTTGCTTGCTTGGACTGAAGACCTCACCAATGAGACTTGCCTACTTTTGGCCAATTTTGAATCCAAAGCCAGGGATTTTTTCCCCCACTCTTGGATGGAATCCTATATCAACTTAGCTATTCTCATGGAACCAGTCCTCTAGATCACTGATCCCTTTTACCATCTAAACTACCACAGTGGATCCTTGTGCTGCCAGACTAGATTTGAACTAAGTTTGGACACTGTTTTCTGAAATGTCACTTTAGTTGAACGTTGTATAGGAGAAAAATATTCGAAGTAACTGACCTCCACATATGATTTACGTCTCTCTGAAGCACCACTGTTCACAAATGACCACAAATAAAGATGAATAGAGTGTTACACCAAGTAAAAAATTAGATATGTTCATCTTTCTCTTAAGACACAGTTGTAATAAGGTTCAAGAAGGTTTTTTATACTTCACATAAATGAGGAAATATGTTGTAACTATAAACTGGAATAATATTAATGAGCATATAGCTGCTGTTTCTGGCATTTTCCCTGAAGACACACTGTGTATATTAGTCTGGTTATAGAATTAAAAAAAAATGAGAGAGAGAGAGAGAGAGTGTGTGTGTGTGTGTATACACATACGTGTAAGCATGCTTTGAGTTGGAAGGCAGAGATGATATGGAGATGAGGTTCCTTATTTCTTTGAGTGTGTTATATAAGCTATGGAGTCAGGCATGAGCTAAAGTCCTAGTTCTGTCACTTACCAGTTGTATGATTGGTTGAGTTGCTTAACTTCTCACAGACTCATTTTTTTTTCTCCCTTGTGTGTGTGTGTGTGTGTGTGTGTGTGTGTGTGTCTGTGTGTGTATGTGTAACTCAGGAATGCTCTATCACTGAACTAATCCCTGACCCTATTTTTATTTGTTTATTTATTTATTTTTTTGTAACAGAGTCTTGTTAAATTGCCCAGGCTACCCTTGAACATGTGATCCTCCTGCCTCAGCCTCTTGAGTCATTGGGATTACAGGTGTGTGCCACTGTGCCCTACTCAGTTGCTTCTTTTTTAAAATTAAATTGATCACATCAACTTCACAGAATTTTTGCCACAATTAGATATGATGAGGTATATAAACCATCCGATACATAGTAGATAGCTAATAAGTGATTTGACTTTGACATCATTTTTTTTGTCACCCAAATTTATTGTTCCTGAAGAACTGGTATGTTCTCTTTTGCTGGAAATTGAGTGACATAAAGCTTACTAGTTTTTTTCCTTTGGTCTTCCTGGTTAGGAAATTTTCCACTTAGTTTTATTTTCTATTGACTCAGCAGAGTTTAAATGCTTTATGCTCCATGTATCATCAATTTAAGAACTCTGTTTTCTTGTATCTCGCTGTGTTCTTGTTTCCTATTTCTGCCTTCTTAAAAGTCCTGGCTACTTACACTTAGATTTTCACTGTCTTAAATCCTTTTTGAAAGTATGCAGTTAAGAAAATAAATTTACAAATATGTTCTTAGAATTCCAGTATTCTTGAAATCACCCACAAAACGTTACGGGTACATGCAAAAGTATTTCTTTGTTAAATGTCCTCAGCTCACTACATTCATTCTATTAGAGGTGACACCCATGGCAAAAGGTTACATAACATTGGAAGAGTCATACAGCCTTCGTTTCCAGGGTAAGTTACACAGAGCTCACATGAGCTTGTATAGATTAAGGAATGCTTGCGTGGTGTTAGCTCTACACTAATTTTCTCTGAAATATTCTTAATTTAGTTACATCAGTCACTTAATAGAAACTCAGTAAGAGATAACATTCAACTAGTTTAGTATTATATGAACCCCAGTTTAAAGACATTTGAATATGAACAACCCAACAATAACAATGAAGCAAGAGAGCATACATAAATCAAACAACACTCATTAAAGGAGTCATATAAAACAAAGGGGGAATAAAATGATTAAATAATAAACAGCTACCAAACATTAATTCAGAAGTACTCAATGTCATGTTGAACTTCTCTAAAAGCTAAGTATGCTGACATACAGTGGCATAAAATTACTATTGGCAATTACCTAGTGTGCAAATTAAAATTTTATGTATACTGAAAAACAATAAAAAATATTTAGGAATGAATGAATGCTGAAGTTAATGTAAGCCTGAAACACCTAACTTGATAAAATATATTAATTGAAGTGTGTGTCTCATTAACTTTTTAATCAATAAACCCTAAAATATAAGTTTATAAATTTATACTAATAAAAAAATTATGCTACCTATTTTAGGTATTGGGGCACTAATGAAAAAGAAGTTTAACTCAGGCATATGACAGATCTAATTTAAAAACTATGTCTGATTTTTAATCAGTGGCATCTGATCAGAGAAATATTATAATTAGTGGATTTTTTTTCTGTTTTGAACATGTCTTTATTATTTCACATTTCAAGAAGAAAAAAAAGAGGTATTTATTTCCTTAATCAAATTTTACCTGGCTGCTGATAGAAAAGGATTTCTAAAAAAAGTTAAATATTCACAATATATTGATAATAAGCTGTTATTCTTTCCTCAAATTTAAGACACAATATTCAATATTTTCTGTTTCTTAGCCTGATTACAAAATACTCTTTCATGGTGGGTACACTTTCTAGATTGTGTTTGGAAAAGTGCCAATAGTTGAATTTTTACCAAAACCCTCTCCAGGTTTCTTTCATAGTATTGTATTTGTTTTGAAATAAATCAAAATGTATTCTCTAGTATATATCTCATAGCCTGAGAGTATAGAAAGTTGGTTTATGTTGTAATAATGTTTTTTATTCCTTTCGTTTAATGTAGCTATAAAGGGGAAATTTCCCAGAGGCAGGCAGAACAGAGCACATTTAGAAAGACAGTCAGAGTGTGGCAAATGGTCTCCCTAAATAGCAGATTAATCATATGTACAACTTTGGTGGCTGTGTTAACTGTCATTAGGAAATTTTCTAGGGAAATTCTCTGGGTCATTAAATGTACTTAAATCTTGACAAATTAGGATCAATCAAAACACAAATTAACACTCCCTGTGAAGCACTAAACCTTAAGCATGATTATCAAATAGATTATGCAAGTAATATATTAAGTCTTAAGCTCTGCCTTACAGGTCGGTTTTAATATTTTATAGCATTTCCTGATTCTGATAGACTCATTGATTTCTTTTGATAAATATTTAGCATTTGTAAGATAAGGAAGCTTACTTTTTTCCATTTGTAGAAGTTAACAGAAATGTCCTAACAGCATGGATTGTGTTATTTCTATATAATTCCAGATCATATTTATTTCTATGGTTAGGCATTAAGAAATAACACATATATTTCATGTGTCCTTGGTGATTTCATGTTTATACTACATTTTAGCCACTGACTATAATGGGTGGCCTCTGTAAGAAGTTTTAACCCCACATATACATTTTACCCTAGTTGAAGCTTAAATTGCTTCAGCATCTACTTTCTTATTTTAGCTTCATGCAGCTCATAAGAATAAGAACTTATTTTATTGTATAAGGCCATTGTGTCTGGATATATTGTTGGGAAAGTAGAGTATTGTGAAATACACGACTGTGGGAATATTTATAAACATTGAGAAAATAAATTTTTGGATATAAATTATCAACGTTTAGCATAAAGTTTATATCACTTAGAAAATAAAGCATATGGGAGAACAAAACTCCATCATACATGGACATGAATAATGAGAACATGAATCCTGAACCGGTTTTGGTACTAGTAAAGGTTCCTTGTAAAATGAAAAGAAATCCTTCCTACATCTTCCCCTTCCTTTTCCACAACTCCAGCTAAAAGCATAACTGTGACATATTTACTTCTTTTCAGAAGGCAATGTAAACTTTAAACTGATTCAAATTAGGGTAAGAACAAATCAGAGTGTGGGCAATGCTGTGTGGGCTGATGTGATTTATTGCTTTTACACACATGTCCTAGTTACCCAGGCTCTGAAGTCCTTCTGCTAATTCAGCAAAAGCCAGACTTAAAAAAGGGTGCCTCAGAATTTTTGAAATGAGATCTCAGGGGAAACCTTGGAAACCATTATGGTTTTAAGGTGAATAGGAGGGATCAGCTTTGGAGGAACAGTTTCAGGATCTCTCCTCTTTATCCCTACTCAATTAATTGAGAGAGTTGGTAGTGGAAAGGATGAATGGAATATGACTACAGGGGGTTCAGGTAGATGTTTGCAAATAGCTCTTTCCAAATTAATAGATTATAGATGACTTGAGCTTGTTTACAGAGTAAGAAAGAAAGTGCCCTCTGACAAGTGATAAAAAGAATGTTTTAAAATATCACCTTTAACTTAAAACAGTATCTCAAATTTGAGATGATTTGATGATTCCAGAAACATTTCTCATGCATCATATTTTAAAATGATTTTTGTTTTGCATTCATCCCATTTTTCAAATGTTAAAGCCAAGTCACAATACCACAATACATTAAGGGATTTTATTTGTGAAAGAACTATGATTCCAAACTTAGTCCAGAGAGTCTTCAACTATTTTGACTTGCCGTAGATGTCCATTAAGTTGAATTTCTAAAGTTTCTAACAGTATAGAGAATCAAAAAATGTTTCCTGTTTACTTCATTTGTTGGTTTTTTACTTGTTTGGGGTATTTGTTCATCAGAAAATTTAAGGCAAGTTGTGTGCAATGGTACACACCTGTAATCTCAGTGTCTTGGGAGGCTGAGACAAGAGGATGGAAAGTTCAAGGCCAGCATCACCACTTAGAACTTATCTCAAAATTTAAAAAGGGACGGGAGCAGTGGTGCTGGGGATGTAGATCATTGGTAAAGTGCCCTGGGATCAATTCCCTGTGCCAAAACAAAACAAAACAAACAAACAACAACAAAAAATAAGGAAAAGAAAATTTAAGGCTAAACAAAAATAATTGCAGTTGTTTTCTATGAAAATCGATAGCTATATCTGTTATTGTTCATTTAAAAAAAATGGTAAAAGCTTTCAAATAGAAGGTTCTCTTCCTTCACCCAATAATGCCCCCACCCCATAATTGTATTGCCTATTACTTGGTTCTCTGAAGGTTCCAGGTACAGTTGTATCTGTACATTTCTGCTTCCACCAATATTGTAGTACATCTTTTATATGTTTAAGTACCTATTTAGGCCAGCTGTGTAGTGAAATTACACAATTCAATCATATAATACATAAAACAATAACAGTTTGCAAAAATAAAGGAAATGTATTCCTTCCCAATAATGGGAAGCTGAAATCTTTAAAAATGTTTTATAATGGAAAGTTAATTTTAAGATATCTAAATTAGATGTGGGCTCTTATGTACTTGAAAAATAGAAATACTTTAGTCCATAAACTCCAATTATAATCCAAAAAGAGAGAAAAAAATTCAAAAATTGTCTACAAAATCAGAAGTACTTGTAAACAGGAACCATAATATGATAATCTTTTGATTAAAGAAGAAACACTTTGGAAAGTAATAAAGGGGAACATTTCATATCAAAACCTGTGGAACCATAGAGAAATTTCTATTTAAAGGAAAATGCCTACTTTTATTTTCTTTATTATTAGAAAAGATAGATGTAAACAATGAAATACCTTAATATTAAAAGTCTTTAAAAATAATAGGGTAAGTAAATAATAGGATAATCCAAAATATGAAATGGGAAATTATTGAAAGCACAAGCCAAAAAAGAAAAGAATAGTGGCAAAAATAAAAAATAAGCCAAGTGAAGTTAGCCAATTCCCAAAAAACAAATGCTGAATGTTTTCTCTGATATAAAGTGACTGATTCATAATGGGGTAGGGATGGGGAGCATGGGAGGAATAGACGAACTCTAGATAGGGCAGAGTTGTTGGAGGAGAAGGGAGGGGGCAGGAGTTTTGCCATGATAGTGGAATGTGATGGACATCATTATCCAAAATACACGTATGAAGAAATGAATTGGTGTGAACATATTTTATATACAAACAGAGATATGAAAAAATGTGCTCTATATGTGTAATAAGAATTGTAATGCATTACACTGTCATGTATTTAAAAAATAAAATCAATTATTGGCAGCCACTATGAAGTCAAACAACAACAAGTGCTGGCGAGGATGTGGAGAAAAGGGTACACTTG
The DNA here is from genome assembly GCF_964194105.1 of Spermophilus citellus. Taxonomy (NCBI): domain Eukaryota; kingdom Metazoa; phylum Chordata; class Mammalia; order Rodentia; family Sciuridae; genus Spermophilus; species Spermophilus citellus. The sequence goes on from NC_138192.1 coordinate 66,556,866, forward strand.
TACATTGCTGGTGGGACTGCAAATTGGTGCAGCCAATTTGGAAAGCAGTTTGGAGATTCCTGGGAAAGATGGGAATGGAACCACCATTTGACCCTGCTATTGCCCTTCTCGGACTATTCCCTGAAGACCTTAAAAGAGCATGCTACAGGGATACTGCCACATCGATGTTCATAGCAGCACAATTCACAATAGCTAGACTGTGGAACCAACCCAGATGCCCTTCAATAGATGAATGGATAAAAAAAAATGTGGCATCTATACACAATGGAGTACTATGCAGCAATAAAAAATGACAAAATCATAGAATTTGCAGGGAAATGGATGGCACTAGAGCAGATTATGCTTAGTGAAGTTAGCCAATCCCTAAAAAAACAAATACCAAATGTCTTCTTTGATATAATGAGAGCAACTATGAACAGAGCAGGGAGGAAGAGCAGGAAGAAAAGATTAACATTAAACAGAGACATGAGATGGGAGGGAAAGGGAGAGAAAAGGGAAATTGCATGGAAATGAAGGGAGACCCTCATTGCTATACAAAATTACATATAAGAGGTTGTGAGGGGAATGGGAAAATAAACAAGGAGAGAAATGAATTACAGTAGATGGGGTAGAGAGAGAAGATGGGAGGGGAGGGGAGGGGGGATAGTAGGGGATAGGAAAGGTAGCAGAATACAACAATTACTAATAGGGCATTATGTAAAATTGTGGATGTGTAACCGACGTGATTCTGCAATCTGCATTTGGGGTAAAATTGGGGGTTCATAACCCACTTCAATCTAATGTATGAAATATGATATGTCAAGAGCTTTGTAATGTTGTGAACAACTAATAAAAAAACCAAAAAATAAAATCAATTAAATATTAAAAAGAAAGAAAGACACAATAAAAATATGTTAATCTTTCTACAAGCTGTTTAAGGAAAGAAGAAAGCACAAAAATATACAAGTTTGGGAGTGAGATAGCAGATGTGTGTGCTGAAGCAGAAAAGATAAATGTAGTATAAGAGAAACCTACATGCAAAAATCTTTGAAAGCTGAAATGAAATGGATGAGTTTTGGACAAGACAGAAATTACCAATATCACCTAAAGTAAAATAATTAACACATTAGAGTAGGAATGGTGACTACTATTAAAATTACCAGAACCAAATGATTTTACATTTCCTTTGTAATGTTTAAAGATCATATAACCATTGGTCATTATAATATTATAATCATTATAATATTACAGTGATGTTGATGCAAAATTATATATTATAATATTATAATCATTATAATATGGTATCGAAGTTGATGCAAAATTCTAAAAAATTACAAATCAGTAAAATCAGACATATTTTTTAAAAATCTCTTTTTAAATAAGATTTATTTCAAGAATGTAAGGATATTTTAAAAATATTAGTCATAATGGTGAAGCCATTTTTATTAAAATTATTTTGGAGTTTCTAGTGAATTAAAAAGCTAATAAATAGTTATCTTTATTTAAATGATGAATTTATTTCCTTTTTCTAGTTATTAAATCTTTAAGAGAACTCCCCTCAAAGCAAATCAAAGCAAACTAAAGAGAACCAAGCTAAAGAAGAAAAAAAATCCTGTCAGAATGATGCAATTTGTTTAGGTGGTTGGAAAGAACATAGGTTTACTTTTTTTTTTTAACTCCATATTACTCATAACTAGGTAAAAGAAGAAATTTATGGAATTTTTCATTTGATGAACTAAGCTATACAAATTTTAATGATAATTTTAATAATAAAGGTGAGAGTTTCTGGGAAGAAAATGATAAAACTTATGGAAGGTAAGCTTATTTTTTAAGTCATAAATCACTGATTCTCTCCCTTGCTACATATTAGAGTAGTCATACAAAAAACTGATGCTCAAAATTTGCTGTAAGCAATTTTTAGGAAGCAATGAGATTTGTTCAAAATATTTCAGATCATTTTAATGTGCAGCTAACATAAGAACTGAACACTGAAATTCCAAAATTTATAAAAATAAACATAAAATTTACAAAAAGTAAATTATAACAGGCTTATAATTCATTCTGTATTTTTCCTGAGGAACACCTTGGGGGAAAAAAAAATAACCAGCTAATGACAAACATTAGCGACCTGTTCCTGATAAGCATACTAAGGCATTTGTTATTGGGGCAGTTCCTATCTGTGCAGTGTTTTCATCAAGATATATCTAGTCTAAATTGTTTATGCCATACAAACCTTTTGTCAATAGATTCATAGATTTTCTGAAAAATGTCATGTGAGCTATGTGATGTACAGAGTAGAAAATGTGCTTAATTATCGTAAGTTTCTTTTGGCTAAAGTGTTGTATCATCATGTACTTTATATCATCACTTACATCAATTTTAACATACTTTGTTTAATCTGAGCCAGAATTCACACTAATATGGGAAGAAAGGTCTATATGCTTATGCCTTATGATGTTTAATATCTTTGAGATTTATTTGTAAATCTTGTTACTGGTTTATAATATTTTATTCTTTTAAGCCAGATTTAGCAATCTGACCTTTGGGTTGTCTCAAAAGTTCAACATGAAGTATATTGCAATTGAACAAAAATAATCATCTATTTTATGTGGAAGAATAAAAGCTCTCAAATAGCCTAGAAAAAGAAAAATAAGATTAATAAGTTATCAGCTATTAAGCCACGGTATATAGCCACAAAGGATAAGCTATTACTGTTATAATAGAAATGGACAAATTGAGCAGACTTAAGAGTCTAGATGTGTATCTCAATTATATCTTATAATTTAATCTATAACAGTATTTTAATTAAATGGAAAATGGCTTATGCAATAAATCCCACTAGTGCTAACTTCTATTCATGTAAAAGAAATCATTTAAGAAAATAGATTTCAGATTATAAGGTTTTCTTCATCATATAACAAAATTTTAAGGAAAATCTATGAGACTACTTATGTACATAGTAGGGCCTTCATAAAATATGAAAGGATTCCTGAATCATATAATAAAAGTTGACTCATGGAATCATATTAAAAATAAAAACAATCACAACATTTTTTATTCAAAAGATCTGTTAAATAGAATCAACATATTGAAAAGAACAATTTATAATGTAGATCACAGATAAAACATCAATATATGTATATATATAATTTACAAAGAGTTCTTGTAAAATAAGAAAAAGATAAAAAATAACATAGCCATGAATATGTAATTCATAAAATACAAATTCAAATGACACTATACTATCTACTGTATATCACATATTATGTGTTATATATATTGTCACTTAAATTTTTCAAAAGGATGCTCAAATTCACTTGTAGCAAGGAAAATGCCATTAAAGTGACAACTATTTCTCACATATTCCTTAAACCAGCAAAATTGAAAAGAACTTCAGTAAAGGGAAGAGGAGGAAATGCCAACATTGGTAGTGATGTAAATTAAGAAACACTATTGGAATATAATCTTACAAGAGCTATTAAAATTAAAAATACAATCTTTAGCTCAGAAAACCTTGTATGGGAATCTACACACAAAATAAAAGTATTAGTAAGAGCCAAGTATGGTGGTGAATACCTGTAACCCAAATTAATCCAGCTACTTTAGAGGCTGAGGCAGGAGGATCACAAATTTGAGGCCATCCTTGGCAATTTTATGGGTGTGTGTGTGTCTATGTATAATTATACATTCATCTATATCTCTTTTAAATATTGCTTAAGAAATCCCCTTTTATAAAAAAGCACAGATGTTATGATTTAATTCATGTAAAATCTATATGTAGGCATGTAGGGATATGTGTGTGTGTGTGTGTGTGTGTGTGTGTGTGTGTGTGTGTGTGTGAGAGAGAGAGAGAGAGAGAGAGAGAGAGAGAGAGAGAGAGAGAGAGAGAGAATAGGAAATGATTGTGGTTACCAAGATATTATGATATATTTGAGAGTTATCTATGAGTATAAAGGTCTAAGGTAATTTTTAATCACTTTGAAACAAGTTCTTATACTGTTTGATTACTTACAGTGATTCTAAAATTTCACTTTGAATAAATGTTAGGTCTTACTGTTCCCTTTAATTTTTCTTCAATGATTAAAGTAATTTCTTTCTAAGAATTGCTAGTATAAAAGCCATACTCTCATGGGAACTATTTGTTATGTTCAATAGGAAATTAAAAGCATATATGGGTCCCAATTCTGTGTGGTAAGATGGGTAAGAATGAAAAGAAATGTACTGAGTTAAAATTCCACATAATGCTTTCTCATTCTTAAGAACGGTGGCCTTTAAATGATGTGTAACTGTAGTATAAACCTATTCATGTCACTACTGGGTGTGTTGCATGTGTATCTGTTTTGCTTGTCTTGATTCTGACCATTATGCATATGCCTCCCCTATGCTTTACTTCAAGAATATCTCCATGTCTTTTATCCAAACAAGCCTATATACTTTTATTTCCCTTTTATTATTTCTGCTTGCGAAATTCTGTATCCTGTAGCATTTTATTTTTCTGGCATCATATGCTCCTCCATTCTTTGGATATTTAATCAATGGAACTGTTTTATTATAAAGCTCTGACATCAGTGTGGGTGTTATCTACTGTGAAATATTAAGAATAACTCACAGGCAAAGCAGATAAAGTCAGACTCCGAGTTAAAGGTCCCATTATAAAAAATACTGCCAGGACCTCATTTTCCTAGTTTCCTCATTTCCTGTGATTCACAGTACAGAATTGGGTGAGGACTAGAGATAAATAATTATTCAAGTAAAATAATTATACAGATGTGGAGTGCGTCTTGGCCTTATCTTCCCACTATAGTTAGGTATTTCTAAACACAACACTTTTTAGTTCTACAAGGGTTGTAGAGCATGCTTATAGAACATTACCACTGGAGTGTAAAATGAATTTCAGTGTAAATATAAATAGTTTAGCATAACTCTGAAGGGTTAAAAATGTGCCAACAAAGGTGATGGACACTCTTCCACCAATAAAAAAGGGTAAATGCAGAGTTCATTTTGGGGCCATCTGGCCAATAGGAGCCAAAATGCTAACTGAGAGAGGTTCCACAGATATACCTAGCAAATAATTTGTAATAATTATATATTTTCCCATCCATTCTCATTCATATGACTATGTTTAAACCAAGAGAAGCAATTAAAATATATATAAATTTCTTGAGCTATTGATACCTTAAGGCTTTTGCTTACTTTAATCCTTAAAAATACTAAGAAACCTGACATAATAGATAAATATTTACAAATCTATTAATATAAATTTCCAGTCTGCTGGGTATATCTTCCAGTGAAGAAAATACTGGGCTTTTATTTTAGGGAAAATTGTGGTGTCTTGATTCTATTAAGCTTGAGAAATTCTGGATTACTCTAAGATTTAGACTAAAAGACTCTTAAAAAATCATATTTCCAAAGAATATTTTATAAGTGAACTTTGATGATCTTTTTCTATTGTTTATGATTGATTTATTCCACGTTGAACAAGGGAACTGAAATTGAATTGAGTTTAAATTACTCCCTTGCTCTTACCTTTTCAAAGAAAGCAGTTTAAAATATGTCATCTCCTTTGGCATAAGAAATTGCACGTTGGACTCCTGTTCAAATAGGACCATTATTTTAAGGAGTTTAAAAACAGTCTGAGACATAATATCCACCTTCCTACTATTTCAAGAGTAAGACTTGCAATAGATGGAGAAACTGAAGCCAGAATGTGTCCAGTGCCTAAGCAGATTTCTGCAATGACTGCTTATCATATGCCCAGCCCCAAGTCATGCTGTTCTTACTTTTGTTGGCTCAGGAGTTGTGAAAAGTCAGACCTCATCACTGAAAAAAGACTTTCTCACTTTGTGTGGAAGCAGCATGATGCCACCTGTATATAAATCCTTCTTGATTGTGGTTGGAGACTGGGATGAAGTGATTATTATCACTTTCGAAAAATGACTGAGCAAGTATCATTCGTGACTTCAAAACATCAGATCTTGTCTTTATCTTGATATTGTTCATTTCAGGGAGTTCCAGATGGTTCTCTGTGGGGTTGCTATTTGTATGTTTTTGTTTTTAAAAGTTTAAGATGAGCAGCTTTTGTGTAAAATAAAAAGGGCAGGTGAACTTTGCCCTTTCTTAAGCACCAATTGTTTGGGGTTGGCTACAATAGGTGATCAAGAGTGACAAATTTAGGGCTTGGGATAGGACTTAATAGTCGGGTACTTGCTTAGAATATATAAGGCCCTGAGTTTTATCTCTAGCAAAATCAACAACCACAAACTCCCCCTCAAAAAGTGACCATTTGTGTGACAGTAGTGAACTCCTTATCTGTGCAAAATTTTACTATCTATCCAATTTCCACAAAACCAGGCAATGGATTAAATGCAGATTAAAAACAGTCTCTCAATTGCAGTGTGCAAAAATTTTTAAATTCAACTCCTAAAAGGTAAGTAGATATTTATTTACAGAAAACCAAAAGATTTTACTAGTCCTGTGGGTCATTTTAATTTAAATGCAAGTTTTTGACAATGTTCTATCCCCTTTTTAAATAAGTCTGATGGGAGGGCATCCTTTTAAAAAATTTTATTAAAGACCTTTGATACCTTGGCCTGATCAGTCAAGTTTTTTTTTTTTTAAATCAACAATATTTATGGACTTCAGTATAATAAAGGATATTTAGAACAAGTCAAGGAGGATTAAAAACAATATAGTGTTAAAAATGAACCAGGCTATTTTATAAATTTTACTTTAATATTAGTGTGGGATTTATTATGACAAGTATTGTTTTTAATCTGAGTTGCTGAATTGAACGTAACTGAAAGAGACTACCGATACATTTCACTATGGTGTACCAAAACACACACTGATCCAAATATGAAGGTCTGGCATAGACGAAGTTATTTCTATATGTGCAGAGAATGAGTGTAACAACGTTTCTGAAGGAGGAGAGCTAAATCATAGATGCAGAAATGAGGTTTGTGTTACTAATGGAGACAGATAACAGGGAAACTAGGAAAGAGTTGTGAAAGTAAAGCAACATTAGATTTAATGTTTGTTATGCTCCTTGGAAATCATGTCTAAGAAATAAGGATTTATATTAAGCAGTATATCATTTACTATTCTCTTTTCCACCTTGATTGGCTCTGTTGGGCTCATTACAACTGTATAGCATGTCACTCAGAATACCACTGTGATTCTATGTATTTTTAACCTACTATGTTGTTTCTTGATTGAAATCTCAAAAAATTCCTCCCCTTTTCAGTTCTACACCTGTCCCATACTTAACTCTTTCTCAGGTACCTATCTACTTCCGGCTTGACATGGAGGCTACACCATGTAGTACAAGAGTTGTTTTCTCTCTATGCCAATATCTTCACCTTTTCTCATGTCTTCCCTGTTGGTCTTCAGAGAAAACTTTTCTATCCACACTGTTGAATAATTTATCCCTTTTATTAGGCTCTTTTTCTGACTCCTTTCTATGTCTGCCTTTCAAAATTTCATCTATGATTGCCCCAGGCTAAAAACCCCAATCAATTATTCTTCTTTCTTTCTAAAAAAATAAGTAAATAAAGTTTCATCTGGATGATTTGTCAAACTCTGCTTTGTATTCTTCCACATATATGCCTCAATGATTTTGCTCGTCTTTACCTGAAATGTTCTCCTTGGTTCTCTGCCATCACAATTCTGCCACCCACCTAGTCCAGTAATTTTGGAATAATACTCCATGCAGAAGCAGATGTTCCACAAGGGAGACCCAGATGCTCACAGCAGGAAGGGAGGAGATGGGTGGCAGATAGACTAGAAACTCCATCTTCAGGAAGAAAAATTCTCATGATAGTGGCTTTACACATTTACCATATCTGAATATTGTGCTTTAAAAATACTTGAAAATAACAAGTTTAATGACATTGCAGAAGAGGTAAAGTGACTTGTCCAAGATTAGAGGCAACTGAAAGCTTGTATTTGGGTCTTCCCTATCTGTGTTTTCTTCTATTATCCAGGCATTACTCAGTGAGGGTTCTGGGCAGTATTTTTTGGTATGGAATAAATTCTCCATTAAATGTTTATAGAGGCTTTTCTTCCATGCCATTATAATATTGAATTACAAAGTGATTTATGTCTTAAATGGGTTACTTCCTTTCATCCAGAAGGATATATGAATCATCAAGACTCTTCTTCCTTCTCTTATGTGTGACATGATACCACTTGATTCTATACTGGCATGGAAGATTATTTTCATCATTTTAGTAGTATTGTAACTAAATGTTGGCAAACCTCAGAAAGTTTCAGAGTGGGTCAGAAAGATGGCTTTGATTTAGGGAAATTCCTTGAGAAGCCATCAGTCCTAACCTGAGAAAGCATCTCCTCATTCCTAACTAGTAAATTTTCTGCAGATAAAAAGAAAAGGGGTTTTCAGAATTAACCTATGCAGATCTTTGAGATAATTTTTAATTTTTGAGATAATTAATTAGAGTCTGAAATCAGACTCTAAAGAATCTGGCCTCATCATCCTGGCCCTTTTCCTTTTGTACTCAACCATTGGTTCAATTAAAGGAATCATTGTTCCCAGAATTTTTTCAGTTTTGGAACATTCTGGCAATTGCTTTCACAAATGGCCACACTTTTTAGGTCAATTCTTCCCTATTTTTTATGCAATGAAAATAACTTTAAGTCAATTAATACAGTGTGTTCAGAAATGCTGTACTTTATTTGGACATGACTAACAGTAAAAATGACCTGAAATGTTTTATGAGAAATTATATTTAAGGTCATGCTTAAATGAAATAACATGGAATGCTGATGCAAAATACAATTTGATGTATTTTCATGTATCACAATACATAAATCTAGACTACCTTCAACTGTTATTAAATTATAGCTTAGTTAACAATAAATTAACTTGATATAAGAATTTTAACAATGTGGTTTTGGAGGTAAAAAAAAAAAAAGTCCACTTATTTTTTAACCTCCCAATAGGCTAGGAGTACAGTTGGTTTTCTCTAATCAACTTTATTTTCATTATCATGCTTAATAAGCAAGCATCTTCCATTTGCTGAGTTTTCAGTTACCTTGAACTTTGATTTTTTTACTCACTTTGCAGTCACAAAATGAGAAATGTAGACACTGTGTACAAACGAGAAGTTCGTGCAAAGTCAAGTTCTCAAAACCACATGCAAGACTCAGCGGCACATGGTTTAGAGCCCACACACTCCAGGATCATGTAATACTGGCATGCAGATGAGAGGAAAGAAAAGCACCTACATCATGAAAATAGAGGGTGATGAAATAGAATGACATTTTCTTTATGACAATTATCTAATGCAAACCGTATACCCATAACCTTTACCAGAGTGGGAACAGGGGCAGAGAAGTAAATCTTTGCAGGGAGTGGGAAACTGTATATAAATATTAGATAGAGGTCAAGTTGTTGTTAAGTTTAAGAACAACTATTCTGAACTTGGCCTCTTCCAGGTTGTCTTCCCCAGTTTCTTGCTTTGTATTTCCTCTGCTACATCATGCAAAAAAGATCAAAGCTAACATTGGAAATCATTTAACAAGCTCTAAACCTGACAGATAACAAGGGTGTTCTCCACAATTTACACGAGAATTAAATTGGATATAAATACCTCCTGTTCTTACCGGTGGGTGTTGTGATTCCATGTGTTAAGGTGTGAAGCAGACAGGAAAGAGATAAATCTTTCATAAGTACATTGTAAATAGGCAAGTGGTATATAAACCATATTCATAGGTAATAGAGTAAAACAATGAAAGGTAAATAGTTGTCACAAAGTAGACTTTACCACAAAAAAAAATGGTCATAAAATTAGAGTTTATGGGGGGGGGTAAAATAAATAAGTGCTTTACTACTGTTATTTAAATAATCTGGCAGTGTGGAACAATAAAATTGAGTGATACTTATTTTGATTAAAAATTCTTGACTCTGCTTCATCAACCCAGCAGTAGAGATTCCCAGTGAAGTTTTGAATGCTGATGCTTTTATTAAACAATCATACTGATGAAAATATATACATGAATAATATATAAATGTTCTTTCTTGCAAGATTAAAGTGTTCCCTTGGGAGAATTTATCAAATGAATTTTTCACAATGAACTTTGGGATAATTGGAAATAACTCATGGAATTAAGCTACAGTTTTGTATGAAATGTGCTAAGTTGATTACTTCTTCAAATTAAAAATTTTAAAATGGTATATTATTTATTTATCAAATAAATTACATACAACTATGATAAACTTATCCACAACAATGAATGTGCCTTAAATTGGGCAATATTTGCAATGTTTCCTGCACCATTACTCCTAATTTTGAAACTTGGTTTTTGGTTAGAATTTTGATGATCACACACACAAATAAATCAATCTAAATTCTGTAGCTTTGCTTTCAAAAATTTATATTATAAAATTGATGTAATTAAATGTCAGTGATTTTATTTTTCTAAAGAATTCTCAGAAATAGAATCCTTGCCCAATGGAGGATTAGCTGGATGGGAAGACTCCAAATTTTAATCTTTTTCCTAAAGCTCAATGATATGCCATTGACTTTGAATTTGTTCTATAATTTATCTGTAACAATCATCTTCTAAAACCAAAAAAGCAAGTAAAAGAATTTTTGCATTTTTCCCTACTAATAAAAGGCCCTTTAAAGCAGGCTGATAAATATTGATTTTTGAGCAGTGATAACAGGAGGTAGGGTTGTGATAAGTGATTGTTGATGTCAAATTTGCTTAAAAATATGAAGGAATCCATATTTCCCCATTGAAATGAAAGATTCATTAAACCAAGTACATTTAAAGGGCACATAGTTAATTGTTTAAAAATATGGAAAAAATGTTGTTGAAAGTGGCATGAAACTTCCTATCAGAAAATGCTTTTAACATGCTTAAGCTCCCTAATCTTTCCTAAAAATTTTTAAATGTTCTACTTTTAAAAATTGTTTTATTTAACCTCGGATCTCTGTTTGGGGGCATTGTTACAGTTTACTTGCCAAATTTTAATTTCACATGGGTTCAGCTACTTTTTTGGGTGCTGACAATTAGGCCATACTTTGAAAGTCCAAGTCCCAGCTAAAGCAAGACTTTCTCTAACCAAAATTGGGAACTCCACAACACACAGTTATATCAGTTTGCATCATGTTATAATGCCTTTGCCACACAGTATAACTAGATATAGCACCATGCAATGCCATGAATTGAGAATGAGACACTATCTCCAGGGGAGAAAATAAACATCTGAGAGAAGAAAACAAAAGCAAGGGATTCAAAGCTGGTGAGACTGGCTTTTTCATTTTGGCTATAGCTCTAATGCCTGTAGCACTATTTTGGGAAACAGAAATACATACCATGTTCATGTCAATGCCATTGGTGTAAGTCCATGCATGCTGGAAATACTCTTCAAGCCGTTGCCTCAGAGGGTTGGGGATTTGGTGAAAACGAATGAACTCTTTTACTCGTAGCATCTGCATGTGGTACCTGGCAGTTCCCGAGTACAGTCTTTGGATAATTGCAGAAACATTCCCAAAAATGCTTGCATACATTAGTGCTGGATTGGATAAAAAACAAAGTTATGGGGGAACACTACACATGTGTATAGTATATCTTCTCAGGATATCAATCATGTAGATTTTGATCATGTCAGCCAGCCCAGTTATGCAGATTTACCACTGGCCCATGTGCAAAAAAAATTAACCTAGTAACACTTGAAATTTTTATAATTTTAATGGTATAAATAGAGAGGGAAAGTATTAAAACTCATAATGGATTCTAAATTAAAGTACAAATACAATTTTTTAAAATAATATGAGCTTGTGATCAGGAGCATTGACTAGAGATGCAATGGGTTGGAATATAGCATTTGATTATTTTTAGTAAGGCATGCTATGGCTCACTATAATTTTTTTTTCTGAAAAAATTATTCATGGGAAAAAAACATCTTTTAGGGATTTATAAAACACTTTTTGAATTAAAGTTAAATATTAATTTTAAAATTGTGACTTATCTCTGCCTCTTAGCCTCAAATCTAACCTTGTAGTAGTAGAGGTCTGTTATAAATTTTAAGATTATTTTTAAAACTTTGGATTTTCTGAGTAATGACTAATTTTTAAAAGAAAACTAAAGTTTCTTTAGAGTGTTAATTTGTATATGATTTTTAATTTATTCTAATTCACATTCACAGTTTCTTTGCATAATAATATATCTCTGGCTTAGAAAATGCATATAGTTTAATTTTTAAGAAAAAAATAGAATACATTTTTGTTCTTTTACATATAGGAAGAAAGTGTTATTTTATCCCTTGCAATATTTTCAGTACTTAGGTAAAATACCCTCATTAGTACTTCTTGAGCTAAATCTTTAGGATTTAAAATAAGGTCTTTGTGTATTTTCTTTTTTCCTTGTAGTATTTGTTTTTAACTTAGAATGATCCTAAAAATGAAATACTCTGTACCTAAATCACCTGGTATATATGATATATCATATATACCAGGTGATTTAGGTACAGTGTGTATGTGTGTGTGTGTGTGTGTATGTGTATATATATATATATATATATATATATATATATATATATGATTTAAGTACAGAGAGTGTGTGTGTGTATGTGTGTGTGTATGTGTGTATACATATTTAGGTACAGATATATATATATCTATCTATCTTTGGGCATCTGTCAGGAGCCTGGAGCTGATGTGTATGTAAGGCACTGGAACAGCACTATACTGTGCATGTGGGAAAAGCAGTAACAGCAGCATTATGCTTTCTTGAGCATTTTGCTTTTTTCCATAGTTTTTATCTTATGATTTGTATATTATGCTTGGTTTTCACCTTCCTTGTTTGTCATAGAAGTCCAAAGCAAGAGAATATCCCTGGGAAAGAAGAGGAGCCCTTTAATTTTTATTTATTTATTTTTTATTTAAAGAGATGAAAACTGAGGAGATACAAGGTTTAATTTTGTTAATTTGACTAGGCCTCAGTATGCTTAGATAAGCTGGTTAAATATTACTCTGGGTGAGTCTGTGAAGGTGTTTTTGGTTGAAATTAACTATTTGTTTTTGTTATTTTGTATTTTTTTGGTGTTGGGGATTGAACTCAGGGGCACTCAAACTAAGCCCCATCCCCAGTCCTTTTTTGTATTTTATTTAGAGACAGGTTCTCACTGAGTTGCTTAGTGCCTTGCTTTTGGTGAGGCTGGCTTTGAACTCAGGATCCTCCTGTCTCGACCTTTGGAGCTGCTGGGATTACAGGTATGCACCAACGTGCCGGCGAAATTAATTTTTGAATCAGTAGACAAGTGAAGCAGATTGAACTCCCCACTCAGTATGGGCCTCATCTTATCCATGTGAACAGAACAAAATGACAAAATAAGGGAGAACTCACTCTCTGCCTGCATGTCTATGTTGGGAAATAAGTCTTCTCTTGCTTTGGACTTGTACCCAGACTCAGAATGAAATTATACCACTGTTTCTCCACCATAAATGCTTAGGACAATTCTTTATAATAATTCTAGGTATTTCTGTATCTATTTATCTGTCATCTATTGATCTGCTTTTCTGGAAATCCAGACTAATCCAGGAGATCTCTAGCTGAGTTAGCCTGTGAAAGAGACATTAATTCTCTCTAAGGCAGATCAGTTATTTAGGGTATACCTTCCATAAGAAGCATCAGCAGCCCTAAATTCTTTCTAATTTGAGTCAATTAATACATTGTCGCAAGGAGAGATTAGCAATATTTGTCACAAACTAATTCCTGTGACTCATGTAGGAAGTATAGTTTGCATCCTAAGCATAGCATTGGATGTATCTTTATGTACTGTTATGTTTCCAGAAAGTACCTATTACATGCTCTGCAAAGAGATTCTGAGAGCACATAATCATTGATAGTTATTTTACCTAAACCACACAGTTACATAAAGGGGAAAGGTCAGGAAAAATATTCTTGTTTAGTTTTTTAATAAATATTGAGGTTTCATCTCCATCTTATTATTGAAACATTAGTTTATGTAATAAACAGGTATTTCCCGCTTAGTGATGATGGAAAATCTGGATTGTAAGTATGTAGTTGAAGACCCGAATGAACGATTGAAATATATCTCTTGGGAAATTCTATGCTGATGATGTTTTAAATTATACAGAAGAGTTATTTTTTGTTTGTTTGTTTTTGTTTTGGTTGGAGAGGAAGCAAGTAGAGCTAAATATTGCAAGATAGAGATAAAAATATAATATAACAAAATTATTATAGTTATATATTATTTAGTTGATGTCCACCAATTGGAGTAAAATACCAGTCAAAAGAATGCTGGCTATTTATAGATGGGCATTTTACCCTTAAAATCAATATTTTATTTAGTACAAAGTTCTTATTTCATCAAAATGGTTTACTTGTTAGTTTATTAGAGAAATAAAACATGTATATCTTAAAACTTCCTTTAGCACACTATGCCCAAACTATGATATGTTATCCAAGCAAATAAATTTCACTGGTTTTTGTATATTAGATAAACTATGCTGATAGACTAAACACACTCTTTCTTCCTGTGTATTACATACAATTTTGGGGTGTAGGTTGGGTACTGGGGATTGAACCTTGGGGTGTTTTACCTCTGAGGTACACCCTCAGCCCCCCTTTATTATTATTATTTTAAATTTTGAGACAGGGTCTTTTTAAGTTGCTTAGGACCTCACTAAGCTATTAAGGCTGGACTCAAACTTGTGATCCTCCTGCCTGAGCCTCCTGAGTCACTGGAATTATAGGCATGTACCACTATGCCCAGACATATTTTTAAAAATGTACTTAAAAATATAAATTTATTGCAGCATAATTTATTTATAACAAGATACATCCTTTTCAAGTGCATAGCCAAAGTAGATGGGACAAACATGAATAATCCTGTAAATACAATAATTGATATAGACTGTTTCCATTACCACAAATGTTCTCCTTGTGTCCCTCATTTTAGACCTTAGGCAACCATTGAACTCCTTTATGTCAGTACAGATTAGTTTGCATTTCCTTGGGTTTCACATAAATGGAACTATAATGTACATGCTCATTTGAGTCTGACATGCGCAACAGAAGGTTGAGGATTGTTGTGTTTATCAGTAATTTGTTTTAGGTCTTGAATTGACAAATTGATTTGCATCCTTTGGCAATGCTGCAGTTTATCTCTTCCATTGATGGAAGTTCACTGACTACTATGAATAAAGTTGCCATGAATATTTGTGCCTAAGTTTTTGTGTGTGCATATACTTTTATTTTCCTTTTAAACACCTAAGAGTGGAATTACTGAATTGTGTGGTATGTATAACTTCATAAGAAACTGCCATGTTGTTTCCCAAAGTTGTTTTATTTTACATTCTCACCAGTAATGTATTACAATGCCAGTTGTTCCATATTCTCTGGAACATTTGGTTTAGTCAGTCTTTATTTTTAACCATGGTAGAGTGTATATAATATCTTACTAGGATTTTAATGTGTATTTCCCTGCTGACTGATGTCATCTTTATATGTACTTCATGACCATTCTTTTGTGAAGTGTCTTTCCAAATATTTTGAAAAAATATTTTGCTCATTTTTGCTCATTTTTGAAATGAATTATCTTGTTAGTTTGGAGTTGTAAGAAATCTTGATATATTCTAGATATCAACCCTTTTATATTTATATTATATCCTATCACTTTCCCATTTATATTATTAACAATGTCCTTTGAAGAACAGAAGTTAATTTTGAAGGTCTCAAATTTATTGATTTTTTTTTTGTGGCTCAGAATTACCTTTTGTTTTGGTTTTGGAAAAATGTATCATTCAAGAATTTGTTCATTTCACCTAGATTTTCAAATTTATTGTAATAAATCAATTCATAAAGTACTTTTATTATCAATTTTCTTCCCAGAATTCAATTTTTTCCCCCTATGGTTCTGTGGAATAATCCAGAGCTTCACACATGGGAGTCAAGTGCTCACTTATTTATCACCCCTTCTCCTCAAAGTTCAGCTTCTTACTTAATATATTACAAAGTTTAGTCAAAATGTCCCAAGCTTATGTCATCATCAAACTCCCAAATTCTCTTTCTTCACCTCTACCTTATTCTCCTGGGCTGGTTTAGCAGTGCTGGAGGGGCCTCTAGCTGATTGAGCAGATCCATCAGCCCCTCCATTGCATAGGAAGTTCCTAAGGCTAACATTGAACCTGGCCTTAGCGAACAAGCAGACAAATCTGATTTGTTTTTACCAAACAAACTTATTAATCTTATTCTCTGTGATGGTAGCTTCATTGTCATGCATTATGAGGGCAGACAGTGTAGACAGAGGCTAGTTTGGAGACCTAGACCATAGTGCTGTTGGGTGTAGTCACTGCTGGGCACAGTGCTAAAGAGAGCAAGTCCAGGCTCACCAAGCACTGCTTTCTTTCGCTTTCTCAGAAAGATCCAGCACCTGGGTGGAAGCTACTTCTGTCTGTAGGATTTATAGTAACATCTTTTCTTTCATACAGGTTGTTAGTAGCTTTCTCTGCCCCTCTCTTTTCCAGTCTAATTCGAAAGTTCATCAATTTTATTGATCATTAGAAAGCCAAAATTTACTTTGATTCACTCTCTATTGTTTTGTTTCATTAATTTCAGCTGTTATTTCCATTTTCCCTTTCTTTCTACCTGTGTTGTTTAATTTGCTAGTTTATCTTATTATTATTATCTTTTACTGGTTTCTTAAGATAGAGGCCTGGATCTCTTTTAAATAAAGAAACTCAGAAAGCTATAAATTTCTCTCTAGACACTGCTTTAGATGGCTCCTACATTTGCATTAAGTAAAAATATTTTCTGTTATCTATGTGATTATTTTTTCTTTGAACCATAAATTATTTGGAAGTGTGTTAATTAATTTTTAAATATTTGGAGACGTTACAAATATCTATCCATTTTTCTCTCCTATATTTCTGCCTCCTCCTCCTTTATTGTTATTTATTCTTGGATTTTTTTGTGTTCAGAGAAATACTCTGTATGATTTTAGTACTTTAAACATGTTCTGTGGCTCAGGATATGATGTCTTGACTAATGACCTACATATACTAGAAAAAAATGTGTATTCTGCTGGTAGTCTGTAATTGTCACCAAAGTTAGCTAACAGTAGTACTTAAGTCTTTTATATTTTATTATTATTTTTCTATTGTATAAAACATAGAAGAATGCTGAAATTTCAAACTGCATTTGTAGATTTCTCTTTTGAATTTGTCCATTTCTCCTTTTAGGTCCATCACTCCTTTTGCATTATAATTTTGACATTTTTTTTTTGTTTCAGCAATTTAAAGATTTCATTCCATTATCTCTAGCTTCTGTTGTTTCTAAGAACAAATGTTCTATTATTAACCTTATGCCTTTTTTTTTTTGATGTGTGTCTTTTTTCCCCCTAGCCCTTTTTAAGATTTTCATTGTAACTAGTTTCCAGCAATTTGATTCTTTTATGTTTTTGGTACTGGGTATTAAAATCAGAGATACTCTACCATTGAGCTAATTCCCAGTTCTTTTAATTATTATTATTATTTTTTATTTTTAGATAAGGCTTCCTTATGTTGCTCAGGCTGGCTTCAAACTTGAGATTCTCTTGCCTCAGCTTCCTGAGTTGCTGAGATTACAGGTACATGACACCATACTCAACTCCAGCAACTTGATTATGGTGTGCCTTTATATATTTTATTTACATTTAATCTGTTTAGGATTCACTGAACTTCTTGAATCTATAGTTTATAGATGTTATCTATAAACTATAGGTAGATTGGAAAAAATTCAATCATTATTTTTCTTATTATTTTTTTCTGCTTGCTTCCCTAGTTTTGGGGACTCTACATACACATTTTTTCAAGTACTAGGTAGTCTGTTAGTTTTATCATCTCTGTTCATTTCCTTTTTTATTTGATTTGCTGCCTGCTTATGAGTCACATTTTTCTGTGTTCTACTGTATCATTTTTATAATAATTCTGGCTATTATAAAATTAATGTTGATCCATGCTGTATTTTTTCATCCTTTAAAATGTTAGACATTGTTATTATTTACATTTAAATTTATTTAAAAGTTATACATAAATACGTAAAACTGTCATAATGTTCTGATACATGTGTACATTGCATAATGTATAAGTCAGTTCAACTTTATGTGTCTCCTCAAACATTTATCATTTCTTTGTGATTAAAATACTAAAATCCTTTGGTCTAATCCCAATCAATTAGTGACCCCACTGTCTAATAGCACAACAAAACTTTTTACCCCTATGCAACTGTAACTTTAAAGCCCTTGATTCCATCCCTTTCCACTCCTCCCTACCCTCTTCTATCTCTTCCTATCCTTGTAAAACACCATTACACTCTTAATTTCTTTGAGGTCAACTTTTTTATTTTCTACATATGAGCAAGAACATGCAATTTCTATCTTCTCTTGGCTTATTTTACTTAAATATTTTCAGCTCTATCCATGTTACTTTAAATGACAGATTTCATTCTCTTTTAAGGTTGAATTAATTATATTAATGTTCCATATTTACATATATGTTCCATATATATATATATTATATATATATAATATATATATCCTTACATATATGTTCTATATTTGTTTATCCATTCATCAGTTGATGGACATTTGGGTTTTTCCATTTTCTGAATATTGTGACTAGTGCTATAATAAACATGGGGGTGGGATTTCTTTTTGACAGAACAATTTAATTTCTTTTGGCTATATCTACCCAGGAGTGGGATCATTCGATCATATGGCAGGTTTATTTTTAAGGTTTTTGAGAAACATCCACACTGTTTTCCATAATGGTTGTACTAATTTATGTTCCCATGAACATATGCAAGTGTTTCTTTTTCTCTACGTCTTTGCCAACACTTATCTTTTTATTTACTTATTTTTGGTACCAGGGACACTCAACCACTAAACCACATCCCCAGCCTTATTTTGTATTTTATTTAGAGACACAGTTTGACTGAGTTGCTAAGCACCTCGATAAATTGCTGAGGCTGGCTTTGAACTTGCCATCCTCTTGCCTCAGCCTCCTGAGCCACTGGGATAACAGGCATGTGCCACCACACCTGGAAACACTTAATTTTTGTTAATAGTTGTTCTTATTGGAATGGGATGATTTCTCATTGTGGTTTTGATTTGCATTTCCATGATGATTAGTAATGTTGACATTTAAAAATATACCTGTTGGTCATTTTGTATGTTTTCTTTTGAAAAATGTTAATATCTGTTTTTAAGAATGGATTATTTATATTTATTTTACTCCTAAGTTTTTTGAGTTCCTTATATATTTTGGATATTAACCCCTTGTCCCGTTGTCAGATGTATAGTTTGTAAATATTTTCCCACATGCTCTCTGTTCACTCTGTGTTTGTTTCTTTCACTTTGCAGCAGCTTTTAGTTTGATATAATCCCCTTTACCTATTTTCCCATTATTTTTTGTGCTGTCATGGTCTTGTCTAAAAATCTCTTGCTCACTAGACGCTGTTCTTGAAGATAGTTAGATAATTTGATGATTGGGTTGTATCTATTGATTGTTTTTAAAGTTTTGTTTAAGATTTGCCCTGATACTGTGGCATTATTATTTTTCTGAGATTTCTAGTGAACACCCTGGATGTTCAATGGAGGTTTTCTGCTCTTTTTATTTGAATCTTCCAAACCTGGGTGAAACCTAAAAATTGTTCAGATTACTACTTATATATTACTTCGCCTGGCCATGAGGACTTTCATTCCATGTAGTTGTCTTAGTATTTATTAGTACTCAGGGGTATACCCCTGTAGTTTTTTGGAGTTTTACTTTGTCATAGTTGTCTCTGTTTTGTTTCTGTTTTTCTTTTTGTATTGAACACCATAACACCCTAGGCTTCATAACCTGTGATATTGTTTTCTTAATTTAGTGATAATTTTGTAGTCTGCTTAGATTTTTTTTCCTTTATTGTTCACTGTGGGTCAGAAGGCGTCTATAGGCAGGAAACCAAGGGTAACATGGGGATATCTTGGTTCTTTCCCTTCTCTCAGGGATCACACTTCCCTTCTTGGTGCTCAACGTCTGAAAGCATTTACCTTATACATTTTGTTTGGGATTCTGTTTCTTTGCTTTTTTATTTTGTTTATTTGTTTAATAAGGAGGGGTAAGGCTACTCCATCATACTGGAAGTAGAGAACTCTAGTAACTGTCTTTTACAGTCTATAACATTGAGAAATTCTCCCAAGATGTTTGTCAAGCAGGTTAGAGATGGAAGACATTTGTTCTTATTTTATTAGTTTATTCGTTTTTTTAAAATTAAATATAGACATTGTATTTCTAGTATTTGAATAAAGTATAACTTTATACTATAAATTAGCATAAATACAAATAAGTCAGCATAAATTATATTTACACTTATTAATTAATTTTCACTTTGTTTTTTTATTTTGAATTATATACCCTTTTAAATGAATTCTCTGATTCCTGTTTATGTATAGTATACATCAGAAGCGATTAGGTAGTAATTAGATAGTAATTAGGTAGAAGCTTTTAAAATGCATTTACAGGGGCTGGGGTTGTGGCTCAGTGGTAGAGGGCTTGCTGGCATGTGTGAGGCACTGGTTTTGATCCTCAGCACCACATAAAAATTAATAAATAAAATAAAGGTATTATATTCATCTATAACTAAAAAATATTTTTTAAAAATAAGTAAAATGCATTTACATAAATTTAAATTTTTGCATTTGGTTAGATGATAATTTTTAATTTTTATTTTTAAGTTTTCTTGAATTATATTATTGTAATGTGCATAGTTGATTACTTTTTTTCCCAACTTGTCTTCAAATTTTTTTAGTAAAATGACTGAATTTAAATAAGCTCAAGGATTATGAGAGTTAAATCTGATAATCACTATGTTTATAATTAGCACATATACAATATTTTACATTACATTTTCAGTTGCATTTTATTTTTAGGTCAAAATTAGGCTCCCTAATGAGTCTGAGAAGTGTGAAGTATATGCTTGGAGTATGAATTTAGCAAACAGAGGAAACCAAATGGTTTCCTAATCTAGTTCTAGCTAGAAATAGCAGGTACAAATATATCCATGAACATCAAATTGCTCAGCAAATCTCTGACATTCTTCTTATTGCTGAGTTACAAGTCTTAATTTTACCTTTATTTATTTCATAACGGGTCATGATACATTCCTCTGGGAATATCTGTAAGCTTTTTCCTGTGTGACATCAAATTTTACACAATCCCATTTTGATTTAATTTATAGAAATGAATCTTTTAATAAAATAAATGATGTTATGTGGATGATGAGTTTATTGTGCTGTATTCAATTTAACAAGAGTGTTTTCTCTTAAAAGATGAAATTTATCTGCAGGAAACATGGAATTTTTTAAGTGATCAATAGAAATAATCTGATCCTATATTGATAAAAGCTGGAAAAAGGAACAAAGGAAGGGAAGAATAAAGCAGGGCAGAGAAGGAAGAGAAGGGGAGAGAGGAGAGAGAGAGAGAGAGAGAGAGCGAGCGAGAGCGCAAACTGTTCATACTTTCTTGATTAGGGATTAGAGATTAGATATGGACCAATTGATAAACTGAGCTTTCTTTAATTTAAAATAGTTCACAAAATAAATATCACCACATACTTATTTAATCCTCACTGTGGTGAGGATCACTAAATGGTGAACTGGCTACACTTTGCTGTACTTAAAAAACTTTTTTTTTTTGAAAATTCTAAATTTCTAAATACAGATTCTGTTTTATTAAAAACATCATTATATATATATATTTTTTTTCTATACAAATATTTGAGAATAAACCTTTTTCTTTTCCTTGCTTGCTACTTATGCCACTAAAGTTTAAAACAAATGTAAAGTTTATTCTAGTCATTACAATCATGAAATGCTTTAATTGTATTTGCCTGGAGAAACTCAATCTGCCTGGATATAAATTTCTAATTTTTCTAGTAGACTCCACTTCCAATTTCTTCTGGATATACTGTTACTTCTGTGGTTGCAGTCAAAGCTTGGACTGAATTTGTAGAGTATCTAAAGAGTGTTTAAATCTATTATTTTCTTATTCAAATGTTATTAAGATAAAAATGCCAAACGTGTATGCACATATATATGCAAATTACAATTTCTATAAAGTAGACAATAAAGTGGGAGAATCTACTTAAGTTTCAGAAATAGGTCTTATTTGAACATATTTCAGTAATCAGTAGGTTGATATTTAAAAATTGAACATCAGAACTCTTTTCAACTTTGTATGTAATCTAAATATGATACTCTTCTTGAAGATGTAAAATCAATCATATTTTTGCTAATTACTGCTTGCTATCATCAAGGTTACCTTTAGTGGTTCCACAGGAATAATTCTTAAAAATATTAACATTAATCTCACTTCATCATAACCTAAGTTTCTTTTTTATTCCAAAGAATATATGTAATAAATGATGCTCAATATAAACTCATTACAGGGTAAAGAGCAATTAATTAGCTCTTGGAGTAATGTCATAGGAAAATGGATTTTTTTGTCAATGTCAGGAGAAAATACATATATATATATATATATATATATATATATATACACACATACAAGTATATATGTGTTGTATATGTATGTATATATACATACAGGTGTTTGAAAATTAATTTACATTATAATTATAGTGACGACATATGTAAATACCCACATACCTATGATATATATGGTTCTATCTATATCCATCTATAATTATCTCTATATCTGTCCATCCATCTATCTATATCTATAGTATTACTATAATCTGGCCTAAGCTTGAAATAGAAAATACCTATTAACAATAAATGATGAAGACCTTTTTTTTAAAAAAAAATATATAGCAACAAGAGTGAACTGCAAATTTCAGTTTCTGAATCCCAAGACCCATGTCACTCCATGATTTTTATGCCCATGATTTCTTGAGGTCCAGAAAAGTCTTTATGTGTATTTCACTTCACAGAAAGAATCAGATTCAACAGAATACAGTACCCATGTATGTAACTCCATTATCGTCATACTTGTCTACAGTTTTTTTTTTTTTTTTTTACTCTCAATGTTCTAGAGATTATCAATTTTGTGGTATTATTTTATCCTAACAAATAGCAAAAGAGAAATCTACTTACAGCCAATCAACATGACACAAATTGAAAAGATTTTCTCCGAATTGGTGTTAGGAGACACATTTCCAAATCCTACACTGGTTAAACTGCTGAAGGTAAAATAAAGTGCTGTGACGTATTTGTCTTTAATGGATGGTCCAGAACTTGAGTCACTGTCATTGTAACGTTTCCCAATTTGTTGTCCTAAGGAATCCAACCATCCAATTTTGTCAGTCAGATATGGCCTTTCTACATTCCCAATTGCATACCAAATGCAAGCCAGCCAGTGAGCAATCAGGGCAAATATGCACATTAAGAGCATTAGAACAGCAGCGCCATATTCTGAATATCGATCCAGTTTCCTGGCCACTCTCACAAGACGAAGGAGCCGAGCAGTCTTCAAAAGACCAATTAATGTGGTTGTCTGTTGGAAATAAATGTGTATGGTTAGAAACAGTTGATAAGCAAGTCAAAGTACGTTTAGTAAGGTAGAGTTGCTAGAAACAGGTTAAAATGATGTGGTAGTATTGAGAACAACTCTTATGTTTGAATTAAATGTTAAGGTTAGTTCAATTTTAAAAAGTTTTAAACCTGCATTGGAAAATGCTTTGAACATATGGCAGCTTATTTCACTATCTACCCATGTAAGATTTGTGAGACACATAATCTATCTTGTTTTAAACTGCAAACAAGTACTTTGTCTATAATGTGTACTCAGTAAATCATTCATTCACCAACAAAATCCCAGTGCTCCTGCCTACCCAAAACCACACACCAGGACTGTAGTGTTGAACAGGAGGAATGCCCACTTTTCTAACAGACATATTTAATAGACACAGTGTCTTCTTTAATAGAAAGAAACCAGGTCATTTTATGAGATAAAGACCTAGTTTATTTATTGGGCAAAATAGATATTTAAAAAAAAACCAATTTCACAGAGTAAAAAGTGCAAAGAGGACATTAAACAGAATACCATGACACAGTATAATATTAGAGGGGGTGTTCAGGGGCATGGGTTGTGGCTGAGATTACTTCAGACAGAAAGATCAAGAAAGGCTGTGCTGAGGGCTGACAGTTGAACTGAGAAAGACCTGAATAATGAAAAGGAGCCAGTCAAGCTCCCTCTTTCTGTAACTGTTGGAACACTTATTGGATAATTGCATGCATTAATTACACTCTATATTTAAATGCATTTTTTTCCTTCCTAAATGCGTTAAATGGATAAATTGTTTCTTGATATGCCAAGGATATTATGATTATATTTTGCTTTGGAGTATGATATCTGTAACTAATTGCATGATTATTACTGACCAGGTATCTAATGATAGGATACTTTTATATAATAACAGGATACTTAACTGGTTGTTTGGACTTGAAATCTGATAAGTACAAATTACAAGTTCATTTCTTAGGTTTCTTAAATAATGTCAACTATAAGTACTATATAATTCACAGGGCATATAATTATTCCATAGTTACATGGTATTTACCAATCAATTATTGAGTCATTTTATCTGTTCATTGTTGGTGTTTATTTTACAAAGTAATCCAACTGTGTTAAGAATAGTTATATCTTAATTGAAGAAATAGCACATGAAATAACTATTGCCCCTTATCTATTAATAAGGACTTGGTAAAAAAAAGAGCATTAATGTCAAGGAAAAGAAAACTTTTTATTAAAATGTTACAGTATATACTGTAATATTTTTTCCCTTGTACCATGGTGGTAATCAGGGAAGGCACTAATTGTTTTAAAAATAATATTGAAAGTCTTTAAAAGTCAGAGGAATTTGTGTAGTTGAGATAGGGCTACCATAACTAGAACTGGTCTATTTTCAGGTTTAGTGGTATAGAGATGTGAGTCTTTTCTGTTCCCAATGCTGTGTTATATTTTTCAGAGTGTAATGAAAAAAATAGGTTTTTTTTCTTCTTGACAGATTTAAAAGCATATATCCTTACAATGATTGATGGATAGTTCAAGGTCATTTTATTATTATTATTTTTCTTCCTTTTTTTTTTTTTTTGGTACTGGGGATTGAACTCAGGGGCACTCAACCATTGAGCTACATCCCCAGCCCTATTGTGTATTTTAATTAGACACAGGGTCTCCTTGAGTTTCTTAGCACCCCCCCCTGCCCCGCCCCACTGCAATTGCTGAGGCTGACTTTGAATTCCTGATTCTCCTGCCTCAGCCTCCCCAGTTGCTGGGATTAAAGGTATGAGCCACCATGCCCAGTTCAAGGTTATTTTAGTCTCCACTATTTGTATGGGCAATATTTTAGTTTTAATAGGTATGTGCTAGGGGACCTTTGAATGGACAAACTTATGATTGAACTCTGCTTTTGTATCAATATGTCACTTTGGATAAGTTATTTATTTAGTCCCAAACTTCAGTTTCTTCATCTGTAAATTAGAATAAAAATGTCTAATAATGGAGTTGCAGATAAGACCCAATAAATAGTCACTCTTCATGTCTCTCTTTAAATACCTCTTACATTTTTGTGTGACAATGTAACAAATGCCTTGGCCTTATTTCTATTTTTATTAAGTTCTGCTAATACCTTTGAGAATTCTTTGCTTGTGACAGTTTTGTATAGCACTGCTTATAGACAATGCTTAGGGTTGCAATAATTATTTTCTTCTTCTTTCTATTCAGATATTTATCTAAAGACTTAAGGTATCTTGCCCCATGTTACAGAATGGAGAGAATCAACTGTATCCAAATTTAAGACAGAGTAGACTAAGGTATTATCAGTCTCTTCTTGCTGAGTTAGGCACTATTAGATCTCATTTTTAGTACAATGTACTCTATTTATACTGCCTGCAAGTGAAAAGTGGGTCCAATGACTTCCTCATAATATTATGTTAACATCAGAATTGAAATGAAGAAATGATTTCAGAATGAATGGTTATATCCTGCAGCATACCTAATTACATGAAATATCCAGATATGGTATAGAAATCTATCTTTGTGGTTTTTAAATTTCTGGCAATATAACAGTTGAAACTATCTACAAACCCACTCACAACCATTTGAAAAGAGAAGCAATAAAGAATTTTATCTTAGATGTTATTTATTGAGCTTTTTACTGGTATTAGAATATTTTTCACTAATTTTTACTCTTGATAGAGACTTTGAAAGCATAAAAGCTCAACAAATGGTAAAGTGTTATTATTTTTATAAAATAAAAGCACATACTGAAATTATAAGATATAAAACAGGTAATTCATTTTCAAAGAAATGTACTTTGTTAGTAAGGGGGACAAAAGGAACCTTATCACTTCCAGTCCACACCTTCCAGTACCAGATCAACCTGAGAATTCATTTATTGTGATTGAATATTTCAGACTCTTTTTGCCAGATGTCACAGCAAAGAAAGTTTTCTTTAGACTTTTATTTTTAACAAATTTTGACATTATTTTTTTTTTGTTTTTAAAATGTCTCTTCTTTCAGAAGTTAAATAATTCATATTTTTTTTTGTTGGTAAATGAATATCATCCAATCTGAACTTGAAAACATATCTACATCTACTGTTTATTAAAAGCCCCAGGTACCTTCTTATACTGAGGTAGAATTTAGTTTTCTTTATTGAAGTATTTAACTTTCTTAAATATATATATACAATTATAGTTTTTAAATCCATTAGATCCTAGATTCATATTTAAAATATCTGTCAATATTTTTACTAGACATTCTACAATAAATCAGGCGATATTCTGTCTTAATACCAGTGGAATTCTTTTTGAAGGCCTGAAATTAGAAAATTTTTTATCAGTATTAAACATCTTGCTACTGAAGAATAAATTTGGTTACAATTAAATCAGAAAGTGTCATCAACAAGAGAAAATCTTATGTTCAAGAATTTTAAAAAATAATTTTACTTACAAATCTATCCACTATGCTGGTTGGATACGGGGTAAAAATGGGAGTTCATAACCCACTTGAATCAATCTGTGAAATATGGTATATTAAGAACTATGTAATGTTTTGAACAACCAACAATAAAATAAAAAAAAATAAAAAAAAAACCCAGCCCTATTCTCCAGGGCTTAAAAAAAACAAAATTTTACTTTATTTTTTGTAAGCATTTGCAAGAATCTTACATTTAAAATATTTATCACAGAGACTCTCTAAAACCTTTGCCTATAGGTAAGTGATATGATTATTATTTTATAAGTAAGGAACCAAAGTATATGTTCTTTGGTTTCATCCACAGGGCTGACAAAATAAATCATCAGTGAAACCTTCTGCTTAATTCATCATTCATCTTGTTTGTAAGAAAATATTAATGTGCAAATAGGGAAATGGTAACACAAGTAATAAATTTCATGATTCCACACTCACTTTTCTTTTATAGCTTTGCATTTATATACATTGTTCAACGAATTATTCAATAAAACTCAGTAATATTAAAGCTAGTTTGTAGTCCTTTGTCATCTTGTCTACAATCATTTCAGTATTTTCAATAACCCATTACTAACACAAAGAGAGATATTTTGAATGTGTATAAGACCTTGGGAATTACCTAGTGTGCCATTTCTTTATTCACAACAAACCTCATATTTACTTCCAAAAATTATGAATTTTATGGGGAATCCTGGGAATTGAACCAGAGGAAACTTACCCCCAATTATTTTTATATTTATTTTGAGACAGGGTCTTTCAGGCTGGCCTCCAACTTCTGACTCTCCTTCCTCAGCCTTTGGAGTCCCTGGAATTACAGGTGTGTGCACCACACCCAGGCAAACTATGGTTTTTAAAGAGGAGATACAACCCCACTGAAAATTTCTTCCTATATTTAACAATATTTATAACTGAGATACTTGGCTTTATATTGTTTGTATAATTAGCATTCTATTATATTGCAATTTGAATTTGCCTTCTCTTCCTTTACAATGACATGGAAAACTGGTCATCAAATGATTCTAAATCATAGTAGGCAAATGTTACATCAAATAAACAAGTATAGCCAGGCACGATGGTGCACTCCTGTAATCCAGCAGCTTGGGAGGCTGAGGCAGGAAGATCATGAGTTTAAAGCCAGCCTCAGCAAAAGTGAGGTGCTAAGCAACTCAGTGAGACCCTGTCTCTAAATAAAATACAACATAGGGCTGGGGATATGGCTCAATGGTCAAGTGCCCCTGAGTTCAATCCCTGGGACCCAATAAACAAATATGTATAAATGCTATATCTTTAAAATGGGAATTTGACTTTATCCAGATAAAATATGTACTTTATGCCATCTATAGCAATATGTGGTCAATTACACTAAAATATGACAAAATTGATCAGCTTAATGCAAAATTATTTATTCAATTGAGGATCCTGTATCTTTCCCTTGCTAAGTCACAGAGTTTGGGAGGTACCATCAAAGATGCAAAAAAAAAAAAAAAAAAAAAAAAAAAAAAAGCCAATGGAAACTTCTTTCACATACAAGTCAAGAACTACCTAAAGGAAGAGACAGTGCTACTTACTTAAAGTTTAACCTAAGTATGTGTGTTGTACTGGACATTAACTTCCAACAACTACTGTCATCTATTGTAAAGATCAAGTTCAGAAAAAAACAGCTGACAAGATGATCAGGATTTCTAAACAAATACCTGCTGAAATTTTCCTCATATTCATTCCAAAATTTATCTATCAGACTAATGATCCAAACATATTAATAGGAACAGAAATTCTTTTCAATTGATATTTTTTCCCTCAAAGAGCTTTGTAGATACTTAGGTTTCTAAGACCTTTTTTTTTTTTTGCATTCAGAATTAATGAATATAACAGTAAAGTCTGAAAGAAGAGAGGTCAACAAAGGAAGGAATTAATTACAAGAATCCTAATTTCAGGGAAGGCAGAAGCTAATGAAACATGTAACTAAGTACAGTTCTCTAGCTTCTGAGTGTTAATGTCTTAGAAACTAAGGTCTGTCACAAAAAGCTAAATGTGAAAAAATCTGAGGTAGTTAATCGAAGTTGACTTTCTGAAGATGGAGGCAATAACATTATTACTTCTCATTAATTATATTAAGGTAGTTTGCTAAGGTGGCATGATGTCTGATATTATAAAACTAGAAAATACAGAATCATTTCCCTTTCTGAATGGCATGAACATCAGACAATATTAGTGATATAGGCAAGCACAGTTATTGCCAATATTCATTTTCTTCAACATGTTTTTAGCATTATATATAGAAGATCCTTTACTTTAGAAAATTTGAATTTGCTTAAAGTGTTAAATGGTTATTATGAAAAATATAAGCAATCATGCTACATCTTCTTTAGTAACAAATGTATATGTCTCATTACAGTTTTAGCATTAGATATGTTTTATACACAAAATTATTTGGATAAAAATTCAGTTCTTCAATGTTGGTGTAAATAAAACAACAGTGTTACAGTAGTTTAACATTTGGTGGAATTGGAAGAAAGACATTAATGTTAATTGGCATTGACAAAGTTACTTTTTCAAAGTTAATCCACAATGTTATAATGCATCAAGGAAAACATTTGGATAATCCAGCTAACATTAAGCAATTAAGAAATCATCCCTATTATAATTTCCAATCCTTTATGTATTTTTGCATTAATTTCATAGAGATGTTCACCTCAGAACACACAGGAGAACTTTTTCGTCCCAGGGATTGCCACCAGATCTTATACATCCAAATGACAGAATAATTTCTGCCACCTAAAAAATAGGTAAGTTTCAAGATTTTCCTTCAGATCTACCAAATATGAATCTCCAGACTTTGAAAAGACCCACACAAAAGTTGGTGCCTGCTCCTGGTGTAGAAACAGTGACTCAAATCAACGTTTGCCAGGATTATATCTGATTTTTCATTTAATGAATCTCATTTTTCACTACTCACATGTATATCTTTGTGCTTGCTCCTGGGGTGCCTGACTTGCCTACAAACCATCTATCTTTACTTAGATGACTGAGTAATCGGCATCTCAAAACTAAGATGGCCAAAACAGAAATTTGTCTGCCACACACACCTTTTTCTCCTCAGATGTTTTGTCATTGTTGTTTTGTGATGCTGGGGCCTCCCATATGCTGAGCAGTTGCCTTACAACTAAGCTACATCCCTGGCCTCTCCCCAGGATTTTATCCATCTGGATGAATGAGTTACCATCTATAAAACTGGATTAAGCAACTCCTTTGTTTCCCCTCTCTTAAGTTTTCAACAAGAATAAATGAACAATAAAAACATCTTTGAACTACCCCAATTCTGCTTTTTCTCATATTCTCTCATACAATTTATCTACCAACAAATCTTGACAGCCTACTTTAAAAATGTATTCACATTTACTGACTTCTCTCCATCTCTGTTAGCACCATGCTGTGGTGTCCCTTCTACATTGCAGCAAGGGCTTCAATCTGGTTCTCCTGCTCTTCTCCTGGCTTTGCCATCTGCAGACAAAAGCCTGCACAATCTTTCCAAGTGTCAATCAATGTTATGTCTGTTCCAAAGTTCCAAAGACTCTCACTGCAGCCACAATAAACAAACCCCATGACCCCATGTGATTTTGTTCCTATCTAATCATCTTGAGATCTTACCACCTTACTGCAGTTCAGCCTGCCTGTGGCCTTCTTTCTATTCCTTTAACATCTCAAGCCTATTTCCCAATTGGGCCATTTTCACAAGTGTTTCTTTCTGTTTGAAATGTTTTAAATAATAGTTTCATGGGACTGGATCAAGTATCAAATGATACTTCCTCCATGGCTTTACCATTAGCCAACCACCCAAGACATTTCTTATCAGTCTTTTTTTTTTTTAATTTACTCTTTTTTGAAATCATCTTGCACAGTTATTTATTGGTTTATGTATTATTGGTCTTCTGCTCTCTGCCAGGCCCCACCTCCTCTTCTCCAGTCCTAGAATCTAAATTCTTAGATAACAGTCTTTGTGTTGTCTAAAGAGCCAAACCTAGGAAAGTGTCTATAATTTTGATGGGTGGTTAATAAATATTTGCTGAATGAGTAAATATTATGTTGTGAAACAGGAGTAGTACATAAAATAGGATAAGTCACTTAACAAGTCTGAGTTTCAATGGCTTCACTTGTAAAATGGGAATAATAGTGCTTTAATGCCATAGGCTAGAGACTGAATTAGATAATTTCTTGTGGTTACTTCTAGTTCTAAGATCTACATTGGTAGTGAGACTGTATTTTAATTTGGTAGTAATATGTATGATCAGAATTTGTCAGAATATTTTAAAATTCAGACTTTAAAATGTAAAAGACAGGAACACCTTAAACCCCATTCCGCCTCTAAGCTTATCTATAAAAGCACTACCTGTGACAGTTTATCCTCTTGAACAACAGGAAAGAGTGTCCCTCAGGCTCGAGTCCCCACATAAACTTCAAATTCCCTCCAGTCTCACATTCTCAGGCATCTTCAGTAGCTTTGCTGTCAATATTTAATACTCTCTCCACCATTGCTCTTTCTTTTTAGTGGATAAATATCTTAGGGGGAAAAAAACCCCAAGATTCAAAATACAATAAGCCTTTCCTTCACCGTGTGCAGCCTTCCAGTACTAGGATTCTCCTTTGATTTGTTACCAAGATTCTGGCAAGAAGGGGCTCTGTTATTGTTATTTCTTGAAGCCACTTCAGTTTGGCATTGTAGCCAATATTGCACCTAATTAATAATATCATTACTGCATACCCGACTCAGTGATTTACTTTCAGTCCCTCTTGTACCTTTTATCTTTACCATATTTGACACAATTCTCTTGATATTTTTCTTAATTTGCTAATATAATGAGGTAGGTGGAAATCCTGTAATGTCTGCAACAGTCTCCAACAATAACAGAAATTGTCCATGTGCTATGTAACTTTTCAGTGTCCTACCAGTCGTTTGTATATGCAAAAACCAAACTTAGTCATTCATCCTTGAAACTTGGTTTTAAATATAAGAAGAAATTTACCTTGGTGTATTTTAATATTCATTAAACTTTCCAGGAATTTAGCTACCATGTAAATTGAGAGATGACTAGCTCATTCTATTTGAATATTGACTAAGACTGGTTTACTGCCTCATAAAGTGATATCTTCAATGACATCAGGTTTTGTGGTAGTTGTGTACTACATCATATCATCAGTCTACATGTGTGCTTGTCACAGTTGCAGAGTTCTGGGCTGTATATGGGACAATATATACCTATCCATATGCATACATGTAACCATAGGCACAAATTTTCAATACTTACTGGATGAAAATATAAAGAAAAATACAATAATATTCAGTTGAAATTGATTTTTTGTTTAAATACAAGCTTACTCATTAAATCTATGTAAAAGCTCCTGAGAACTTCATTATATTATTTAATGTATACATGCCCAAGGCATTTACATACTCAAAAAGATATTATTTTGTTACAGATAATATTCCTTTTATTCTCTTTTATTAAGTGTAGGTCATTAACTATCATACCTGTAAACTAGGTATGTAACTATTATATGTGATTTTATTTAACAATAAAGGGTGCATTATAAAATGTTTGTTATTGAATGTACATGTTAGGTCTGATAGGGTTGGGAAATTTTATAGGTCCATGCTTCTAATGGGTTTCCCCTCTACCTAGAATGATCCTTCTACCCTCTCCTACTGAAAAACTCCTACAAGTTATCAGGAACTCCCTCTATGTGTGTCCCTTGTAAATGGTGTTATTAAAGTATTTATTAGATATTATCTTATGTGCCTACCTGCTGGTCTCCCCTTCTAGACTGCAAGCTTCCTGAACTTGGGTTCTCATCTTATTCTCTTCTGTAAAGCCAGGGTCTCCCTTATTGACTGGCACAAGGTTAAGTTTTTGGCAAATGTTTGTTAAATTAACCATTCTACTTGGGGAGGAGGATACCATAATCTTTTCTGGAAGTGGAAAAATGGATTAGGTCAACTTTTAAAATTTTTATACAGAATTCTAATTAGTAAAGGAGATAAAACCAAGTTTTATTTTATTTTTTTATTTAATAGTGGATGTTGCTCTGTATCTAACCAGTTCATTTTGCTGTCTACGCTTAAGGGCCTTTGGGACTTTCTGAGGCATCTTAATGAATTTGCAATTTGAAAATCAAGAGACTACATGATCTCTCATCAGAGCGATCACTAGCTTAATCACTAAAATTTATCATTCTCTCTTATGTCCAAAATCTCAAAGTTTTTATTTTTTTTTCTATTCTTGTGACAAAACTCCCCACATTAGTCTATTTGAATTTAAGATATCCTTTGTTCTGGAAGTAATTATTTTCTTTTTTGTCAGAAACAAAATTGGATGTTGAATATCTATAATGCACTTATTGTATAATGTACACTTTTGAAAAAAAATTATTCTGAAGTAGCACTATGAACTGGAAAGCCTGATTATAGCTATACAGCGTAGTTTATATGTTAAAGGATCATCTTCATTGCAATTTCTGTGAAAAATAAAAGGTAGCCCAAGTCCATCACTTGTCTTGTTACCCTTTTATGGCTGAAAGGTATCTTGATGTACCTGATGTCTGATTCCCACGTGTGCCCTCCAGTACCCTTCCATATTTGATGTATTTTATGTCTATCTACTTCACCCCATCATATCCTGTGTTCCTGTTCTTTACAACCCAGTTACTATACTCAAACCATTTACTTTTCCTCTCTCATTTCTCCAGAATTCCTTTAAGTTGCAGCTGGTTAATGTAATAACTGTTGTACATTAACACTGTTAATGTAATTTATCAACGTTAACACATGAATACACATTAACAGTATTTATTTGTTAAATAAATTGATGGAATTAAATTTATTTAAATTTGTGGGTTAATGTGATTCAATATAAGTTTTTAAAGGGAGATATTACTCCAAAGAGTGGAAGAGGAAGAAAAGGAACCAATGACAAAAAATTATTATGTAACTTCACCTGGTCTAGTCTTTTCATATAAATTCAACTTATTTTTTTAAAAAATCACAAGAACTCATTTTTAACTATTTTACAGAAAACAAATAAAGTCTTAAATAGACTAAATAACATCAAGTAAGTGGCACAGAAGAGAATCAAACCCAGGCCTATCTGACTCCAAAGCCATGATCTTTCCCATATCATACCACTTCTTAAACAGACTGAGTAGCAGCTATGAGAACATAGGGGTGCTCACGAAATTCCTCATGAACTGTGGACTGGCCTCAGTCTCTATGAGGCAAAACTCACCTTTTCCTTGACAGTTCACAAGAGATGTGGTCTAGGCTTCCTCTTTTCACAAGACTATTTCATCCTCTAACTGAGGTGAATCTCATAAATACTCTCTTGTTTCAGATTATTCAAAGGAAGTCCTGTCTGAAACAGTGATTGTCTGAATTACATGTTTTAATGCAATTTTATTATTTTCAAGTGAAATATTAACTGAAATTAAATCAAACTCATACTTAATTCTATAAATTAGGGCTGGGATTGTGGCTCAGCGGTAGAGGGCTCGCCTAGCATGAGTGGGACCTGGGTTTGATTCTCAGCACCACATAAAAATAAAGGCATTGTGTTGTGTCCATCAACACCTAAAAAATAAATATTTAAAAAATTCTATAAATTAGAATTAATGATGATAATAAGCATACCTAAATATTCTCTGATTTAATGATTATTGATTGAATACAATGAGTATATCACTTTCCCCTAAGAATTCCATTTGCTTATTCATTAATTTATTCAAATTTTAATTTGCTATTGGTGTATATATTTTAACATTGGAAAAAATGAAGTTTTATTTTATTGTTTATTGGTGTGGACTATTGTGATGTGATTACCTAGATCTCCCATTGAAAGAAACTCAGATAATTATGAAATATTTCCCTTCCTTTTCTTTTAGTTAAAACTGAAACGAATAGCTATTAAAACTTTATCTACTTTAGTGGCAGTTGATATTTTTTTTTAGGACTTTGCTGATTTGCACATGTATTACCTCATTATAGTCTTAAAAACAATGACTGAAGAGAAGAAGGTAACATTATTATTCTTTACTGATGAAGAAAGTCAGACTTGGGACTTTGTTTAATATTTGCAGAATCCAGCAAGAATATCATCTTCCACTACTCTGCTCTTAACTGACCCACAGTTTCACCAGCATGTTCTGCAGGAAAAAGAATGTTAAAATCTAAACCTATTGATTCTCCATGGCAGAAAGAGTCTCTTGTCCTGAGGCCTTCAAAGGCTACCATATGTAGACTTACTTAAAAACAACAACAACAACAAGAAATGATGTATTGTTTTTAGGCAGAAAAGATACTACCTTTTTAAAAATTCAACACATTGGATTGGGGATACAGATTTTGATGGAGTGCTTGCTTTGTATGCACAAGGCCTTGGGTTCAACTCCCACCACTACCAAAAAAAAAAAAAAAAAAAAAAAAAAAAAAGAAGAAGAAGAAAAAGAAAAAGAAAAAGAAAAAGAAAAAAAATTCAACACATTGAGTTCAGTTTTTCTTAATATACTGCTTTAGAACTACTTTCAGACCTTTTGTAATTTTTCCAGTATGCAATCCAGGGAATTTATAAAAAAAAATTGGGGGCAATTAAATGGAGGGGCCCTTTGGAGAACTTAATTTTTTGGATGAAAAAATCCTTTCAGAATCTGATTATAATTATGGACCCTCTATCCCCCAAAATCACTCAATATGCATACACAAATCATATTTCTTTAAATTTCCAATTTTATAAGATATTTGGAACATATGCAGTATTTCCAACATGGATGTTATTTAAGAGATAGGGGTTTTGCACAAGACATTTCA
Source organism: Spermophilus citellus (assembly GCF_964194105.1). Classification (NCBI taxonomy): domain Eukaryota; kingdom Metazoa; phylum Chordata; class Mammalia; order Rodentia; family Sciuridae; genus Spermophilus; species Spermophilus citellus. Next base: position 66,592,704 of record NC_138192.1, read on the forward strand.
GAAGATTCTTTCTTCCACATAATCTGAAGAACCAAACTACAATAATAAGAAGGAAAGCAACACTCTTAATATTTGACAGTTTTACACCCACAAACTTAATATGTAGACATTTTACATCCTGGGAATGTGCTATGTGGTGTACGTCTCAGAGCCTAACTTATTGGTTAAAGAATGGAATGTATTTTGCATCTCTTAGCAAAAATAGAAGGAATTTAAATTATTTGCGATGGAAAAATAGTTCCATTTCATTTTATAACATTTCAAAGTGAAAATGAATTTCATCTGTGTAAAGCAACCATTTTTAAATGAAAGTAGATTCACTTTTATAATTGCAATCTTTCAGAAAATAAGATTTTTTAAGCCGCTCTTACCTCATCAGAACCTGATCCAAAAATCAGCAAGTCAAAAGGAATTGCTGCAACCATGTCAATCAGGAACCAGCCTTTGAAGTAGTGTATTGCTATTTTGGCGGGATCACTTACCACTTCTTCATTCTGATTTACATAAGTAGTTCTGAAGTTTATTAGAATATCTATGATAAACATAATATCCACAATCAAGTCTACCACATTCAGAGGGCTACAAGAATAACCACATTCTCGCCTTTTCTGTTCTTCTCTGTCATTGAGGAGGAAGGCTGCCGAGTAGGGGGTGAATATAGCAGTGTATATGACCAACAGCAGAATAAGCCAATCCCAGACTGCCTTGAAAGGGCTGTAGTGCAATATTGTAAACTTGTTGATTCGTGGTGTCTGCAGTTTATATTCTGGTAGGACATCTGCTCCCAAAGAAAGGACCTAAACACAGAAAAGAAAACCACACACTACATAAAAATATCATTATTTAATCTGAAACCTATAAAAATGAAGGAAATTATACAGCAAAATCTATTAGAAAGAATTCATGTAATTTTGAAGTACATATGAAAACAGGAAGTCCATTTAAATGAATTCATATAAACTGCAACTATGTTTTATATTCACTTCAAAAAAACCTCACTGGTATTTCTGGATAAATTCACTGCAAAGTAATAATATTATTCCTGAAATACTGAGGAAGGGTTATTGTTTCCTTTGAAACACAGTACTTCACAGAATTAAAATTACATGACTGTTTTTAAAAAACCCTAAAATCAGTTTTGATATAAGTAATAATTCAGTTTTCAAATCTAGGAACAGACTGACTATAATGAACATAAAAAATGTACTTGGATCCATGGTCTCAGGTTCGGTTTACCTATACTTGATTTATGTTAAACTTTGATAAATTAACTACAATTTATTGAAATCTTTACTTATGCAAATTTTCTCACTTGTAATTTGATTTTAGCATGGGGTAAGGGAGTACATAAAACAGATTAAAATAAACACAAAGCAGTCTTTTCCCTAAATGGTGAGAGGGTATTTTATGTCTGGGTTGAATATACTTTCATCCAACGTTTTCCATGAAATTTAGAGAATCATAAAAAGAAAATGCTGCTAGTAGATGTTCAGAATATTGATATGGAAATGTTGCAAGATTCTTAGCCACCAAGGGATACAAACATCTTAAGTTTTATTTTATTTAATAAGGCAAGAGGTAAACCAAAACAGTTTCCCCTTTTAGAGTTTCAGTTTATCTGAAAAAAAATGAGAGGTAAACTTGAGTTGTACCCTGCTAAGTAGACAAATCCATGATTTTGGGATTTTAGACTGAATTTCAAAAACCAAAGTCAAATAGAAAGGTTATCTAGCTACATAGTGGCAGATAGAGAGCCATTTTAAGGGGATTGTGAGTTTATAGTGTCACACTATCAATGCCCTACACATACCAATAGCTCCATTTGAAATGTTAATGTCCCCAAGTACATTTTCTTAAACTACATTCATCTAAACTGCTGAAGCATCATGGGCTTTGAGTCATGAATCTGAAGTAATCCCCTGTTGGTTAGACAGAGAGTTTTTTGTGTTTTTGGCAATTCTATCCATGTTGGTTTTATCTTGACCATAGTGATGAACTATCTTGGAAAGTAATCAATTTTGAATTACTTTTATTGTTATATCTCATACTTTTCCCATCCTATAACAAGTTACCATACCTATTTACAAAGGACCTGAGATGTTAGTCCCAAATGAGATAAAACACAACTTAAATATAACACAAGAATCCAGGTAAAATAGATAAAACTGCTTTTACATGTCAAATTGATTTAATACATTAAAAAAATGAATAAAAATTTGGACATGATCATTAATCAGCCCAGAGTAAATCTGAACCAACCAGTGTATGGAGGATATAGGACTGTATTTTAAGCTATTAGGAGATGACAGGAGCTAATTATTGGCAAAAGAAAAATATGGAAGATAAAATGATTTCATATTCATGAAATATTGAAAATCCTCAGAATCTAAGATATGCAAATGTGTAAGTATACAAGTTTCAGAATCCTAATAGGAAAAATGTTTGTATTGTCTATTAGTTCCTAAGTGCAGATTAATAGAACTCTGATCCTATTGTGATTAGTTTAGAAAATAGTGGCATGACATTTTGGTCTGGTGGCATTACCTCATGTAATGTCCCTTTCTCAATCACCAGGGGGCTACACAGGTTGTCTGGTTGTACAAGGTAAAATCCAAAACCTTATTTTGGCTTTCAAAGTCATCTAAAAATATGGATCTGTTTTATCTTTCCAGGTTCTCTTCCAATGGACCCACCTATGAATACAGAGTACTCTAGCAAAACAAGGTGGAACTTTTGAGCTGCTTAGATATTCCCCCTCCTTTCCCATTTCCCTTTCTTCCCTTTTCCCTTCCCCTTCCCTTCCTTTCCCTTTCTACCTTGTACTAGGGATTCAACTCAGGCATGCTCTACCACCGAGCAGGATCACTTACCACTTCTTCATTCTGATTCACATAAGTAGTTCTGAAGTTTATTAGAATATCTATGATAAACATAATATCCACAATCAAGTCTACCACATTCAGAGGGCTACAAGAATACCATATTCTCGCCTTTTCTGTTCTTCTCTGTTGTTGAGTAGGAAGGCTGCCGAGTAGGGGGTGAATATAGCAATGTATATGACCAACATCCCTAGTCCTTTTAAAATTTTTAAATTTCATTTTGAGACAGGGTCTAAGTTGCCCAGATTGGCTTTGAACTTGTGATACTCCTGCCTCAGCCCCCTGAGCCACTGGTATTACAGATGTGTGCCACCATAGCTGGCTTAAACTGCTTAGTTCTTAATAAATCCCTAAATTCACACTTTTCCCCATAAAAGGGTTATACAATCACTCAAAGAGACTCAAAGAAGTCATTTTTAAAGACAAATATTTATCTGAGCTTTCTCACTGCTTAAGTGACATGCTTCTGATGTCAACCTCTCACACAATACATGCTATGGCACAAGTATGAATTAGAATGCATGCAGTGTTATGGAAACTTTCCTGTAAGTAAAAACTGGCTAGAACTCTTCCTATCCCATCTAGATACACAAGCTTTTAATATTTAGATGACCACTTTAGTAAGAGCAAGAAACTAAAATAGGGGAAGATACTGTTCCTGACATCATGGAATTCATGGTCTATAGGGAAGGAGACGTGCAGGAAATGAGAGCCCTGATTCCATAACCAATGGCCACTTTGCTCAGTGTATGGAGCTGGTGGTGATGCTGAGGGGGCATGATCTTCCCAGAAGATTTTCATTAAAACATGGCAGTTGAACTGACACTGAGTTGGAAGTGATGAGGGATATATAGGACATACATAGCTGGGGGATGGGGAAGTTGGAAGAGGAAGAACATGAACAAGGTTAATGAAGCATACAATAATGTTGTATGTGTTGAGAAATTATAAATAGTCTTCTATTTTGCTGAAAGATAAAATATAAGAAGGGAAACAGTTGTGGAGGATAGCAGTGGAGAAGGCCAGGACAAGGCTGCTGAAGGTCCACTGTGACATAAAAGCAAGCAGAGGTTTTGATCTTTAGGTCAGTGTTTTTTTGTTGTTTTTTTTCCCCCAGGTATTGAACCCAGGGGCACTTAACCACTGAGTCCCAAGTCCCATCCCTAGCTGTTTTTATTGGGAGACAGGGTCTTGCTAATTTGCCAAGTTGTTGAGGCTGGTATTGAACTTGTGATCTTCTTGTCTTGGCCTCACAAGCTGTTGGGATTACAGCATTACCAGGTCTAAGATAATGTTTTTTTCACACAGAGTTCTTTTAAAGGAAAATATTTCAGAACCCTAATAATGATTTATTTTATATTTATTCATAATGGCAAATATGTTAAAAATAAGACTAGGTTAAAATTTCTTGTTTATACTTCTTGGTATGATTCTTCTAGGTTAAATTGTATACCCTCAAAACATATTTTGAAGTTCTAATCCCTGGTACCTGTGAATGTGACCTTATTTGGAAATACGGTCTTTACAGGTATAATCAAATAAAGACAAGGTCCTCATGGTTTGAGATGGACCCAACTCCAATAATTGATATCCTTAAATGAAAAGAGAATTTGGGACAAAGGGAGAATTCTGAATGCTAATGGGGCAGAGGCAGCTGCAAGCCAAGGGATGCCAAGGATTGACTGTAACCATAGAAAACTAAGAGAGGCAGGAAACAGATTTACCCTCAGAACTTTCAGAAGGAATTCACCTTGCCAATACCTTGGTTTTGAATTTCTAAACTCCAGAATTGTGAAAGAATAAGCTTCCATTGTTTTAAGATACCTAGTTTGTGGTATGTCATTACTGTAGCCCTTAATATAATGACAAAAAATGAAAACAAATATTTGATATTTTTCTAGGTCAAAAATCATTGAACTTGGGGCTATTTTATTTATTAAATATGAAAAAAATTGTATTCTAATCTAAAAGACTTTTTGCAAAAGTATGTTGTCTATTGCTGTGTCAGGGTAACCTAACCTAAATCTTAAGGCAAGCTGTTATTCTCCTAGGCTTTGAAGGTCCATGTAAATAGCATTCCTTGATAACTTTAAGAAGTTTTGTTTATTTCAACTTAACTTTATGGCATTATTCAATTTTACATTAAGTGATTATCTAGTTAACTTATATTTATTTATTTATTTTATTGTATTTTATTTTTTTGTTAACTTATATTTAGAACTAGGTTTAAAAGACAGTTTATTTGTTATATTCTAACATGTCTATTGATACAGAACTATAGCTATTTGGTATGTAGAATGGAATGTGTTTTGACAATGAATTGGTATTAATTGGTATGATACCAAATGTTATGTGGAGGTTCTTTTGATTTCTGCATGACTGTGCATGTATTATATGATCCATTGTCACCAGACTTTTACTAACAAATAACATTAAAAAAAACCATTTATTTATACTGCATGCTTTAGCACTATGAGGTCCCACTGTAAATCCAAATTTAGTCTTGGGCACTGATGTCAATTCAATGGCAATATTGTTACTAGGTGAAAATGTTAATGATTCAGAAGAGTATAGTTTTGCTTTACTGTTTCAACAAAATACAGGAAATTTTAAGATTGTCAAATACGACTTATGGCCCTTTCAGATATCCCTTTCCATGGATATCAGTTGGAGAACTGTTAAATGTTACTAGGCAGGGAAGAAAGGTAGCTGTGTTTGATTTTTATACAGATGAATCAGGAAATAAAATGGAGAAGAAACCAAAGGTGGTCAGGACCAAAGACATAGAGATCAATTTAGGATTTTGTCACTCCAAGAGATGTATACCAGGGAATAAGTAGCAGAGATGGAGAAGATGGAAAACATTTGTGAAATAAATTTTTCTCAGTATGTAAGGATGAGAAGTACAGAAACCTTTCTTCCTTTATGGTTCCAATAATAAGTCTTATTAGAGTCAACCATGGTAATATAAATCTCTGAAACCTCAACCAACTTTGACATAAAGGAAAGATCACTAGACTGTAAATTTGAAGACCTGACTTTGAATTCCAGGCAGAATTGTTAAACTCTCTCAACTTTAGTTTTTTCCATCAGTGTGATGGGGATAGTAATCTTTGCCTGTCACTTGTCTATAGAGAACTAGCATATCAAATCACATAATTTCTATAAAATTAGCTAATAAAATTAAAAATACATGCATGTAAAATATTTTCATTATTGTTTAGAGTTCATGAGGGTTACTTCCTATATCATAATCTAAACAAATAAACTAAAACCAAAATATTTATAAATCTATGGGAGGAAGTTAAACATTGACTCTATACTGAAAATACTAAAAATTATCTCAGTTATCTACTCTTTATAACAAACTGAACCAAATTTTAGTCACTCAAAAGAGTAGTAATATTATTATTATTGATTTTATGGATCAAAAATTGAGTTTGGGCATACTTGGACAATAATTTTGCTACACAGGATGTCATTTGGGGTTACTTAGTGAAATTTAGCTGGTTGCTGAGCTTATATGGAAAACTCAAGAAGGTTTCACTCACATGTCTAGAAACTTGGTGGGGATAATTGGCAGATTGGGCTCACCCAAGATTCAGGAGTGATTGGATTCTCCCCACCCCTCCTGTGGTCTCTTCAGCAGGATAACAATACATCTTATGTGGAGAGTTAGGAGTCCCAAAAGAAATAGAAACTTCAAGTTCTCTTAAAGTCCAGACTTGGAATTACATTGTTAAAGCAGCATTTCTTTCATAGTCTATTGGCCAAAGCAGAGGCAGGCCAGCCCAGATTTAAGGAAGTAAGAGAATATTCCCTACCTCTTGACAAGAGACTGACATGATTGTGGAAGGGAAGAAATCATTATACTGGTTTTGGAAACAAAATTATACTTAATTATAATTAAAATATACAAAATTATACTGGTTTTGGAAACAAACTATTGTAGGACTCGGTGACGATTATTTTTTTAGGTGGGGTGACACTGTAGTTATATATATTTTAAAAAATGGCCTTTACCTTTTAGGGGTATGGAGTGAAGTATTTGTGGATGAAATATTATAATATTGAAGGTTTTCTTTAACATAGTCTGGAGCATGGGGAGAGGAGTTCTGATTATATGTAATAATGTAGGCTGTATGTTGATTTATATTGGAAATAGGTGACTAGATACTATTCTATATGTTTAAAATGTTTCAAAATAAACACTTAAAAAACAAGTCTAGAATGTCATCCAGAAATGCATAAAATAAATGAGAATATATTTTCTTTCTAATTTTGTTTGCTTGCTCCCTGCCCCCAACCTTCCTTTCTATTTTTCTGTACAGAGGATGCACCCAGGGCTTTGCACATGCTATGCAAGCATTCTACCCACTGAGCTATATCCTCAGCCCTTTTTTACATTTTATTTCTTCTGAGTTAGAGTCTCCCTAAGTTTCCTATGCTGAATTTGAACTTGTGATACTCTTTTCTTAGTATCTCAGTGTAGAGGATAGAAATTCTTAGATTAAAAGAACAATTTTTATAAATATCATGGCGTACAAATATCAGAATTGCATTGGTTCCTTATTGGGTGTTTTTTTGTCCTTGTTTACAGAGAAGAATGCTTACTCATACTATGTGGCTCTCCATTCAGCTACATAGACTTTATATAACTCAGATTTTGTGGAACCTTGACTGTTTGCTGCTACATTTCCATGAAATTGGTGGCTGGGACAAATCATTTTAGGAAACTAGTTGGAAGTGTGTACTGCATCTGCTTTTTTCTCTAAGTATAAGATACTTAATGGCATGGCCTCATCAATTTTGATTAAAATACAGACACATCTTAGAGACTTATAATATGAGGTGTCTTATTGAAACAGATTTTTTTAGAGTTTCATATTACAATTTTAGACTATCATTCTGAATTAAATGAAGAAGTTTGTTTGCATTTTTCTCATAAAATTACCACTAGATTAAATGTTTACCCTGTTTAATGTCATTTTAATAGATATTTGCATTATATATTTCTTTTAAAATTCATTTCTAGAAAGATTGGTCACTTTAGGTATCAAAACATTTCATTTTTTTTGTTTAAAAAACTGTTATTTCATTAATCATAGTTTGTTTTCCCATAAAACTATGAGTTTAGAATTACAATATAATTATATCTATATTCCTTTACGTTGTTCTAATTGCTTTATTTTTATTTTAGTGGTCTAAATTCAAATACATTTTCACAATGTTAATATCACTTTGGAAATAAATATAAAATTAAAATAAATTTTAATAAATAAGTTAAGGTTAATTATGATAGTACTTTGGAACAACCATTTTTGGAAATAAAATATTAGATAGGTATATATTCATTTAATTAATGTGCCTAGAATTCTAAGAGACCAGTGACTACATAGGAAAAAGCTGTTACTCAGTGTATTACATTCCCTTAAGAAAGCCAACTTCTCCCACACATTTGAGAAATCACATATTTTAGAAAGTTAAAACACGATTAAATGAACTATTATAAAACTTTTTTTTTCAGGAGAGAAAAAAGGAAAAAAAAAACACAAAAAAACAGGGGGAAAATCCTCATTGTATGAAAAAAGTGAGACTCCACAATCTTCAGAAAGACATTTCTATTTTCTTTTTCCTGAAACCACCAATTAAATGTACAGTTTAATACAGACTAAAATATTTCTTTACCAAATACAGTTTTTTCCCCTAGCACATTGCTATTTGTTTAACCTCTAACAGTTATGTGTTATATAAAACCAAAATCTTTATATGAAACAGCACTATTTATTCAATGAAGATCTACTGTGAAAATTTTGTGAGAACACAGGATTAATAACTACTCTTCTCTTTTGAAAAGTGCAATAGGGAACGATTAAGCCTTCCAAAAGATTATACAGTACTTTTGGCAGCTGTTAAACGCCATGCTGAGGTGTTGGTAGAGACTGCTCATCTGGTATTTATCTTTTACTTGGGACTTGCACTTAACTAATAGGCTAGCTGTATTTTTATCTATTGGAAAGAGTACTCAGTAACAAAATGAATCGGATAGATTATACAGCATCAGGAAGGATTTAAACTCCCTTGGCTTTTCAGCACATTATTTAAGAAGTAGAGTCAAACCTGAGACATTATCATTGAAATAGGCATCCCCACTGATGACCAATCAGATATTCAAATTAAAAGATGAAAAAGAATCACATAATAAATCTAACTTGTCACAGAGATCTTTAAATTAAATAAAATATTAAAATTAGGAGAATCACTGCAACAGCCTTCTAGATTCAAATAACTTTCTGAGGTTTAGATTAAAATAAGTATTTGGCAATGTGCATGTGTATGTATGTGTGTACTGGATTGGGTATGGATGGTTGTATGATTTTGTAAAGCTCAGCATCATATAGAATCAAGTTTAGTTAAACCTTAGGTTTAGCATTTTGTTTTGTATGTGCTTTATATGGTAACAGGAAAAAAAAATCCACTTCCTAAGGTGTATGTGGCTCAGAATTTGAGAGAAATCAGTTAGAAAATATCTTAAAACACTTATTGCATTCATAAATCACTTCACAAGCATACACAGGTTCTTCTAGCATCATACATTCTTAACTCCCAAGCAAGCCCATGTCCATTTGGATAGTGCATCTTGGTTCTGAATCCACAGATCCTGGGCCACACTGACACCAGATTCTCTTTGGCCTGATGTTTGCTTCCATGGCTTCTCTCTCCTCTCTTCCTATGGAAACTGCAGTGCATCCTTCTCTCCATATCTTTCATCTTTGTTTAAAAATTTATTGATTTTAGAAGAAAGATGGAGAAAAGGAACACTTCGCACACCAGTTTATGAGTAAGACTGTGGCAGATTTTTTTTCAAATGTACAGATGACTGAGGAGCAAGCTGCAAGATGAGAGAGGAGAATAAAGATTTGGCTAGGACAACTCCAAGTACAGGCGCTGGTGCCAATAGGAGGAGGCATTTGGCAGGCTGTTGGAAGGTCTGAGATGGAGCTCTGGAGGAGGCCGAGCTAGAGATCCTGCAGAGGCAGTGGCTGAAGTTTTGGAAAATGGATTTGAGTGTAAAGAGAGAGGGAATACACTAGGAAATCAATGAAATATGGGATAGAGAAAAAGGCTTAGCTAGTATTTCACAGGCCCTGCACAGTATCTAGTATATACAGTTTTATGCATAATGATCACCCAAAATTGTCATTGAATGGATATGTTTGTAGCTTAAAGAGAAAGAGCCAAGAGACAGCAAGGCAGGGAAATCACGAAAGAAAGAATTAGGCTAAAAACAGCTCCTGTGCACTGAAATTTGTTGTTCTTTCTTCCGTGGAATAGAATTGTGGTTAGAATGCATCTGCATAGTTGAGAACTGCATTTTCTAGACCCATTTGCAACTAGAAATGCTCTTATGTCTAAGGAGCTGCTCTTCTTGGCCAAAGCTTCTAAGAAGCAGGAATGTCTTCCCTCCTCTCTCTTTTTCTTACAATGCGTGAAGTCAGAAGCATCTAAGGCTTCAAGTACCTGAGTCCTATAGGGTGGATCTAAGGCTTGCTAATTTACTTTGCTAAAGGCAGAGTGCCCTGCTTCCCTCAAATGGTCTTGTCTTGTTTCAGTTTTCTATATTAATGCATCCTGAGTTGAATTATCTATCTCATCCATTGATGCTGAGAATATCATGTAATGATGGGGGCAGAGATTGGAGTGATGTCTACAAGCCAAGAACACCAAGATTTCCAACAATATCAGAAGCTGACTGAAAGACATGCAACCTGTTTCCTCTAGAGCCTTCAGAGACAGGATCTGGCCCTGCTGACACATTGGCATTGGACTTTTACCCTCAGAATTAAGAGAATAGATATGTATGTATATGTGATGTCACCATGTTTGTGATAATTGGTTTTGGAAGCCCCCCGGGGCAATACAGTACAATTTCCTTTATTCTACTTTACGAATGTGAAATCTGAGATTAGCTAATTTAAACAAGGCTGTTTGGTCTGTAGGACCTGTGCTCTTTTACAACAGCACCCCTGTATTTAACTAATTTCTCTGAGATGATGAAGGCTATGTTTTTCTGCTACACATACTGTTTCCAGAAGAATAAACTATTTGATTTCAAAGGTGTCTGTGCACATGCTTTTAATAAAGTCTTAATCACCTGTGGCAAAATAGTGACTTAAGACAGTGATGTATGCCACTTCCCATCAAAAGACAATATGCAGCCTACTCTGAAAGATAGGTGATTAGATGGATGTCCATGTGAAGGTCATATGAAAGCCAAAACAGAAATGTTAGAGAGCCATGGATGAGCATAAAGAAAAGAAAATAAGGACAACTCAGACTGATTAGAAATTCATAATGTGTCCAACATTGTTGAATTCAGCTGGCTACAAAGTGAGACAGAGCTGCCCTCTTACCTATCCATGTTCTGTCAGGAAAAATTTTATATATCTATCAGTTATGGCAAAACGAGGACAGTGATCTCTGCCTCCTGTTCAGCTGTGAGCTAAGGTAATGCATATACAGAGTTTCACATACAGTCCCTGTTTACCATAAACACACAACATGTGATGACTGCTACTATAGTTTTAGACATATGAAACTAGAATAGCTCAAAGTTAAATTACACAAAACGATGTAAATTATAATTACTTATTGAACCTCAGTCTCTGATGTCACCCTTGGAGCAAATCAGTTATGCAAAGGTAGAGCAGAAGACAGATGGTTGTGTCTGTTGACTATTGAGTTTGCTAGTAAGGTAAAAATTTGTTTTTGAACATCTCAATTATTATATATTGGTCCATAGGACATGTGTCATTATAATTTAAGGAACTGAGCTTTTCATTATTAAAGTCTTTAATCACCTTGAAAGGACCCAGGAAAAACAAGTGACAGGATATGTCTTCCTAAAGCAAGTGTCCCAGACTGGCAAACATTTTGTTGGTCTGGATGGAATATCTATCATTAAGAATGTGACATCTGCTGGGTGGTTTGAGAAAGTGTTTTCAAGCATCTTTGGAAATTACACGAATTTCTCTTATTTTGCTGCAAGTAATTAAATGGTATTTCTTCAAAGTGAATTTAGTGTTTTGGAGGTTCTATCAGTTGTAAAGTTTCCCAAGATACCATAGAAATGATACCTATAGCAAAATAAACCAGAGCAAATGACCTCTGAGGAACTGAAATTCCATCATTTTTCTTAAATTACACAGTTTACTTATTCAATAGTACTAACTTAGTGTGATTTTCGTTTGCATACTCTACATGTCAAGGATTAATGTATATTAGAAAAAGAAATCAGAAATGCTATCCATGAGAATTATAGAATTCTGAGGAAAAATAAACATATTTATATGCATGCGAGCAAGCACATAATGAGGAATCATCATTGTCCTCAGATGTGTGAATGGACTTCTGTGAACTCTCTGAAATGAGACAGAGGAAAGACAGAGGGAGGGGAGAGACAGGGGTAAAAGAGGAAGAGTAGGAAATATTTAATGAGAAGATGAGGCATAAATCAATGGGAGAAGTAACAGGAAATGTGCTGGAAGTCATAGTGAAGCACTATTAGAACATTCCCCCTATTGATAGAGATTTTCTAAATATTTACAAGGTAAAAGTTCTGCTCTTTCTCAGACCCAATCTTTGTTTTTTTAATAACTTGGCTTTGTGATGGATATGTTCATTAGCCTGATTTGATAATTTCACAGTAGATGCATCTATCAAAGCATCACATTATTCTCCATAAATATATACAATTCTTATTTTCAGTTCAAAATAAATTTAAAAAGCAAGAATAATAATATTTTTTTCTTGCTAAATCTCCAAAAGAGAAATGTCTTTCTATCAGAGGCTAAGTAAACTCAATCTAAGTAGCCTTAACAAATGTAACATTACTATCGAATTCGTACTTGATGAGTCTTACTTAGTTGGGCCATGTCTGATGGTTAAGGAGTCAGTTAAGAGTCTGTAAAATCTTGGCAGGAATCTACTCAAGTCATTACTTTAGTAATAGGTTCTTGGAAGTCTGTCATTTACCTTCTAGACTTGTTCTTTTTGGAGGTCAGAGAAGATTCATTAGGGACCCAGAATAGCAATAAACAGAAAATTCTAGGATATCTATAGGCCCACTCAGTACAGCCATAAGAAGTAAAAGAAGATACATTCCACAGAATCAGGTGTTATTCATCTACCTATTTTCTTTCTGTTTTTACTTCTTTCCTCTTTTACTCCCACTCGGCTTTCTTCTTTTCCTCCTTCCATAATTAAAATGCTCAAGAGAAATCAAACTTCTGCAAGAAGGAATTATGAATTAGGGTAGAGAGTTGTTAACTAGATTGTTTACTAGATAGCTGTCTGATGAATGTAGGCTTGTTCACTCTATTTTCTATACTTCACACTACATCCATTGCTGCCCACACAATAAGTGCTCAGTAATGTTTACCATTGGATGACTAACCTGTGACCCAGGTGATTGAATACACTCAAGGAGGGGAGATTGATTATGTGAGAAATTACTTTCTGTTGTTTTAAATTTGAAAGGTCCTCTGAAAAATGTATTGCTGGGATTCAAAAATACTCCTTAAATACGGTACGGGGAACTAGATTACTAAAAATCCAATTATCTTTTTCATGTTCAAATTATAACAAAAAACAAAACAATTTTAATAAAACGTATGAATATACATCCTATCCTCAAATACTGAAGAAACCTGCATAATAAGAGAAAATTTAAAAATTCAAATTATTGTTTAATTATAATATATTCTTGGATCTTTGAGACAGAAAACAAACCAAGTATTCTACTGAAAGCTATGATGAATCATGGAATTAATTCTGAGGCTAATTCTGTTATAGTCAAGAAAGTTACAACTAAAAGTTGGCTAGGAGTATCAGCGAGATAACTTTCTTTGTTAAACAACTGTCAAAGTTTTTTAAATAGCTAATGTCTTTTAAAGAAATGCAGAGAAATTCTGATGTGGTTCATTCAAGAAAATCACCTTCGATCTTTTAAGTACCTTGATCATCTAAAATAAGTGAAAAGAAATAAATATGACATTCTTGCTTATTTAGAAGACTTGAGATGCAAGCATAATTTTGAACTACAGATTCATTAGCTTCCTATTTTTGTGCCTCGCTTCACAGTGATAACTTCCTAGGAGGTAATTTCTCTTGATTCTAAATGGCCCTGAATTCCATTTTGGCTGATATTATACTTTGTGTCTCATGAGAAATGTTTTTAGCTTTGACATTTTGGGGAGAGAAATACTCAGATTTTTTGACTCCTAGCCATGCCTCCTGGGGGGAGGCATGAATTTGATAAAACCTAACTGAAACAAAAAGCATTATTCAAGTGACAAAGAACAAATGGAAATCAAGTTCATTTATGCCTCCTGATGAGAAGTATTACTTCCTCCATAACCTCAAGCTTAATAAATGTATAATAAAATGATTATGCCCCTGCTTCAATCTTCTTGATTTCTTCATTCTTGTATATTTCACATCCTACTACCCTATGAAATATGCCAGTTTTTCTTTCAAATGCAGATAAAAACTACTATGTTAAATTTACAGTCAGGAACACATATGAATAGTAGAAGACATGTATTATTTACATTGAGGTTTTTTTTTTTATCAGATTTTACATAATAAAATAAGAGCAATGTCCTTTCATGTACCTCATTTCATAATTGACTCTTAGTAATTATGCCTTATTGATAAATTTTGTTAATCATCTCATTTATAAAATAGTCAATGGACTCTATTCTACATTGGCATTTAAATGGTAGTTCCTGAACTCTTGAATTTCATACTCTAGTAAAATTATAAAAGCAATGGAATATAACATAGGGTTGCTGAAGTTTTGTTGAATCAATTATGAATGTTAGGAAATGCAACATTTTTCATTTGACCATCATGATGATTTCATAAAACAACATTATTCATTTTACTGACATATATAACTAAAAATAACAAGTAAAAATTAAAAAGTAAAATAAGTTGTCATAGAAAATTAGAAAAGCCAAATTCAGAATAAAAGGTAATCTTTTTAAAAATAAGATTAAAAAAAAATTTAAAACCTTATTATCTTATATTGTTTCATCTTTCTCATATTGTTGTGGACATCTAATGGTGTCTCATTAGAAAGCACTGCTTTGCAGAAGAGGGTATGGAGAACTGTAGAGAAAATTATCTCAATTATAAAATAAGTGGGTTGAACTAAGTTATCTCAAATTCTTTTTTAACCCTAACATATTCTGAGTTTGCAATCCTTTAGAGTTTATACTATAAATGACTTCATAAATGACTATGTGGATGATATTGAATACAAACTCTGGTAAATAAATGTCTTATTAAAATAAATTCAGTTTACTCAGATTTCCAATATATAAATTTAATTTCATAAAGTATAAACATATATCCCATGTACTTAGTAGATGGGCAACTGCTTTGGTTGTGCATGGCTTCACAGTGGAAGGCCTCTGAGTACCAAGATTTCTGCCTAAGTGCATTTTCTGTTTAATCCAACTGTGCTGGAGTGAAAGTTGCCTGAAATCAATCATTTGGTCACAGGGTTATTGTTCTATGCAGGGATAACACAGTGAGTCATGCTGAGTTACGGTGGGTGTTATGTTCTTGTTGAGGCATATGCAGGATCTGACTATAATCAACTATGTACACTAATATTATACATTTATCAAAAATACACTAAATATAATGTAAATGTGCATCCTATTGTGCAGTCATGCATCCCCTTATCCCATTTTCATCTTTTTCTTAATGCATTTTTAAGTAGTTATGGATCTAAAAGAGGCATCTATTTTCATAAATGATAGACTGGCTGCCATTAATTATTTTTCAAATGCATCATCAGTATTTTATTTTATGGCATGTTCCTTTGAACTGAACTCAACCTCTGAAGATAATCAGAATCTACTCAGTATTGCATGAAATCAAACTTAACATCTTATTAGTGTACTTGAAAAATTTTCTTTATTTAATTGACTGCAACTATTTTCTAGCCCCTCTAAGTTCAGTATTAAGGAATAGTTGATAACAGTGTTGCAAATAAGTATGCAAATTTAATATGTGCAGAGGTGTGTGTGTGTGTGTGTGTGTGTGTGTGTGTGTGTGTGTGTGTGTTTCAGTGTGGATATGATGACTAGAATCTGAAAAGAGCAAAAGAGAGAAACTATATGTTAAATGTGCTAGCAATTTTTTACCTAGCAATATTATATCATGAAATAAAACTTTAAAAATACCAAACCACTTTTCTGTTAATGGTTGTATTTATTACAGAAAAGAAACAATTAGTTCTCCAGTTAAAACAAGTACTAGTACAGACTGCATCCTGTATTGCTACCCTTTGGTGACAGGTTGGCTCCTCATTTCGTTTGAGGACAGGTAATGGGCTTGAAGTGATTGATACTCAGCTAAAATACCCAAAGTAATCAATTGTAGCAAATTTTGGAACAGTTCAACTCAACACTAACATTATAAATAAATTGTTCTGGAGTGAGGCACAGTGATTCAAATATGTTAAATGTCAAATAAGAGGAATAGAGAATGTTAAGGGAAGAAGAGTCAGTTAGAAATAAGAGATCCATCATTTTAGTCAACCTTTGCCTGTCTGTTGTGGAGGAAGAGATAATTACCATAGCCAGCATATCATTTCCAGATAATGCTGATTGACTTCAGGATGGATTTTACTTCCTTCCTATGACAGAAGACAGAGGCTCTGTGGAAGCTTTTATTCTGGGAATTCACAAGATATTAAAAGCAAAACCATGCAGCCTAAAGGATTCCACCTTGACAGAGACCTTGAGAGCTGTGTGAATTGCCTGTCTTTAGGGAAGAGTTTAGTTGGCAAGAAGTTATCATGTCACCAAGAAGCTGAAAGGGATTCTTTCACTAAAGGCTGTGAAATCAATGTCAGCTGAATTCTAAATGCAATCCAACATGTTTGATCAGCTGGTGAAAGTGTATAGTTATGTGCCAGGGACTGAAGATCTTTGTCTTTTGGGGTTGCTATAACAAAATACTACAGACTAGGTGGCTAATATACAACAGCATTTCTCTCTCTTTCTCTCTCTCTCTCTCTCTCTCTCTCTCTCACACACACACACACACACACACACACACACACACACACAGTTCTGGAGTCTGAAAGGCCCAGGATCAAGGATTCTGGTTCTCATGGCTTTATTTTGTTTAAGGACCACCTAGGAAGCTTGTTCAAAGGCCAAATTCTTGCCCTTTGTTCTCTAGGTTTAGGCAAGGCCCAGGAATCCATCCAAATTTTAGCAAGCATCTAAAGTTAATCCATTGTAATTAGCCTCTTTGTGGTATATATTTACATATTGGTGTATGTGTGAATTTGTGTGTGTGTGTGTGTATGCTTGTGTGTCCTGTGTGTGTGTGTGTGTGTGTGTGTGTGTGTGTGTGTGTGTATGTGTTTAGGTATTTGAGAGTAGGCAAATAAAGGAGGCTTGCAGAACCTGTGGGTAAGGAGGGCTGTCAGGAGCAGGTTCTATTGTTTGAAACTACTGACTGAGAAGTTTGGCTTGTAAAATGATACAGTTATTACAAAGTTGTAGACTTCAAAATCCCAAATAACAGAAAGTTTGTGAAAGAAATATTGACCTTTATCTACATTGCATTTTAAGAACTACAAGTGAAGAGAAGCATGTTCTTTAATCTAAACAACTCTTGTTTGAGAAGCTGCCTCTTCAAAGCAGTAGTTGAAATATTCCTATAGACCCAGGACCTGAGGTCTCCAGTGGGCATGAGAAGTAGAGTGGAGTCAAGAAGAAGAAGGCAAGAGATTGCATCAGAAATCTCTGAAGTCATTTATTTATTAAATTGTTCAACCCGTATTTGAGAACATACTATGTTGTAGGGACTGAGGGAGGCTTGGTGGATACAGAAATGAAAGACTCATTCTTTTTCTTGAAGAGCATACATTTTAATAAGTACCTTAGAGAAATAAGCAGATAATGTTTAAATTAAACAAAGAAATAAATATGTGATGCAGTGTAGTGAGTACCACTATAGAGTTTGTCATTGGGGGCTGAGGTAATGCAGGGGACAACGTAATCTGGAGAGAGAGAGAGAGAGAGAGAGAGAGAGAGAGAGAGAGAGAGAGAGAGGGAGGATGAATGAATATGAATGAGTGTGTGTGTGTGTGTGTGTGTGTGTGTGTGTGTATAAAGGCTACCAGAAGGAAAACTTAACTCCCTGTGCTGAGTTTTTAAGGATAAATGGAAGTTCTTCAGATAAAATTATAGGGAAATGCTTTTTAGTCAAAGGAAATAGCCTGGTACAAAGTCAAATTTGGGTCAGCACCGTCGGTTGGCATGGTTTTACAAAATGCTGTGAAATGGCTCCAGAAAAAAAATGAGAAATTTAAACTAACAACTTGCTCTGACTGAGGTCTTTCTATGTAATAATAGACTCTTTGCCAAGAGTAGCAGTGGGGCTATCTCATTGTATTCTCACAATAATCCTATAAAGTAGGCATTATTATTGTTTCAGGTTTCAATAAGGAAATTGGAACCCCATGCGTTTAATAAACTTGCCATGGATATAAATCTGATAAATGCCAGAGTCAGGATTAGAACTCATATAGCTTGGCTTTATGCCCATGGCCCTCAACAACCATTTAATACTGACCTTATGGG
This sequence comes from Spermophilus citellus, assembly GCF_964194105.1. NCBI lineage: Eukaryota > Metazoa > Chordata > Mammalia > Rodentia > Sciuridae > Spermophilus > Spermophilus citellus. The sequence goes on from NC_138192.1 coordinate 66,611,260, forward strand.
CTAGGTAGAAAGGGTATCATGTGTCATAAAGAGAGTAGATATTCTCCTGAAGTGAATTAGTAGTTGTTAAATGATACAATCAGATTTTTAATTTTCAAAGACCATTTTGTTCAGCATTTGCAAGGCTATGGGTTCAATCCCCAATACTGCAAAAACAAACAAAGACCACTTCATGCAAAGATAGTTTGATTGGAATAGATCAAAACTAATTGGGGTTACAATTCTGAGTCTTTGAATCAAGATGGTCCCTCCTTGTGGTAGGTGGTCTCCCTAATGGTCCCCAGTGATTTGGCCTCCAGGTGATCATGTCCTTATATAATCCCTTCCTCTTGAATGTAGGCTGATGAAATTACTGACTTGCTCCTAGAGAACAGAGTAGAGCAGAAGTGAAGCAATGTCACTTCCAGTGTTAATTAGAAAAAGACTGTGGCTTCTGTCTTCTGTGTACTCTCATCCTCTGTTGCCCTAATGCTCTGGATAAAACCAGTGACCTTGGTGTGAGGGATCCTTGCTTGAATGAGTAAGTCTGGAAGAGGATCTTCTGAGTACAAGTAATAGCCTTGTACTTAGACTTAGAAGCCAATTCTTTCCTCATTCAGCCTTGAAATAACTGCAGTCGTGAATGATGGACACTTTCCTGCAGTCTTGAGAAAAACACTGAGCCAGAACCACATAGCTAAGCCTCTGTCCAATGTCTGACACATAGAAACTATAAGATAATAAATGCTTGTTGTTTCAGACTCTGAGGTTTAGGATCATTTCTTACTCAACAACAAACATCTAATATATCAACAACTCTCATCATATCATCATATATGCTACAAGTCCCCCCACCCACATGTGATGTGTAGTGTTCAATTGTGCCAACTGTGTGCTGATTAGGAGAATTGTACTAGGATATCATTACTCTCTCTAATTTTCAATAAAGCCCTAATAAATTCAAATTGCCTTACAATGATAACTAGTTTTTTGTTAACAAGATATATTTTTGTTATTTCTAGAAGATTTTTTGGAAGATCTGACAGGAAATCCTTGTGCCAACTAGCTTGGCATGAAACCAGATATTTGGGCTTCCATTCCCATTCTTTGTCCTTCATTTTGAGTATTAGGCAAGCTCCTTCCCCCATATCTATGTGTATGTAAGAAAGCACAACTCTTACAATGTAGCTGTGATCATAACACATACAGTACAGCCAAGAGAGTGTCTGTTGAGATATATACAACAAATGTTTTTGATAAAGATGAGGTTATTATGTACTTCTATAGCTGAATTTCATGACTATATAGGATATTTATACCCCTTAAATAACTGCCTTTCACTATGTATTATCCCACAAATAGTAGACAAAGAAGAAGGCAAATTTAAAATGGAGTCCTTGAAGTCCCCCCACCCACCCGTGATGTGTACTTTCTCAGCCTCATGAGTCATGGGCTGTGTGCATACAGTTGGCTCAGATGAGCTGGCACCCTTGAAACTGCAGCAGCTGCACTAAACAATTACCAGGCTCTAACTGAGAAAATTTCCCATGGGGGACAAAGAGCCAGCTGGGCATTGCTGGTGCTTGTCTGGTGGACGTTTGTTAGTTTGTATGAACACTGAAATTCCCAGGGCAGCAATCAATGGGTGAGATAATTTCACCCAGAATACATTAACCTAGAAAACTGCAACTGGAGAAGACCCTTTACTGGGGGTTATTTTGTGCTTTCAATGAAGCAAATTGTCGAGCCTTGTCCTGAACATTTAGAAGGCAGATGAAGCCTTGCGAAGCTTGGCATCTCATTAAAGGAGCCTAGTGCCCATTAATGAAACTCAATTTATCAGTCCTCAGCTTTTTCAGTGTAACTTGCTGAAATAATGTCCTTAAACTTTCTGGTTCAAATTACTCTGGAACTCTACACACAGAGCGAACTTCTAGTATTAATCTTCTAAGACATATTCATTATACCAAAGACTGTATCAAAATATTAATATTTGCCTGGCATTACTGTCAAATAAGAATACCTCAGAGCACCTTAATATATTCAGTAATTCAGAAAAACTCATTATCTAAAACTATCATTTACCTTGTTATGAAGACAGATACTGAAATGAGGTATTTTGTAGCATATTTCATATTTTAATGTGATATATATTTAAAATAAAGGTTATGAATCTTAAACTAATATGGGTTTTGTACTTACCAGTTCATTTTAAATTGCTTCCATTTGACTAAGCTCTCTATAATTTTCTCTTTAATAGTTTTAGTTCATTATTATGCTTTATTAAATACACTTTAAAACATCTTTAAATACAACTAATCTTGAGATAACTGATGAGACGGAGGTCAACCCCAGTCCTACATTTAGTCATTAATAATGGTAGAAAACACCACATATCATTTCCTTATGCATTGAAAAAAAGAATACCTTTTCCACAGAATATTTGCAAATTTGAAGATTCAGAAAATAAGATCCTACTGTTATCTCTGAGAGAGCCACAGTTTCTCAGATGCAAAAAGTGGTGATGTATGTGATTAATCCCCACATTTGCAATACAAGCCTTTATTACAGCAATAAAAATGTTCATTGGGCAGAAGCAGACCATCGGATGTTTTTATATTTCAGTTACTTCAGGAGCTAGAAAATAGGACATCTATAGATTAAACTAGCCACATAAACTTTGTTATTCAGAGGAATCTATTGAAACTGATCTTTAAGGGAAAAAAATTCCAAACTGAACTAAGAAGAACAAGAGGGAAAGAAAAACATGAAAAATTTTTTTTCCTGTCACTAAGTAAAAATTAAAGGCAGTTACCTCAAAAGTCCAGGGCCTGTGCTCATTCCCAAGATTCTGCAGTTTTCTTCCTTGATATCTCTTAACCTACTAGCATGGACTCACCTAGGAGGACAATAAGGCCTGCATACAGGTTTCACAAGTGCTCAGACCTCAGCATGTCTTTGGAGAGAGAAGTGGAAGGGAGTCAAAGAGATAAAGCCAAGAACTTGTGGAGCACAGTCTACTGGGCCACTCCACCAGCTTCCTTCCTATTCCTTGGGATCCTTTGGATCTCTTTCCAATTAAATCACCCCCAACAAGTAGTCTTAAGAAAACAAGTCAACAGAGTTACCCCAGGTCCCCTGTAGGCTTCATAAGCAAATGAAGGAGGAAAGATTTTAAACAGAGAATTTCTTTTTTTTGTTTTGTTTTGTTTTTAAGCAGGTAGGCCCTCTAAAGAACAGGCTGTCATTTCTGTCTTTGTAGATAGAAGCAAAAAATATAAACTTTACCAATTTTTTCTAATGCTTTTATTTTCAATCTCTTTCTCTTATTGAATAAAATAAGTCCTGCTCTTAAAAACCAGACACCATAATTGATTTAGAAGTGGGTTTGGTACAATTCAAAGGTAGAAGTGGTTCTACTTTGCCTGCTCAGAAATACGCAAACTTATCCTGTGTATCCATCCATCCATTCATCCATCCATCCATCCATCCAACACTAGGAGGACCTGTAATGTATTAGAGACTGGGAAAATCACAAGAAAGAAGACATGGTTGTCATTATCCTTAAACAGGAGTTGGGGAAGACAATCAGGACATAAATAATCACAGAGATACAGATTTATGATATGCATAATAAAAGATAAAGAAGGTTGTAGGAGAGTGTAACATTGGGTGAATTTAAATCCAGTTAAGGAAGGCATTCTTGTAAGTGCGGTGGGTTAGGAAAAGTGGTGGTACAGGGAGGTGAGACTAAACACAGGGTTCATTTGTCAGGGATTTGTAAAAGCCTTTGCATACCTGAAAAAACTGTCCTGGGGTTCCCAATCAATTCCCTCAACCTGGGAGTCTAGGCTTCTTCTGTAAGAAGCTATGTCTATCTCCCATTGCCGGTTTCTAATATGCTTTTCTCTTCCAAATTAATTGCTCTTTGTACAGTGCTATAGTAGTATAGGTGGTTGGAGATAGAAGTGGCCAGCAGATCACTTTGAAAGCATGTGTGACCTTCTTAAGGTGGTTATCTCAGTGGTGAGCACCTCATAGATTTAATATCCTTCTTAAGTATAAAATGTTTTAAGTTTAATGAGAAAGGTTTGTAATTAGCCCCTTCTCTTTTTAACTCTTCTACAGTAATATTGCAAAGTATTGTATTGGTTACTAATCTCATAGCCTAACTTTTTTCCCTTATTCATTTTACAAATTATCTCTGTAACCTACTTCTTAGAAAGCAAACAAACAAACAATTTCAAACCAAGTCATCACCTAAAATGAACTCAAACTTGCATTAGGACCTGGGGTTGTGGCTCAGTGGTAGAGTGCTTGCCTAGCATGCATGAGGCATTGGGTTTGATCCTCAGCACCACATAAATATAAAATAAAGACACTATATCCATCTAAAACTAAAAAAAAAAATAAATATTCTGAAAAAAACCCTGCATTAGTATGAATGAGTGAGGGTTTCAAGGTCACATGACACACTGTAGCTCCCCATCCTCCAGTTCAATATTAAGCCACTGAATCATGATTCATTGAAGTTTCTGTTGCTAATTTAATTTCAAACCTCCTGCTTGCCTTCAGTGTAAGGTAGGCCCTTGGGTAGTTTAAGCTCCTGGCCTACTTCAGAGTTCCTTTTATGCTCTGGAATGTATCACATTTTACAGAGCAGGTTTAACTCTAGAACAGGTCATTAATCATTGTGACTCCTGGGACTTTCTTGGTGCTTTTGAGAAGGAAGCAGAACCGATACAAATAAAACATGTGGGGAATTTTATTTTAAAAGCTTCAGATCTGTTCACAGAAATCACAAGGGAGGGGAGAGAGGTAATGTACTCTAAATTTAGGTAAGTGTGAATGACTCAATTATTGGAAAATTCTTCTCCTGACTGACAGAATGAAGCCCTTTAGTGGGAATGGAGAAAATGAGGATCTGAAAGACTACTTTTAAATTATATAAAAGTCATTTGATATCTTGAATTTATATTTTATATTTATTGATAATTTGAATTTGCCTTTTCTTTTAAAACACATAATGCAGTATCTTTGTTAGCTAGAGGATACCCTCCTGCTTGATCTCAGGTTTTATTTTAAGATATAGGAAGATCAGAATTTGAAGTTCTAGTGAAATGGAAGGCTTATGAACTTTATATATTGTCATGGAGTCCAAGCAAGCAATTTGCTTATTGGTAAGAGCAAATGTTCAGTACCTACCATATAACTCAAGTGTCAATTGAAAGAGCAACTTATTTTTACAATTTAAGCACAAATAAAGTAATGATTTCTATTTTGCACCTTTTTCTATTCTTATAGATTACAAATGAAAATTAAGATAAACAAGAACTTAGGAGTTATTCATTTGAAGAAACTCAATAAATTATGCCTCCTAAGAAGCATTGGAATTAAATGTAGGTATAAAACTAAGGAGTGTGTGTTTGCATTTGTGTGTGTGATGTAAAGAACTGAGGAAAAATAACATTTGTATTCTCTGGGTATGTCTTTGGAGAGGTCCTGTCAAGAGTCCCTGACAATGCTCCCCAGCTTTTTTAGTTCATTAATCCCTGACTGGTATTTCCCAGAGTGAAAATAAGTGCAGCCTGACCCCCAAGATAAAGGATGAAATTTATTTTAATATCTACTTCATGACAATGTCATCTTAGATTTTAAGGGAGGCTATTGTGAACGTAGCCTGATATACCATGAAAAATGTTTTTGCAAAGGAGATCATAATTTCTCAAGGTTTTAATAAGATATTTTAAGATATTAGTTAGGAAAGAAAATCTCCAGTTAAATTCAGACATTAAATTAAGCAATAAAAATGGAGTTCAGATTTGGTAATATAAGAATTGTATTTTTATAAAATATAAGTGTTTTTTTGAAATACTTGTATTTAAATAGACACCTATGGCATATTCATTTTTTCTTAATTTTCTTGACCAATTATTCTATTACAAATTGTTCAGTGTGCAGTAAACACAGGGGGCCCAGCATGCTCACAAATGTATTTTGACACAAAAGCAATGTTGGTTCTTCAGGAGAAGCCTGAGGTACTGACCCTCAGACTCCTTCTGAAGGTGAAGAAAGGGCTGTTGTCATGGCAGTGGGATAAGGTCTATTGGAGGAAGGAGGAGTGGCAGGGAATTTGGGAGCATACAAACAGAACCAGAAGGGCTGCTTCTAAAAAATGTCTCCCCTTTCACCTGCCATCTTCTCGCTTTCCTCTCCTATGCTTCCATCAATAAAAGATTCATTTGAGTTAATGAGTTTCTCCTTGAAGATGCAAATATATCCCAGGGAGAGCAAAACTCTGTTTTTCATGCAGTTTTTTTTATATGAGATACTTTAATCAAATTAACAGCATTCAGAAAACATAGATTTTTATTGCAGTGGGAGGAACTGAGGGGGTTTTAAACAACTATTTATAATTTTGTATATCACTTTACAACACTGGCATATTTCACTGGATAGTTCTCCATGATAAGGATGGAACTTTTGGAGAGGAAAACAGACCTGGAAGAATGTTCTACCATATACCTCAGGGAGTTGATAGTATAAGGGGAGAAGAGAAAGGAGGCAGGAAATGAGAACTTGGTTCAGAAATGGAAGTCATGTCATGCCACTCTTCCCACAGCCACCTCTGGGACTTTGCCTCCCTGGCTTACTCCACTTGAAAATTTCTGTGCCCTTGTCTTTGCCTTCCCTGCACCCTCACTACCCTGGATTTCCTCTACCTTCTTGTTTTCTTCATGGCTCAGTATAGACATCACTTCCTCTGATTCCTCCAGATTGAGTTAATGGCCCCTCTCTACTCACACTCCACCCCTTCCCCAGTATAACCTTTGTCATAGTTTGATATGTGCTCTGTTTAGTCTTTCACTGTCCATTCAGTGAGATGGAAGGGAAGTATCTCCACTGTCACTAGAGTTTCTGATGCAGTGTCCTTTTTAGAGATAACGCTCCAGACACTGCTGGAGAATGAGCTAATTGTTTGCTGTTTTGCTTTGGAAGTGATACTAAATAGTTATCGAGGGTCTACATTAAGGAAAATGTTCTGACTACTTCACAAATTGGGAATCTAAGACAAAGAAAGATCAAACCATGCAGCAAAGAGCATTGCCATTATTAAATGATGGGGGCTGAGAGCTGAATCCAGCTGATAGTCTGTCACCTTCTAGTTGGAAGCTAATTGAATCAGAGTCTCAGCCTGGAATAATTCAGTCCAAATTGGGCCTAAGATGGTTCCTCAGAATACTGTCTCCTCCTTCCTTCATGCCTCTTTCCTTACTAGTAAAAAGGAGAGAGCAAAGACAGTTTATGAAAAGGGAAGAAGAACGAACTTTCCTATGTCTTATTTGACTGTCTATAATCTAATATGAACTCAATAAATGTTATGTGAATGGATACACAAATTTGTTATTCTCTTTTATCAAAGAAGTAATACAGAATTTAAATATTTCTTTGTGAATGCCAAGAATGGTCTACATTCAATGGGATTTTATTTTGCATAATTTCCAAATGGTGAGTGAGATTTGTGATAGGTTCTTTGGCCATATCTTAAAAAGATGATGTGATTCTATCACTCAAGTAAAATTCAGAAGATGAAAAACCTCAATGTACACACACAAATACACATAAATTACCTATGTATGAGTCTATCTCCCTTCATCATTATCATCCTCTACCCTCTTGCTTTCTGGCTTCATCATCTAGCCTGGTACAAAGAGACACAAAGAAGCATGAATATGAATTGTTTAGTTGTGGAAACAAAGACTAAATGACCCGCAAGTTTAGGGATAGGAGAGGTTGGTACAAGCTGAGAAGCCTGATAAATTTACTTGGAGATGATGTAGATCTCAGAAATAAGAAAGATTTAAGGCAGTATATGTAGCATAGTGGTAGAATGCTTGCCTATAATATTCAAAGCTCTGGGTTCAGTCTCCAGCATGGTGATGGGGGGGGGGGAGGACTAGAACTATAGAGATAAGGATGGCCATATTCATGAGAAATGGCCATTTTCCTGAGAAACTCTCCAGGTCATATTTATATCATGAACAGGTCAAAAGAAGTTTAGAGGAGACTGTTGGACCACAGCAGACGTATTGCTGCTGAGGGGTAGGGACATGGTGATAGAGGAGAGGGAAAGCATGTGTAGTGAAGAACACTTTGGGGCAGTGTTTGTGTGTGTGTGGGTGTGGGTGAGGAGGGGGTAGTATTTGTCCTCTGGGAAGATGAGATGAATTAATTCTAAAAGACATATTAAAGTGAGTTTATGTGGGTAATAACTCAACAAGAGGATTAACCTATTAAAAGAAAAAAAAAGTTTTCTAAGTGGTGTTAATAAGTGTTTCGAACGATGTCAGTACTTTTAAACAGTCACATTAGGTTTACTGATGGAACCAGACTCAAGGTGTGTAGCAGGTCACTCAGGTTATGCATTAAGCTAAAGCAAAAGGAGAGAATGATATTATTAATGCCTGCTGCTTCCCAAAGCTACAGAACCTTGGGAAATTGAAAATTTTGCAGAAGTAGGTTCTCCTAACCTTTACAGATTAATCAGGAACCTTTCCTTCCTCTCCTGGATAACTATACCCCCCCCCCAAAAAAAAAAAAAAAACAAAAAAACCAAGTTCACTACAAATTTTAATTTCTATTCTGGAACCAAACTGAATGTCAAGTGCCAACTGAATATCATTATGTCCCAGCTATTAGCAAGTTAATTTTCACCTGTTGTAAATGAAACTTCCTAGAACTATCACAGATCAGTAATTATGTTGTGGATTATTTATTCTCCAGGACTGAGGATGGGGAAGGACTCCTATTAAGAAGGACTCCTATTAATAATGAATTAACTTTTCATAAGCTAAGGAAATAAAAGCAGAATGCAGAATAAATAACAAAGTATATTTCAGTGGAAACATGTATATTAATTTAAATACATAGGACATGTTTAAAAAAGTTATTTTAGACCATTTCAACATTTTACATTATAATCTGTTCAAGATACTATTGACGAGGGCCCATACTGTCTAGTTCAAGTTTCAGGTTACTATACCCACCCTGGGGCATGTATTTCTGTATTTTATTATAGTCATTATTTTCATGTGTGGGGGAGGATACTGGGGATTGAACTCAGGGGCACTCAACCACTGAGCCACATCCCCAGCCCTATTGCATATTTTATTTAGAGACAGGGTCTCACTGAGTTGCTTAGCACCTCACTTTTGCTGAGACTGGCTTTGAAATCATGATCCTCCTGCTTCAGCCTCTCCACCTACTGGGATTATAGGCGTGTGCCACAGCACCTGGCTACTATAGTCTTTTGATATAGACTTCAATTCCATATAGAATGAAAGTAAGATTCTACAGTGTGGTGTTATCATTCTCAGCAACATTTAGGAATCCTACTTTTCTTTCTTTCTTTCTTTCTTTCTTTCTTTCTTTTTTTTTCTTTTTTAAGAGAGAGAGAAGAGAGAGAGAGAGAAGAGAGAGAGAGAGAATTTTTTACATATTTAGTTTTCAGTTTTTTGTGGACACAACATCTTTATTTTATTTTTATGTGGTGCTAAGGATTGAACCCAGTGCCATGTGCATGCCAAGTGAGCGCCTTACCGCTTGAGCCACATCCCCAGCCCAGGAATCCTATTTTTCAATAATAAAAATAATTTCCTAGTGAACTCACTCATTTCTTTGTTGCCTTCTCATTGTCTTGAATATTATGTCTCTTTTTTATAATTAATATAAGTCTTGCATTTAATTATGTAGAAAATTCTACATTTGATCTTCATAAAAGTGGCACTGGATTATTTTCTCTGAGAATATTCTCAGAACAAATGAATCATAACTACCTAAATTTTAGGGGCTGTGCTAAAAATGTTGTTTGCTTCCCCCCAAACTTAATTTTCTGCCCTGTTGTTGAGGCAGTGAGCAGACTGTTATATCTTCTAAAAAGTACCTGTTTGACTATGTGGTTTTAACTAGTTATAAAAAGTCATTTCTTGTAAGCAATTCTGCTTATACTTTTTGAGGCATTTATCTTATAGAGTAGAGGATTGGGACTGGGGGGAGTCAGACTATGAAGATGACAGTGTTCCTGGAACTCTGTCCTTTTAGGTGCAAAGGAGAGGATCCAGGAATAAAAATGGCCTTGCTCCTCAATGGGAGTGCCAAGTGGAAAGAGCACAGGAGTCAAAGTCCAGAAATTAGGATTTCAGTCCTGGGCATACTGTTAACAATGTGTGTGACTCTGGATATTTATTTAATTCACGCGTCTTTTTTAAAAAAATATTTTTTTAGTTGTAGTTGGACACAATACCTTTATTTTATTTATTTATATTCATGTGGTGCTGAGGATTGAACCCAGCACCTTGCACATACTAGGTGAGCACTCTATTGCTGAGCCACAACCCCAGCCACTCACAAGTCTTTATAAAAATAAGTACTTGACGATGAGAACAATAAAAATATCTAAACAGTTTTAACAAAGAAAACACAAAATACATACATACCCCAGTGAGAACAAATTAATTTATGGTGCTGAATCTACATAAATCAAATCCTTCCATTCTCCCTCTCTCTCTCTTTCTCTCTCTCTCTGAGAAAGCCAATATATAACAGAATGCATCTGGGCCTGCTGCCACTTGGATAATATGAAGGTCATAATTATCTGCCCTCTGGGGTCTCATCTTCCTTGTTGGCACTTAGTACTAAAAAGAGCACAGGTTTCAAAACTCTTTGAAAGATAGGTGCAGTGGCACATGCTTGTAAATCCAGTGAATCAGGAGGCTAAGGCAGGAGGATTCTAAGTTCAAGGTCAGCCTGTGTAATTTAGCAAGACCCTTTCTCAAAATAAAAAAATAGTTAAAAAAAAAAAAAAAGCTGGAAAGTAGCTCAGGGGTAGAGCATTTTCCTGGCCTGTGTGAGGCTCTGGGTTCATTTCCTAGTACTGCCATAACAAACAAACAAAAATCAAAACTGTTTGAATGATTGCATTAAATTTTGTTTGATATTGTTAAAACAGTTTTCTCCACTCTTGCTACATAAATAACATGTAAAGAAAGCAGGTAAACATACACTGTCAGGATGACCCCTAAGTGATCCATACAATGTGCAGTAATTTTTTTCTTGGCATTTAGACATCCTTTCATAGAAAGGAAATAAGGACTAGGGAGTTGTGTCTCTTGTTTTCCTTGAACTTGAACAAAGAAACTGTGAAGATTCAGGGTAGAACAAAGGCACTTCAAGTAGAAATTCCATTAACTTCCCTTCATATAAGTATTCCCCCTCTCTGCCTTAGTGATCTTAGTGATTCTAAAACAGAAGTTTGGTTTCAAAATGCATATAAGTTTAAGAAAAACTGCTAGAAAAATATTCAAAATCTTAAAATGACTCATCAGAAATCTATTTATATTCATTCTATATAACTAAATATAAAATAAATGATAATGAATTACTTCTCTCTTCTTTTTTTTTAAAGAGAGAGAGAGAGAGAGAGAGAGAGAGAGAGAGAGAGAGAGATTCTCTCTTCTTAATACTAAGTTGTTTTAGGCTTTAGTGCTCTTTGAAAAATACCTTTCTTTTTTTTTTTAATTAGTTTTCTACTGAACTCTCCTACCTGCGTAGTCTTCTTCTAAAATTAAACACACTGTTCAAAAGATTTTCATTCATGTCTATTGAAGTAAACATAGGAGGAGAGAGAAGTCTTTCTTTATTGGAAAGAAAGGGAATTGGCAGGATCTGGCAATGGTAAAATATGCGAGAGAGAAAGGGAGAGAGAGAGAAAGAGAGGGAGAGAGTGGGGAAGGCATAAGAGGTAACAAAATAATAAATTTTGGAAGTAATTCAGATGCCTGCAGGTAAGAAAACTTTAAGGGTCTGAAATCACTGTTTTCAAAAAAAACCCTATGAATAATGGATATATAGCTCTGGGCATAATTTGCAAATGGCAGCTGATTACCCAGAAACCTGGAGGTATAGTTGAACTAACAGTGGCCAGTCAAGGAAGAAAGAGTGTAGAGTATTTCTATTGCATTCTTTCATTTTTTTTCCTTTTGATTCTGTTCATCCAATGTCACTGGGCTTTAATTACATGAGCTGAAAATTAAGATTGTGTTCTTGATGATGCTGTGGTGGTCTGGCAGCTTGAACAACATTCAAATATAAGAAAGAGAACAGGCAGAGGCCTGGTTACAGATTGTATGTGTTTCCACATTACAAAAGAAAGGGGAGAACAACAGTAGGGAAGAAAGGAGCCAACAAAGTGTGGAAAATAGCATGGTCATGTGACCAGGGTCATACCACATGCCCCTTCACCTCTGACCTTGCCATTAAATGGGTATCTCTAGTACCAAAAACTTCTCATCATTGTGGCATGCCGGCAAAAAAGGAGGCCTCTCCAGTCTCAACTCTCTTGTGCCTAAAGTAGAGCAGAAGGTCAACTTTAACTACAGTCTCCTCAGAAAGGATAGTTAGACACTTCTGTTCTTTTCACCATGACCCCTGCAGCAGATGTTTTTCTTTTTCTAAGTGATTCTAAAGGAATAGACTTTGAAACACAGGTAAACTTGTGAAAAGAATATTTAAGACAGAAGAGGAGACATAGATGGCATTTTCTTCATCTCCTCTGAGTTCTACATTTAGCACATGGTTGGAAAAGAAACCTAAGCAGATTTCATTAAAACAAGGAGGAAAAATATATTTCTATTGTGCACTTGTCCCAATCCAGTTACTATTACTCCATGCCTATATCAATCTTCTTCCTTTAAAAAGAGTTACAATTTCTAATGTATTCATGCTTGAGTTAGACATACAGTTCTCTCGGTTATCTGAGAAGAAACATTTGGTCTAGGCCGTTATTTCCTAAAGCATCTCCCCCTCTCATCTATCAATAAATGTTATGCATAAACAAATAAATAACAATTAAAATGGATACTGTTTTCAAAAATTTAAAAAAATACTGGGTCAAGCAAACATTTAAAAATACATTTCCTTAAGTCAGAACTTCTCAGAACATTTAGTGTACTGCCCTTCCATGTTAACTTCTAGACAGGACACAATTTGACTAAGAAAACTTTTCTTCCAGGAAAAAAACTGTGAGGCCCATGTAATGAGGAAGATGCTTTAGCTTACTGTAACATAGACAGGCTTTCTGAAGTGGATGCTATTTCTTAAAGGGTTTTAGAGTAATTCAGCATGGCAATAGCTGCATTCTGGCTTTAGTAGCTGCCCGCTAAAAGTATATATGTTTCTCCAGTGTGATTACTAAAATAAGTATGAACATGTCTCTTCATTTTTGATAAAAATGGGAAAAAATCACAAGAACATGTAATCAAACCAGATAACTCAATAAGAATTTCAGAAAGAGTGCTGGGGTTGTGGCTCAGTGGTAGAGCGCTTGCCTAACATGCATGAGGCCCAGTTCGATCCCCATCACCACATTCAAATAAATGAATAAGATAAACAAAACAAAGGTATTGTGTCAATCTACAACTAACAATATTTTAAAAAAGAATTTCAGAAACAGATGCAACATTCAGTAATAACTGAGGAAGCAAAACATCAGCTCTACACTGAATTCTCTTCTCAGTGTTTTCAACTGTAGAATGAAAGGAAAGATTGGCTTTGTCCAGATTTCCCAAGTATGTTTGATTTTTTGATGTGGGAATAGAGGTTGCAAATGAGCCAGAGATTATTAAAAAATCAGAATTCTCAGGTTTAACTTAAACTTAATGAATGTCTGAGGGTTGAGGAAAAAATAGAGTCAGATATACATAGAGATAGGTAGCAATAGGGATGGATACAGAGGTGTTTCAGATCACTCCACTTTTCAGGAAATTTTGGGAAACCTTGGGGAATATGATATCTAAGACTCCTTTGAATTCTCTAGTATGAGGTCTGACTGCTTTTTGGTGAACTCTGTAAAGACAATTGGATTTTAAATGGTTTATTTTCTAACTGCATACTGTCCAATAGAAATGATACCATCAAAATATAGGGAAGAAGAGATAGAGGGGGAAAATACGTTACTCACAAATTTGCCACCGATATAACCAATGAGACTTTTATTATTTTATTTTATTACTTTGTTTTATTTTACTTTCCTTCATTTTGTATATTTTTTCTCAGCACAGTTCCATGATTGAATTTGCTGACTAACTCAAGAAATAGTACATAGCTGATTAATGTTGACCAGGCCTTGGGCTGCTGGGGTAATGTGAAAATACTATGTGCACTCTGCTATTCTCGTATCTGATACAAATCCTTGGCCTGGTTCTTATCCTGTGAAACATGAAAAACTCTCTCCTTCTGCTGGCTGCGGTACCACTTGGCAACCCACCTGTTACCATATGTTTGTCACAACCCCTACGTCAGGAGGGAAAAGAAACAAAGAGACTCTGTATCTCTGTGTTGCCTTTCTCTGTCCTTAGGCCTGACTTTTATCTCAAGACTCATGCTACCTGGGGTGGTGACGTTGGGAGAAGAACTGAACCATCTTGGCAACAGATATCCACATTCTTCTGTGCCTCCGTCGCCATAGCAACCAGGCTATTGCTATGTACTCCAAGCTAAATTATTTTTACCTGTCTCTTCTGACCACTCATACTTTTACTTCAAGCATCTATTTTCAACCCAGTTTCTTTGGCTGACACAGCTGTGTAAAGGAGAATGTACATTTTTCTTCACTTCATTTAAAAAGATATAAAGAGTGTACAGAAGTCAAACAGGTGTTTTTTAAAAGCAATTACACATAAATGCTTCCTCAAAGCTCTGGCTTTTATTCAGTGGCCCCTCAGGATTTCATATGAATATATTATTACTGCATCATATAGAAAAAATTGGAAATATATGATTTTGAGCAAATTAAGCTATTTAAGTACACATTTATTTTAATTTGCAATACATACCAGTACATGCATGCAAGTATCAATATGCATGTAGCATTTAGTGAAAACAGACAGAAAATTATTTTTTTTTGCTTTTTTTAAAAAATCCCACCCTTCTTTTTATAAAATAACAAATACCCTTATTTCATATTTGATATATTTATGGCATACAATATGCTTGTGATTGTCAATTATTACTAAAATGTCCATAACTTTTGCTTATTATTGTTTAGGTTATAAAATGTATGTATTTGACCAAAAACTCCCTAGAAAACATAATCTAGGAATTTAAATCTCAAAGCTTTGCATTTAATCAAAGGCCCTTGGAGGCAAAGACCTTGACTTATATATTTTTGTATCAGCCATAGTACCTAATGCTAACTCACATTTTGTAATCACTCACACGTATTGGATCCCTAATTATTCAGATGAATGTGCTTTGTACCTACTTATAGCATCCAGACCTATTGCTTTTCATTTCAATTTGCATGTATAGACAGTTTATAGATCAAGCCCAGAATGTGGGAAAAACATTTCATGGGGATTTCTGTGTTTCTGAGCCAAGTTTCATGGTATTCTACAGATAGAAGCAAGATGATAGATGCAAAAAAAATACCATGTAAATTGGTACTATTCAGAAATACTTTTGTATTCCTCTGTGCATTTCAGATTCAATTTTGAATTTCGTGATCATTGCTATTTCTGGCAGTTCAAAATGATCTGTACAGTTCTATTGAGGTTTGTATGAAATTTAAATCAGTTCAGATGTAAACTGAAGTTTAGGAAAAAAGTAATTATTGTAGAAGGCTTGTGAATTTTGTTTTCTGTAACTTAAAGAGTGGAGAATCGATAAATTTCTATAAAAGTGCTGCAAATTTGACTTCCAAATTAAATATGATTTTTAACTCCTAACATTTTTATTGAAAAGTATTACCACATATAAAGTCACATTTAGTTTGTAGTTGTGTTTGGAAGGTTGTATAATCCTGTCATTGAAGAAAGTTTAGGATTAAATTTATCTGATTTGAGGGATTAAGGAATGTATCAAGAAATTTTGTATTATTATGACTAAGATGATAAATAATTTTATATATTAGCTAATTAAATGAAATCACTGTTATTTCTCCATTAAAATTTCTCTATTATAAATCAATCTCAATTCCTAAAGAAGTACAAAATAATCAATACTTGTTTTGAAGTCATTGAATCATATTGAAATTATGCATATATTCATGAGGGCCAAATTTCAAAAGAAAACAAAGGGTATAATCTTCAAACTCTTTTTATGTCAATAATATCAGTATGAGTTTGCTTTTCCTGTAACTAAGTACCAACAAAACCCCAAATCCTACCGTCTTTTCATATTGCATGTACTTGTAACAAGTACAATTGGTGTGCTAACCCTTGAATAGATTTAGGAAATAAATAAGCAGAACAGAATCATAAAGAAGGTTTGCTTTACAGTCTAAGAACCTTACTTCCCCAGTCAGGTGATCTTGGTTTGAATGGTACTTCCACAATTTACTATGTGGGACACAAGTTACTTCTTTTCTCTGATCTCAATTCCTCTATTAAGTGGGGATGATAATAGTGCTGAGTGTCATGCAGATTAAAGCTGATAATTCACTAAGCCACTTAGCATGGATCCTGGCCCATAGTAAATACTTAATCAATGTCAGCTACTATTAAATTACCATAATTCTATTTTCATGTAAATAATATACTTGTGTGAATCCTAAATATTGGGGATCTATTTTACTTTATAGTTCTACATAGATTTAATGACTATATGACCTTTCATACATTCAGACATTTCTTCCTGGTGACCTAAGTCTTTTTGTGATTACATTTCAAACTAATTTTCTTGAACACTCTCCGTAGGAAAGTCATAGGAAATTTAAACTTGTAGACCAACAGTAAATCTTTTTTTTTTCATCTTCTGTTCCCTCAATTAAAATTTCTTGATTAACCTAGACTTTCTCATACATTTTATTTTCTGATGATATCTATATGGCTTTTCATTAAATTCACCAGATAATCTTCATAAGTAATACAGACTAACTTGTAGCACTATTTGGTCATAACTTGACCATTACTAAGTTGCAGGGGAATATAAACTACCTTTACTTTCATAATACTGTTGCATTTATTATACTAGCACTTGTAAATGCTGTTATTATATACTGTTACATAGTGGTTATCCAAGTAATTTATAATGCCTTGAGTATTAATATTATGTTTTATGTTTTGGTGTCTCTAGCACCTACCCAGAACATAATGTGTATTCAGTTAGTTTTTGTGTACATGTGTGTGTGTATGTGATTGATGCTATTAGTCCGAATCTTGTATCTTCTTTGTCGCAATGAGCCAGTGTTGTTTGTTTTTTGATCCTCAGAGTCTCCCCTCCCCAACTCCATTTTTTGGGTTGGTTGTCAGTCAATGGGCTACATATTTTTTCCACTTGAACAATGATCACAGGGCCCAAATTGGTCAATCAGGCTCCTCATTCTCTGGGAATGATAAGAATA
Source organism: Spermophilus citellus (assembly GCF_964194105.1). NCBI lineage: Eukaryota > Metazoa > Chordata > Mammalia > Rodentia > Sciuridae > Spermophilus > Spermophilus citellus. Next base: position 66,628,637 of record NC_138192.1, read on the forward strand.
CTAAAAGAGAAAAGGACTTTTTCATTAAATCAAGGAGAGTCTGAGAAACTTGTTCTCCTTAGGAGTGGAGTTACTTCAGTACAGAAGAAAGCTTGGCCAAGGGAGGGAAAAAATGTTCCCAGTTGTAGAAACAATGAATGCAGCCTGTCCCCAAGCAGATTTGCCCCTCCACTTCTCAGTTTTGTGACTCAATACACTACCCCTCCTCCTTTCCTTTCTATGGGTGGAAGTTCAAGCTGGGTTTCTATTACTTCATTCTGTTAAAGAATGAATAATAAAGTCTCACATACACTGCCAAAAAAGTTTAGGAATGCATAATAACATGTTAAACTCTTTTGATACTCCTGTGCATATTCAGGGAGAATAATGTGACATAAAACATGTCAAAGATGAACATGAAAACAAAATGATACATTTCATCCTAAAACTTAGCATAACATTTGGCCTGGAAGTAGCCTTAGGAACAATTAAATCTTAAAAAAATACAATTTTTCTTTTTTTTTTTTTCTTTTTAGAATGGGGAAACATAGCCTAGAAGTTTATCTCAATTGAAAACTGCAAATGCACGGTTAAACCTTCGTTTGTTTTCTGCCACCTTTCTTCCAATTAATTGTTTTGTCTCTATTGCTCACTGGAAATTAGTAGAAATGGCCAGCCAAGCAGAGTGTGGTAGCACACACAAGTAATCCCAGTGACTCAGAAGGCTGAGGCAGGAGGATCATAAGTTTAAGGCCAGACTCAGCAATTTAGCAAGGCCCTCATCAACTTAGTGTGAATCCGTATAAAAATAAAAAATAAGATAAAATAAAAGGACTGGAGATGTGGCTCAGTGGTTAAGTCCTCCTGGGTTAAATACCCAGTACCAAAAAAAAAAAAAAAAAAAAAAATTAAAAAGCCAGTTCCTTGTCTCCCTAAAATGCAGACAACTGCAAATTAGCCTATACACAACCCTCCTCAGCTAGTAATATTTTATATTTCCTCCAAAAGAGTAGAGAAGGTCAGATGAAGTACAGGATGGTGTATTTCAGAAGTTCAGCCTGTAAGAATAGCCAATGAAAAAGGTCTATAGACACAAACTAGCAGCAAGAAATGGAACCATGCCTAGGGGAATAATTTAGAAGACGGAATTTGCTTTGGAGATTTGGGATTGCAGATTTACTCTTGGTAATTCTATCCAATACCCTCAGTAGTTTATGTCTGAATTTTAAAAATTCCTACGGTGTGTCATGTATTTAACTAGGCACTAGTAATACAAACACTTCATGCCTCATCCTATAGACCCCTGCCTAAGTATGCCCTACTCTAGATTCTTATACCTGATCTTGGAAATTTCAAGTTTCAAAATGCATCTACAAGTTTATATTCCTCCACCACTGCCAAGTTTATAAGATAGGGAAAATTTCCATCCCCGGCACCCTGTCCCATTTACTTGTAGCATAACATTTCACACTGCATCATAAAACCTATGTAATCTACCCAACTGTTTCCCTCTCTTCTTTGAGGCAGAAAATTGTTTTTTATCTCTGAATTTTCAACACCTAGCATTGTACATATTGGTTCTTAATACAGGCTTATAGAGTGGATAAATTAATGCATGAATGAATGGCTGAATGAATGAATAACAATATGGTCCCTGCTATGAAGGAGATCTAACCCAGGAGGCAACAAAATAATTGGTTGATTCTGATGCAATGTGTAATAGAGAGAAAAATCCAAACAGTGTGATGGAACACACGAGCAGAGATTAATTTTTCTTTTCATGTATGCCTTTTTCTCTTGATGTCTGGTCTATTGTTTGTGCACTGAGGGAGTGTTTAAAATTCACATTGAATGATCATGAATAAAAGCTTGACAACTTTTGTAGAAAGTATTACCATACAAATCTATCAAGGGAACAAAATAAATAAGAACATTTGATAAGAAAACATTCCTGATTGACTACAGCAAATATGTTGAGAATTTCTGGAGGAGAATCTCCCTAAATTTTGTTTTACTAAGAAGTTATTTTTAGTAATAGAGGTTTAAGTGATGTTATATGGAGTGAATATGGAAATTCCAAAGATAGTTATAAATAGAAAATTTCAAAAACACTAAAAGAGAAAGAAGCATAGGATAGTTCTGTTTTCAATACTTAAATGAAATTTCTAGAGGTTATGCCTGCAGAAAAACTTTCTCAATACTTGATCATTACCTCCTTTCGTGTGGCACATGGAAAATTGAAAGGCTTGTGGTTAAGAGCTAAGAGGGCTTTGAAAATTATATAGAATGTTCCTAACTTTTTTTTCAGTTTCTTATCTTACTTTTATCTAGACCCTCATCATATTTTTTTACTAAGACCATGTAAATTATCCTACTTGCCTCTAGAATTTTCTTCCATTAACCAAATTTTCATGTTGTAACAAAAAAAAATATCCTTCATAAACACAATGCAATTCTAATCTTCCAACACCCTTTAAAAGCCTTTGCTTGTATTATCCATCTACAATTTGAGGTACTGGGAGAGTAGGAGGGGTGTACTCCAGTACTTGGGAGAAGTGTGGGCAATTACAGGAAGACTATGGAGCCTTTCAATGGGCCTTCTATCCACTTGGTGGTGAGTAGTGTTAGTCTGTTTGGGTTGCTGTAATAAAATACCATCAACGGAGTAGCTAACAAACAACATGAATCTATTTTTCCCAGTTCTGAGGCGGTGGAGTCCAAGATCAAGTCACTGGTAGATTTGGCACCTGGTAAGGGTTTGTTATATTGTTTGTAGATGACCACGTTTTCATTGTGCCTTACATGTCAGTAGGGGGCCCAGGCAGTTCTTTTGCCAAGGTACTAACACCAACTATGAAGTTCCACCTTCATGACCTAAAGCCTCCCATTGATCCCATCTCAGAACACTGTCACACCTAGGATTAGGTTTCAACATATGGATTTGGGGCAGGGGGAACACAATCATTTAGTCTACTGTAATAAAGATATTTAAATAAAGATATTTAAATAAATATTATTATGGAGCTAAATATATAAACTATAGGGATTTTGAAATATGAAGCGTGAGACCTTAAAAGAGCATCAAGCTTTTGATGAAGGATTTTGCATTTTACCAAGGTACTTATGTAAGAAGGTAGTAAAGAATCATCTAGAATGGAAAGTTCCCATTCTCTCCTTTCACTGGCCCAGGAAGTTGTTTCTATAACTTTGTTCTTGTTATTTTTTTCTCTATGAAATCCCTTCCTTTGGTTAACTTCTTCCTTCCTCCCTCCTTCCTTCCCTCCCTTCCTCCCTTCCTCCCTTCCTTCCTTTCTTCTGTAAAATTTGATGAACTCCACTTTGCCAGGTATCCTATGGGCCCCTGAGGATGCAGAGATAAAGGTTACTCTTCAGAGATTATAAGGCTAGTAAGAAGATTCATACAGTAAAAAATAATAGTGATGAATGTTGCTTGTTATGTACTTAGCACCATGATGAAACATTCCACATAGTATTCTATTTAAGTCCTATATCAACCATGAGAAATAAGTTTTGTCAGTCCTTCAGATTGCTTCAGTGTTACTCTTGTCCCTGTGGTACACAATAAGTGACTAAGCCAGAATTATAATACATGCCTGTTTGATTCTGATTTATGCTCTCAAACATCACTTACTAGCCAGTTTGATAAATAACTTTCTTGATCCGGCATAAATATTCAAGCCCACTTTGTTTTCTCCTCTGAAAAGTCTCTCCTTAAAGCACAGTTACTTCCTCTCAAACCTGTGATCCTACACTCTTTATTACCATGCATTTCATTGTGGCTATCTCTATACCTGTTTCCTGTTATACCAGGATGAGAAAGCCCCTAAGAAGGTGCCTTCTCTGATCCACATGAGCATTGCTCTCCTAGCACAGTTGATCTGCTGGGTGTGGCAAAACAGGGGCCTGTGGTGGAGCAACTCATGAGAGCATTGCTGACATCACGGTTGGTGTTTTGTTTGTTCTATAAAGAATACAAATGCATTTTAAAAATTAATATGACAACTTCTGTGAATGAAAAGTGTATTTTAATTTCTAGATTTCCAGCGTCTTCTTTAAATTGGAAGATTTGGAAACATTCATTGGTCAAATATTGCTGCCTGGCCACAGTGGGCTGGAGATGAGTGGCAGCTCCTTTGCTTTAGAGAGCCCTGTACTCAGGAGTTCTCACCATACCGAGTACCATCTGTGCTACTCTGTCAACTTTACTCGTTAAGGCCACTTGCCGAGTCCTGACCCTAATATTTCCAATCATTTTTCTATCTCTTCTCAAGTCTGTAAAATATTTTTAAGGGAAAAACTATCATGAGTAAGATTCAAAGTTATAGAAATGGTGTAAATACAATTTGCACAATGGTAGTCTTTTTATTCAAAACTACTGTAACTATTTTACCTATAAGTTAAGAAAGGTGAAATTATAAGAGTAGAGCACCTCATTACTACACAATCATGGAAATATGTACTAGGGACGTGCTCACAAATGGTACATGTGATTTCTCATTTCAAATAAATATAGATTGCTCACATCTGTTCATAACTGCTTCATTGCCTTTCATAGCTACTTCAGCTCACACATAAGGTTAGGTGCAGACAGCACTATAACATATGTAGTGATTAAAATAACAGGAACAATTTATTAGTTCAAACTCCTCAATACGTGGGATGGAGATTGGGGTCAAGTTTACCTATATATTGTGGACAGTTTATACAAAGACTTACTAAACAAATACAATAAGTAACTTGTTTGTATAAAAATTGCTTACTTGACAAATTTTAGAGTCATGAATTCCTAACAATGTAAGTGCATTGTAAGCAAAAGCTATGTGCTGCTTAGGTTGGTATTTTGATATAGTAAGTACAAATCATATTTATATCTATTATTTGAAGTAGGACCTCATCTAGATATTACATTGTACTCTAGCTCAAGTGGCAATATTTATTAGAAAACAGTAAAACATTGTTCCTGTACAAAAGTATTGTTTCACTCTGACTTTTCATCATCTCAGACAGCTATTTCCCTAAGTCAAGTGACTTAGAGCTGACTTTATCTGGTACAGTTGATCTAAAAAAGAGACCATAGCTAAGAGTGAATCCCAATTAGTCCTCTAAAGCCTCAAGAGACACATCCATTGTATTTTTAAAAATTCTTTAATAACATGAGACTTGGCAGCAAAACAATAAATGTTCAAACATGATGAATAGCAGGCTAACAACCTCTATAACACAGAAACAATACCAGTTGCCCAGTTCTGCTTCATCTAGTAATACATAAAAATCACAGTATACAGCTTCATTTATCTGTTACATTATAGGGTCACCAACATCTCAAGACAAATAGGAGTACATATAAATGTCTTACCTTTGTGATAATCATTCAAAAGAAAAAGAATATGTTTTATGGTGCAGAAAATAACCTCAAAAATAGTTGAAATTGACAGTAAAATCGCGTCCTACCTGGGTAACTTTCTCTGTCACATTGTGTGTTCGATCTTTAACCTTGGGTGCAATAATAGTTTTATCTGAAGAAGGAGGGGATGTATTCTTTTTTTCAGTTTTGACATCTGAAAAATTCAGAGTGAGCTGTGGAATCTTGTTAATGGTGCTGTATTTGTTGAGGTTTGAATCCGACGTGGACCCCAGGAGGCTTGACTTGATATGATTAAAAGGCCCTAAAAAATTGGAAAGCATTTAAAAAAAATAATATTAGAAGGAAGAGAAAAAAAGAAATGGTCCTAAATGCCCTGTTAATGACCCATGACCAAAGTGATCCTGATTCAATTGTGACTAAGTACAGTCAGTTGATACCTGAAGACAGGGCTTAGGGTCACCTTCTGTACAGGGGGCAACATGTGAATGAGGGAAGCTAAGACAGAGTCCTAGATGTGCATCCAGACAGCAAAAGGCAGCTTGAGCTGTTAACTGGATTCTTTCATTAAGGGCTGTAATAAGAGCAAAAACTCTTCTCCCTGTGACTGGCCAAATTATACCTTCAATGTTTCTAATAAATTTTGTTTTATAGTCTGGGGATTGATTACTCAAGCATGAGTGTGCCTATGGTTAAAATCATGTTGGCCTTGAAATTTATTAATGAGTTTTTTATCCTACACCAATTTGGGTTACTCCATTCTATGTGTCACTGAGAAGGGACAAGCCAACTGGGTTTTGCATATGCTTCTGCTACTTTTTGAAATGATCCACAAAGTCTAGAAGAGTTAAACCCAGATGAAGCTGAGAAGTTCCCTGTGTGTGTGTGTGTGTGTGTGTGTGTGTGAGAGAGAGAGAGAGAGAGAGAGAGAGAGAGAGAATATGAGATCTGTGTATGTGAGTGTGTGCACTCGATTGTGTATGTGAGTGTGTGTACAGATTCCTGGGTGGGACTATTAGACCTTTCTTTTCTTTTCATTTTTTTCTTTCATTTAGAATTAAGACTGAATGCTTTCTAAGAAAAAAGAAAAGCAACTATAAAAACCATACAGGAAGAGTGCTCTGGCAAATATAATTTACAATAGAAGTGACAATAGCTATGTAACAGAATATATGTGGGTAGTTCCTGGTTACTTCTCATATTCTTGACAATGTGCCAAGATTCCTGGTTCCCTTATTGAAGGTGACTAGATTGACCAGCTACATCTTTTGAGATGAATCTATTGTCTGTTGCTTATGAAGAATCAGGAAACTGATTCTTGTGCGATGGGTATTACTAATACCATTATCTAGCTCTTAAAATTTTTATCAGGAAGAATTTTATAAAAATCCTGAGACCATTAGTGTTAGACAGTATCTTTCTGCCTCAGAGAGTGGTTAAAACATACAAATGGCATGGATGAGTTTCCTAGTGGATGTATTTTGCTTTATGTTATCATTTCTCCTGTTCAGAATTAAATATACACATTTTAGGAATTAAAACATACTTTAAACATCAAGGAAGAAACACTTTAAAATCAGATATATAGACTTTATATTTTTGATTCCAATAATCAATCAACTCATGTCAAATATAATGTTAAGAATACCAATTAGTATATTCATGTTACTGTGGGGAAAAAAATCACTATATTTCTTTATAAAAGTTTATGATTATTTATTATTATGAAAGTTTGAGGTAAATTTTTAAAATGTTCCAGTATTTAACAAATATTGTATTTCTTGAGCTGCAGTGCAATTCACTTTCTCTGTTTCCCATGAAATTATTCAAGTCCATTAGTTAAAAAGTGTCATTGAGCTCCTTGGGTATTTATTGCCTCAATTTTGCTGATTTGTATGCAGATACTCTTGCTCCTATTTATAGCATAGGATAGCAATGTATCACAAAGTGGCACCAAATTGGTTCATTTTTAGATAGGTCTCTCCAGGTCCTTGTAGAAGTATCTTCCTCTCCCACTCATATTTTACTGTAATATATTCCAGATAGTGTTTTCCTGTTGGGAGGATTTTATTTCTACATTTATAGACACATGTCTTAACATTTAAAATGTGAAAAATAAACCAGAACTTCAAACTTCTTAAACATTTCCTTTTTCTTAACTCTAATGCTATATTTTCCCTCCTTATAAAGTAACTTCACTATGCACAGGGATACAGACAAGGGACTAGAGATGGTGAGCTCAGGGATATAGCTAAATTTTGTTAAAATCCTTTAAATCCATCTTTCAATTCTTTTTTTCTACCCAGTTCTTATTTATGTTGTATATCTGTAGCAAATTGTCTTCAGAGCTCTTCTGGGTAAAGCAGAGACCATCTATGATGATAATAACCGGAAAGACACCATTGGTGTACTTTGATTGTCCTGTGATCAGTTGTAATAAACTCTAAATTGATTACACTCATAACCAAATGGTCTCAACTATAGCAGTACTTCACCCAAGGGGGCATTTGTTAGGGCATTTTTTTGATTGTCACAATGATGGAAGAATTTAAATATCACAATTCTCTCACCTTGAAAAAAATTGCCTCGCATGTTTAAGGACATCTGTGTTGATTAAAATCTGTTGATAATGAACTGAGCCTTGAACCAGTTTAATCAAAATAGAACAATTTATTTTTTACATGGCCTTTCTAAACATTAAAATTTTCAGAGCTACACTAACGGGAAGAGAAAATATTATACATCATTTTGTTAACAACTTTATTAAAAGTTGTTGGCTATTTTGGAAAGTTATTTTAGTGATGCATTGTGTGTGCCATTTGGGTGATGAAAATTTCTGAGTTCATGTTACAGTCTGTGTTTGTACTTGATGCATAAAAACATGTAAACTAAGAGATTTGAGTCTCCTTTTGTCAGTGTTGGGTTCAAGTATTATATTTGCAGATAATTATAGAAATCATACCATAAACAAAATTTCTTTCAAAATATTCTTCATTATTATTTTTCTCTGTACATGTGAAATGATGTGTGATTTTTTTTGGCTAAAAAAATAAACACTTTGAGATTATTTATTTGTCCTGGAGTTACATGTTAGTTTTCAATCTCATTCTAATAATTCCCTGAAGATCTGACACAACTACTCTATAATGGCTGAAAGGTCATTTCTTTTTCCAGTTCATCTTCTATTTCTCATTACTAATAAATAATATAATTTGCAAATTTTTAAAATATGAAGATAAATATATGCCCTAACACCTCGTGTTCTTTCTTTCTTTTTTTAAATTGATTATTTAAAGCATTACATAGCTCATGATATATCATCTTTCATACATTTGACTCAAATTGTGTTTTGAACTCCCATTTTTCACCCCAAATACAGATTGCAGAATCACATCTGTTACATATTCACATTTTTACATAATGCCATATTAGTGACTGTTGTTGTCTGCTTTTGTGCAATTTTTTTGTTATTGCATTTTATCGCACACAGAATCATTTTGACTTTGTGCTTAAAAGTAAGGACCATCTCACTTGTGAGAACACCATACTTCATAATTTCTCCCATTTGTCTTGGCATATTATTATTATTTCCATTACTACCCACTTACAAAATTTATATGTACATCTAACCTATTATCACTTACTCTAATAAGACTTTTTATTTTGCTATCCAACCATTTTCCTGCTCTATCATTTTATCCAGCAATTAAGTGGAATGTTTTTTTCACATACTTAGTGTTTTTAAAGGCATTTTAATGTCTATGATTATTGTACTATTGTCTCTAGCATGGTTATATTTGAACCCTATCATACTGAAATAGATATCATTTGATTATAAACTGCCTTTCTCTTATTTCTCCTTTATATTACAGTTATGGAAACATGTTGATCTTTCAGAAATGGTTAAATTTTCTCTGAATTTCATCCTAGGACAGTAAAATAAACAAAACATTTGAAGATAACAAAACATTTGGTGAATCAATGAGACATCAGTTCTGATACAGTTGAGAAACTCTGATATAAGGTCGTACTCAGAATTTATAACTCTATTGCAATCACTATTTTAGCTTATTCACTGGTTGAAAATGTTCTAAACGGTTATTCTGTTTTTCTTTAAGCTCTTAGACTTAATCTAAATTTTCTTTTAAATTGATAAATGTAAGGAATTCAGCCTATACTTTGAATAAAATATGCATGCTACTTAGATAAGACATTTGCAATTTATTTCATCCTAAATAACAAAAAGTCATTTTGTTTCATTCTATGTCTTTGAATCAGGTGCTTAAATGTAGAAGTATTTTAGAGTCTGCAAGATGAATAGCATTGGCTTCCATTCTCGTAAACTCTATCTAAAATCCAACGAAAAAAAAAACATTTCCAACACTTAAGGTAGGAATTAACAATATCTTTATTTCACCAGTCCTACATCTAAGCTGATAGAATAATAGTCCAAAAGGGTATGAGAATCAAGGACTAGAAATCAGAATACAAAGTTTCCTACCTCCTAGGTCTACATTCAGAGAGGCCATGGTGAGGATTTAAAGGTGAAAAGCAGCCTCACTGAGTGAACAGATGGGATTTAGGATGCTAATGAAAGAAAGAAGAATAGCCTGAAAAACAAAGTCAATGAATTAAAGAAAACAAATGGCCAGAATTAGAGGGGAATCATAGATTTAATCTAAAGGAATATGAAATTCAGAAGTGTACAGGAGAAGTTCATGTTCTGTGTGGGTCATCTGCAAGATGCATGGCCAGATTTACCTTTTCAGTATATTAGGATAAAGTGGAAAATCATGACCAAGTAGTGGGTCAAGTTTTAATAAGTTACAAATGTTTGATTAAAAATAAGTAGGACAGTGTTCAGCAGCAAAGAAATACCTATACCCTAAGATCAAGCTAGGGGCTAAAGCAATAGCTGAGAAGATTTTTAGATTGAAAATATATCAAATTTACCTGATGAGGCTATTTAAATTTATCATGAATTATGAAATACTGAAGGAGAATATATTATTTTTTTAGATAATACTAGAAAAATAAGTAAGAATATAGTTTTATAGACATATTTTAGATATAAATTACATATCTGACATATACTATATATAATGTTATTTTGTCCTTGAGGGTCAAATAGAACAAGAGAGAAGAAAAATAAAAAGATTAATATTATTTTAAAATTTATTTTTGAAAAGGGATCTTGCTATGTTGCCAAGTCTTATATTCCTAAGTGTAGCTGAAACTTTAGGTACGCATCACCATGCCCAGCTTAAACTTGTTTTTAAATCAACAAGTCTTTGTACAATATTTCTCAGGACATTGAGTTTATTTCGCTAACGATTAACAAAACTCAGATTGCGAAGTGTCTTAACATTAAAGAAAGTGCAAACACAGCATTTCATAATAAAGCATTATAGAAGAACATTGCTGATAGGCATAAGGCAACAAGTTTAAAACTTAGATAAATAAGAAATAATCATTAGATATTTAAAATTTCGGTTCAATTGCCCGACATAATTTACAAAAGAAAACTGTAATCACCAAAAATCAGTTATCAAATCCTTAGAAGGTCCCAAGATTCTGGGTAATGGCAAATGTAGCTTCTGAGAAACAAGTTGCATTCTATCAATTTCTTTCTTTTATGAGTCTGATGGGTTTCATGGCTAGAATGGAGATAAAAGCAACAACAAATCTTGGGAGTAGATTTGTTTCTGTCTTGACAGATTCAGAGACAAGTTCGAAACTGAAAATACTAATGTTAGAAAAATGCAGGGTTACTTGAGCTAATAAGGAGGTAGAAGAAATGGATAAAATTTTATCAGTGACATTGTTTAAGTTCAGTAAGTGGAATAACTTTTATCATAGATGATTTGGAAAACAGAACAGAAATAGAAACCACTCAGTTTGAGGTGAAATAAGTTTATGAGTGATTGAGGTAAAATTTGACACCCTTCACATATTAGAGAAATAGTTAAAAATACGACATGTGTATATACATACACGGGTTATACAATTTATTTGAAATAGCTTTTCTACTTTATACTATCTAAAAAGAGCTCTGGAGTGTATTTTTAAGAAGTCAGAGTGCTAAGGGAATTTATTAAAGGAAACAGGTCCTAAGAAAGAAGGTTAAATGGAAATTATTTAGTTTTAGAAGAAAAGAGTGAAAACCAATTTTCTATCTTTATAGTGTGGTATTATTTTGACTACTAGTAGTTAGATAATATCTCTGTTCACTGGGGATAGATTAAGGGAAAGAAAGTACACTTGAAGGAAGGAGAATTTAGTCTATCTCTTTGTGCAGTAGTAACTAAAGCAGACTTCTCCAGAAAGTTAAAGAATGGCTTCCTCTGGAGATAAAGACACCCATACCACTTGTGCAGAGTAATTTATTCATCTAAAGGGAATAAACCAAAAAAACTTAAAGATCTTCCAAATGCATTTCTAAATTATTTATTTTATCTTGTAAAGAAACAATTTTGATTGAATTAGGTATTAAAATCATTAATTGTCACTGTGCATTTTGTACACAAAACAATATAGAACTGTGTGTCTTTTATTTTTTAATATTTTATTTAAATCCAGCTTAGAAGTAAAGCCATTTTTTTTAAAAAATGTACGTAGTATATTATCATGTATGTAATTAATATATTAATTGTTCTTGAAAACCTTAAAAGACAAACATACCTAAACTTTATTTAATAGTTTTCTAAATGAGTAGCATGAATAAAACAATGAAAACTATGAAGTGTATATTGACATTAAACCTTTATTAAACTTTCTTAAATTACAGTGTTTAAATTTAAAAATATGAGCATGTTAAAGCTTTCTACAAAGTATTACTGATTCTTAATCCCAGATTGACTTTGGCCATTCTACTACATGCTTTATGTTGTACAATTGCTGTGTCATCTGAAATCTATGTTAAAAAATAAAAAGAACATATTTATTTAGATGTTTGTTTATAAAAGAGAGAAATGTCTGAGGATAGATGGTTGATTAAATGGGTAGGGGGTGTAGCTCCCTGGGCAAGTGGCAGAGCACTTGCCCAGTATGGCAAGGCTTTCAATTCCATCCCCTACACGGCAAAAAATTTTTGAAAAATTAAAAAATAAAAAGAGTTGATCAAATGTATTAGTAAATGAAACTAAAATAAGGTGACTACAGTTTGACAATTAGGTTAAACATCAGTTTGAAAGATATGTTACCCAATTTTCTATAATAGGTTCAATTCCCACTATATTTTTAAATATCACTAGAAAATTACGGTTACTAATTTATTGCTAATCCTTAAATATTAAATCATACTTCACATGAACAAGGTGATAAGAGCTGTCCATATCCTGTTACATTCTGAATGATGTCAACCAAACCTACCACCTACAGTTGACACTAATTGGCTCCCTTTTAGAAATCCCAGTGGACAGGCCAAGGACAGAATAATCATGTAGATGAAATCCCATCCCACTATTGGAGTTCATCTGCATAGACACTTGTTGAAATGCTTATAAAGTTTGAAGCTAGGGGGAAAGTTTATCATAATTTTCCTTACTTTCACATTGTCCTGATCTGCTAACCAGAAAACATCTTTGATCTCTAGCGCTATTAATTCTTAATCATCACCAACTCTGAATTTATTAGCAAAACAATTGAGAAATCAATATGCAAAACTGCACAGTGGTCAGAGTATCAGTGACATACAGAAGAAGCCAAAACAGGGAATTCCAGGTTATGAGGGTTACTGGTGGAGACGTTTTCATGCAACACACATGCACAAAATGAGTCACTGTCACCATTTGCACACCCACAGCAGCATGCATGGCCTAGGTAAAAAGACTAAGCCAAAAGAGTTTTCAATTTGATGAGAATATCACGATTATCATGTTTTTTGGTTCTTGTATCTATTGCAACATTGGAGAAAACAGAAGAGAATTTCAAATTTTTAGCCAAATTCAAAATTATCCAGAGTGTTGCCCAATTAGACATAACTGAATGGTGGCTGTAGGTCATGCTAGTGATTTCAGACTAATAGAGTACACAATTAAAATGATTAAAATATAATGTAGAAAAATAGAAAATGATTTTCATGCATGTACAGTATACTACTACAGGAAGCTTAAAACCATACCCCCTGCCATCCAGGAACGTGAAACTAGTTTTAAGGAAACAAAAGAGGAACAAGTGAAGTGATGCTGTCATATAGCACTTTGTTCATTTTATTTAATCTTGTACTATTTTTTTTCCCTGAAATAGGCTTATGTGCTTCTTTTATACTAGAATATATTTAGCTTGGTATTTGTTTATTTCCGAATGATTTAAATATTTATGAAGTGTTCATTGTCAACCTAGGGTTACACTTTTTGCAGAAAAAAAGGCATTCATAATCACTTTAATGACACAGCTGAGAAAGTAACAATGTCTCCAGCAAATCAAGCCATGATGTCTCCACCAGGCACCTGGGCTAGCTAAGGGCAGCATGAAGATGTGGCACTGAACAGGGCATACAGCAGGCAAGTTGACATGCCGAATAAAAGGGCCATTTAAGCATCAGATGGTGAGACTTGGGTGCGTACGTTACCTTTGACATTGCGACCATTGTCTGTTTTAAGCATATAAGGACACAAAAAAGAGAGAGATATAAAAAAACGACTAAAATTATGTTATACACACTGGATAACCTTTGTAAAAACTGTCAGTGAAAACAGGAGGTAAAGATTGAAAATGTAGCATTAATTGAAATTAACATTGCCTATTATCCAACCATACACCAAAACTATTTGCCATAACAGACAGTCTGCTGAAATACATGAAATATTTATCTGAATTTAAATGCATTCCAAGGTACGTATTTTATAATTATGACAGTTTGGGGAAGATACCCACAGCTACCTGAAGTTGTGATAACTGTCAGTGTTGTCAAAAGCCAATTTGGTTATTTCTTTGACCATTACTTACAATATATTCAGAAAAAGATTACACGATATTGTGCACGTTAACTAATTTTTTTCTATACTTAACCCAGTATGTTGATAAGAAAAAATGTTTGCAATACAACAGTTTATTTTAATAAATTATTAACTACCTACTCCCCAATGTTCTTTAATGTTTGTTTTAAAATAGCAAAAACAATTAAAGAGTCATTCTTATGTAAAACTAATGGGAAAAATTTCAGTAAGATTTGTCTGGATAAAGGGAATGTTTTTTATCTGTATTGTCACACTTCAGTGTGGTATCTAGAATATTTAGAAAATTTGTGTAAAGTGGGCTGAGTTAAAGTCTTATTTTAGATGTATTTTCAAATTGAAAGTAAAATGTTACATATTGTCTGTTTACAAAACATGTATCAAGAGTTTTCAAACACTAAAGTTAAAAAACAATGAAGTATTTTCAAACCATTCAAATATATCCAAGATTTTAAACATCTGTTTAACATTTGGTTGACATCGATACTATCACTGTGCACATATAAAAACTTTCCTTTTTTCATTTTTGTTTTTGGTACTGGATAGAACTCAGGGTCCTTTATAGCCAAGCTACATCCTCAGACCTTTTAATTTTAAAATTTTAAGATGGGGGTCTCACTAAAGTTGCTGAAATTGATCTTAAATTTGTGATCCTCCTCCCTCAGCCTCCAGAGTTGCTGGGATTACAGATGTGGGTCATCTTGCCTGACCAACTGTGCACATTTAAAATCTTGAGATATATAATAATTGTGTCAAATCTTACATTTAAAGTAATTCCCATAGTGTGGCATACTGAATTGCTGGAGTAGATATTGCCTTTTACAGAGATATACAAATAGAATGTTGCCATTGAGGACAACTCTCTTCCTTCTGTGAGGGAGTCATGAAAAGTGAACAGGGAGGTTGTAAGAAATATTGATTACACAGAAATAATTTCTCCATGAGAAGATGGGTGATAAAAAATGAGTAAATAACAACTGCCTTCATGTAATTAAAATTTATGTTTGTACTCACCAAACCTAGAAATTACAAATAAAAATTCCAAATTTCAAGAAAGCAAGTAAAATTTAGATTATATTGTTAATGCAGCTTTGGCATTCCAAAACAAAGTGAGATGTTTCTGGACTTTCACTGAGATCCGCTTGCTATTTCTCCAAGGTATAATGTAAGTGCAGAAATTAGAGTAGTTAGAGCCTTTTCTAACAGTTCAACAGACTAATTTCGTGTATTCTGAATCTAATTATAAACAAACTGAAACTTATGTTTTGTATGTGTATTTTTACAATTTTCTTTTTCTGGTAGTACATTTTTATTAAATTTATAAATGGATTACTCTGTGATTTATTAGAAAAACATATTCTGGTCCTTTACCATGAATGGTTTGAGAGACACAGTTCAAAGGTATTGAATAAATAAGAGGATTATGGAAAATATTATGCACTGTTATATTTACAAAGTATTTAAAGTTCCATAAAAATAGCCTATAGGGGGTGGGATTTTTCTGTCTGAATGAGACAATAACTGCATTCAAAGTCTGGTTTATGTTGGATTTAATCTGCTAACCAATTTGATGGATTCATAAAGTAAAATCAGTTTTAAAGATTTTCACCTACCCTTTTCAATGTCTCAGTTTCGAAAATATAAAAAGATGTAGATGTAGGAAATGTAATTTCTTCTATGCCCACCAGTGATTTTGTAGCTAAAATTGCTCTAAAGCTGAAGTACAAAATACCCTCTAAATTTATCGATCTATAGTCACACGTTGACTATAGCATCTGGAAGAAAGTGATACAGTTTCTGAAAATAGCCTAACTTGGATGGGGGAGGAAAATTGAGAATGATCATAATATTAAGTGTCCATTCATAGTACCTGTTCTGAGCAAAGCAAAAATATTAAGTCATCCTTTCCTGTAATTGTGCCAGCAACTGTGTTCTAAAAAGAGACCACATAAACTGAAAACAATAAAATTAAGTTATGAAATACCACCTAAGCTACAGAGAGCCACTGTCAAAGTCTGTAGGATGATTATGTAATGTATCAGTTTAATTTTAAAATTTATTGTTTTTGGGTTTTTTTGAATGGTTCATCCTATAATTTGGGTACTTTCCTGAGAATTTCTGGATGGTCAGTCTCTTAAAATGTATGATTGCTAAAAATGATCAAACTAGCTGGAATAATTAAAAGATTTATTGGTGGTTTGAATTATCATATGGAACTTATGGTCGTTATTCAGTCCTAAAGTCTCTTGTTCAAGGATCAAATTATAGAGGTTTCGTTCTGTTAGGAAATGTTGAGCCCAACATCACCAGAAGGTGTAGTTCCTTACATGATTACCCAGGTTGGGAGCTGTCTTTGATTTTATTTTCCTTTTGACCTTCTTTGTACAAGAGATTAAAAAGGGTGTACTAATTGCTCTTCTGAAGTATGTATTTTTTCAAATCTGTCTTATAGCAAACTGCTATTTCTGTTTCTGAGATATTGATTTATCTCTTTGAATTCTTTCCTGACAACTCATTTTCTTTCAACTTTTCTGCCTTTTGTACTTCACTGTGCCCTTTAGATAAAGATCCACCACATGATTCAATCCTAAGACTCTGGTTTAAATTTAGAGTTTTGGCAAGCAAATAATGCATTATTTCCTGATGGGTGAGATTTTCAAACATAATTCATGAGCATGGTCCTCTTAATATCAAACACACACTTATTGAACACCTGTCAAGAAGTAGACCATTGTGTGGATACTAGGACTGCAGAGCTAAATACCCTAAGCGCCTGTGCGTGGGCAGCTCATAGCGACACAATTATTTCTTTGAATGCCTACCAACAATGACAGGTATATAATACATAATAAATAAAGAATGTAATAAATGTTATAATATATGTAAATATTGCTTTGAACACTCAGCTGTAAAGTCATTAAATGCTTCTGGTTTGGGAAGGGGAAGTGGATGCTGGCAGCTGAGCAGGAGTGTGAGGGGTAAAGAGGGTAATAACATTTCAGGCAGAGGAAAGTAAGGGGGAAAATTTTGTTATGTGTTTTGGGAACTGGCAAGTGATCTTGGCACTGGCTTAGAATAGATTAGACAGGAGGTGAGGCAGTTTGCTGAGGATAAAACCGAGACTTGAACAGGTAACTGTGGCCATTTTGTGAAGTGCCTAGTCCTGTGTTCTAAGGAGCCTCAGGATCAGATTTCAGCTTCACTGAGACAAAGGGCAAACAGCATGGTGATGAGGGCAATGAAGGAATGTGAATCAGCTGAAGGGCATCAGCCTCTCCAGAAAAAACAGCTCTGAGAGTCAGAAAAGTGGGACTGAAGCATTCAGGACTCTCAGACTCCTAGGGAGAGTTCAGTAACTCCCTCAGGGAGCAGAAGAGAGGGAGGGGTTTAAAACATTGCATGGATTTGACTGTGGACTCTTGAGACAGGGATCCTGGGTTTGAAGCCAGGCTCTGACACTAACTGTAATCTTGGGCTAGCTATCTATTAAGACATCCAAGCCTAGTTTTCTCATCTATATAATTGGGCTTAAAACTAGTTCTTAATTTATAAGGTTAGAATTAAATGATAGTCAATGTTTGTCTGCACTTATATTGTCTCAGGCATAGAAAGCACTCAAAACACAATGTGACCCATGATCGTGCTAACCATGGCTTGTTTCTGTGGTTGCTTTTCAAGCAGCCTTATTTTCACCTGTGGGTCATATAAGAATGTGAACACAGAGAGGCCAGGGAGGAATTCATCAATTCTGATTTTGCTTTTCAAGTTCATTGGTGGGTGGGTTTTATCCCCTACCTTTTCTCCTGTCTCCTACTTGTACTTTATCTCTGTCAATATTTCACATTTTCATAGCCCTCCTTTTGGAAAGAGTAGGCCAGTAACACGGCACCCTTCTCTTCCTTCCCAGGGCATTACCATTTGCTACATGTGGCAAAATTAATTATGCTTGAGCTGATAGTGTTCATCATCTAAGTATGCTTTATATTAAACATTAATTAATTAATACTCCATGAAGTAGGCAGATAATGGTTATCATACTATTTCAGAAACATTGATGAAGAAGTCAGAAGAAACTGAATTATTCACTAGAGTTCAAAAAAGACGTGAAAACAATGCTGAATAATAGACCCACATGTTTAGTAGCCTTTAATCACATTTTTTTTCTTCCAAGGCAGAGGTTTAATGTTGAAATAAAAATTAATTAGGAAATAATCTTTCTTTACTCATTAACGTAATTCCATGTGTAAAAAAATTTGACATACCTTCACTGGCATGTCGGTCTCTAAATATGTTCTTGGGGTGGACACTGAATCCTTCTATGTCATGTACTGAAGATGCCCTCCGTATGCTACAGAGGCTTTCTCTTGATCTGGAGTGGGTCAGTTGGGAACTTGACTGCAGCATGTCAGGGTAGAGTCTGTCCCATTGCCTTTTGGGAGAGGAATGGTCAAGAGGTCCAGATATATTCACCAAGGGAGAACATTTGCTGGGCTGTATCAAAGCTTTTGTATCATCTGCTTCAGAGGGGCTGCAGCTTTCTTTTGTAGGAGACTTAAAGTGCTTCATGGCTACGGAATCATCACTGTGTTTAGATGAGTCAATTACTACCACATCAGGATCTTCTTGTGGTAAGGATTGCTTTCTGTAAGTGAGAACTCTCAGAGCAGGGAACTTGAACCCAAAAAGTTTCCCTACAAAGGGAGACAGGAAAGAGCATTGTTGTAAGAAAATGAATATAGCTTTAAACAAAAACTAACACTGTCAATTCATATTCAAACATTAAGTAAAAAAATATTAATCAATACTTCATTAGGGTCAGCTACAGTTGGAATAAGGGATATTATGAGAAAACTTCTCTGAAAACAATATGAATTATCTTACAGGTAGTAAGAAAACAGAAAAATGTGTTCATTATGTTTCTTAGATAAAATAAACTCCAGTGTTAGGAAAGTATTATTTAGATGACAGGAGACATTTTCAGCTTTAATAAATTAAAAATATGTTGTTATGATTTAGATATAAAGTACCCCCCAAAAGCTCACGTGTGGGATAATGCAAGGTTTAGTGTGAAATGATTTGGTTATGACAGCCGTAACCCAATCAGTGAATTAATCCAGTGTTAGAGATTATCTGGGTGGGAAATGTAGGCAGTTAGGGTATATATGGAAGAGGTAACCCTAGGGCTGGCGGGGGACAGGGGATGTCTGCCTTTTGTGTTTATATTTTGTCTCTGGTAAGCAGAGCTCTATCTCTGCTTCTTGGTGCCATGGTACTAGCTGCTTTCCTCTACCACACACTTCTGCCATGATATTGTTCCTTATCTCAGGCCCACAGGGATGGAGTCAGCCATCTGTGGACTGAGACCTCTGAAACCGTGAGCCACCAAATAAACTTTTCCTCCTCTAAAATTGTTCTTGACAGGTCTTTTGGTCCTAACGATGAAAAAGTTTACTAACACATTTTGTTGTACATTCTCAGCTCATATAGGAGAGGAAAGAGGAGGGCATCATATGAGAAGGGACAAGGACAGGGATGAGTATAGTGTGTGTTTGGAAGTTACCAATGGGAGCTATAGGGAAGGAAAGGTGAGGGAGTGAGGAGTCAATCTTATATGTCTTGAAGGTTTATGTTGAATAATATTTTAGGTTGATTCGAGTGGTAAAGGGGTCATCTGTGTCACAGAGTTTCCTCATTCCATCTTGAATTCTGGAAAGACTTTTGGTTTCCAAAAGAGATGTACTGAAATAATAAGAATTTTTTTCTGCTTTCTTTTCTTTTCACTGATAATCCTGAAATTTAAGAGTATGACATGAAATGTCAAACATATCTAAGAATGGAATATAGAGAAGGGCAACAAAATACCAACATTAAAGGATGGATATCAAAAATTTTAAATTAGTTCATAAATATATAACAATAAAGCATTCAACGATGAAATGTAATTTTAACAAAGACATAGTAAAGTGCGCAAATTTAAACAAGAGGATATAATTTTTTCCACCCTTCGGTTTGGCAGTAAATGAAAAAAAAATGAGCATAACATCCAGTGATGGCAAAGATTACTGGTTGCTCATTCTGATTCTTTGTTAGTGGGATTGCAACCTTCACACTCTGGAAGAGTGATCTGACAATAATTAAGGTGAAAAAAATACATGCTTTTCATCTCAGTAACTCATATATAGCATATTATAAAGGCATAAAAAATAAAAACAATCTGAAGTCCATTATGAAAATATGTGAATAAATCATGGAATTTTTTATGCTTAGGAATCTTAATGACATTCTTAAAAATGTACATATTATGTATATACACACACTATATATACATTATATATAGTGTGTATATGTATATATATATATATATATATATACACACACACACACACATATATATATATACATGTTTTGATTGAAAAGTTGTTCAAATATACTGTTAAAAAGAGAGTTTTGAATCAGTATGTTTATGATATTATTATTCATAAACAAAAATACAGTAAAAACCTATAATTGCTCATATAAGTTGCATGGCAGCAGAGAAAGATGTGGAAGAAATGATTCCAAACTTTTACTGCTAATTAGCTCAGTGGGTGGATTTGAAAGGAGGTTACAATGTTTGCATTCTCCTTATATATCTCTACTGTTCATTATAACAATCAAGCATTCTCTTATAAATTAAAAAAATAAAGCAATAAAACTTCCACCCCTGAAAGAAAACAGAAGTTAAAAGAAAGCATCCAAAGAATAATTTGTAATTCAAATCTTCTCTAATATTATTTGTAAAAAAAATGACAATAAGTAAAATTTGTAGTTTTAGGGAAAGTATTCTGGGTCCACATCACCCTATGGATTTATAATTATATGTTGCTTTTCTGATTATTTATCTTATATTTTTGGTCTACAGGATTTCCATCTTTTCATATTCTTAAAATATCACGGTATCATTCTTTAATAATTTACTATGGACTTTTAAGTGCATTGCAGATGGCTCTAAGACATGGAAAAACACTTATGAAAACTCATGAAATTTTCTACATTTTGAGTTTATTAATTTCAGTTGATGGTCTCACCTACACATATATTTTCAGTTCTCTTTAATTGAATGACTCACAAATTTATATCTCTAGTCTTGTCTGAACTATGAGTTTCTAACTTGCATATCTAATGGTGTCACCAACATTTCTACTTAGAAATCATAAAAACATCTCAAAATCTAATAGCAAATTCTGATCTTGTAATCTATCCCTCCACACCTAGCCTTTTTTCATTGAATGGCATTACATCCATCCAGATGAATCAGACTTAGACTTGAGGGTCATTATAGAAATTGTTCTATCTCATACTCATTACTTACATCCAATTGTATCAATCAATCCCTTAATTGTGTTCATTGTTCATCTTCTGAATATCTTCTGAATGTTTCCATTTTTCTTACTTCTACTACTCTTCCCTGGCTCTAAGCTACTATAATGATTCACCGCATTTCTTGTAATAGGGTGATAATCCACTTTTAATATGTTCATATTTACCTTACTATCCATCCTTAAAATAATATTTTATGCCTTTTAAAAACTTCACAGCTGATCATGTACACTATTGCCTAATCCTCACTTCTGTCCCAATGTCTTGCTTTGGAAATGAAGACAAAATTCCTCCACCCTGAAGCTTTAGCTATCCTCCTTACTATCTGGAATCCATCCATGAGGACTTTTTAATTCCTCTGGAGGCCTGTGTGTCTATCAGA
The DNA here is from genome assembly GCF_964194105.1 of Spermophilus citellus. Lineage (NCBI taxonomy): Eukaryota > Metazoa > Chordata > Mammalia > Rodentia > Sciuridae > Spermophilus > Spermophilus citellus. The sequence continues at coordinate 66,650,697 of NC_138192.1, forward strand.
CTCCAGATTTCCTTCTTTTTGGGGATTGTGCACCACAGTTATTTTCTTAAGGAACCATATTAATACCACTTTATGTTTTTCACCACAGATAATAATTACACATTACTCCAGCAAATGGAGTAGAGGCCTCCTCAGGGAAGGGCACCTGTCTGTTTTGCTCACTATTGAGTCTAGTCCTTATTGAGAGTCTGATTATGGTATGATGGATGGATTTCCATAAACAGGTTCTAAACTTAACTGAGAATATGCTCAATTTTGACTATAGAAAACTAGAATATTTAATTTCTCTTGCACTCCTAATTAATCTTAACCTCCCAGAACTGTATTGACTCATATTAACTAAAATAATTAAGTATAACTCGACAGTTTATGGGGGGGGTGAACTAAATGCCATGCCATATATACCTGAAACAACTTTTATTGTCAGTGGATGGTCTTACCTACACATTTCACCATTTTACAGAGGTTATTGATTGCTACCATTCTGATTCTAGTATATACAAGTGTCATGCTCCTCATCATCTAGCAAAGTTTATATAAAGTACATGTTACAAAACATTTTAGAATTTAGCAGCCTAATTTGCTATTACAACCTTTCATTCTTGGTCTAGGAGTTAAAAGTTTTTAATATAATTGAAATAAGAATTATCTCTTTGATAAAAGACATGACACTATGCAAAGACAAACCCCAAGTACATTCTACATAAGAATCTTGACTAATAAAGATGAGAGTACCCAGTCTGCACAAATAAGATTAAATATCAGTGCATGGCAATAATTGTTTTGCAAGCATTCTTACATATTTCCACCAGCAACTTTTATATGATCAGGTAAATTGTCAAGTTAAAAATCAATGAACTACATCAAAGTCATTTGATTAGTTTTTAATGAATATGAAATTGAGTTATAAAGTAGTTTACAAATCAATTTTGCAAGCTTATTACAATACATTGAAGGTCAGTGCCTAGTTTTATTCATTCTTCATCAGTTACATTACCCTCCTCCTTTAAAAATAGTTCACTGGCTTTCTTAAATTAATGACCACACAAGGCTTTTAGTTTGCTCTTATAGTGCAGGCATATCCAAGGTGGTACAGATGGTCTTTTCTGCATCACTAGGTTAATATGACCATGTTATATTGCATTTCAGATTTAGTTGTCTAACAGTAGTTCATCCAGAAAAAATGCACATTGAGAAATTTGCTCAGTGCTAACACTTTCAGGCATGAAATACAAAACGTAGATAAGTGTACTATTCTTATGAATCCTAACAATGAAAATAATACTGTAACTATTCAGATTTTATTATATTTATTTTCATACTTGAATAATTAAAGTAGATAATATTTAGTCTCTCATAAAATGCCCAATAAATGTGAAATTAAAAAAAAAACATAATAAGGCTTTCAGAGATTTACACATTCTCAGAAAAATAAAAAGTACTGAGAAACTACTTATATGATGAAAATTTTGTTTGAACACATTATTTTTATTGAAGACGGTGTATATTTGCTAACACATAGGATACTAAAAACAATATCTTTTGGGGGGAAGAACAAATAATTCTGTAAAAGTCGCCATCTATTTTTAATCATTGAAATTCCTCATGATATAACTTAACTGTTAGTTCTCAATCATATCCTTGCTTCAATTTCTCATTATTTCCACAAAATTTTAGAATTGCGCTTATCTAATAATTTTTCTATGAAATCCATTAAAATATAAATTAAAATGATTTGATTCTTGCTTAATTAATTTACTTAATTGAATTATGGACTGCAAAGTGGAGAGAATCTTAAATGCAATTAGTCATGCCAACCAGAGACTAATAGGGCCAGGAAGGAGTGTCCATGAGTGTGGAGTGAAGTGGATTTAGGGATGCTGTAAAGTCCATAAGCAGAGGTCTTGCCCCTCATGGAGGATTTGTGGTGGTGGGAGAGTATCTAAGATTAAATCCCTGCAAATAGTACAAAAGATTTAACGGGGAGTATTCTCAGGAGACGTATCTCTAAGGAAGGCAGGATTGGAAGCAGAAGTTAAACTGAAGCTTCAGCCAAGCCTCCTGGGAGCTGTGGAGCTGGGAGAACACTTTAGGGTTGCTGCCTCTACAGTGATTGTTCTCATGCCTTGCTACAGCAATAACTTCCCCATGACCTCCATCTACTGCCCTAAGACTCCTATTATTTCAAGATTCCAATTTGGTCCCACAATCAGTCTGCTAAATGAAGTCAAGGTATCTGGCCTTTGTATCTCTGCATCAGTCAGTCACTGGTGATAGTCACCCCATGGTAGAGGTCATAACCCTGGATGAGGTCCTTCCCTGCCTTTGATTACAATTCCTAGTGAGGGGCAGAGCTGGGTACCAGATGCAGTCAGTGCTCTAAGCAGCTAGGTTGTCCCAGTCAAAACGAAGGGGTCTGGACTTATACCATAGTGTCCAGTACAGAAAGGGAGAGAGGGGCATCTTCTGGTCTGAAGAAGTCATCACATGAATTAATTCCAGTCAGTTATTATGACACAAATAAAGATGCATGAAATAATATTAGCACATCTTTCTAAAGTTAGGATACTCATATATCTGACACTTGAATTGGAAGCCTAAAAATAAGTGGGAATTTGTTTTTCAGCCAGATAATCCTGGATGTGGAAAGCAATGTGATTTTAATCCTAGAGTCAAAGAGAATAAAAGATCAAATTTGATGGGAGATATAGGGAAGTTGATTGATATGTCTACTTTTTTCATTTTGGGGAGAAAATTTTTATAGACGCACCCTGAAAGGAGATGACTCTTTCTTATTGCTAAATATTTAAGAGGTATATAATGCTTATGGGCTGCTAGAACAATCCAGAACATTTTGAAAGGACTTAGCAGCTAAACTGGGAAAAATAACTCAGTACTGATAAAGTGGTTACCCTGGATCTCAGGGTGAGGATCTCACCAGCACAGCCAGTGCAGTTTTGGTGCTAGTGATGAACAGATCTTGTGATGAGGGTATGATCTAGTGGACCTGAAGCTAAATATAATGCTCCTCAAAGGAGCAGAAGTGATCAGTGAATGCCTTGGGAAACTAAGAATTCTGTGAAACATACTAGGAAAAAAAAAGCGCATGTTTTTACAAAATTACAGTGAGTGTAGGACCAAACTGGAATCTTGAAGTAATGTGAGTCCCCAGGCAGAGGCAGAGGTCGGGGAAGTCAGTGCAGCAGCGAGGCATGAGAAGATGTAGTGGCCACCAATACCAATGCATGTCTGCAAACAGGTCCAAAAATGCTGATGTTATCTGAGAGCCATTGCTTCCAGACTGGCCAGGTAATCACGAGAGCAAAGAGGCAGAAACTATACATTGGAATAAGGGAGAAGAGAGGACACGGTCATGGGTGCTTTAAGCCACTCAAGGTTAAAATCTTCTGTTAAGAGAAGCTGGAAATTAGAGCAAACACACTAGTATTATATACACTTAATTCGTTTCTAATGTGTAAAATAACTGCTTAATAAATCTATTCATGATTTACCTATACTGTAATTTAGTTTCTCTCTGATAGATTTCTTCCTTTTCCAAATGTCAAGTTTAAAGAGTGCATTCAAATCTGGCAAAAGTGATAATACTGTAACCTAGATTGATCTTTGATGAACATGCCATCACCACATCAATAAGGACTCTCTTAATGGAATGTTCCAAACACAAATGGGACAGACACCAGTTTCTCAAATGCTGTTTGAATAGGAACTGTCCTGGATTTTGGTATTGCTAGGTTACAAAACCTTCCAAATGATAGTCACATGGGGGCCTCTCTGGAATGTGTATGATGATCTGGGCATTCACTTACATCCATTGTTAATGGAGGAATAATGCATAATTTTTACTAGCAATTTTCTTGACCTGAGAAATACATATTGTCCAAATACTAGGTGGAAATATGACATGAATTTGATTACATCTATGACTGAACTTTTCCCAGATTTCTTTTGGCAACCATGACATGTTTCCTTTTTCTATATCAAATTTAATTTTCAGAATGAGGAGACTTCCAAATACATGATAATAGTACACAATTAGTTACATTTTAAAACCTTTAATTAAATTCTTCTGAATAATGGATTGATTGTATAGTAGTGCTTGCTGAATGGGACATTCTGTTACTGCCGTTCTTCATCTTTGAATTAAAGAATGACTTTCAGCTCCAAAGGAGAATAGTAAAAATACTGAGAAACCCTTTTATAAATGAGCTTGAGTTCTACAGAAAATTTCTTTGTTCGTTAGCTTGGGGTCTGAAAACAGATATAAATTTGGGAGAGTAATGCAGCTGTCGATACAAATGTATATTTTATGTGTTAATTATCCAGAGCGAGTCCATAACATATGAATATGTTTTTAGTAGCTTAAATTAGCTAGATAATTGTCTAAATTATTGGCTATATTTTGTAAGCATCAACTTAGCTTCAGTGGATGCTTTTAGAATAATTCAAACTTTAATTTTAGTAAGAAAAAGAGTAGGATTCTCTTTGATTAGTAAAGTATGATTTTAATCTTTTCAAAGATAACAATATATCCTTTACAGTACCTTAATAAGATTAAATTGCAAAAGTTTATTTCTGAAAATTACTGTCAGAATAAGATACTATAGAAATTTGAGCTTATTTTGTGTTTTACTTAAAATTAGCTTTACTTAAAATTCATTTTTATGGTTTTTATCTCATTGTTAATTAACTTTGACTGTGGCTTTCAAATTTCCTGGGTCTCAGAATGACTTGAAATATTTGTTAAAACACAGATTGTTGAATATCTGTGTTTCTGAATCAAGTGTTTTGGTATGGGGCAAAGGACATGCATTTCAAGCATGTTGAAAAATAATGCTGATGGTCTTTTACTTGGAGAATCACTGACTTGTCAATGTGACCAATGTTCATTCAGCAGAAAAAAGTAAATCATTCAATGCAAAATTAATGTATTCATTTATTTATGTTTTCTACCCACAGATACTGGGTACGTACTATTTGCAAAATATAGACATAGTTGAAAGAACATACAATGTCCCTGCTATGAGATAGAGAGGAAAGGTTCCTGGCACTTTAAATAAGGGATTTGTCCTATAGTATTCCATATCCTCACCTCACTTTCTGGTTTTATTCTGTGGTGCCTTCATTCACTTATTGTATTGTCTACTAGGTGAACAATGTTACTAATGTAGTTGAGGGAACACGGGCAGGATCAAGTCTCAGGGGAGAATGCTATACAGGTGGAAAGTCCTCAGGAATAAGTATGCTAGGAGGAATTATCACTATTATATTTTATCAGAGGGGATACTATGTTATGCAAATGAAATGGCATGAAATGAATAGCGGTTTCGAGAAAACTTTTGTGAAGTAAGGGATGTGATGGGAGATGAAGCTGAGGAAGCATCAGAAGCCATGTGGAAGGTCTTTTGTATTTATGCACACTTAGGGCTTTGCAGTTTTATATTCTGGGGCAATAGAGAAACACTGCAAGGGCTATAAATAATGGATTATTATGATCTATTTTAAATTTACATATTATCCTGAAGAAAAGAAGCCGAAAGCAGGGATAAAATTATGAGACTATTTTTCAGTCTAAATAAGAGGTGTTCAAAGTCTGAGCAAAGAATTTACTCTAGGATGAATGGGAGAGATATTTAAGAGGTCTGTTTTGACCACCCATTGGCAAAGAGTAGAGAGGATTAGACGGAAGGAGAAGCTTAGCATCATGCTAGAATTTCTGGCTTAGGTGGCTTGGATGATGATACCATTCGTTATGAATGAAGCTGAACAATTTTTGGTGGGATAGGTTATATGGTTGTTCCAGATAGAACCTTAAATTTTAGCTTAAAATGCTAAATCTTCCAGAAATATTAAATTTTCCAAAGCATATATCCATTGAGCAGGTGGAAACACAGGATTGTAAATAATGAGAAAAGTCTAAAGAAAGTTTTGAGTCTAAAGAATATAAAAATTTATGAGAAGGTCTTTTTTTCCATATGTAACAGACAAGATTGTCCAAATAGGATTTATATAGAAGATGACTATGAAGCGAGGAAGACGAAAAGAACCTCCTGAAAGATTAAACAGTGTTTAGGAGTAGAGTTAAGGGAGATGTGATTTGTGGCTCTGTGGCAGAGCACTTGCCTAACATGTACAAGTCCCTGGGTGGGGTTCCCCAGCACTGTAACAAACAAACAAACAAAACCGAAAACAACAACAAAAATAAGGAGACATGAGGAATGCAACAAACTGGAAAGCATGCCCCATCTAAAGTAGGTCGCCAGTATTCTGTTCTTACTTATTATGTAGGGTGTGTAGCTGTGTGTGTGTTTGTGTGTGTGTGTGTATGCCAGATATCCTAATTTTAATGTGTAATATTCCGTTTTTCAACATGTTGGCAACAAATTTAACTAATTAAAACTTTAAAAAATATGATGTGATATAAACAAAATGTGTCTGTTGAAAAGTAAGTTATTTATTTTCAGCAGCATGAGTATGAGCAACAGAAGAAGGAGCCAGTAGAAAACATTGGCAAGAGAGGGGCCATCAGTGCAGATGCATTGAAAGAATGGAGTCTGATCCATCTCACTTCCCAGTGAGACACATTGATTGAGGGTGGGCTGTTTAGGGCATTCTCACCCCAAGCCTTTCCATGGCTCAGCTCTGAGGCATCAGAGGTGAGGTCATCCGTGGGGGAATAAAAGAGTGGATTTAGGATCAGATCCAAGTGAAATCCAGAGAAGGTTCACAATATTGCTAAGGGAAATGGTGAAGAATCTGAAAAGAAAAAAAATGTATTTCATATATAGTTTTTGACAGGTAGTGTAATCATTTATTTACTTGATAACATTCAATATCTTCTTGAGAATAAGGAAAATTTAACTTGAGCATATTGTGTATTAGGAAATGTCTAAATATTAGCAAAATCTTGATATTTTGTGGATTTTTGATAGTGATGGCAACACTAAATCAACCTAAATTGAAATAAATGTATTTTACATTGATAAAAGAAGTGAAAATATTATTTTAAAAATCTGTTTGGGACTATAAGTTAAAAGTCAATTTTTATTAATGACTTAAATAGCTTTTTAAAATAAGATTAAAAAGAAAAGCACTCTTTTTCTGTTTGGAAGTATATTATTTAATCAAGATTTTTTGTTTAATTTAGTTTCCTCTCAACTCTCTCAATAAAACTTTAGCAAATTGCAGTGTATATATTTTTAACCAAAATATGATAACAGATTTATGGTTTAGAATAGAAGACATGTGAAATTCAAATATATTTTTCAGTAATTTAAAATTATACTTCAAAATATCTTATTTAAAATGGATAAATCTATTTTTAAAAATAAGAAGCCTAAACATTAATAGTATAAACATTAACCCATAATTTGGTTCTATTCTGCACTGTAGAAATATTTCATAGCAGAGATATTAAAATAGGAACAAAAGAGAACAACTCTTTCCATTGGTATTAGCTCCTTTAGAAGTGTCTTCTTATATCTAGTAAGTAAAGTAAAATTTTCTTGTATCATTTGATTGTTTCAGATTGCATAATTTTTATAGAAGCCATCATTTAGAAAAACGTTCATATCTTTTATTTGCTATTTATATTTATTATGTAGAAGTTAATTGGCTCAGAGTGCAGTATTTATTAATTTGATAAGTATAACAATTAAAAATAACATTTTTATCTGTAGTTGTTTCATTCAAAGGGACATAAATAGTAAATACATATGTGGCTGGTCTTATATCTCACACAGAGAATAAGTTTGTGAAGAGCTCAATTTTCCCAAATAAATCTCCTTACTTTTCTTGTGTAGGGCCCTTGACTCTGAAAGTAGAGATTTACACTGAGGAATAATCTACCACTTCATGAAACAAGTCTCTGTTCTCCAGAACTTATTCAGGTCCTTTAATCATAGTCACTTTTAATGCTTTATCTTTTCTATTGCGCATTTAGCACTTTTTCTTTTTCATCTCATTTTAAAGCTTTATTTTTAAAAATCTGTACCTCTTATATTGTCACACCACAGTTTTTTCTCTACATTTCAGAAGGAGTTAAATTCATGGAAACTCACATTCTTTCCAAAACAAAACAAAAGAAAACAAAAACAGTAACATTTTTCCTTTTCCCACTACTCTAACTTAAGTCCTACCTCCCTGGGACATACACACACATGTGCATGTGTTTCTCTCTCTCTCTCTCTCTCTCTCTCTCTCTCTCTCTCACACACACACACACACACACACACATACACATACACACACACACTTACATGCACTTTATTTACATAAGAAGTGAAGCAGTGGTTAAGGATAATGCCAGATTGAAATTTGCTTTGTATGTATAATCATACACTTTTTTGTAACCACAGTTCCATTTCTGATCACTTCAAGTGATATTAAAACTTGCACTTGGACTGTAGGTTGGAAATAATATTATTATTTTGAGTTTAAGAAGTGTTTGCAATAATGTGGATTGGAATTTGATCATCTTTACTTCCTTCCTTCTGTATTTCTTTTCTTCCTTCCTCTCAAACAACAATGTTTGAAAGAGTCAAAATCATTATTTTACACTTGCACTAAAATAGTACTTTAAGAGAAATTAATCACCAGTGTTTGCCAAAGATGACATAATATCAAGTAGTAACTGGATGTATCAAAAGTTATCATGCATAATTTCTACCTATTAAATTTTTCTGCTTAATTTAACAATCAATTCTTAAAATACTGACACCAAGTAAAGGGAGATATAGACCACATAAGGACAAAAGGGTACAGTTAAAAACAACATACTGGTTGTAAACAATGAGCCTCTGAAATACTCTGGAAACCAATTTTTGTGTATAGTCATACTCTGTCCAGTGCCTGCCTGGGTGGGTGACAGCATAACACAAGGAAACTACTGATGTTCACAAAATAAGGTGCAGAATCTCCACTGTATTTGTCATGACTTGCACATGAAATACCACTTAAATTGAATATAAAGTTGCATAGATCAAATATTATATATAATATTGGTTATCTTCCATTTGGGAGACCAAAGTTTCAATTCTTTGTTTGCATTTCAGTTTTAAATGAACACATTATTATTATTATTATTTTTAAAATCCCTTTCTCTGTCCTACTGCAGATTTACTCCTCTCATTTTCATTTCCATCCAATTTGATGGACCATTAAAAAAAATCCCATGGGAAAAATGAAAAATTTGAGGAGACAATGAAGGAACTAAACTAGGCATTCTCTCAAACAAATGATGTTATTGATATTCATTACAGAAATAAAGGCTGACATTAGATGAAGTTTACTCCCAGGAGTCATTCAATAAGGGCTGAATATATTAGTGAAAAATACAACAGAATTGAAACAGTCATCAACATACAAGAAGACAACTTTGGAATAAAAATAGTTTTATAGTAGTTCAATTTTGTTTCTGAACATGTTATTTGGAAGACTGATGAATTTGGGACTTTGGTGTGTTTTTCCCAAGTGTAATATTGTTCAGGTTAAAACATTCAGTATATTGAATCACATTAATATATTTTCTCAATATTACTTTAATAAAATAGCATCTTTCTGTTATTTTGACATACCTAAGGAAGTAATTGATACTACAAAAATTATTAGTTGGTTTGATTTAGTATTCTACTTAGGCTTATACCATTGGCTTTTGAGACAACGGTTTTGTATTACAAATATTTGCTATTTGAACGTATATAAAATATAAAGGATAGCAAATGCTTTTCTCAAATACTAACATTTTGTGAAAGACTTCTAGCTTTTCATAGACAATGTCACCTCAATTCTAATTTCTTCATGTATCCTCCTCAAAATCATAGTAATCATTAAGGGAGGGGGGACAGAGATAGTGCCATAAATCATGCATAACAAAGTAATTGAAGAACAGGAACTTACTACTGCCAATATACAAACAAGAAAAGAAACTCCCAAGACCTTGCCAGCAGAATTGGCTAAAAATGCACTCTGCAAGGAAGAGTCAAGTGGAATAAAAAAGGAAAAAGAGGAGGACATCACCTTTGAGTGCTAAACCCCATATCAAAGAGTTCACCATCAGGAGAATAATACCCACAATGAGTAAAAAAGTACTAAAAACAAGACTGAGTGCTAGTTACTGAAGAAATAATGGAAGGGGATACAAAAAGTGCACAGGATCCCAGATACCCAAATCACAAAGGTCTGTTAAGCAGTTGGCATCAGACTCCTTGTCAGTAATAGTTAACACAAAAAAGGAAGCAATAACCTGTACCAGGCTCACAGGGTAGTGAAGTGTGAACCAGAGGGGCTTTTTCAATGTTGGCTGGCCTTCAAATATCAAGGCTATAGAAAAACCAAGGGAAAGCACTTGCAAACATTTCACCCAAGAAACTTTCCTGAAGAGAATACACTGTGTCTTAGAAGTTATGCTTAGGGAATTATTGACAAGTTGATGCAAACATTTCACTACACATATAAGATCAAAAAATAAACGGCTCCCACTCCTGCTGTATCAAAGTACACAAGTTGTTCGTCACTCCCCGGTTATTTTGCTGCAGCCGGACTGAGGCACAAAACAAAATTAAGAAGTATATACACATTATATACTTGATAAGCTATACCCACACCAAACAAAATGGGAGTAGAAGAAAAAAATGCAAAATAAGCTAATTAAGTGCCTTGTTAGTAAATAGATGGGAGTCAAGTGGAACAATTTAGATCAACAAACTGAAAGGAGACTAAGGACATGTAGGAACACTAAGAAATATAATGATATTGACTAAAATTGAATTGTGGAAAGGAGAGTATAGGATTCATAAGCTAATTTTATTATTTCTCAAAATAGGGAATCAAAATACAAAACACAGTGTCTGATGAAAAGGGGAAGGGATTAAAGTTAGTATATAAGATTTTCTTAGAACCAATCAGTAAATTTCACAAACTGCCTAATTCCACATAAATGACATTCTATGTCTTTATATAAAGATAGCCACTAGAAAACAATGCAAATGTTACCAAACACCAAAAGAAAAGCAAAAATTGAATGAAACAACAACAAAGTGAAAAACAAAAGAAAACATAATAAAATACTTTGAGTATATTTAACTTATACTTGATAAACTAGAATATGTTAGTAATAAGGAGACAGGCTCAGTGGTAAATTCCTGTAGTCTCAGATGTTTGGGAGGTTGAGGAAAAAGTATGGCTTGAGCCCAGGAGTTAGAGGCCAGTTTGGGCAATACAGTAATACATGGTCTCCAGAAAACAAAAACAAAGTAAAAAAAAGTGAAATAAATATAAGTACTAGGAAAAAAATCAATTTTTCAATAAATGTAAATACCTAAAGCAGTTATTATCAGTTAAAGAGAAGTGGCATTATAAGTAACAAAGAAAAACCTAACTTACCATTACATAAAAAAGACAAAACTAAAACAAAGACTGAAAGGTAATTTTTAAAATATAAAAAAAAGGGGAAAAAAGATCCAAGTGTCATATTTAAGATGCCAAAAAACTGAGATGGAAAATTATTAAACATAAAATATAGCTTTTTTTTTTTACTAATAAAGCCCAAATTACAGTAATAATATTAAATTATTTATATGAATATTTATAAAATGTGAACATCAATGAAATAAGTACCAGTAGTACTATTAATAAAATTATAGGAAATATGAGGAGAAATAGAAACAACCTAAAAATAAAAGAGTATATTTTAAAGTCCAAAACATATCTGAAAGACAGAATGTAAGTAAGAGTAATAAGACAGCATCATAATAAGGTAGAACTTTAAAAAGTAGACAGCAAGGGCTGGGGATGTGGCTCAAGTGGTAGCGCGCTCGCCTGGCATGCGTGCGGCCCGGGTTCGATCCTCAGCACCACATACAAACAAAGATGTTGTGTCCACCGAAAACTAAAAAATAAATATTAAAAAATTCTCTCTCTGTCTGTCTCTCTCACTCTCTCTCTTTAAAAAAAAAATAGACAGCAAAGCACATACTTAGATTTTATTCTTTAATAGTATATTCTTTTCATTACACATTCACATTCATGAAAATTGATAAAATAATAAAACACAAAACAAATATTAGAAAATTACAAAATAAGAAATACATGTGCACAACATTTTATGAATCTAACAAAGTAAAACTAGTAGTTATTAACAAAAATAATACTTTGTAAAAATACCTTTTCTACTGGAAAATTAAAAACTATCCACAGTAAAGAACTCTTGAGTTAAAAACTAAGAAATCAAAGGTTCCATATATTTTAGGAAAAAATACTGAAAATATTACATATCTGTATTGATAAGATATAGCTTATATGAATTTGAAAAGATATATGACCTTAAAATCATATTAAGAAATTGATTTTTAAAGATAAACCAATAAGTGGAAAAGATACAATAAAATAACCCAATAAAAACTGAATTAATAAAGATAAAAGCAAAATTTTGTGAGCTTAAATATTACAGAATTTAAAAAATTAATAAAAATTTAGTTCTTTGGAAGTAAAGTCACTAATTATTAAAAATCTAAATGGAGAAAATAAAACTAAAAAATGAGAAATTTAAGGAATGAAATAACCAGAGCAGAGGAAAGTTTGGAAACGTAAATTTGTTTTGCAAAATTCTATTAAAACAGATTTGACAAATATCAACATTAGCTGAGTGTGGTGGTGCACACCTGTAATCCCAAAGACTCCGGAGGCTGAGACAGGAGTATAGCGAGTTTAAAGCCAGCCTCAGTAAAAGCAAGGTGCTAAGCAACTCAAGTGAGACCTGGTCTCTAAATAAAATACAAAATAGGGCTGAGGATGTGGCTCAGTGTTTGAGTGCCCTTGAGTTCAAATCCTGGTATCCCCCCACCAAAAAAAAAAATCAAAATTAAATACATATTTCCAGGGAAATGAAATTTGTCAAAACCAACCCTAGTAAAAAAAATGATATTTTGTTTAGATCAGTCTCTAAAAAGATGAACAAATTTGTCAAAGAGCTACTCTACAAATAAATACCAGTAGATGAATTCACAGGGGAACCAACCACATCTAACTTTAAAACTGTGGATTATCTCCTGTTTCAATGATTCCACAGCAAAGAAAACAGAGAAACTCCAAATTATTTTTAATGAATTAATCACCTGAGAAAATTGCATATTATATGCAAAAATTACACCTCAATGTTCCTAATGAATATTGATATAGAATTCTAAGTTACTATTAGATGAGAGAATATTGCATATTGCAAAATGAAATATATTGTGTTCTTTCAGGGATGTAAGAATGGTTCCATGTTTGTAACTTCATTTATAAAATACTACAGAAAGGAGGAATTACCAATTACCAGAGTCGCTAAAAAGCACTTGTACAAATTTGAACATCCCTTCTTAATAAATGAAAGTCAATGGAAACTGCCTTAAAATTACAAAGTACATACAACTCAACCCACATGCCATCATTGGAGTGATTGGGAAACACTGGTGGCATATACACAAACATCAGGAACAAGGCATGATAATGTTCCCAGATAATTTCTTTTAATGATATATGGGAAGTAATAGCCAGCACATTTAGATAAGAGATGTACCCAAATTGGAAAGAAAAAAATCTCTATTTCATATAATGGAATATTTAAAAAACTCATTAGAATCAATGTATATGAAACTACGAACTAAAACAATTTGCTAAGATAGTAGGACATAAATTTAACAAACTGAAAAAATCAGCAGCTTTCATATATGAAAAAAATTATTAGAGGATATCATGAAAGAGAAGATTTATATTAGCAACACAGGCAGCAGCAACAACAACACAACAATTTAAAGCCCATGAAGCAGATTAATCAAATGAGAAAAAATTTAAATATTCCCTGAAAGACATAAAACTCATACTTAAAAAAGTAAATATATATTTTATATTCTTAGAATAAATGACTCAACATTATAATTACTTAAATACTCAAGTTAATTAATAAAGTCAAGGTGAATCCAATATAAATATCAAAAGGATTTTGTTCTGAATGTATAAAAGTTATTTATAAAGTTCATACTGAAAATTCATTTAAAATAACCCAAACCCCTAAAAATTAAATTCAATCAATGAGATCAAACACTAATTGTATATGTAAAACAGTATAATTCTGAAGATAAATAACCATTAGAAAAAAACAAGTTCAGAGATAGCCCCAAATACATAATGAAGTACATGATAAAAGTGACATCTTAAATTTCTGGTGAAAATTTTAAATAAATGCTACTAGAACAACTGAGAATCACAGATAAAAATATAAACATGTACTGTACCCCAAAGCAAAATATATTGTACATTTTAAAATATGAAATCATATAGATTCCAATAAAAAAGTAAATTTATTTACTACCTTGGAGTAATGAAGATTTTTCTGATTATGACTCAAGAATTCCAAAACAACAAAGGAAAAAGTTGGTAAGTAACCATATCAACACTCACCCCCATTCCCTTTTATTTAACAACAACAACAGATCAAAGTAAAAACCAAATTATTTACTGGGAAAGCTATTGGCAACTTGTTTTAGAAATTGACAAGAAGAGAAAAAAGTAATAGAAAATGTGTATAGGATTGTATATCCTCCTCTGAGAGGTGTCTGTTCAGGTCCTTTGCCCATTTGTTGACTGGGTTATTTGTTATCTTATTGTCTAATTTTTTGAGTTCTTTGTATACTCTGGATATTAGGGCTCTATCTGAAGTGTGCGGAGTAAAGATTTGTTCCCAGGATGTAGGCTCCCTGTTTACCTCTCTTATTGTTTCTCTTGCTGAGAAAAAACTTTTAAGTTTAATTAAGTCCCATTTGTTGATTCTTGTTGTTAACTCTTGTGCTATGGGTGTCCTATTAAGGAATTTGGAGCCCGACACCACAATCTGTAGATCGGATCCAACTTTTTCTTCTATCAGACGCAGAGTCTCTGGTTTGATATCAAGTTCCCTGATCCATTTTGAGTTAACTTTTGTGCACGGCGAGAGAAAGGGATTCAGTTTCATTTTGTTGCATATGGATTTCCAGTTTTCCCAACACCATTTGTTGAAGATGCTATCCTTCCTCCATTGCATGCTTTTAGCCCCTTTATCAAATATAAGATAGTTGTAACTTTGTGGATTAGTCTCTGTGTCCTCTATTCTATACCATTGGTCCACCCGCCTGTTTTGGTACCAGTACCATGCTGTTTTTGTCACTATTGCTCTGTAATATAGTTTGAAATCTGGTATTGCTATACCACCTGATTCACACTTCCTGTTTAGAATTCCTTTTGCTATTCTGGGTCTTTTATTTTTCCATATGAATTTCATGATTGCTTTGTCAATTTCTACAAGATATGCCGTTGGGATTTTGATTGGCATTGCATTAAACCTATAGAGAACTTTTGGTAATATCGCCATTTTGATGATGTTAGTTCTGCCTATCCATGAACAGGGTATGTTTTTCCATCTTCTAAGATCTTCATCAACTTCTCTCTTTAGGGTTCTGTAGTTTTCATTATATAAATCTTTCACCTCTTTTGTTAGGTTAATTCCCAAGTATTTTATTTTTTTTGAGGATATCGTGAATGGAGTGTTTTTCCTCATTTCCGTTTCAGAAGTTTTGTCGCTGATATACAGAAATGCCTTTGATTTATGCGTGTTGATTTTATATCCTGCCACTTTGCTGAATTCATTTATTAGTTCTAGTAGTTTCTTTGTAGACCCTTTTCATGAAAAATGCTCACCATCTCTAGCAGTCAGAGAAATGCAAATCAAAACCACCCTAAGATACCATTTCACTCCAGTAAGATTGGCAGCCACTATGAAGTCAAACAACAACAAGTGCTGGAGAGGTTGTGGAGAAAAGGGTACACTTGTACATTGCTGGTGGGACTGCAAATTGGTGCGGCCAATTTGGAAAGCAGTTTGGAGATTCCTGGGAAAGATGGGAATGGAACCACCATTTGACCCTGCTATTGCCCTTCTTGGACTATTCCCTGAAGACCTTAAAAGAGCATGCTACAGGGATACTGCCACATCGATGTTCATAGCAGCACAATTCACAATTGCTAGACTGTGGAACCAACCCAGATGCCCCTCAGTAGATGAATGGATAAAAAAAAAAATGTGGCATCTATACACAATGGAGTACTATGCAGCAATAAAAAATGACAAAATCATAGAATTTGCAGGGAAATGGCCAGCACTAGAGCAGATTATGCTTAGTGAAGCTAGCCAATCCCTAAAAAACAAGTGCCAAATGTCTTCTTTGATATAATGAGAGCAAATATGAACAGAGCAGGGAGGAAGAGTAGGAAGAAAAGAGTAACATTAATCAGTGACATGAGATGGGAGGGAAAGGGAGAGATGAGGAAAATTGCATGGAAATGAAGGGAGACCCTCATTGCTATACAAAATTACATATAAGAGGCTGGGTGGGGAATGGGAAAATAAATAAGGAGGGAGATGGATTACAGTAGATGGGGTAGAGAGAGTAAAAGGGAGGGGAGGGGAGGGGGGATAGTGGGGGATAGGAAAGGGAGCAGAGTACAACAATTACCAATAGGGCATTATGTAAAATTGTGGATGTGTAACCGATGTGACTCTGCAATCTGCATTTGGGGTAAAATTGGGAGTTCATAACCCACTTCAGTCTAATGTATGAAGTATGATATGTCAAGTGCTTTGTAACGTTGTGAACAACCAATAAAAAAATAAATAAATAAATAATAATTAAAAAAAATGTGTATAGGAGATGAAGAGTTGACAAAAGAGAAATGCCCATGGTGCTTAAATATATGACCCTCACCCATAATAAGGGAAACATAAGCTGCAGCTAATGGAGGTCCTTCCCACTTATAATGACTAAAAAAATCAAGAAGACTGATTCTGCTGTCTGAGTTCTGGGGAATAGGGATGATATACTGCTGGTGGTATGCAAAATGATTCAAATCATATGTATAGGAATTTGGGAGTATGTGGAAAGAGTACATAGCATTAGCTCTTTGACTTAGGAATCCCACCTGGTAAAATTCTGAAGATAGTTTTGTCTTTAAGAATATATATATATATATATATATATATATATATATATATATATATATATATATATACACACACACACACACACACACATACACACACAATTCAGTAGAAGATTAGTTAAAAAATTACTATATATCCAAATCAAATCACTTCTAAAGCAGCTGATAAATTTCCTAAGGCACCAAAGGGAAATATCAAGTTTGACTTTCTTATATAGATCTATATTATTTCAAATGTAAATATATTTTGAGAACTGAATAAAAATGAAGAATAGATGCAAATTATTACAAGAACATCAAGAGTTTTATGCCTTTTACTTACGGTTTACAGTTTTGACTGGTAATATAGCGTTTACCCTCTCTGGGGAGGCAGCATTTTCCTCATCTGTCACATATTCAAAGTTAATGATGAACATCATAGCGACACCCTCTTGGTTTTTCACTGGAATTACGTGAGTGTTACAAATGAAAGTGGACCCTAAGGAGATGAAAAATAAAGTATTAGATTTTAAAAAATGCCTTCATTTTACACTATCAGTAATACTATATTTAAAATACAATCTTACAGAATTTTCTATCTTAGATAACCACTGAAATTAAATAAAATAATTGATTTTCACTTCATATTTTATTGCATATGTATTTACTTTATATATGTAGAAACATACATAGTTTACAGGCTAAATTTGTTAACACATTTTGGAAAAGTAGAATTTAAATACTTTCGGCTTTTACACCATCCCTACAATAGTAAATATAGGGGGAAAAAAGGATGTATCATTTAATTTTTTTAGAAAAAAGCTCTTAATCTTTCCTTATATATTTGCTTTGAACCTGAACTTACATAGGTGTGACTGTATAAACATGAAAATAATCTATTTTATAAAATCTTGATTTTAAAACACTAAGCAAATTTTGTGGTTTTTTTCTTTAATTTCTCGGACATAAACTATTAAAATATAGACTTTGACTTATATATGTTCCAATCATTGTGTAAAATTCACAGTGCCAAAATTATTATGCATTTATTTGATTTTTAATATTAGAAAATAAGAACACATTTCAGTCTATATTACTGTATTCATTTGTTCCCTATTACTATCAACTACCAATGCTGATCCTCTAACAGATTTATGGAATACAGTTGAGTAACTGACTTTTTAAAAATGACCCAACTTCTGACTGACTCCTTGGACTTGATTTCTAGTATTATCTCAAAGCAGTTTACACACATCCTTCCTTTTGGAATATCTGAAAGCAGTTTACTCACATCCTCATATGATGGAAATCTCACAAGGCAGAGATTGGTTTGGGTTCTAAAATATATTTTAAAAGCAAATTATTCAGGAAGGGTTCTTGATCTCTCACAAAATAGTATTTTGACTTCTTTCTTTTTTTTTTTAATAGCTTAGCTGAGATCTTCATGAATCTTGAAGAGAGTGACATTTCAATGTATGGGCAAAAACAGGTTGAGAGCCAGGCTGGTCTGGCATTGATCTTCACAGGGAATTTGAGAAAGTGCCTAGGACACCTGAAGGCTGGGAACAGGACCACTGGCATGTGACAGAAAGATGCAGTTGAAGCCCCAACATCTGCAAGGGCCAGTGGGTGCTAGTGATGTCCTACCTATCAAATCAGGTATGCGATAACTCTTTCTTCCGACCCCTGCATCATGGACCCTCCTGTTGCCTGAGCTAAGATCAAAAGCTTTTTTCTGATACTACTCTAGATTGAGGACATCACAAGGAATAATTTTTTGAGAGTGGGAGATCTAATTATTATTTGTGAAACTGTTTCAGTGGGCAAATGTATTTTAATTTCCAATTTATTTATGAATACACTTTTAGAACACAGACTATTTGTAAGTTAGAGATGTCTATTATAAATCTATAATTTAGATTTCCACATATGGATAGTCTCCCAAATTTGAAATGGAAAAGACCTTATTTATAACAGAATTCATATATTTTATATGAAGGTGGCTTTAGTTTTACAAGTGTTGGAAAATATGCTTTAAGAATAATATGCAGCACCTTCTGTCTTCAGCTATATCTTCAATTCATTTAATAAAATAGTTAGCTAGAGCACTTGTCATAGTTTCCATGGCAACAAACAGGCCGACTTTAGTAAACAGAAAATAAGCAATTTAAGACTGTTCCATTAGAACTAAATATAGAAGTGCTTCAGGCTAGGCATCACAATACATATTGGTTAAACAGGGAGTCTGAAGAGCTGTGAGAAATAGCCATTATGTACTTTCCTAATGAACCAAAATACATATTGTTTTTACTACTTAAAATGACATTTCCTAGATCAT
The DNA here is from genome assembly GCF_964194105.1 of Spermophilus citellus. Classification (NCBI taxonomy): domain Eukaryota; kingdom Metazoa; phylum Chordata; class Mammalia; order Rodentia; family Sciuridae; genus Spermophilus; species Spermophilus citellus. The sequence continues at coordinate 66,670,042 of NC_138192.1, forward strand.
TTAGAACATCATTATGAATTCACAGATTTGATACTTAACAGTTTCAAATCTTCCAACATTTGGGGTACACTGCTAATCGCAAAACAAAATATAAAATATGGATTTCTGAGAAATCCATGAGTATAGGATTTAAGGACAGAAAGCCAATAGGTCTGCAATAGAATATAGAGTTATTTTGTTTTGTGTAATAAATGGAAAAGCATGTTTTTCAATAAAAATGCTCTCAAATTTGCTGTCTAGTATTGAAAATCATAAAATTATATTGTTTCAGAAAAACAGTTGAGCTCTATGCATTGGCTGCACTGCCAATGCATATACTTGCTGTCTACTATCATTGTTTCCTACATGTTTCTATTAAACAATGAACCTCCTTTACGGTTGACTGAAGACTCACGTTTACATGCTATTCACTTTTAGTTTGAAATTTAATATCTCAATCCATCTTGCATAGCCTTCTGGAAAGAAGACAATGAATGGAGATACATGGGACTTTGAAGAAGAGGAGAATAGAATACATTTTACAGAGAAAAACTAGTTTAGCTTCCCAATTTCCACAACCTCCAACTTCAGTCAAGATATACTTTTTTAAAGTGAAATTTCCCTAAGAAGTCATCACTCATACTCCTAAACATTTTTTCCTGGGTGAGATATTGGGGATAAAAGCAATGGAAATATAATCCAGTAAGCACTAATCTATCACTGGAGAAAAAAATAGAAATATTCAATAATGTTTAAACCAGGGAACTAAAAAAAAAACTAGAAAAAAAAAGTCAAGAGCTTGTTAAAATTTATCTTATATCCAAATGAAATCAATAGTGTTTGCTAAGAAACAGCATATTTATACTATTGAAAGCAATATACAGATTCAGTGCAATCCCATCAAGATACCAATGACATTATTCACAGAATTAGGAAAAAAAACCCCAATTCTTAAATTTGTTTGAAAGAATAAGAAACTCAGAATAGCCAAAGCAATACTAAGCAAAAAAAAAAAAAAAAAAAAAAAAAGTGAAGCAGGAGGCATCACAATACCTGATCTGAAATTATACTACAGAGCTGTATGAACAAAACAGCATGGAAGTGGGAAGTGGCACCACAGTGCACATGAAGACTAATGGGACAGCATAGAAGACAGAGAGAAATTCACATATCTACAGTTGTGTAATATTTGACAAAGGTGCCAAGAACATGTATTGGAGAAAAGACAGCCTTTTAAACAAATGGTGCTGGGAAATCTCGGTAACTATATATAGACAAATGAACGAGATCCCTGTCTCTCACTTTGCAGAAAATTTAATTTGAAGTGGATCAAAGACTTAGGAATTAGATGAGAAACTTTACAACTGCAACAGGAAAACATAGGGTCATTACTTCATCACTTATGTGCTGGCACCAAGTTCTTTAACAAGAAGATACTCAAAGCACAAGAAATAAAATTAAAAAAAAATCAATAAGTGGAATGCAATCAAATGAAAAGGCTTCTGCACAGCAAAGGAAATTATTAAGAGCTTGAAAAGAGAGCCTATACAGTGGAAGAAAAATCTTGGCCAGCTACTCCTCTGATAAAGGATTAATATTCAGAATATACAAATAGTTAAAAAAAAAACAACCAAACAATTCAATCATAAATGGCCAAAAGAATTAAACAGAAACTTCCCAAAAGAAGAAACACAAATGGCCACCAAATATATAAAAAAATTATTCAACACCATCTCTAGCAGTCGAGAAAATCAAAACTACATTAAGATTTCATCTCACTCCAGTCAGAATGGTAATGACCAAGAATACAAATAACAATAAATGCTGTCAAGGTTGTGAGGAAAAAGGTATACTTGTACATTGTTGGTGGGGTTGTAGACTAGAACAACCACTCTGGAGTGAAGAATATAGATACATTAAAAAATCTAGGGATGAAACCACCATAAAACTCTGCTATCCCCCTGATTGGTATTTTCCCCAAACATCTAAAATGAGTATATTAGAGCAATACAGCCACATTAATGTTTATAGTATCACAATTCTAAGTATCTAAACTATGGAATCAACCTAGATGCCCATCAATAGATAAATAGATTAAGAAAGTGTGGTCTACATACACAATGGAGTTCTACTCAGCCATCAAAAAGAATTAAATTATGGCATTTGCTGGTAAACAGTTGGAGAATATCATACTAAGTGAAATTAGCCAAACTCGTAAACTCAAAGGTTGAATTTTTCTCTCATGTACAGAAGCTAGATTAAAGTAAAGGAAAGGGAGAGGGAAGAATAGGGTAACACAAAGAACCAATAAAACATAAATTAATAGACAAGTGAAAGGAAGGAGATGGCAAAGAGGAGGGATTATGAACTAAAATCAATTTCCATGCAGGTATGAGTTTGTCAGGATGAACTCTCAACTTCCATGTGTAATAAAACCAATTTAGAGAAAAAATCATACTTGCAAGAACATTATCCATTATTTGTAAAGGTGTATATGCAATTATACTGAACTAGTATTAGTTAGACTCAGGTTCATTTCCAAATTTTGTGTCGTGAGTAAAAACACAAATGCCCTGAGCCATTTATGAAATAGCTCTCTCATTTTTACTAAAATTTATAAATTGCAAAAAAGTTCAAATATTGCTATTGAGCCAGCAAACTGAGGGTTATCTGAATAATTATGAAAATTGTATCTTCATTAATAAAAAGCATTTAAAAATACACCTAGCTGCATTTTAAAATAAAAAGTCAGGACTCCTTTTGAGCTGCTTTGAAGGTATGTTATTCTATTTGTGGTGTGTATTCACAGCGCATTCTGTGTTCAGCAGAGAAGACAGCATGACTGGAGTCACCTGGTGGTCATGGAGTCACATGGTAGGGTGGAGAGAGCATGTAAATCAAAAATAAATCAGGGAGCCACACAATGCAGGTGAAGTTATAGATGTGGAACTTTGCTCTCAAAAGGAAGACACTGGAGAGTTTTATGCAAAGGTTGGCATCATTTGATTTAAAACTATCACTCATGTTTGGGCAAAGAAGAGCTTATACCCGAGGCCAGGCTGAAAGCAAGAAAGGCACTTAGAAAAAGAATGCAACAGGATTGGCAAGCAGTCTAGTGATTTGGACTAGAGTGGTGCCGCTGCAGGTGATGAGGAGGGGTCTGTTTGAGATGCATTGAAGGTAGCAGTGATAGAAATCACTGATAGATTGAATGGGATGTGACAGGATGAGAGGGATCATAGTGGATGTCAAATTTGTGTTTAAAGAACTAGAAGAATAGAGATACCATATTTTAAGTGTGGAAGAGTATGGTGGAAGGTAGATTTGAAGATTGTATATATCCATAGGTTTTGAGTGTGTTAACTTTGAGATATCTAAATGGAGATGTCTAGAAGGCAGGGTATGAAAGAACAGTTCAGTGCAGTGCAATTCAGTTCAGTTCAGTTCAGAGAGTAGTCTAAGCCAAGGATGTGAATTTGGTAGTCATTGGAGAATGGATTAGATTTAAAGGCTGGATGAGTTTGCTTAGGGAATAAGTACATATAGAGAAGTTTGGGACATGACCACAGAGGTACTGCAGGATTCAATGGGAGAAAAATAAGAACCTAAAAGACTTGGAGAGGAGCTGATGGTGAGAGACAGAAAAATCAAGCTGTGGTGTACCAGGGGCTAAGAGAAGGAAGTATTTCAAAAGGAGGGTATGATAAATGGAATAAATTTTGCAGAAAGTCACAATGAGAACCAAGAAAAGATCATGGAATCCCAGGTAACATCCTCAAGAGATATTTTGGCAGAAGAGGACCTATGAAACTACTTGGAATGAATTCAAGGGTGAATGAAAATATAGGAAATAGACATAATTATACAAAAATTCTTTTGAAATGTTTAAATAGATGAACTGAAAGATGGAATGGTAGCTGAAAAAAGATGCCAAAGTTTGGAGATCTTGTTTTGCTAGGTTAGAGATTTTTCCAGCATATTTATATTCATACATAAAATATATTTATTCCAAATTTCGTTTGCATAAATTCTCAGTATTAGTAAGGCTCAAGAAAAATCTAATTCCAACCAAGACATAATAATTTTCTCATTTTTTCTCCCTTTAGAAAAATGCACCTCATGTCTATGTTAACTGATTTTCCATGCACATAATATCTGTATGTAGCTTACCGCTTAAGGGCACAAGCTCTCCATTACTCTTCCTAAATATGAGTCCTGGCTCCATTCTTTACCTACTGAGTAAAACTCTAGCTATTTACTAAATGTCAAAGACTCTCAGTTTACTCATCTGTATATTGGGGATAATCTCTATTTCATGGACTTGTTCTAGGATCAAGTGAGTTAATATTGTGTAGTAGAGTATCAAGGGGTTCTCTTTTTTCACTGATATAATATGCTATTACAATAGATTTTAGGGAACACAAGTGAGAATGACCTCCTTTCACCCCACATATGCAAATTTATGAATGAAATCTACAGAATCCTTATATCAAGAATGTGAAAAAGACCGGCAGTGGAAAGAAGAGTGGTTGAAGGGAGTGAGGAAGAGAATTCTTCAGAAAAGACCAACAATTGCTGTGTTTCCCTCCTTACCTTAGTAGCTTTCACCTTCCAGGTTCAGGTCTAAAATGGAAGGATTGTTAAAAACCTGCCCCAAGATCTATGAAATGTGCTTCCTGCAGGTGGGGCACTGAGCACAGGTATTTACAAGACGTTCTGAATGAACACCTGGTATATTGTGGACAAGGACGTCAACCCTGAAGACATAGAGAGTAGAGAAATGCAGGCTGTCTTCTTCATCAGCAGAGCCAGGGAGATTATGATTGGGATAGGACCATGCCAGTATCACCGGAAGAGCTTGGTTGCTCTGCTTGATCCATGCTTCAGACCAAGAGCTATCATGGGATCGGAGTCCAAGGGACTCCAGAGTAAGATTCAGTTGGTAAAACACCAGATGACAGGGGCAAAATAAAGGAATTGGGAAGGAATTGTGGAGAGAGAGCATGGGGGAAAGGGGACCTGAAAGGAAGAAGGGACTCAGTAGGGCTCCTCATAAGTCCCCCCAAGAGCCTAGGAGAGATAATGTAGCTCCAGCCATCTTCTAGATCTCAGAGAGGGCCCATGGATATGGCCAGCTCCATAACCTTTCTTCTCTCTCAGTTTTTATTTTATTTTTTTTTTATTTACAGGGGAGCAATTAGCAACCAGATCATGGAGCGTTGAGGAAGTGTAGATTGTTGAGGCCCATTGCCCACAGCAGACTGACCTGAAGTAGGTTGGAAGTTGTACCTTTATTACTGAGACTGTTTTTACAACAGAAAGTGATCAGAAATATTTATTACCTGGCAGTGATCCAACAAAAGGAAAGTCTTCCATATCATCCTCTAAACACAATAGTCAATTACCCGCAGTGAGCAAAGTTCATGGGATGGTGAAGAAAGAAAGAAAGCTGCATTTTGATCACAGTGGAAGCGTCACACTGTTCATCAGAACTCATACCCAGGTAACTCTTTTAGAAAAAAGTATTTGGCATGGAGTGAAACTTGATGATATAAGCTATTATTTTTTGCCTATTGTTGAAGGGTCTCCAGAGGGCAAGGTAACTCTTGATGCTCTGTGTGTAGTTTCCTCCAACCCTTTACCATTCTTAAAACCACAGAGCACAAGAGCATGGGGTTTAGTTATCTTTTGGGGCACCAAGTAGAGATTATTCCTCTCTGAGCTGATCAGTTCAGTGAATGCTTGACAGTTTTTATTCCTTTCTTTTTAGTAGACTGGGGAGGCCCTTTGAAGATTAAAAATATCATTAGAGACCTGCCCTAGGGAAAAAAAAAATCACATTGCAACCTCAGAATACAAAGGCCTTATCCAAGAGGCAACAATGCTTATCTCAAATAGAAAGTCCTGTTAGAAAAGCAAAGGCACATTTCACTTCCTAGAAGGAGAAAGTCACTTAGCCACGAATGACTTATGGTGAAGCCAGGCAGAGGCACAGGTGAGACATTAGCAAAATCTGCCCTTGTCATTTATGTATCTAGCATTTATTTTTATTTATTTTATCTCAGCATCTCTTTAGTCTTCTACTTCTCCCTTTAAGACTCCTAGGTGAAATATTATAGACTGTATTCTATCAAAAAAGTAGGGCCATGAAAAATGTTTTTCATAGGAGAATTTCTTAAGAGGAGCAGTGATAAATGAGTCACCATAATGTGTAACTCTAATGCAGCCTCCAAGAGAAGAACTATTTTGGTTATGTAGCTACCGTCTTCCAGACATCCCTCAGTCCAAATTCTACAAACGAAATGTCCTAATATCAATGTTGCCATTGAGCAAGCTGAGACCTGAAGAACAGGAGAGATCCCATGGTGAATACCAGGAACAGAACTAGAAGAAAAATCTGACTGGAGAGTTTACTTGACATTTTATATATATACATATATATATATATATATCAGTTCTTTCCACACTCCTTATATGGAAAGCAGACTAAGAAGAGACTTATCTCTCTTTTAGAATCCATTTCTAGAATTCATCACAATGTTTTTCAAATATTACAGCAATGAAAGTATTCCATTTTACAGTATATTTATAACTAGCCTATAAATTCTGCAAAGACAACATATCATCGATCTATGCAAATAGTCCTCAGCACATAAGAGGAGCTCAATAAATATTTGCTAAGCTAATGAATCCCTCTAATTCTCCCTGACAGTAAGATGGTTTATAGAAAGTGGTTTACAGGTGGTATTTCAGTCAGATATGTATTGCTGTGATCAAAACACCTGATAAGAACAATGTACAGGGGGAAAAGTTTATTTTGGCTCATGTTTTCATAGATTCAGTCCATGGTTGGCTGACTTCATAGCTAGAGGCTAGGAATCAGAAATTGCTCAGGTCACCATGGACAAAATATAAACCCTAATGCCATGCCTCCCAGTGACCTACTTCCTCCAGCTACACTCTACCTGCCTCTAGTTTCCACCCAGTTAATCCGTATCAGTGGCTTAATCCACTGATTATGTTACATAGCTCTCATAATCTAATCATTTCACTTCTGAAAATTCTTGCATTGCCAAACACATGAGTTTTGGGGAGACACCTCATATCTAAACTATAACCCAAGGGAAACTTCAACCTGGCCAGAACAGTATGTGTGACTGTGATGGATAATAACCTATAGTCTACAAAAAGTTGCACTTTGGAGTCAGAGACAAAAATTTTAAACATGACAACTTCTCTGTGTTTTGACTTCTTTCTCTGTGGACTCAGGACAATAGTATCTATCTTTAAATTGTGGAGCAATAAATGAGAGGCTGCCTCCAGAGTGCAGTATGTAGCTCAGAGTGAATCTGCAATATAATAAAGGCCACAAGAATGGAACATCGTAATAGAATTCCTGGAAGTATAAAAATGGAAGATGCCCATAGAGTGATTGTGCAAAGAGTCCGTACTTAACATTTTTAAAGCTAAGGAGGGATATATTTAGAGAACACTGGTAAAATTCAAACTAATTTCACTTGCAAAACTGAGTAAGCAGAACCTCCTATGTGCCAGGTACTATTGTAGCACCAGGGGCTCATCAGAGATGAACTGGTCTTGGATCCTTGCCATCCTGTGATTTACAATATTGTGGAGATGGGAGAGACAAAATAAGTCAAAAAATACAAATGTCATGCTAAGCAAAGTAAGCCAATCCCCAAAAAACCAAAAGCCAAATGCTCTCTCTGATAAGTGGATTCTGATCCATAATCGGGGGTTGGTCATGGGAAAAATGGAGGAACTTTGATTCGGCAAAGGGAGGGAAGATAGAGAGGGTGCATAGGGGCAGAAAAGATGGTGGAATGAGACAGACATTATTACCCTAGGTACATGTATGACTGTATATATGGTGCTATGCTACTGATGTACAACCAGAGAAATGAAAAGTTGTGTTGCAATTGTGTACAATGAGTCAAAATTCATTCTGCTGTCATACATACCTAATTAAAATAAATAAATTAATGAAACAATACATAGTAGATTAAATATTGATAGTATTATAGAAAGTCATTGAGAAAACAAAGAGGATAATAAGCACTCAGAGTAGGAGAAAGTTTGTAACTTTTAATAGAATGGGAAAGGACTGGTTGAGGAGATCACATTTTGGTAAAGAATTGAGAAAAACAAGGAGTGAGTCATAAGGCCATCTGGGGAAAGGGTAATAACACATATAAAAACTCTTATGTACTGAACTATGTGCCCCAGAATTCACATGTGGAAACTCTAACTTCTCATATGACTGTATTTGGAGATGAGATATTTAAGGAAATAAATAAGGTTACATGAGGTCATACAAGCAGAATCTTCTTCAATTGGCTTTGTCCTCGTAAGAGGAAGAGACATTGAGAGCCCAGCTGCAGAGAGGAATGGCTATGGGAAGACACAGCCCTAAGGCAGTATCTGCCAGCCAGGAAGAGAAGCCTTTTCTGAAATACCACCTGATTTTGGACTTCGAGCCTCCAGAACTGTGAGAAAACACATTTATTTAAGCCAGGAGTCTGAGGTATTTTGCTACTCCCATTGGAATAGAATACAACTGGCCCAAGGGCTGGAGCATGTCAGGGCAAATGGTCAGTGAGGCCAAAACAGTAAAGCTGAGGGGTAAAGTGTAGGGGATAGCTGCAGAAGGGGTGAGAGAGCAGGCAAGTGTGGAGGGTGACAGGGGAAGCATGGCCTTATAAGTGCTGTGATGACAGAGACTGACAACAGGCATCACTGGATGATGGGGGAGCATGGCAATGACAGGCTCTGGCACACACTTTCAGAGGATCATCTTGGTGCTATAAAGACAAGGACAAACACACAATATCCATGTGAGGTTGTTAAGTAACATGGTTTTAATAGACTAGAAGTATACTAGAATGTATAATATTAAGTGGGAAGTGATGGATGAGGTCTGGGTGGGAGAAGGTCTTGTTCTGACTGCCTTTTATGTCCTGGGAATTTAGTCTTTTGGCATTAGGGGTGTGGCAAATTGTCTGAAGCAGGAGAGTATCTTAAAAAGAAGTATTTTTGTGTACAGTGCACTCAGATATGGACTATTGTAGGTAGTTGTGGTGTCTTTGAGGCAAGAAAGATAAAGAAGCTGTTTATTTGATTGAGGAGATAGAGGTACATTTAGAAAGATAATTTAATAACTTTGACTCTATATTATATCAACAAGAATAGATGGAATAGCTAGTTCAAATGAGCACATATAGTCCTTTAGTCTGATGGATAGACTCAAATTGGACGGTAGGGGAAGGCACGAGGCCATCAATGAAACAGTTGGTCATTTCTCTTATTTTACCAGTAACCTTGTTAAGTCTAAAGGTGCCTACTAAAAACAAATAGGACAAACCTATGTGAGCTAATAAAACTGTTTTATAGAGAAGCATTATAACAAGAGGACTAAGCTGCAAAAAGGTGGTAGACGATTTGATAACACAATAGTTCTAAAGCAACATCATCAGCTTAATCATCACCTACAGATAGATTTAACACACAATCACCAACATAATTAAATCATAGCAATCATTAAAATATTTAGATATCTGACATCCTAATGGAGAAACATGAAACTAGAATTATCCTTTCAGAATATCTAAGTGACATTGTATGTATTGCCTGCCATTTGAAAAGTGAACTAATCTAATTGGCACAAACCTGGTTGTCATAATCATGTTCCGCTATGCAGTAGTAAGTGTCTGAGATGTCAACAGGATAAATGATTTATTTTTAATTGCATATTATTTTAAAATACTTAAAATATTCAGAAACAGCAAGGCAGTTCCTTTGAGAAGTAAATTTATTAGATGTGTAGCATTATGTAGTACATAGAATTGGATAGACCTGACTGACTGTTATTCAGTAAAGGGCCTTTGGCAGATTATTTAATTAATCTCTTCAAGACTCTGTTTCCTCATTTGGAAAATGAGGAATAGAAGAGTATCCTATGCCAGAGTGTTGCTGGGAAGGGGAGATTAGATAATACACTTAAAAGTATTCAGCAAAGAATTTGGCTGGTAGGAAGTAAAGAAAGAAATAAATGAATGTGACTATTATTAACTAGGGTGAGGAAAATCTGTTTCTTAACTGCAAATCCTGGTAAACTTCTTCAAAGATTCAGTGATGCAATGGAGTTACTCATCTTTTAAGAAACTTCAGAGATTGGGTTAGTTCCCTTGGCTACAGATGAGCAGGTGCATAAAAAAACAATTTGAATTGCAGCAGGGACTTGGTGAAGGAAAGATCTTTTTATTATCTAATGTCTAAAGTATGTCTCCTAAACTCTTAGTGACAAGGCCTGTGGCTTATTTCTTCGATTTCTTCTGTCCTGTGTATTGCTCCATTGTTTGTAAAAAGTATACCAGGTAACTTTTACGAGATTCAGGTTTGTCTTGTTTTTGTAGTTTTGGAAAACTCCACAGTTGGTAGAATCTGATATGTAGAGGGTACTCAGTGCACATCTTTATTTCTGGGTTTCTAAGAGTATCATGATCAGGAATTGAAAGTACATTTTAGGAACAAGGGTAATGCTAATGGCTATCATTTATTGCATGCCACTCACTGTTCTCATGACTTCACATGCTTTAATATAATTTGCATCCTAATAAAAACTTAAGGATGATGGTTCCATTCTCATCCTCATTGTACAGATGTTAAGACACCCATGCATATAGTCTCCCATCTCCCTTGGTCTTGCGGTGCTTTGTCTCCTTCCTGGGATAGAAGGCTTGGGTTCCAATTCCTTTGTGATCAGCTGTATTCAAAAAGAGATTTTTATCTATTATAAGCAATGGCTTGTGAATTGAACTCTTCTAATTTCTTTCTCACAGTCTTGCACATGTCTGCAGCACTACTGGCTTAGGAAGAATTCCCTCTGTTACTATCTTAGTGCATTCAGTCTTATAGTGGCTTCTGACCATTTCCATCTAATTTCTTTTTTATTTAGCTTGGGGTTTTCCAAGAATAAGGGTACTCTACTCTGCTCCCTGGATGTTTATATGTTATAATCACAACTATTAACAACCACATAATCACATCATGGCTACTCCTATTTTCTGATATGTTCTATGTGCCAGGTGCTTCTTATGAGAAAACTTTCACACAAAGTTTTTAAGTAAGTTTTAGAATCAGGGTTTGAACTTAGTCCTGTCCTGGTTTACTCTTTCTCCTGCATCTATAATTCTAAAAAGAATGAGATGTCAATAGATGCTATTGGAAAGGGATTTCTATAACTTATCTAAAGGAAATGTCCTTCTCTAGAGGGTACTCAGTGCACATTAATGATATTAGAGGTTTGGGGAAATTCTGTAAAAACAAGTAAATTCCCTTTGCATAATGCAGCATTTCCCAAATTTATTTGACTCTCAAAACCTATTTTAGATAAATTAATAACATCTAGTCCCTTGGAATGTGAGTGGAAAAATGACAGATTGTGTCACTCTGTTTTAAAGACAACCTCCTGAGAGGAAAGAGGGTAAATATCATAGGTAACCTAGATGCTTACTGGATAAGGAGGAATTATAGTGAACAAAGGATGCACCAAGAGAGAAAAGAAAATGCCAAAGGCCATGGTCACCTATTCAATAGATTTTGAATGGTACTGGTTCTCGTCTGAGCTCTCAAAAACTCACTGAAAACAGCATTGTCGTATATGATCACATATATTGCATAAATGATTCCCTTATAAATTTTTTCTAAGTTAAAAGATTATTGCTAAATAAAATGAGTTTTTCACATCCTAAGATCAAGTAATACTTTATAAGACAGATCAGATTTTATATCAAAAAAGCCCTAATTCAATAATCCATTAATATCCTGTAGCAGAAATTCTATGAGATAACTGTAACATCCACAAAACATATTTTCACTGTGTTTCATCAGGAGTCATTCCCTTTTGTTCAGAAAATGCAGGTGTATGTGAATTTATAATTATTATTGACTATCACTCCTTTCCATTGACACATTTTTTTGTTAACATTTATCCTCAGCTGTTATACTTAAAAGTGATAATTGTAAAAAGCAAAATTCAGCTCTTTTTTCTATATGAGATAAACCACAGATACATTATTTGGTGATTGAAATTATAAAGAAAATGTCTTACACCATGTCTCAACCATAAGTCACATTTCTCTTAAGATGGATTATTATTATTTCTTACTTCTCAGCCCTAGTTCCTATTCAAGTTTGGAATTTCTGGTATTGAATAAGTGTAGCAGAAAATATGAGTCTTAGAACAAGCCACGATGATTTATGGTGCTCTACTTATTCTCCTGGAAAACCATGTCAACATTTATGATCAGGAAGTTTTGGGGCATATTTGTGACCATTTTTAATAACTTTTATTTTTTTATGCCCAAGTAAATATTTGGTTATTTGGTTCCACATTTTTTCACAAGGTATATTCATGTTAAAATGCCTCAAATATACTTAAAACAGTCTTACACGCCTTGTTCAGTCAATTTCATTAACACTGAACTGATTGAGCTGACTCAGAATATGAGTAAATTTGCTTATCACTATGGTACATGCAGAGGATTGTCAAGGTCAAAGTGCAAGGAGAACCCTGCAGATAGCCACCCATTGTGTGGATGTCATTGCTAACTGAGGCTATATATGGCCATGTGCATGACATACTCTGTCCATGAGGTGTGTGTGATTGTTGAACAGATCTACATTTTCCCCCCCTTACAATCCTTGCCAAATTGGAACAGGGAAAAAGTAACAAAATAATAAGAGCTCATCTCAGGATGAGTAAAAGCAACTTAAAATATATAATATGTATTTTAAATTGATAAAATTTAACAAGAATATTACGAGGTACTGTTCTAAAAATTATAGAGGTTACAAGTATGACTGAAAACAGGGATATTTTATCAAAAGAAGAAAACATTCTTGGAAGTGTGATGGATTGTCTGAGGAGAGGAAAATAATTCCTCTCAGGGAAATGGAAAGTTTTGTGGAGGAAGCATCATTTAGTCTAGTCTTAAATGATTGTGACATGTGTAACTTCAGAGGAAAAGCCTCTCAGGCTGAGGGATACTGTGAGCATTAAAGAAATGTGGTGCCTCTAGTGCAAAATGAGTGCCCTGGGTAACCAATTTAATTGTCCCCATGGCTAGTATTTTTTTTTTAATAATAGCTTTTATTAAGCAACAGTTTTGTGCCAGTTAGTAGGGTGCATCTTGTACATGCTTTCTCTTATGGAATCCACAAGAGAATCTTAAGAAAATATATATAATTTGAACTCTAAAGTGAAAAAAAAACACGAATATTTACTTGGGCATAAAAAAATAAAAGTTATTATGGGGCTGGGGATGTGGCTCAAGTGGTAGCGCGCTCGCCTGGCATGCGTGCAGCCCGGGTTCGATCCTCAGCACCACATACCAACAAAGATGTTGTGTCCGCCGAGAACTAAAAAATAAATAAATATTAAAAATTCTCTCTCTCTCTCTCTCTCTCTCTCTCTCTCTCTCTCTCTCTCACACTCTCTCTTTAAAAAAAAAATAAAAAAAATAAAAGTTATTAAAAATCACCACAAATATGCCCAAAACTTCCTCATCATAAATGTTGACTTCCCCAAGCCACACAGCTCATCTTTTGGGAAGTGGGGATTCTGTTCTAGGTGGTCTAGTGCATGCCAATGTCTTCGCACAACTGAACGAGGCCCTGTCTCTGTGTAGGTGATACGCAGTGCTCTACATTCTTCCATGATTGCGCTTCAGATCACATGTTGGACATTACACTTTACACAAAACAACAAATGAATCATTGAAAGGGGCTCCAACCCTTTTGGGAGTATTCCTTGTGATGGGTACAAACCTCATTAGAGTTACCATCAGGTTCTTTGGGTATGTCAGGGACAAATGTGTAGAGGCACAAAATGTTGAAAGCAAAGGTAAATTTTTTGTTATCTTGCAGTTCTCTTCCTCTCACAAAAATTCCTATGCTGTTTGACCACTATAACTTGAAATTATTAGTTTTTTTATGCCTATAGTGATTTTAATCAATTAGTGGGGGAGCATAAAAGATGTCTTGAAAAACTAGTGACAACAGTGCCTCCTCTTCCCATTGGGTTTTGTATTACCACTGTTAGTGGGGAACACCCTACCCTGGCTTTGACTGCAGGGCTTGGGGCACATGGCTACTACAGATGTTCTCAGTTCCCTAAGGCTGCCTGCTGCGTGGGTCTGCAGCAGATGACTGACAGCAGGGAATTCTTTGCCATGACTCATCTTGCTCTGGATGTTTTTCCAAAGGCAGGAAATGGAAGAGATGTTTTATATCAAATTCCCACAGATGACATTTATTGTTGCCCATATTGGGATTCATGGTAATAGTGACTGCTATGGTTGCAGTTACACACTGAGGCCACAGCAAAAAAGTGGGAGGAAGATGCTCCGATTGGTTTGCACAGTAGCACTCATTTGTCTGTGCAGCTGCATATATTCCCCATGACCCTAGAGCCTGTGTAGCAGAGAAGTTAAACATAAATCTTCTGCATCAGATTTCCAGGGGTTAATTCCTAGGTTGACCACTTCTCAATTCAGGAATAAATTACTGAATTTCTCCAATAATTTGTCTCCTTCTATAAAGTGGAGATGATAATATTATCTACTTCATGGAGTTATTATGAGGATTAAATTAGCCCTTATCTACTAAAAGCTTAAAATATTGCTTTATATGTTAAAAAAGTATGAGTTACCAGTATCATAAAAGAAATATCAATCAATAATTTTGAATCCTGTAGCTTATAAGGCATTGATGTAAAGTTAAGGCTCAATAGTTTTTTAATTGGGGAGAAGGACAAAATGTGCCTATAGCATACAGTTTTCTCTTATGAACTTGACTGTTAACACCTAATATAGAGTTATATATTCTATATTATATATATATATATATATATATATATATATATATATATATATATATATATATATATTATAGAATACTATATATCTGGTCTCTTTTGCCTGTAGTTACACAGTTGCATCTCTAGACCTTGCCTCTAGTTGTGAACTTCCCCTGAATTAGTCCTATGAAAAGTTATTAGTCCATATATTTATCCAAGGGTCTTTGTTAAGTACTTACTGAATTCAGAGATGCATGGGGCATAATCATCAGATAAGAGAATACATATCAGCTAGTGATGTATGTATATGGTAAAGAATTTTTGATAGGTAATTTTTATGCTCTTTTGGTTCTTAAATCTAACTAGAAGTATGTTGACTATAAGAACTAGAGTCAATTCCTCTGCCTGAAGGTTAAGCATTTAGCTGCTGTAAATAAGAACATGGGTCTAAACACCCATGGTTCCTGCTTAATTCATGATGATATTGAAGCTGATTAGTAAATGTGTCAAGATGTAACTTGTCTTAGGTAATCTAAATTCAACTAACAAAAGTTTTCTGGAGATGAATTTCTATATCAGAGAAATTTCTCCAGTGGGTTGAATTTTAAACACTATAGCAAAGCCAATGGGAGATACTTTTTGATGTCACTGGATACTTTAATCACCCCTCAAATGGTATAAAAAATATTGGAGTGAACACACTGGTGAGATTATAAGGGACATTATAAAACCACTAGCAAGTCTGATCTATCATGACTTATATTGGAAAAAAAAGAGACTAAAGCATTTAAGATGAAAAGAATTAATTTCCTGATTCCTTCCCTTACTGTTGTTGGAAATTACTAGAGACAAAGAAAGTGGATAATATTATAGCCTCCATGCTAATAAGAGCAAAGAAGGAGCCCGCATTTGATTGTCAGGTAACATCATGAGAGAAACAAAATAAGAAGGCCCTGTACCAGTATTTCAGTAGGCAGGAATAAACTGAATTGATTTCATTGATATTCTTTAAATGCTGATAATGCTAAGAACTGTATCTGAGAAGCAATAAGTATTTTAGAATGTAGGTTTAATGAAAAGTTTCACAGACAGATGAAATCGAGTCACATCTTAATGGGGAATGCTAAAGTATTTCCAAACTAATTTTAGAAGCCAAGATAGTATGGCAAAATATGTAGCCATTGAATGCTATTTTGGAGCCTAGTTTCAGGGGAAACTAGTTGAATGATGGTATATGCTTCTCCTAAGCCACATCCTCCCTATGAAGAAACTGAGGTCATGGTATAAATATCAATGTACTTCTGCTGTTTACCTTACAGGGGATATGTTACCCCATCAATTTATCCTTCCAGGTTCACTTTGTATCCTTCTACTCCTGCTCCTAATGTACAGAAGATGCTGTAAAGATTTCCTTATTTTCTCCCTTTCCATTGAGTTTCAGCCACCTGGGATCTTAAGCAAGAAACTAGTCTATCACTAAAGATCATAGTTTCCATCAGCCCTCAGAATAAGGCTATGTCTCAGGGTCCCAGTAATAATCCCTCCTTCAACTTGCCCCTTCTTACAACTTGACACTATTACCAACTCTGGGAAACAGATGATTCCTGTTGCTTCTCCTAAACCCTGTTCATACTTTTGTAAATCATCCTAAAATCCCAATTGGAATGTTCAAAGAAAAATTTTTGGATCCTGATTTGCACAGGATAAAAACATTACCAAAGAAAGTAAACAGAATCTCGGTAAGCAGACATTCCACATTTAAAGAATAAAGATATAGCAAACTACTAAGATAAGGAAAATATCTAAATACATTAAATGAAGTAAAATAATCTACAAAATCAGGCCAGATAATAATAATATGGCACAACCCATATAGATTGGCAGAAATTTTAATCAGGACAAATGTGTCTGTAAGGTATTTGCATAAGATAAATGAGTTTCCAACATTAAAGTTCCTTTAGAACTTGTATGGGAATGAAAAAATAATAGACACTTCTCTGCAGGGGTCTGAAGAATATCAGAATACTAAATAACAATTTGCCATGATCAAATTCAACATCTTGAAAGTGAGAAACTAAAATAATATCCATCATAAGGGGAGTGCTTAGGGACTAAAAAGAAAGCAAACACATATCAAAACCTAACAGAAGATGTAAAACAAAAGTTTACTAAATAATATCCAAGGGGAAACTTGAAATCATTTATAAGCAGCATGATGCAATTTCAAGAAAATAACTTGATGACAAATCTTACATGATTAAACTTGGTAATTCTGTACAATAAAGAAAAACAAACAAAAGGCATTTCCAAAATGGAGAAACAACCAAAGAGAACCAGGAAACCTAGTGGAGTTGAAAGTCAAGTGCAATAAAAATTAAGCCAAAACTCATTCGAGCAACACTTGGAAATAAATTCTAAGCCATTAATTAAAATTACAAGCGTTTGGAAGAATTTTTAAAACTAGAGACAGTGAAGTGGGGAACAAGTTTGGGTTACTGAAGGTATACTCAAGGTAGAGAAGGAAACTCAGCTAAAAAGCATTGTATTACATATGGAAGAGATTTACCAACATGCTATATAAAGTAGAATGCATTATATGTATTGGGCAAAATCAGTATAAATAAATAACCTCCCCTAATTCATTTTTAAAGTGTTCCAAATTTGGTCCTGGTGCCCAAGTATGTAATTTATTATTTTCATGATCAGTGCACTGGTCCTTGTGATTCCTATAATAAGCATTTAAGAAAACAACAGATTAGAGCAGCATTTCTCTACCAAGGAAGATGTTGGCACAAGAAGTAAATTGTTAGGATGCTAAAGCCCATAGAGAATAATGTGCCGGTAGAAAGGTAACATTTTGCTGTAAGGCAAAATCTGGTCTGTTTTATCTATCTCTTGGCGATGTTTGCATTTACGTAAACTTCATGAAGACCCAAAAAAGAAAGAAAAGGGAAAGAAAACAAAGGAATAAGACAGAAATTTTAAACTGACCACTATGGGCCTAACATTATGGTAAGAATCTGAGCACACCATTAAATCTTGATGGTATTCTAGGGGAAGGGATTACTGTCAACATTTTATAATGAAGCAGACTGAAAAGGCTCCTTGTAACTAGCTAAAGTCTAATCCCCATCAAAGAATGGAAACCAGACATTTGCCCTTGTCTATCTCTTATTATCTGTTTTATTCTACTAATTTATTAAAATCTTTTCAAAGATTTTAACAGATATCTCTAAGAGGTTTGAGGAAGCACAGTTTGATTTGGTTGGTGTTTTACAAAGGTAAGGAGCTGATTAAAAAAATAAAAAGAAGAAAACAACAAAGATAATCAGGCCTTTCTCTGTATAGAAATCATGAGCAGTGTTTGCCAGGCAGAATTCTAAAGAGGTCCCCCAAATTTCTTACCCTTGGTATACATATCCTGCATATTTTTTTTGCACTGTGAACATGAAAGGCTTATGTTATATATTAGATGGCACAGTTTATATTGTATATTACGGCTTATATTATATATTATATAGCGTAATAAGCTTTATTAAAGGACGATTATACAAGAGTGCTTAATAAAATCACATGCAACTCTTCAAAGTAGAAACATTTCTTTGTCCAGTCTCATTTCTTTGCTCTTGTGGTCTGGGACTAAGTTACATGCATATTGGGACAACTGAATGGAAAGGGAAAGCCCTAGGAGCTGAATGTGGTGCTGAATGGACAAATAGCAGGAAAGTGGAAACCTTCTTCTACAACCATGGGAAATTTATTCTGCTATTACTCATTGAATTTGGAAAAGTACTTGAACCTGGAAGAGAATGCTGGCCCTTCAGTTACAGCTAGATTTCAGCTTTGAAAATCCCAAGTAGAGAACGTAGTCACCTCATGCCCAGACTTCTCACATACAGACCTGTGAGCTACACAGGCATTGTTTACAGCTGCTAATTCATTGGATTTTATCATTTGGAAATAGGAAACATACCTAGCAAAAACTCCTGGAATCTGTCTTATATGACATATTTATAAAAGTTCAGGCAATTGAACAGTAAAATTATAGAAGGCTTGTGCATATAGTAGTTTGATCTGTAGGGAATACGCTGCATGGTGACTGAGTTATGTTGACAGATAGAAGGTGTTTCTGTGTCGGCCAAAGACAAGGTGCTCCTGAAAGAATTAATCCAGGGGGTATTTGCAAAATGATGGATGAGATCTTAAACTGCAGTAACGATTCATTAGGGAGCTGGAGGGGACATTTTCATAGTTCCCTTTAGACTCTAGCTTAACACGCTACTGTTGAGAAAACAAAGAATTTCTGAGCATCCACAGGAAAGGTCTTGGAAACTAACCAGAAATAAAAGGTCTGGAAACATTTTATGGTCGATTGTCTCCTAGAATAATGTGAAGAGTTACCCTTCCTGCCTAGACATGAAGAAATACATGAATGACACAGTCTAGCTATTGTGAATTGTGCTGCTATGAACATCGATGTGGCAGTATCCCTGTAGCATGCTCTTTTAAGGTCTTCAGGGAATAGTCCGAGAAGGGCAATAGCAGGGTCAAATGGTGGTTCCATTCCCAGCTTTCCCAGGAATCTCCAAACTGCTTTCCAAATTGGCTGCACCAATTTGCAGTCCCACCAGCAATGTACAAGTGTACCCTTTTCTCCACATCCTCGCCAGCACTTGTTGTTGTTTGACTTCATAGTGGCTGCCAATCTTACTGGAGTGAGATGGTATCTTAGGGTGGTTTTGATTTGCATTTCTCTGACTGCTAGAGATGGTGAGCATTTTTTCATGTACTTGTTGATTGATTGTATATCCTTCTCTGAGAAGTGTCTGTTCAGGTCCTTGGCCCATTTGTTGATTGGGTTATTTGTTATCTTATTGTCTAATTTTTTGAGTTCTTTGTATACTCTGGATATTAGGGCTCTATCTGAAGTGTGAGGAGTAAAAATTTGTTCCCAGGATGTGGCATCTATACACAATGGAGTACTATGCAGCAATAAAAAATGACAAAATCATAGAATTTGCAGGGAAATGGATGGCACTAGAGCAGATTATGCTTAGTGAAGCTAGCCAATCCCTAAAAAACAAACACCAAATGTCTTCTTTGATATAATGAGAGCAACTATGAACAGAGCAGGGAGGAAGAGCAGGAAGAAAAGATTAACATTAAACAGAGACATGAGATGGGAGGGAAAGGGAGAGAAAAGGAATATTGCATGGAAATGAAGGGAGACCCTCATTGCTATACAAAATTACATATAAGAGGTTGTGAGGGGAATGGGAAAATAAACAAGGAGAGAAATGAATTACAGTAGATGGGGTAGAGAGAGAAGATGTGAGGGAAGGGGAGGGGGGATAGTAGGGGATAGGAAAGGTAGCAGAATACAACAATTACTAATAGGGCATTATGTAAAATTGTGGATGTGTAACCGATGTGATTCTGCAATCTGCATTTGGGGTAAAATTGGGGGTTCATAACCCACTTCAATCTAATGTATGAAATATGATATATCAAGAGCTCTGTAATGTTGTGAACAACCAATAAAAGAAATTAAAAAAAAAGAAATACATGAATGATAGACAAGGGCCTTGTATGAGAAATATGAGTAGCAGGACAAAGTTTTAGGAAGTATCTTTTATAAATATGTACCTTTGAAGTCAAGCCCTTGTCCTGGAGCTGCACAGTGGCAGAACAGGTGGGCTGGAGGGTGGGTGGAGAGTACTGGCCATGCTGTAAGAAGCCCCTCATAACAGCATGGGCCGGAGGTGTGTGAACCAGCACCAAAGCAGCCTGTCCTGGGCTGGGTGTGGATGCCCACTCCACACAGCATCACAGTTGGAACCCCAGAGCATCCATAATCCGATGACCTCCACCTCCACCTTTTCCACCAATGGCAAGAAAAGAAAACTAGGGCATACCTGAAAGTAAGTTCACTCAGACTGAAGGATTTGCAGATAGCACTGGTACTTTTCCAAACCTTGATGAGCACACATTTGAACCAATGGCATTGACCCAACTGCTACATAAACCCCTAGACTAGCACACTCAGATGGCAACTCCTAGTGGGGACACCCTCGTGCCCTTGCCAGAGTTGTGTTTCTATTCTTCACATTTGAACAAATCCTACTCCTTTCACTCTTTCATTGTTCTGTGATCTCATTCTCTGGATTTGCCAGACGAGAACCTGGAAAGAAGTTGGTGGTGAGCTACTAGAGTCTGTTGCAATACTACAGGGCATAACCCACCATTTAGAGCTCTAAAATGCCACTCAATAATAGTGGAGAAGAAACCACTTTGCCAGCTGTGACTCTCAGAGCTGACTCTGATAGGCATCCCCTGGCTTTCTTGGCCGTAGAGGCCTGCAGCTTACATAGACTTCACCTCGCCAGCAGAAGCAGAGAAAACAGTTTCATCTTAAACTCTCCTTTCACTCTATCTGTAGTATTAAATTTTGAATTTTAGTTCAACATGCCACTGGGGACAATGTGAGATTTATTTGTTAGGTAAAATTGGCACAAATTGTGCATGTTTGACTCAGCTTCTCCTTTTAACCTTTTGGAAATGAGCTGAACTAGGGAGAACACCCTTTCTTCTCTGCATGTCTCTAATTAAGTAGATTAAGCTGTTTCATTCTGGGGTTGATTATGAAGAAACTTATAAATCTCCCCAAAATGTAAACCATCAACTCCACACTGTTTTTTTTTTTCCTTTGAGTAACAGAGATGAAAATTTGCTTCAGAAAATTTTGTCATACTTTTTTTTTAACTACTTAAAGTTCGTTGTGTGGAGGCAAAAAGGAGTTCTGTTTATTATACCTTACCCAAAGTCCTAAGAATTAGAAAATGGCAGCTCCCCCTAATGCCACAGAGTAATATTAACAACTAAAACTACAAGAAAGCATAATTTTATTCATAACTGAAAGTACATTTGAGAAATTTGGTACTTTAAGAAGTTGTATGGGACTGGGAATGTAGCGCAGTGGTATTGCTTGCCTAGCCTCCATATAACCCTGGATTTGACTCCCAACACCACAGAAAAAATAAAATAATCATAGGAGGTGCAATTATAAAAGGTTTCAAGAAATGTTTAATAAGGATATTATTAAACATGCACATAAAAACGGAGCTTGAGATTACAGCACTACATTTCTTATATTTTATAACAGGTCAATTATATCTTTATATAGCACTCATGGTATATTCAATTGATTGTGTATTCACACAATGGTCTCAACCTTTGTGGCATATTTAGTATTCAAAGAAACTTCTAGTATTGATGAGGTAGTCTAAAATTAAGAGCTTGGTTATTTGGTCATATAATTCATCTCATTACTATAGCTCCCTGGACCTGGGAATGAAACAAACAAACAAACAAACAAACAAACAAAAAAACAATAAACAAAAACTTGTTGCTTTCATCTAGAAAGCAGTTTTTTAATGGCTTTTTTTTCCTCTTCAAAAGGACTTAAAAATCAATGGCAATGTATAAGATAATTTCAAAGGAATCTAATTAACTTTTCATCTGCATGTCCAGAGGCCTTTAAAAGAATTTTTTTAAAAAACAATTTCACAGGCATAGTCTATTTTAGATGAGTCTATTGCACTGTTTCTAAGTCTATTCCCCAATTTGGTAAGTTGAAATCATGGCCACTTTATTTATTTATTTATTTATTTATTTATTTATTTATTTATGTTTACTAAAAAATGCAAAACCCATTTGTAGACAAAGGTTTTAATTGGAGCTTAATGAATAAATATCTTTCCCATGGTAGTCCTAGTACAAGCTACATAACTTTGATTCATACCAGTGTTAGGCTGAAGTAAATATGTTATCTGCATTTGTCTACACACCCCTGGTGTACTTCTTTTTGATAATCAGGCAGTATTGGTTACCAATAATTTAGGAATCCTAGCTTCAAGAAATAAAGCATTTCACTTTTGGTATAGCTACAGAGATAAAAGAAAAAAAGTTCATTATCCACCACCTCCCCCCCCACCAAAAAAAAAAAAGAAAGAAAGAAAGAAAGGAAAAAAGAAGAGGAAGATGCACTTTACTCTGTACTTGTTGTTTGCACTATTTTGGATGGAAACAACTGGAATTAAAAGTTATCTAAAAACCCTGAGGAAAGTGAATGAGTATGAGGATTAGAAAGAGAAGTGGAATATATAATTATTATTCCAATCACAATTTAACACATATGAACATTTATACAACAAGTGTTTTTAGATATTCACATTCCTCTGTAACAAATTTTACACATATGGCTTCTTTACTACTAATAAGTGAGCAATGGAATTCTTCATCACAGCATATCCCGTTGAACATGTATTAGTTTCCTGTTGCTGCTATAACAAATTACTACAAATTTAGTGGCTTTAAACAATATAAACTTATTATCTATAGTTCCAGAGGTCAGAAATCTCAAATAGTTTGTAAGACTACATTCTTACTGGAGAATCTAAGGATAAATATATTTTGTTGTCTTTTGTAGCTTCTAGAAACCACCTATATTCCTTGCTTCTTGGCCACAACTCGATGTTAATATACTAGTGTATTTTAGTTTCACTCAATTTTTTTATACCTAATACTTGACATCCTTTTTCCAATACTGTGTTTACACGCACACATACACACACACACAGTTTAATACTGTACTTAATTTTTATTAGAATTTTATATGACACAATAAAATCAAGGTTCTTTTGTGGCATTATGATCTTAATGTAGACACTAAGAGTTTTGAACTAAATGTGACCTAATCCTGATGCAATATATGATATTTTTATGTTTTCCTCATTCTTGTAATTTAAAAAATATATTTTAATAGTATTAATTATCTACATGTGGATTAACAGTTTACTATTATGTACAAGGATTTAGAGTTAGTAAAGTACTTGCCATTTGATAGTAAGCAAAAAATATACTCTGTGTAAGATCATTTTCAAAATAAATATGGTTATTGCAATGCTTTATATATTAGCTCAATTTTAAAAAAATCACATGCTGAGGTCCTGGGCTTGTTTCCCAATGTTTTTAAAAAATTCAAAAAAAACACTAGATATTTTTCACAAATATCATAATATTAATAAATTAAAATGCAATGTGATTACGAGATTATAAAAACAAATGATACATAGTTCTATATTTTGTTATGAAGCCATGTCCACATGATATAAAGAAGAATTCAAAACTTGGTTAAAAACAGCACTTATAATAAATTTTGGCTAAATATAAAGAGATAATTATGTCTACTTAAAATATAATCTGGAAAGAAACAAGCTTATACATCAAACTGCTACTAATCGAAGCTAACATTCATTGAGTATTTCTTATATTCTAGGTTGTGTTTTAAATACTTAGTACATATCATCCCAAAACAAGTTTATAAAGTGTTGTAATTATTATCTTCATTATACAGGGAGATAAAATAACTTGATACAGATATTTGGTTATTTTACATTTGGTTTCACTTATGAAGATTCAGAGAACTCTAATCTCCATTTTGTTCCCAGTCTATCATGGAATATTCAATGCTAGTGTATATTACTTTCATAGTTACAAAAAATAAGAAATGTAGTTTTTATTTGGGGAAAAATAATCCTCACAAAAGAGAAATTGAGTTGCAAACACCTGACTGTAATTTACCTGAGATTATTATTTAAAATGTAAAACAACTGGTATTTGAAAATCTATTTTATGGAACCTTTAAATCCACTACTTTTGAAAGGAAATTCAAATAAGATTTCAAAATCTTCACACATATAATCAAAAATCCCTCTTTTTCTAGTCTCAACATGCAAATTCCATCTTTTCCTAAGGATTCATTTTTACAGTAAGTTGCAAAATGCATGGAAAAATATCTTCATTTTAAAATTAGTGCATAGATTTTTAAAAAACATACAACATCAAATGATGAATCCACAAAAACATTTTGTTTAAAAAATCATGTCCGTTTCAGTCAAAATTTTTAATCAATTTACCGAAAAAAAAATAACCAAGGAAAATTAGATTTGGAAAAGTCATGCATCATATCAGTTGGTGTTCTAGTTACCTACTGCTGTGTAACAAGAGTATCCCAGAACTTACTGGCTTAAAACAATTTATTATTATCTCAAACTTTTCTATAGGTTAATCTGATGTAAGTGCTTCTGGCTTAAATTTCTTCCTGTTACTGCAATTGGATTTTGGTGTGGTTTCAGTGATCTGAGGGCTGTACTGGACTGGACATCTGGAATGGCATAGCCATAAGGCTGGCAGATGTGTCTGGCTGATGATTTAAAGCTCAGCTAGTGTTATTGACTGGGGTGCCTGCATGTGCCTCCATCAAGTGACTTGGGCTTCTCAGAGAATGATGCTGAAGTCTCCAGAAGAAGCACCCAAAGAATGAATGTTTATTGAAAGCTTTTTAAGAGGCAGAATAGATAAGCTGTTGGACCAATGAAAGGCTATTCTCGGGGCTTTGGTCAGAACCATGGCTGTTTTACTTCTTCCATATTTTATTTATCAAAGAAATCACAGAATCCACCCATATTAAAGAATGTATAGAAATAGAATCCTCTTCTTGATGGACAAATGACAAAAGATGGGTGATGGATAGAGATATCATTGGAGATGCCTTTGGAAAATGCAACCTGCTGCAGTTGATTAAAAAGCAATTTTCATCTAGATTTTGCAAAATGTATTTGTTTTAAAATTATGACATGGAAAGGATTAAGTTTCTGGATATGTGAACTTGGTTACTCAGGTGATCACAACTGATAGTGATTATTACAAATAACAAGGAATATGCAACATTACATTTCCAACCGTCCTTTTCTCTGTTTCCTCTTTTTTACCCCCGAAGGTTTGCAATGCGGAATGGAGACATGTAGAAAGGTATAAATGTTGGCTGCAAAGACTGAATCTAGAGAGATAAATTTGTGGTATGACTATAAATTTGCTAATAATTACCATTAACCTTCAAAGTTTAACAGGAGAAGGAAGATAATCCTTTCCATAGGATTATGATTATATTATACACCTGTGCACCCTATAAAATTTGTAAAGAACTTTGTTATCATTTGAATGTGAAGTGTCCCCCAAAAGCTTTCATATGAGACAATGCAAGAAGGTTCAGAAGAAAAATGATTCAGTGATAGCCTTAACCTAATCCGTGAATTAATCCCTGATGGGATTAATTGAGGGTGACTGGAGGCAGGTGAGGTGTGGCTGAGGAAGTGGTTCATTGGAGCCGCGGCTATGGGGTATATATTTTGTATCTGGAGAGTGGAGTCTCTCTCTTTCTGCCTTTCTGATCACCATGTGAGCTGCTTCCCTCTGCCACACTCTTCTGCCATGATGTTGTGCCTCACCTTGAGCCCCAAGGAATGGAGCGTGTTGTCTATGGACTGAGACTTCTGGAAACATGAGCTTTTCCTCCATTACAGTTATTCTGGTCAGGTCCGTTAGTCACAGCAACCAAAGGCTGACTAATACAAAGTTTCATACATGTGTCTTGTATGGAGCCTGAGTACACTTTATTTGATGGATTGGGAACCTGAGAGATAAATTGGGTCAATAACCTCCTTAAATTCACCTAGCTACTAATGGGGATTGATGAGTTTTCTGTCTTCAGGACCCTTCCCTTGCATAACTTTGATAGGCGTTTGTTAACAAAACTCAAGAGCAGGGAAGAAACAGGGAGAAATTGCAGATGCTAGTGAGCAAAGTCTAGTGACTGGGGCAAGTCATTTGACCTATTTAGTCTGGAAGAGAAGTGAAATGGAGAAGCTAATAGAAGTTCTTACCTTATGACATTGCAGAGAAAATTAAATGAGGAAGTATAATAAAGTCAAAGGGAGCTTTTGAAAACCATTATTTCATGCTCTTGCTATGGAGTCACCATCAATATTATTACATTAAAAGTACAACATGATGTAATAGAGTGAGTATGGAGCAACACAGATGTGGCTTTTTATTTTTCAATGTAATTAGCAAAATCTGCTAAAGTTTTTAAGGCATAAAATCACCTGGTAAAAATGTATTCCTGACATTGAAATTGCCTGGTGATTTCGATCTCAATTTAATTGAAGTTTGTCCACATCTTAGTTACCTTTGGAAGGCTAGACTATGACAAAAGCAAGCCCCCCATGTCTACATGGTCTTCTACAAAAATGGTGATTTTTTTTCCCTTTGCTTCTGTTTGTGGTAGACTAAGGCAGTTGTAGGGTTTCTGTGGCTCTGTTCCTAGATCTCTCTTCATTCCAAGATCTAGGATAATATAGCTGCCACTATTTCACATATACTATTCTTATGGCAGAGGGCAAATACAATGGCTGAACCATATAGCAGCCCCTAAAATTTCTGTTCAAATGTGGCACACATTAGTTACATTTTATTAGTCCAATACATTGCATGTTAAGCACAGGGTATCTAACTCTTACAAGAAAATGATTGAATTATTAGGAACAATAATGCAGTCTGTTATCACCTAGGATAGGAATCACAAGACTGCTAGACAGTAAGTTTCTCGAGGCAAAAATCCTATCTGAAATATTTTAAAATATTCAATTTTCAGTGGCCAGTACCCAGCTTTACATACTGTAGGAAGTACTCATTAAATATTATTTGTTTAATTCATTTTATAGAGAAGGAGTAACAGTTTAACATGCATCCAACCCTGATATTGTAACCCCATCTCTCATGATGTTCCAAAATAGTCACTGATTAAAACTAAAATTTGTTGCTAATCTAGATGTACATTCAAATATAATAAGAAAATAAATGCAGTTCCCTTTATAGCACTGTAATCATAAGAGGGAGTAAGCTATTACAAGCAATTAGGTCAAATTAAAATAGTTTGTTTATTCATTCAACAAACAGGCTATTAAAATCGGCTATTATAACTTTCTATGTGCCAGGCATAGAACAAAATATTAAAAGTGGACTAAGAATCAGTTCTAGCCCTTACTCCGAATATGGTGTAGTAACAACTCATCAGGCCCATAGTTTGTTTTACAATAAAAATGTTGGTGGATTTATTTGTTGTTTTTATTTTAAGATCCTAAACAAGGGTAGGGGTGGTACACTGTGAGTGGACAGATTATTTTAGTAAAACTACTTTCTCTGAATAGTCTATCTAATCTAAAAAGTAAGGCGACTTTATTCTAATTTCCTTTAAAAAAAAAGGAGGTATCACTGCATGAAGAAAGGTTTCTTGGAAGTCACTTGAATCAGGAGCAAAAGTACCTTAATATATGGTGAAACACATCTACTTAAAAGTGTGTTCACTGTACACAAAAAGTCAGTTCATCCTTCAAACCTTCCATCTTTGAGAGGATATTAAATGCTACAATATTTTGATAAAGCATATTTAAGCCAAAAGAATAGCAGTTGTGCTTTGCTGAACATTTTCCTTGGCAAGGGGACTAAGTTCTGGAACTTTCCATTTCTTTTCTTTCCTGAACATGACAAGACACTGCTCACCTGGACACCAGAGGGACAACCAGAGGCTAATGAGAGGGCAGAATACTAGTGGAAACAAATGAACACAGCCAAGTCTAACTTTTACACTAGGCAACAATGAAACATAAGTTAATAAATAAAATTAGAATTTTCAAAATCTCTTCCTAATTAGCAACATGTTACATAAAACAAATGGGACTTTGGGTATTCAGATGATCTAGTACACTATTAAAAATAACAAAAGATGTGGAAATTCCTAGGAAAACAGTTTTACATTTACAAAGCCTTCTTAAGGGGCTGGGTTTGTGGCTCAGTGATAGAGCTCTTGCCTTGCACATGCAAGGCACTGGGTTTGATCCTCAGCACCACCTAAAAATGAAAAAATAAAATTGTCTCCAACTACAAATAAAAATATTTTAAAAAGTCTTAAAATGGTGATTGCTTTAACTGTAGAATCAGTTTCTATGATAAATTGACATAACATTTGATTGCTACTGTTAAAAAATATACAGTGCTTCATAAACAAATTATTTTCAAAGCTTTTTACTCAGGTTAATATAAAGATCCTTTCTGGAGGTTTATAAGAAGTCTCTTTAAAATAAACATTTCCCTCTTCATATACTACAGAACAATTTTGGAAATAAGTGCGAAGAAGACTCCAAAATGAGTTACTCTTCTGGGTATCATGACAAAATGAGGCTTATTCTGAGCACAGTGGTCACAGGGTATGTGCACAGAGTGGGCTCTTTATTCCACAGCGACAAGGCTGGACCTGTTTATTCTTCCCACCATGCATGAACTACAGTTCACTCTTTCTAGTTGGCTCTCTTATCTTGCTATCAACACACTGGTGCTTTTGATCTGTGCCACTTTCCTAACTTCTATGGCTGGCATTGTGGAAGGACTTCTTCAACTCTCTCCTATGGTATACTTTGCTCCTCTTCCCACCTTTTCCTGAACTATAGTGAAACCCAATTCAGGTGATAGAAGAATGCCTCTTTCTCCTCAAGTTATAGTTACCCTCTGCCGGATATTGTTCTATCTTAAATAGCAAAAGAAGGTGCAAGAAAATCAGAATAAAGTGCATGAAGTTGTGATACAAAACTAAAATGCAAAATTAAGTTTTTCTTAAAAGATTTGAACCATTCTAAAAGAATAAATAAATGGTTGACAGGTGGGAAAGCATAGGTCTTTTGACATCTAAAAGTTTAAAAGTCATAGAACCAGAGAATTTTACAACTCATCAAATTTAGAGGCCTTAATTAACAGATGTGAAATCTGAGGCCAGAGTTTTAAGGAACTACAATCCAGAATAATGGGCAATTTCTAAATAACTCTTAATTACAGGGCCATTTTCAAAGGGCTCTTATCTAAGAGTTCTAATGAATCCTGTGGAGAAAAAAACAGCATGACTGTAAGCTGTGATCAGTAAGAGCAGAATGAGTGCTGAATTATGCCAGGGGATGCTTAGAATGTTCTCAATACCTATGGTCAATTCTAATTCTGATACTATCTGCAATGCTATTTCATTTTACAAAGTTTAGGGAACAAAAGTAAAAACTAACCTTCCTCTATTTATCATTTCAATGACTTCACACTGTGCAACTAGGATACTCGAAATATTTCATAACAATACCTCCAAGTGACCCAAGAATTAGTATAATACTACCTCTACATCACCAATGACTCTTTGGAGTCATTTTCATAATCAGAGTTCATTGTTACGTCTTTAAAATGGAAGCAGCTGATGTGAATATAGAAATGTGACAAGAAAAAAGAGTGCAATGAATAACATGATCATCATTTCTATATCAATGGGGTACAGGAGCCCACAAAAATGTCTGCATGGATGACACGTCTGAGCCATGGTGGTGTACTTGTGAACATTGATCAGAGACAGGTGTTGTTGGTGTGTGCCTAAATTAGGTTTGTCAGAAATGATATTTAATAGATGGAATTCTGAATTATATGAACAATTAACAGCATTTTGCTGTATCACCATATATTTATTGGTTAAAAAATGGGTATAATTTGTTCTCATTTTTAAGATCTAATACCCACTGTGGGCATTAGTTACAGATATTTAAATTACTTATTTTTTTGACATATAAACTTGACCTATAAGTTCCTCTGTCATGATGTTGTCTCTCTTTGGGGGTAAGATGCAAAAGTCAAGTACTGAGGCTGCCAACTGTAAAGAATGATCTTCCATGGCAACTAGCCAGAACATCATGTTCCCATAATTCAATGAAGTAAATGTCAAATTGCATTGTTGCAAAATTTATGAATCAGGAAACCAAGTTTTTTTTTTTTTCTGTATTTGGCAGTTTGCATTTCTGAAGCATTTCTCTACCATTTCAAAGTTTCTTGTGAATTCAAGGCTTGTAAGAGAACTCTGTACTGAAGACTTTTTACATCCTTACAAGCAGATAACTTCTCACCAGAACATCAGAGCCAGAGCAAAAGTAGCATGGCTTCAAGGAGAGTTAGAAAGAGAAGTGACCAGGGACTGAAAGAAAAGAGCCCATTTAGCCATACTGAGGACAGCTGGGAGTCACAGCCAATATCTGGATTGCTAGCAACTGGGGTCAAATAGGACCAGAGGGACTGAAGGGAAAATGTCATGCTCCAGCTCTGACTGTGTATTCTTTGTATATGAAGGATGGCTGCAGTATCCAAGGTTAAAAGCATTATGCCTTTGAACCAAGGAAGCTGGTCAAGTATGGAAAAGAGTTGAGAATATTATATTTCAGTGTTTGTATCATTCTTCCAATAATGAAGCTAAAGAAATACCAGATAAAACTGATGAACTTGGGGGATTTGAGGCAAAGCTCAGTGAGAGAAATCTTTCCTAGAATGATGGCTGCCTTGGGTTAAATTCCCAGCCCACAAAAACAAAATCACTCTGAAATGCTGGGATAGGGTGTATAACTTAGTGATACAGCACTTACCTAGCATGCATAAGGCCCCGGCTTCATCCCCAGTACCAAATTTAAAAGTGACTCTTTAGGCAACAAATTCATTCCTTGTTTCACTCTTGTATGAGGAATACTTTTCCAGTATGTTATTGTCTGCAAGGTGTTTGGTATTAAAATGGAAGGATTCTTATACAGACCTTTGGTACCCAGATAGCTTTATACTCAAAACATCAAGTAGAATAAGTTTTTCTTTACAATTTAGAAATACTGTTGGCCCTGGTTGTTAGATTTTAGAGCATCAAAGATTTTGTGCATCAGGAAGTTTCTCCTGGGTGTAGACTTTTAATTTATATAGACTAAGATCATAATTATGCCTCTAATTTACGTTGAACATCATTGTATATAATATGAAAAATTTTCATTTGCTTTTGCTTTAACATTCCTTTAATCCATTTTGCTATGGCTATTGCATTTGTTATGAAACAGGGGTAGTGGTTGTTATTATTGTGGAAAAGAATGAGCATTTTATATAAAGCAGTTTTAAAAATATTTTACATTAAAACAAAAACATTGCCTGGGCCTTGCAACATACACAATCCCAATTTAATCTTTAATTAGAATTTATTATTGACTTAAAATATAAATGATTTCATTAAAAACTCTTTATATATAATTACAAAGTTGTATTGTAAGGATCTGAATTTTCCAAAACATGACAGTCAGCTCCTTCAACAGATACATAAGCTACTGCATGTAGGTTAGGCATTCCACATAGTGTTCTGAATGAGTTGGACAGTGGCTTTTTGGTGAATGCAGGCTATTATAGCAAAGACAAAGGATATGTGAGTGGAAATTCTTGGCATTAGCCACCCAGGGAAAATTGGTTGGTCCCTAGCCCAGATGTCAGAACTGGGAGGTGAACTTGTCTCTCTTTATTCTCTTCACACTTGGAACTGGGCTTTGAGGAAGCTGCAGGTATTGATAGGAGGCAACAGAAAAGAGAATTTCCCCCCAAAGAAGCAATTTGTTAGGAACTCCCAAATGGGATGGGATATTGCAAACCAGCTGTTTATTGTCTATATTGCTTTGTTTCTCTTGCCCATGTTGTTGTCCCTGGGCTTTTGCAAAGTCTGAACGAAATGTTCTAGAACAAAGTCAGTCCCATGAGAGTCCATCTTTTGAGTTGGGTCTCCACACTTGCAGCACAGAGCCCAGTGTAATGATGACAGCAGAGAAAAATCCTTGCCCTGGTGGAGAGCTTACCACTTCACCAAGGATTGAGAATGACAGTAAGGTTTGGGTCTTTCTTCAAAGTGTAATTTAGCTGACTCAGAAACACAAGGTCACTTTTCATGGGTAGCTAATTTTGCTACTTATAATTTAAGTGACTGCCATTAAATGAAAGATGGTATATATTTGCTGAGTTTAAATGCTCAAGGATCAGCAGCTCCCAGGTAGAGACCTTGAGCTCTGCCACTTATTGACTGAGGAAACCTGCTTTCTTCATCTAAGCATTCAGTTAATAATGCTAATCTCCCTTGTGGGCTGTTTTCAGTGTGAGATCATACAATGACTTAGAGGAAATTACTAGACACATAAATAGTAACTGATCTCAGAGATCCAGACATTTGTATGTTAATGATCCCACCTTGTACTTCTTAATACAATATGACAATTTACACACACGTGCACACATACACACTCTTCTCAGTAGTGGATTTATCTGCATGGCTTATACCTTGGGGGCCATTATACTTTTTATAGCTAATAATAATCTAGGGTAAGTTGGTATAAACCTTTCAGATAAAGAATGAAGTTGCGAAGATTCAACATTTTCTAGTGTTGTGCTTTTAACTGCTAAGATTGCTTACCTATTCTTTAATTTAAAAAAAAAAAGGCAAATACTAAGTTCAAAGTTTACCAAGTGCAAATTAAAATACCCAATTCAAAATACCCAATTCATCGTGTTGGCTACTAGATGAAAATATATAATTTGAGTTTGCAAATGCAATCCTATTATATAGTGAGATCTGACTTCATGGTATTGTCTCCTTATGTAATAGTGTCTAAATCTGACAATCTGTCAACTTACAAAAACATCAATTTCTAGGTCTTTCTGTTCCTCACCAATCTCTTGCACTGGTGGGTAGAGTAATGATTTATTATGGTATTATTTAAGGGATATATTTTCCCAATAAAAATCAAAGCCATTTTTATCAGAGGCCTAAGAAGTTATTTTCTGGAATAAAACCTTGATTGGATATTCACTCTCTAATGGCAATAGACTGGTAAGATTCAAAATTATTTTCTTTCTGATATTACTTCTGCCCACATACAGTTTCCTTTAAACAACTATTGCCACATAAAATTCATTTTTCAGAAGTCACTTAATGTGTTGCTCCTTTGCTTCTGTTTTTCAATCTCAATTCCATTTCTCTCCCCTCCATTATTTTTTGTTTTAATATCTCTTTCTAGAATCCCCGGGTAGCACAGTTAATACCTATATTTTTCCTACCTGATTTACAGATATGACTCAAGAGTTTAAATAACTTGACTAAGGTTAGGAAACCAGACAGAGATTTCACAGGTACTGAATCCCAGTCAAAAGCATTAGCAGTTTTTTGAAAGGGAACATTACAATTGCAGAAGTCTTCTGAATGAATTTTCTTAGCTCTGCCAACACAAAACGGGCCATGTACCCCTGAGGAAATTGAGGTCCAGAAAGGTGAATGAGAATTCACTAACCCTTAAAATTGCCTACACAATTAATCTGTTCTGCTTTTTTCTTTCCCTTGGAAACCCCTGGAAAGATCCTTTGTGGTAAATCTAAAGAGACATTTATATAGGTTATTTTCCCTTATTACATGAAATATTTATGCATGACCTTGACCACTAATTCTTTGTAACATTAAAGATAAGAAGGATTATTGCTTTAGGATTAGGGAAGTACAACATAATACTTTGCATCTGTAAAATTACTAAATGCTTCTATTTCTGAAGTTCATTTGAGGCTTTATCCCTTTTCTGTTCACTTTTAGTATCTCCAGATCAATAAATCTGTTTCTGCATCTAACTGCTTATCACACATTTCATGATCTTGGAAAATCACAATAGCTTTCCACAGTCTTTCCAAAACCTCCATTGGGTGAAATGTCTAGTGGTAGGTTAGATGTGTTATTGGGAGCTGTTATTATTTTTGAAGGCTATTTTAGCTCTGAGATGGATTAGTAGTGGTATATCCCCTTAACCTCCAAAGTAATTTGTTTTTATGTTTTCAGGTTGGAATTATACCCTTACTATTAATATTTCATACTAACAAGTAGGGGTTTCACTATGTCCATCTGCTGGGCTGGCAAAATGCCTGCCACCCATATCTGAATATTGCATTTAAAAATGAATTATGATTTCAACCTTCTTCAGTTGCTATGGTATGTCTTTTTCCCACTAGGTATTTTCTATACATTATTAAGCCTGTAGTAAAACAAGACACATTTAGTCCCTCAAACTCAATTGCTTTATGTGTGCAAATATATTATTTCATTCTAAAAATAACTAGAACTAGGAAACATGTACACTTATATAAGTTAGACACCATAAGGCATTTAAATGAATGTTAATTATTTAGTATATAACCTTACTGGAATATAAATTTTACAAATACATCTTGTAGAACTAGTAGCACACAGAAATATCTTGACAAGAAATACCAAAAAATGACAATGGTTATTGAATAGTAAAACAGCAAAGAAAAAAAATCAGCATTATAACAGTCTATAAAAGAATTCAACATATCCCATGAAATAGTCGATGTTGAATGATTGGTTAAGTTATCCTGATGTTATACAGTAGAGGATTGTTCCCATGATTCTAAACACAGACTAGGACATTACACATCTGAAGTCAGTCCCTGACTCTGAAGATCATCACCAAGGGTGTAAAACTGTATTAATAAAATTTTACCATTTAACAAGCTGTGATACATTTTAAATTTGGGGGCAAAATAGTGGCTAAGAATTTACTAACATATTGGTGTCAGCCACTTGTATTCAAATAATAACTTTTTATTTGGGGGTGTATGACCTTGGATAAATTGCTGAGTCTTCTGTGCCTCTATTCCTGTATTTATAAAGCATAATAATGTTGAAGAGTTTTGGTGGGGATTAATGAAATAATGCCTGAGTATATTAAAATATTTAGATACTGGCTTATTACTTAATGTTGTAATATATTTATAAGTTGCTTTCATCTATCTGGAAGCCATTTCCTGATACATTAATGCTCATAGTGAAGGAATGAAAGTCTCAGAAAAAATATCAACCTAAGAGCCTCTGCCTTCTGTTATTTGTTATTCTGTGTTTTCTCGTTCCATCATATTTCACAGACTATACAAGTCTCATAGACAGAACAATTACCTGAGTTTAATGTCTTCTCTAAAATCTATGTTTATATAAATCATGGTCACTTTGTCCCTGTCCAATTTTATTTATGGATAGCTTAATATTTTTGGACTCATGGGTAATCAATAACTGCTTTGTAACCATTTTCAGCTCATTTTACTTATAATAAGGTAGAAAGCTCAGCTCACAGACTCAGTTCCATATGGCCTAACCTATGATCACAAACTTCCTTCCCCCCAAAATGATTTCTCTTGAAATTTTGATTAATAAGTAAAAGAGGCAGAAAAAAGAGGTTTTCAATTTATTACCTCAGGTAGACATTTATTCATTGAATTATTTATTTTATCAAGATACACTAAGCAAGTGCCTAACCAGGACTGTACTTTTTAAGTAACTAGAAGAGATCAGATACTTTTTGCTTAAAGCCAGAAAGGCTTTCCATTCTGATTAATAAAGGTGATGTTCAGGGAGAGATCCAAATCTATAAACACCTAAGTATATAGTATTCTTTCATCCGAGATAAGAGAATGATATACTGAACACAAGGGTACTCGAAAAAATAAAAAATAAAAAGGTGAAAAAATTCCAACTGGGTGCGTGTCAGTGGAGCCTCATCTGAAAAGATGAGTAGGACTTATCAGCTGGATGGAGATTGGAGGATTAGGCTTTCAAGGGATAGGCTATTGATGTCATTAATTTTATAGTTTTTTACTGCAGGATAGGCAGGACTCTTATATATAGCATGAGCTAAACACAAGAAAAGAAGACAACTGAAAAATTAGGAAGATAACAAATAGTGAGTTTCCTCCAAGGTCTTTGTTGGAATTAATGTGAATATGGCTGTTCCTTAGGAGGAAGAAAAGGAGAAGTATAAAATCATCACTTTACCCATGAATAATACTCCAGAATAAGTCTTTACCTGCTGCAAAGTGACTTTATGACAAAAACTGAAATTTGTAAAGGGTTAGAGACAAAGGGATGCCTCATTCCTACCCTCGTTTTCACTGCCTTCCTTTCTGAATAACAGTCCAAAAGCCCTTTGGTGAAGACAGGCAAGGTAGGCATCCACAAAATGTTGGTGACTGGAGTTGAGAAAAATGAGAATCGTGCATGTCCCACTTTTATGATTCTTGAATATCTGTACTTCACTAGGAAGTGAACTCCAGAGGACAAGACATTTTCAGTTTCACTTACCACAGCATAAAAATAAAAAAGCAAGTATGGCTTATTCAGAACACCCAAAGAATTATGGTAGGAAATGCTATAAATCATACGTGTTTCAAGTTTGAGCATCCCTAATCTAAAAATCCAAAAATGTTTGCAAATACAAAACTTTTGGAGGACCCACAGGACAGCACAAATAGAAATTTTCCATATCTGACCTCTTTCCTTAGGTCATAGTCTAAATGCAGGTGCACTGAAAATATTGTGTGAAATTACATTCCGGCTATGCAATTATGGTGTACATGAAACACAAGTGAATGTCTTTAGACCTGGATCCTGTCCCCAAGATGTAGATATAAAAGTCCTCAAGATTATGTACATGCACATTTTCCAGCATCCAGAAAAATCTGAAATCCAAGACACTGGTGGTCCCAAGTATTCAACTTGTAGAAATCTTGCTTATTTGAATTGTTGGTATCTCTTCTCTAGAATGTAATCTTTATAATTGATTTTTTAAAGTTCTATTCACTACCCAAAGTAGTACCTGGCAGACGGTTAGTGCTTAACAAATAAATTTAAAATTAAAAAAGGAATGGTTTGAATAATACAGATATATGTATGAAACAGTAAATCATTTAATCTTAAACACTAAATAATACTTTGTAAAATGTCCATTTATAGTTGATTAAATAATAATATAGTAAGGGAAACTTAAGTGGCATTTTAATGAGCATTTTGTCTTTGTTCAAAATTTATTGTTGGATTGCAAAGCCAAAGAGTCTGTTTTAGGTAACTATGGCACAAAGGATGAAATTACAGCTATTAGAGTACAGATAGAAAGCACATCTAAATATATATTTAAAAATGTATAAAGAAAGAAGTCTCACCTGAATTCTAGCCAGAAAAATGCAAAAATTTTGAGGATTTTAATGAAAATGATTGCAAATAGAAGTCAAATGTAAATAGAATTCAAAGATCATAAAAATATTTATCTTTTTAAAAAATATTTTGGATTTATAGTATCTTTATATTTTTTTCTCAGATATTGCATATATGACACAAATGCATGACATAATGAATTTGTGTGTGTGTGTGTGTGGTACCCAGGATTGGGTACTAGGGGTTGATCATAGTAGTGTTCTAACTCCAAAGCAATATCTCCATTTCCTTTGTAAAAAAAATTTTATTCTGAGACAGGTTCTCACTAAGTTTCCCAGGCTGGCCTCTAACTTGCAGTCCTCCTGCCTCAGCCTACTGACATTATGATATTTTTAAAGAAGTCACAACTTTGGATGCTGAAAACACACATATAGCCTAATAATATTCAGAGATGATCTAAATACTCCTTGAAACTATATCCTTCAAGAAACATTTGGAAATGGGATACAAAAAAAAGTCATGAGAATAACTTAAAATATTTTGAATGGCATCATCTGTTGAAAAATTTAAAGAAAATGATGATAGGAGATGAAAGTGATAATGGTATTCCTTTTGGATTCATGACTAAATGATTGCTCATTTCTTCTCATTGTGACAGTATCTGGCCCTCTAATGCCTGCAAAAGAGAAATTATTAAACATTTCCTGGAGAAATAAATACAACAAATGAAAATTTCATTGTATTAAAGCACTACTAATAACACAGCTAAAATATACATAAAAGTCAGACAGAAATTTAATTAAAAATACTTTAGAAAATAGCAAGTAATACAATTACACAGCTTGGAACTTTATAAAAATTTTATTAATTACATGTAAAACAGATTTGTTATAAAATATTAATTATTTTAATATGCATGTTGTGAATATTTGTTTTTCAGTCCACTTGGTGGACACAGGTATTTAATAGGCAGAGAGATTCTGATTTTCAATCCTTTAAAGAATATTCAGGTAGAAATTTGGAGCAGTATAATACATGTGACAATATATTGCTTCATATATTCACCAGTTTATAAAATGTGCTCATGAGGACAGATTGCTTTACAAATCATGAATATGTTGTAAAAGGTACATAAAAATTAATAAATTGTAGTTTTCCACTTATTCAAATTATCACCAAGACTCTTAAGTGTGTAAATTTTTTGAAGACTTTGAAATTTGTATTGGATATTAGTATTTAATTGTCTTAAATCACATTATTCACTGAATATCCATTGTATAAATCTACATAACTTTGGAGTACTTTGCATGTCTAAGGTATGAATATTTATATTTTCAATGCATGCTTCAAGCTACCTATACTGAAAATTACTAAACACGAATGTTAGTAAAATGCAAATGTGACTGAGAGTGCTTGGGCTGTATATTTTGACATTTCAGTAGCCCTTCTTCCAGTTGACATTTGAAGATCTTGTCTCAACTCATTATTTCAGGGCTTTAATGGTCTCATTTTATCTTTAGTGTTGTTTTTTTTAATGTCTTAATTTCTTATTCTATGTAAAAAATATAGAGGAATGAAAGTTCAATCATATACCTATTAGAGATTTTGCTCAATAGAATTGTAATAGTTCCATTCTGTTTGTCTCTTAATGTGGTTGTATAAATGCAGTAGAAATACAAGCTATTTACTTAATAGATTACAATGACTTTCTGCAGTCACTGAGAGAAAAGTACTTTTTTTGGTTTTCATAGTTCATATGACATTTGTAATGTTGAATGAATATATATAGAAAGAACATCCTTGAATACTTTAGTAGTGTTTATCCCTTGGAGTTTGGGAATAAAAATACAGAAGGCTGGAGCTGAATGCATCCTGTGAGATCATCCCTCTGATGTACCTATGACAAGAGCAAGGCTGGGTGGTGGCTCAGATACCATGGCCAGCACCAGCAGTTCATGACTAAAAGGGCAGACTTTGGATACAGTTACAGATTCTTTCCTGGACATAGTATCATCAGGCTGGGTTTATCAAATAAACCAGGAATATTTTTTTTCTCTTGATAAAATGTATTTCAAGTAGAATGCTACATGCTCAGGTCAGTAAGAATGGTTAATATTATATGCTGCCTTTGGCATGTAAATGTAGACTGCTAGAGGAAGTGTAGGGCATTTAAGGCATTTAGTTTGTTGATTCTGGGATAACTGGAAAAATTGTAGCATTTCCTACCAAATAAGAGTAATTGTAATTGTAGCATTCCCTACCCATAAGCCCTCCTTTCCAGCTAAGTTACTTGACAGAGAGGCTTAGCTGGGAATCCGACTCTGCATAGAAAAGTTCAGAACACGTAAAGTTTTGTGTTCAGGGATGCAGGATCAAATCACACCTGCCATTAGTTTAGGCCTGAACCTGTAGATCAAGAATAATAACTGGCCTTTGGCCTTAATGCACAACCCTGGGTCCCTTCCCACATTTACTCTATGGTCTATTTGTCTGAATCCTGGCCTTTGAAACTTGCTTTGGTCTTCTAGGATAGCTCCCAAAGGGTACTTTAGTTTGTCTCTCTGATGTCTGGAGTTCTGCTCGTTGTACACAGACTGACCTGAGGTTGCCTGCCCAGCTGCCTACCTTGAATTCCTGGCAGTGCTTTGCTTGCTGTTGAGTCACCTTCTTAACCTCTG
The DNA here is from genome assembly GCF_964194105.1 of Spermophilus citellus. Taxonomy (NCBI): domain Eukaryota; kingdom Metazoa; phylum Chordata; class Mammalia; order Rodentia; family Sciuridae; genus Spermophilus; species Spermophilus citellus. The sequence continues at coordinate 66,710,372 of NC_138192.1, forward strand.
TAGGATCTTTGTTCTAGATGGTCAGCTCTTTCTTATAGCCATATTTCTTGCATGTGGAGTCTCTTATGTTACTACCCTCAGAAGCAGCTACATTGGACACCTTAGCAACGGACTTTCTTAGGGAATAAATAAAATTCTAACTTCTGACAACTATGATCTCCACAGTTCTTCCATGTGGAATTGCATTTCCAAACTATGTACCAATAGCTATTTCCAAGTACTTACTATGCACCCCCACCACTTTTCTTTGTTAACCAATAGCATTTTTTTATGAGTTAACCAGAAGTTCTATATTTTATCTTATAACCAAGGGAATTATGTTTATGTGAGTTGAAACATGAGAAATAACTATACTTGAGAAGTTAAAAAAAATCCTTAAACCAAATCAGTGGTTTAGTTTTAAAAAGTTTAAAACAAGATTACAAAGACCTTTTACAATTGAATTTCTCAGTCATGGAACTGTAAAATTAATTTAAACCAAACAATTATTTTTGCAGTGCTTCAAAAATTATGAATGATCTTTCAGCTAGCTGACTCACTTGGAGGAAATGAGGTTTTACCATGCATAAACTACTTTTAAAACCACATAGTTTGGGTTTGATTTAAAAATGAACACATCAGTTTTGAAGAAGGCCTGAATTGGCAAAAGTGCATTTGTCTCAAGGCAGCATCCATTCTTTGCTTTAAGATTCACAGCTGCACACAAGGTAGCAGGTATTTTTTTAAAAGATTGACGTGAAAAAAATTAAATTTCACATGGATTTTCCCTGACTTTACTAACATTTGGTGTGCTAATTTTTTTTCTGTAACACTGTTTAAGGCTGAGGATTAGGACTTCTTGATGCAAAAGACACAAATACTTGCTGTTCTCTAAACTTATTTGCAACTTTGACTGTCATATGATATTTCTACTTTCCATTTTCTTTTTTATAATGTCTTTATTTTTTGTTCTTTTTGGTTATACATGACAGTAGAGTGTATTTTGATATATCATACATATAGAGAGTATAACTTTCCATTTCTGTGGTTGTACAAGATGCACCTCCCTCATAAGTCTACTAGAGCTACAAAATACTTCCAGTTTTTTGGGGAGTTTGGGGTTTGCTTGTTTACAAGAAGGTACCCCCCCACCAAAGAAGGGATGAAACAGATTTTTCCAGTTAATAGCGACTATAATGATGACTAAGAGTATCAAGGGAAAAAGTTGGATATGAGAGGTAAAAAGAGAAAGAAAGGTTTTTAGTTGTATCTGATAGAACAGGGGAGAACTGGAAATTTTTCAAGTAGGATAATCTATTATAAATTGTTCCTAAACTTTGTCTTCATTCTTCTTAACTAAGGTCTTTCCAAATCATTAACATCTTTTTTCCCCTTAGAGGAAGAGAGTGCAAGGAGTCATACATTGAGGAACCTTCCTAAAGAAGTTTCAAAGATTGCACACCCCACCGTTTTTTTTTTAATTGGCTTATTTCACTTAGCATGATTATCTCCAGATCCTTACATTTATCAGCAAAAGTCATAAAATCATTTTTATGGCTGAGTAATATTTCATTGTGTATATATACCATGTGTTCTTAACCATTCATTTGTTGAAGAGCACCTAAGTTGGTTTCATACCTTAGCTATTGAGAATTGAGCTGCTGTAAATATTGATATGGCTCTGTCACTGTAATATGCTGATTTAAACTAGTTTGAATATATATCAAGGAGTGGTATAATCGGGGCAAACGGTGGTTCCATTTCTAGTTTTTTGAGGAATCTCCGTACTGCTTTCTAGAGAAGTTGCATCAAATTTGCAGTCCTACAGCACTGTATGAATTTACCTTTCACCCCTATCCTCACCAACATTATCTTTTATTTTATTCTTGATTGTCGACATTCTGACTGGAATGAGGTGAAATCTCAGGGTAGTTTTAATTTGCATTTCTCTAATTGCTAGAGATGCTGAATATTTTTATACATATTTGTTGACCATTCACATTTCTTCTATGAAGGTGCCTACTTAGTTTCTTTGCCCATTTATTGATCGGGTTATTGTGTGTGTGTGTGTGTGTGTGTGTGTGTGTGTGTGTGTTAAGTTTTTTGACAAACTATAGCATCCAATCTTCCATCCAAACACTAGTAATAAAGTAGGAATAGTGTGAATATACCTCAATATTTTAAAAGATAGATTCATTCTAATGAAAGAAAATTTGAAAACATTCCCTTTAAAAACTGGAACAAGGGCTGGGGTTCTGGCTCAGGGGCAGAGTGGGAGGCCCTGGGTTCAATCCTCAGCACCACAAAAAAATAAATAAAATAAGGGTATTGTGTCCAACTACAACTAAAAAATAAATATTAAAAAGATGTGAAACTTGTTTAAAAAAAACTGAAACAAGACAGGGATGCCCTCTTTCACCACTTCTATTCAACCTAGTCCTTAAAACCCTAGCTAGAACAATAGGAATAAAGAAAGAAACTGAAAGGATACCAATAGGAAAAGAAGAACTCAAACTATCCCTATCTGTCCAGGAGATAATCCTATATTGAGAAGACCCAGAAAACTTCTAGAACTCATAAATAGATCAAGCAAAGTAAGCAGGATATAAAATTAACACCCCTAATCACTTCTGTTACTATATACCAAAGATGAATTAGTGAAAGAGAAATCAGGAAAACTATCCCATTCACAATAGCCTCAAAAAATATTCTTGTGAATTAATCTATCAGAAGAGGTTAAAGACTTTTACATCGAAAACTACAGAACACTAAAGAAACAAATTCAAGAAGGTCTTAGAAGAAGGAAAACACTCCCATGTTATTGGATAGGCAGAATTAATATTGTCAAAATGGACATACTACTAAAAGTGCTATACAGATTTAATGCAATTTCTACCAAAATTCTAATGACATTCTTCATAGAAATAGAAAAGTCATGAAATTCATTTGGAAAAATATTTAAAAAAAAGGAGGCCCAGAATAGCCAAAGCAATCCTTGGCGAGAAAAGTAAATCAGGAAGTATCACAATATCAGAAATTAAATTATACTACAGAATTATAGTAACAAAACCAGCATGGTATTGGTACCAAAATAGACATGAAGACCAATGAAACCAAATAGAAGACACAGCGACAAACACACATATGTACAGTTATTTCATACTAGATAAAGTTTGTTTATGCCATAAACAAACATTGGAGAAAAGGTAGCCTCTTCAACAAGTGGTGCTGGGAAAACTAGAAATCCATATGTAGCACAATAAAATTTAAGTTACATCTGTCACCCTGCACAAAACTCAACTCAAAGTGGATCAGGATGTAGGCATTAGACCAGAGAATCTGCACCTACTAGAAGGAAAAGTAAGCCCAACTCTCCACCAAGTTGGCTTAGGAACCAACTTTCTCAAAAAGACTCTTGGAGTTCAATAAATAAAACCAAGAATCAACAAATGGGATGCTATCAAACTGAAAAGTTTCTTCTACAGTAAAGGAAACAATCAAGAGCATGAAGAGAGAGCCTATAGAATGTAAAAAAAAATCTTTGCCACCTGCACCCCAAGTAGAGCATTAATCTCCAGGATATATAAAGAACTCACTAATTTTTAGCACAATTGTATTTAAAAGACTGTTGTTTTGCAAGAATTTCCCACAATTCCATCTTGACAATGAAAATTATTCATATATTTATATTTACCAGTGCCAGGCTTTTTCCACATAGGAATTACTAATTTTAATTTTGAAGTTGAAGAAAGAGGCCAATGGGATTAAGCCACAAACTCAAGGTCATGTAGTAGGTAAGAACTGAGGTGTGATTTCAAGTCTGCCTAATTCCAGAACCCCTGATCCTTCCACTAGGTATGGGCTCTACGGGCTGTTGACATGTTCCTTAATGCTGCAGTTCATAGTCAGCTATGCCTGCAGTAACTAGTGACATTTTGCACAAAAAGAATTTCTATTGCAACTCAAAGCATGGCACTCACTGGATACTCTCCACTCAACTCCTTTCCCTGATTTACTTGTTGCTGATTCAGATTCTCTCCAGCACTGAGTGGAATCAAGATAGGTAATAGACCAAAATAGAAGGTAGAGGCCCTGCCAGAGGAGTGTGCTAGTTTAGAGCCAGCTGTCAATGTGAGGACAAAAGGTTTTACGGTGTTGCCTAGGGCACAGTTTCTACCTGTCTGCCCTTTCATCCTCTGAACTATTCCTGTCAGAAAGGATTCTCAGAAGTCATCTCTTTTTAATTGTTCATATCTTACTGAGAAATTCTTTTGTTAAGTAAACTTGCCCTGGGAATATTCATTATCTATAATTTGAAGTTAAATCATTTGTCTCTCAATAGAAAAATTTCATGAATCAAAGAAATGAGAAAGGTCTTTGAAATGAAGGGCATGTGTTCATTCATTTACTGATTGACTAATTCAATGAGTGCCTTGAAAACACCAGGTCTTGGCAAGACAAAATGAGCAAAAGAGACACAGTCATTGTTTTCACAGAACTTAAGCTCAAATAGAGAAAGAAAAAAGCAAATAATTACAAATAAAATGTGATAAATGCCATGACAGAATGTAGTGAGATGATACTGACCTTGCAAGTCTAGGGATTGTGTGTGTATATGTGTGCGCACACGCAATTTTTGGAAAGCAGTGGTGTCTTCAGCTCTAGCTAAGGCAGTATAAAATGGGGGGGGGGGGAGAAATCTATTATTGAACAGTATCTTTTTTTTTGCAAACAAATATCTATCAAATGAGGCATTTAAGATAAATTATTTCAAAGTGTTTATATACTTATTTTTTATTTTATATTTTAAGATTTAAATGTATTTCCGCATGTGTCAGTCCTGATCAGGAACTTGAAAAGCAAAGATATTATTATTCCTACTTCATGGAGAGTCAATGATGCATCTAATGTATAATGAGCCATTCAGTGATACAAATGAGACTCCTGATCTCCAAGTTTTGGCTTGCTGGTGCCTGAAGGTCAATTCAGTACCTAAGCAGGGCCAACAAGGTAGGACAAGGCACCCAGGACTTTAGAAAGTCAGAAGCAAAGCTTAGTGAGATGAGAATGAAAGAAGAAACAAGCGTACTTTGCTCACTTTAGGATTTTGCTTTGAGTTGGTTTGAAAGTGCTGGCTAGAAAGTTCATGCTCATAGCATAAGAATTGAAAGTTGGAATATATACATTTCCAAATGGAAAACAGAAAAATAATTTTGGGATGGCAGTGGGACCTATCTCCTTTGATGAACATCCTTTGCTATCAAAAAGAAACCAAAGGACTTCCTATGTGGAAAGTACCATACAAAAGGGTTATTATTGTTGTTGTTTTCAATACTATAAAACAACAAAAATTAGTTTTTGTTCATGTTTTTAAGATACTTATATAAAGTAATAAAGTTTATATCAGCTCTCTTTTGGAACATATATATTTAAACTGATTGAGCAATAAAACAATTATAGTTATTAGCGGAATCAAGGTTTACCATGAAGAAAAATATGTTAATTTTATTCTGAACTCTTTTATGAGGCTTATGAGGGTTGTGTAAATCCTTAAGAATCCTATAAATAATGTGAACAGATAGCCAAGATATTTTTTATTTGTGCTGAGGAGAGAATGAGTCTGGACAGGAGATTTTTTTTCTGCTTTTGAATATAAAGCTCATCTCTCCCCAAGAATTAAGATTACATTAAGCTGGTCCCTGAGCTTCCTGGCAGGCTTGAGTCACTCTTTACCCCCTCTTAGAAAGGAACATCAGTGTAAATTCAGATTTATCAACCTCAGTTAACATAGAGAGAGATGCTTCATTTCTTGGCTAATGGGAGTTTATGGGAAGAACTACCATAATCACATTTCCAAGGAGGCAATGTCCTTCCTGATCCTCTGCTATGTCAACATGAAAGTTTTGTTTTCCCTAGTTTCAGAGAGCAGCATGGGGTTTCTTTAATCTCCCCAGTGTCTGACATCAGTTACAGCACAAAATCCTGGAGGGTAGGTTTCTCATCCTTGGTGCAGCGAAACAGGAGGGGAACAAGTTCAAGGATGATGGCAGAACAGCTACCCCTGCAGCAACAGCAAAGGGGGGGAAATAGAAGCAATGTCATTGAACAGGTGGGCACACCTGACACAGGCACAAGCCTTCCTGTATGTCTGTATATCTTATTATGGCCACGAAGCAGTGGGTTTAATGAGGAGCCTTAGCCAAGACAGACACATGGTGTAACGAATAATCACCAATAGGAAACACCTTTTCTTCAGAAAGGTCAGCAACTGTAACTGTGGGAAACATAATTCATATAGAAACAATGCTTTCTTATTTTGAAATACTCTGGTAATTATTTTCAAATAACCCTTAATGGAAAATTAAAACCGGCTTTCTATGGTTTGAAAAAACAATGCCACTACTTTCAGCAAGAGCTGTTGCCACCAAGTAGTAAGCAGTTTTCCATCATCATTCAAAGCAACCTTGACTATAGATCAGGTCGCATGCACTCCAGGCTATTCTCTTGAAAATATCTAGCAAATGAAACTCTATGACCTTTTCTGGCTTGTGCTAGAGACATCATAGCTCAAAGTCAGGATGGTCTTTCTGAACTCTGGTCCTCTGGCAGGACTAAGCTGTTTACATTATTTATGGTTCTCAGTACATGTCCATCACTTAGAAGGGGTCTTATAAGCTAGTACTCTGGCTGAAAAACATTTACAAAGTTCCTACAAATTGACAAGAATGGATAAGCCCTAATTCCTATCCTTCAGGAAAATATATTGCATAGTAGTGATTTTCTTGAAAAAAAAATGAGTATAAATAAAAGCACAAACATGGAAGAAACTATCACTCTGAGAAGTGAACCTTGGACTCACTATAAGAGTATGAACAAAGAAGGCTTCACAGAGGAGGGGTCCAGACCTAAAAAACCCATTTCCTGCTATTCTATTATAGTTCAATCCATTCTATTGCACTCATGTTCATTTGATTCACTTTAATTTTGTTTGTTGCAACTCACGTCAATATAAATAATAACAAAGCGCTCATGTGTTGGTATAGAAAGGAGGTTCCCTCTGAACATCATGTATCATAGAACAGTAAGTGTCTTGGATTAAGAGAAAGAAGTCTGTCGAGGGTAGTGATCCAACCAACCCAACATATTAAATGCCACTCCATGAATGCTTTCAGCAGAATAGGGAGATTGAAGAGTGCTGGGTGTGGGTAAAAAAGCAGAAGACACAGCCTTGAGACATCCCAGTGGGAACAGAGGAGGGTATAATTTCTCCATGGAAATGGTCTTAGGATATAGGAGGTCAGAGTGATATTATATAGAAAAGAAAGTGAGAGAACAGAATTTTGAAAAATGATAGAATTTTATATTAGTTTTGCACAGTGAGCCACAAAGCGCTTATTGATATGTTTCATCATAATTAAAGCTTAGGAAGAAAAAGGATGCCTAGTGACATGATTCATCCAATTAATGAAGAATAGAGAAGGGTTTTTGTGATAAATAACGGTGGTGGGCTTCAGAAAAGTGAAATCTGAAAAATCCCCAGATACGTTGTTGCTGGTTTCCAAGAAGAATTACCATTTTTATTTCCAATAAGAGTGGTTATTTGTGAGAGATTCAAGCCAATGGACAAAGGAACCAGAAGTGTAACAATTTTTTTAAAAAAATTCCAATACAAGTATGACATGCTGCACTTTGATAATAACTGTACTTTTATATCCATAAGTGATGGAAGAAATTTTAATAAAGGAAACAACGATGGATAGCTATTTTCAGAATCACATGAAATATATGAATGACTGAACAATGCAATAATCACTGTTACAACAGCTTATCAAAAATAGTAACACTGTTTTATTATAGTCATTACCAAAGTATTTGGGGCACAGTCTTCTAGAGGTGAGAGCTTATGCTTTACCTTATTATAAGAAGAGGCATCGCAGGTCATATCCCCTGCTTGTCCTTTCTAACCATGGAAAATTACTTTTTGTTTTATTCCAACTCTTTTTTTAAAAATTGTATTTAAATAGATTTTTTTTCTCCAAATGCAAACTTTATTTTGCATAATCTTGTTAGGTCACTAGAATTTTTGAAAAATTACATATGTATTGTTGGTAATATTTTCAACATTGGGGGAAAATATGATATCAAATGCCAGTAGCAAAATGACAATTTACTGTCATATATCTTAATTGATTAGAACTTTCTGATTTACAATTTAGACACCCGCAACCATCCAGAGATATGCCTCAAACCTCTTTGCTACAAAGGGTTCCACCTAGCCAGAGAAATGAAAAGCAGTGATGAGATACTCATGCTTAAAGAAAATAAGCTGCTGAGTTGGAATGTTTCATTCTCCTCATCCTTCTCATTTTAAGATGATAAGCACATTGGCTTCTGGAAAGGCTGGGGAGATCTACAAGCATGAGCCAGTGTGCAAAGCAAACTGGGCTGGATACACTGAAGGGCGATTTGGACTCAGCTGGGTCAGCATGGCTGCACAACACTTCCCTTTGCAGTGTGAGATTTATGACAAAGGTGATTCTAAAAGGTCATGATCATCCTTGCTGGGACAGAATGTAAGAGTCCATTTAGCCTTACAAGTAGTTAGCTGCCTTCATGGTTTGGTTTTGGGGGATACTGGGCTGAGATTTCCTACCTTCAAACATTGTCCATACCTGCTTTTTTTTTTTTTAAACCTTAGGGTTGAAGAGAGACTTTTGGAGTTCTTTATTAAGATATAAATAAAAGCCGGAGTCATTACCCCATACTCTTATATAGTATGATACTTTAGCGTTTCACTCTTCAACAGTAAAAAGTAGGGTAAAACACAAAATAACCACTTTAGCACTAGAGAATCATCCCCTAGAGAAATTCCCCTCTTTCATAACTTGGTTGAGGCTTTCTGCCATTGTACTTGTGGGACAAGGCCAGGAACAATGCACAGCACCTTTATGCTGCAATCTAATTTTCAGTGATTCAGTTTTGAAGCCAGCCCTGCTGAAGGGGGCCTGGCTGAGTCACACTTTTTGTTCCTGGGCTTGCCTTCTGTCTTGGCACTGGGAGACAAGTGATTTGCAAGCTTTGGGCCAGAAAAGGTCACTTCCTTCTTAGTTCTACAGCACAGCACCTCAAGTGATAACATAACAGTTCAAATACTTGGACTTGAAGCAAAGGGACCCGACTCTGACACTCATTTGCTGTGCAATCTTGCAGAGCCCAGGAAGCCTCTCCAGCTTCCCTTTCTGTCTTGGATCAAGGAGATGGATCTATGATCATTGCCTTAGATATTAGATGACACCTGTATCTAGGAAGTAAAACCAGCAACGACCCAAAGTGAGTTGGCTATAATTGCTTGCTCATAATCTTCCCACACTGAGTCGCATTTTAAATGTTATATTTTAGTTGCTTGGAGAGAGTGAGACATTTTAAATCTATTTTTAGTATAAACAATGGGGACAAGTTCTGCAGTAAATGCTAAATTTCAAAACTGCATCCCTGGTTGTGTTTTTAAAGTTTTAAAACACCCCAACTATTTAAACAAGGCCGCTTGACTAATGGCTGTAAGCTGGCTATAATTGGTTGTGATATATTTAGGGAAACTTTCATTTTGCAGAAGTTAAAGAGGCTCCAGTTAGGTGACCAGATGGTTAGTAGCAAGGTAGGCTGGATATTTGTTCATTACAAAGAGGGATGCAGATTTCCTGTAGTAAAGAGGCTGCTTTCTGGGGGTGGGGGGGCTTTTAGATATACTTTTAGATGTATCATTTTCCTTGATGCATAACAGAACATCACAATCATAATTTAAGTCATAATTACATTTTTTTTTTTGCATTGTAACCTTGACAGTATAACGAGGACTAAATAGGTTAAAAGTCACTCCAGACTATCCCCTTGCTATCCTGGTTCTAGTTAATAAGTGCAATGTTAAACAAAGTTTCTCAACTATGAATAATGAACCTCTTTTTAAAAAAGCAAATGAAAAACAGTAGTGACCTTTCACTGGTGACCTAAAATTCTTCAAATGTATAATCATATATCATATAGAAATGAATACACGGAATTGATTTCAAATGTGCACAGCTCTTAATATATTGACAACCTAAATACATTCACCATTTCAATACCCCCCAAACAAATCAATTGAAATGAATAATTGTAATTTAATAGGATGCTAAGAATTTCCTTGTTGGAATAAACACCACAGTGAAGAACAGGGCACTAATATCTCTGTAAAAACTGCCCCCAAACCCCACATAGTTCAGTCTGATGCAAGACCTCTGAAGCAATCAGGGCAAGATCTACTTTAGATTTTGAAGACTTTAGATCTTAGAAAGAGTAGTACCCAATAATCAAACACGCCAAAATCTTTGCATCAAAACACGAGTAAATAAACTAAGTGAAATATAATTTAAAACTATAAATAATCTCATGTTCATTATAGGTCTAATTTTGCTATGGAATGAGTGAAAATCATTTATCCTATTCTTTTGGACTCTCAGAACTTACTGCTTTTAGAATTGTGTATATAGGTCTACAGGTCTCTATTACCATATGCTATGTGATGACTTAATTTTATATTCTAGAAAACCTTCTGTTACATAGAATAATGAGAAATATTTTTGGTCTTCATGGGATGAACACACCATATATGCATTAAGTTCATTTCATTGTATTTACATTCCCAGTTTCAATGTATTTAACATATTTTTGTAAGCATTCTTTAAATCCCTATCCTTGAATTTCAAAGAGCCTCAGACTCTAGTTTGAGGAATTAATCAATATCCAATAAACTGGAGTGCCAAGACGGTACATCCTAGATGCCGCTTAAGTGGTTTGGCTCATGAAATATGAAAAGAATCTTGTTACAAAGTAGTGGGCACTGACCTTAAGTTCTGAGCTATAACAGTGAGATGGAGGTATTTGAGGAAACCATCCCATGATAGAAATCATCCTTTGGTCTTTATGTATTTTGCTTCATTGGAAACCTGAAATCCCAAGGTCACGTAGTGTTAGAGCTCAGAGCTACTGAATTTTTGGCATGTTTTTGAACTAATAGATGCTACTGACACATTATTGTTTCACCCCTTAATCGTTCTAATTTGCTCTATGTTCAAAGAAGAATGCTCTGGAATTAGCATGAGGCCTAGGGTTTGCCTTAATTCTGTCTCATTTTAATGTTTTGTTTAGCTCTGGGCAAGTCACTTTTTCTAATTCATTCCCAGTTGTTTTATCTGTAAAAGAGCTCACTCTGTCTCATCAAGTGTAGTAGGGCTTACTGAGAATATGGATGTTTGGGCAGGTTCTTTGTAAAATGAGATACAGTCAGAATTTAAATGATTATTTATCAACCACAAAACCTCTGGACAAGAGCAGAAAATAGGTCCCTCTGCTGACCTGTGCTCTGGGTCAACAGATATATTGATTTAAGTGCTGGGCACCCTGCTTTCTCTGCTCCTCCATCTCCCATTAGCCAAGGGATTTCTTTTTTTTTTTTTTTTTTTTTTTTTTTTTTTAAAGAGAGAGTGAGAGAAGAGAGAGAGAGAGAGAGAGAGAGAGAGAGAATTTTTTTTAATATTTATTTTTTAGTTCTCGGCAGACACAACATCTTAGTTTGTATGTGGTGCTGAGGATCGAACCCAGGCCGCACGCATGCCAGGCGAGCGCGCTACCGCTTGAGCCACATCCCCAGCCCAAGCCAAGGGATTTCAAAGTGACAAATTTAAAGACATAAGTGTGACTACTTTGAAGACTCAATATTTCTTTTCCTTTTTAAAAAATTTTCTTAATAGTTTTGTATTTTTTGTGTCTCTACCTCTCCATCTTAATGTAAGCTCTTTCAGCCAGGATCTGCCTATTCATCTGCACATCTCTCACAGTTGCTTCTACCCCATCATCAGCAATTTGTTTTTGTTTGTTTGTTTTGCTTAAAACAACAGTTGAGTGGTGAATAAAAATAATAAAATAAAAACATACCATTTTAAAAAATGAAGTATACTTAAAGACTCACTTTTCCAAAACAGGGATACATCTAATCCTATACAGATTTTTATTCTAATAATTCAGAGTTTTTTAAAAGAAAACAAAATCTACATTAACCTTTTGATATGATTAAAAAACATTTCTAACATATCCTCTACTATGAAACTAAACGAAACTTTAATCTGAAATAAAAGGACATGACTGGACAAATGGTTAATAAAAAAGATAAAGTGAATAAAAGATTCTGTAATTCCCAATATTCTGTGTCATATGTTATTACCAAAACTTACTATAAGAATTTGCAGGAATGCTATTAGATTAGTATAAAGGCAGATTAGACTTGTGGGGGAATTGATCATGTTTTTAAGTCTTACCTATATACAAAATTACATATAAGAGGTTGTGAGGGGAATGGGAAAATAAACAAGGAGAGAAATGAATTACAGTAGATGGGGTAGAGAGAGAAGATGGGAGGGGAGGGGAGGGGGGATAGTAGGGGATAGGAAAGGTAGCAGAATACAACAATTACTAATAGGGCATTATGTAAAATTGTGGATGTGTAACCGACGTGATTCTGCAATCTGCATTTGGGGTAAAATTGGGGGTTCATAACCCACTTCAATCTAATGTATGAAATATGATATGTCGAGAGCTTTGTAATGTTGTGAACAACCAATAAAAAAATCAAAAAAAAGAAAGAATTATATGTATTATAAAGAAATATAACGAATGTATATATTTTTTAAAAAAGGATTTGTTCATTATCCCACAATATTTTAAAATGTTTATTAGAACTTAAAATGATTTTCATGTGGGCTGTGGCTGTGGCTCAGTGGCAGGGAGCTAGCCTAGCATGTGTGAGGCCATGGGTTTGATCCTCAGCATCACATAAAAATAAAGATATTGTGTCCAACTCCAACTAAAAAATAAACATTTTAAAAAATGATTTTCATGTAATAAAAGCTTTTCTTTTAATACATTTTTAGAATTTCCTTCATATATATTCATGACTGCATTTCTATTGATACATCCAAGTATTGATTTTCCTATATTTCAAGGATTGTGGTAGATTATAAAATATGGCCACACATTTCTTGTGCCTTTACACACACACTCACTTGCAATAAAATCACTGCTCTTCTCATTATGAGGAAGAGTCTCTTTCCCACCTAACCTACCCCTTGAATCTGGGCTGGCCTTGCAGCTTGCTTTGACTAATAGAATGTTCAGGAAGTGATAGCATGCAACTTTTGAGATGAGACCTCAAAAGACCTGCTAGCTTCTGTTTTGCCCTTCTGAACTCTGAGAGCAAGTAAGGAAGATGGACCACATGGAAAGTAAGTCCCTTGTAACCATCTCAGCTGAGACGTGAGAAATGTCACTGGAACCATTCTTGACATCCCATCCCCAGTGAACCTATCAATGACTGTAACCTTATGAGTGAGGTCAGGTGAGTCCAGCCAAAGATTTACCCAACTGAGCTGACCCCAAACCACAGAATCATGAGCAAATAAGTTTTTTTGTTTGTTTGTTTTGTTTTTAACCATTACATTCGAAATGGATTGAAATGCCTAAAAAACTAGGCAGTAAATAGCTGATGTCATAATTGTTGCTTTTTGTTTCCATTTGTTCCCTAGAAATAGAAAGTTGGGATTTGGAGTAAGCATAAAAACACGAAGTCCAATAAGAACTTAGAAATACTGTGGTATATGTAAATTTTTTGTACAACTAATTTTCAGAGTGTCGTTAAACTTTAAAATTTTAAAATGAAATAAATTATCAATTTCACATGTACGGTTATCTATACTGTAACTAATTTTGCATATCCATCATCAGCATGACTAAAATTAGTCATGATTTCAGATACAATTTAAGCCCTGATTCATATACTACACATTTATTTTCCCCCAATGAAAGAATGGATTCTTTCCTTACATCTGTAATTCTATTGCTTAATGTTACTTGTAAACAAAGCGCTCAGCTGGCATTAAATGAATTCATACACACGAACCCTGTCATGGTGTGGCTGCAATTTTTGGCTTATAATTTATACATTTAATTTTTTGCTTGTTTATTATGCTATTTACTTTATATTTATGAGTGATCTGCCAGTCCCATTAGGGAAACTTCTATAGGCGTCATCAAACACATTGACTACTATTTTTCAGTTAGGTAGACATTTTAAAGTCCAGTTATTATTTTTCTAGGAAACTGTACTTGGGATACTATACTCAAACAAAACTTTTAGAATACAATATAATAAGGTTTCCTTTAATAAAATATTATATATTCCCTCCTCCAGTTTGTTATGAAATGTGCTCTAAATAACTTCCCAGAGATATCATAGGTTTGCTATGGAAGAACTAATATGAGGCTGTTTTATAAAATCTGCTTAGATTGTTTTTAATATCCATTTTATTGTGGAGACATTGTCCTTATAGCATTTAGATTTGTTTTTAAGGAAGACAGAGGAAGCAGCATCAAATCATTTCTTATGTTTATTCTCTCTCTCTCTCTCTCTCTCTCTCTCTCTCTCTCTCTCACACACACACACACACACACACACCATGCACATGCTGTGTCAAACACTCTGCTTTGTGAGTCTATTTTGGTTTATAAATTTGTCTGTTTCCACCTTTTTCCAGAAAAGACAGTGGCATGTAGGATGACAAATAATAAATAAAGCTGGATGTGGTTTCACATGCCCATTATCCCAGATACTAGAAGCTAAGGCAGGAAGAACATGAGTTCATGGGCAACACAGTGAGACTCGGTCTCAAAAGATTTTTTTTTCCCAAATAAAAAAGCAAATCCCCCCCCCCCTTTTTTTTTTCACAGTGGTGAATGGTTCTATCTATGGAGTAGTCAAACATTTACTTCTTATGATGTTGTCACCTTTCATTTGCCTTGCCTTGGTATTCCTAAGATACCAAATTCACTTAGCTCAGTCTTTGTTTTCTTCACACTCAAAGAACTCACGATGAATCAGTATGTACAAGATATAGGTTAACACAGCAGAGAGACTTGGAAGTCCTGCTGCATATACCTAAAACATTTCCCAGAAAACAGCTTTACATCTCTTAAGTGTTGCCAAGACAAGAAAGCCAGTTATATTATTATATAGCAGGAATAGTGGCACTGGAAATCTGTGCCTTTCTCCTGTCACTGCTCCTACACAGAACAAGTTATTAAAAGACCACTGAATGCAGTGTTGAATATATATCCTACGAAAAGAGGCAAGAACTACCATGACTCGATTCTTCACCTTTCCATCTCTGAATATTACCCACAATATGATACTCATAAGAAGAGTTGGAGAAAACATTGAGCACAAATATGAAGTTAGTTATTTTTCTGATAAAAAGGCAGCCAATTTTTTATGGTATCTTCATTTAACAGTCAATCTCTGTTTGATATAGATCCTAGTAGCTTCATTTTCTGATTTAACATAAAGTGAATCTTAATTTCTATTAATCTTTTACTAATATCTGGTTTATTACTAATATTTTGATATTAATTATTATGTTACTACAACTGTGGTCTCTTCTTTATAACCCCATCTACAAGTGAATCTTGGATATTTATTGAACTGTATATAACAAATTTATGAATCTGTTATTGAAACCAAGTTTGTTCCCTTAATTCACTCCTTATTTGGTATATTCTAAATTTACTTCTCCAGAAGAGGTTATTATCAATTAACCTGTCTACCTTCCTGCCTCTCTCTCCATGTGACCAAAGGCAGATATAATCCTGTGCCTAGATTACTGTCATCAACAAGTAGATTATGGCTAATCAGTGGTCATGAGATAGGCTTCCTATTGGTTCCGAAAAACTTGCTCGCCCCAGTCATATTTTTTGAGTAAATAATCTGAATAATTAATTTGGATCCCTAAATCTGGTCAAAATTCTTCACTTTTTTAAAACCTGTACTAGAAATTCCATTCATGCTTATCTAAGAAGGTTGATGTAGAAGAAAGGAAACAAGAATTCTGAGAGGAGAGTAGCAATATGACCATGGCACTGTGGGTCTTTCTGGGCAAAATACACCAGGGGAGGACATAAATGTGTGAATCTGGTGCAGTGGTGAGCAAGGTCAAGAAAGCTGGCTTCATTATTTATTGGTAAAACAAACAAAATGAAAACACTCATCTTCTGAAGAAGATGATCTTTTCAGTGTTTAACAAGAGGTAGGGAGTGGAATGTCCTTTTTGGTAACTTCCATCCATTACCATAATCCTAGAATTTAGAGGTATGAGAAATGTATGTGTGGATGTCACTAATCATCATGATTAGAGCAAACATAATATGAACAAGTATAGAAACTCCCGATACCTAATGCTTAAAAAAGTATTCCAGACCTGTTTTTTTTTAAATTTATTTATTTAATTTTTTTTTTTTAATCACCAAAGTTTTCAAAGTGAGTCCTATAGAGCACATGGGCTCAAGCATCATAGAAGGGTGCACAGGAACCACTGGAGGGTAGCATCTGCCACTTCCAATAGGGTAACTCTCCTCACTCCTGTTTTGTGTGTTGATGATCAAGAGTCTTTCTAAGGAAATATTTCACTGTCAAATAAGTTTTTAAACCAAACTATGGATTTAACATAAGAACAAACTAAATTTTCAGAGTCCACACTTGGGTGGTTTTAATAAAAAAGGTCAGGGTGATTTTAAATAATAGCCACTACTACTGCTATGATTTAGCTAGGGTAAATTTTGAGCACACATGTTCCATTAATCATGCAGCAAGTTCTTGTCTTTGTCTATTAAGATAAGAATTGGGGCTGGGGATGTGGCTCAAGCGGCAGTGTGCTCGCCTGGCATGCGTGCAGCGCTGGGTTCGATCCTCAGCACCACATACAAATAAAGATGTTATGTACGCCAAAAACAATATTAAATTCTCTCTCTCTCTCTCTCTCTCTCTCTCTCTCTCTCTAAAAAAAAAGATAAGAACTGAGGCACTGAAGAATGAACTTAGAAAAATAAAATCCAATACAAAGAAAATCATGCATGTGATGTGGATGGCTAGTTTAGATAAATTTAATGCTGAAGGGATTAGTTAGTGTCCTGGATTGAAAACCCCAGATAAAACTCCAGATGGGCACTAAGTGAATACTTCAGAGAAAACTCCAGATGGGCACTAAGTGAGTACTTCTGGATGGAGATTGGGAACAGAGAAAGGAAAGAAGATATTAAATTATAGAACATAGAAGCAACTGATTTTAAAAATTGACTTTTAGAGTCTTTTATGTAGAAAACCACTTGAAGATAGTTTTGCTTCACCTTAATCAAAGAGGTTTAGAAAGTTCCAAACCACAGCAGGGCAGGGAGGAAGATGCTAGTAGTAGGCGTTTATCCTAGTGCATTTGAGTGGGAGGAGAGCTTCACCCCCTGAAGTTTTGGCAAATGCTATGACTGCAAATAGGAAAAAGCTAGAGCAAATATTTAAAATCTGCAATTTAAGACAAAAACAGAAAAGCCATTGAGGTTCACATTCCACTGTTAACAATGGAAAGAAACTAAAGTCATGGGGACTTGCTGAATCATGCCTAACTTGACTTGGACTGGAGAGTGACACAGGAGCAACGTTGAAAAGGGACCTAGATCTAGAATAACGAGTAAGGAAAACAAAAGCAAGTCCATATTCTCTAGTCTTCTTAATGCACAACACAAACTCTTAAGAGTCAGTTTTCTTCATTCTTTTCCCAAATTATTAGCACACAGTCTCCTGTCCAATCTATCGGCAGCAAATCTTCTCAGTGATAGCTCAAAAATATATACTAAATCCATCTACTGATCTCCATTTCTACTCCATTTCCCTAGTGGCTTCAATCTGTGGCCTGGAAATGACAATAGTCCTGACATCTACCCTTTAACCTATTTCCAAGCATATCTTCTAAAATAAATTTTAAATATGTAGAGTCTTCCAGTGGCTTCCCCAAACAAAAAGGAAATTCAAACATTTGACCATCCTTCATAAGGACTATACCCTTTCCCTTGCATACCATTAGACCTCATCTCTTAGCACTCATTGTTCGACAAATCTAACTCTACCTTTGGCCCTTGGGAGTTTGTTGGTCTCTCTTTCTTGAATTTCTCCAGCTCTTCAAGGCTGACTCTTACTCCACCTTTAAGGCTCAGATATCAGATATCATTTTCTCAGATATCATCCTTGCCCAATCAAGTTACTTACCTATCAAAGTTGTTTTCTTTATATATCACCCAATTTATTATTGATATCATGTGATCTACATTTCCTCCTTCTCCCCCCACCCCTTTGTGTGTCTCTTCCTTTGTCTTCTCACACTACAATAGGATTTCAATAAAATAAGGGCCTTCTTTCACATTTGTCTCCCCATACTTTATCCAGCATATGTCAAGTATAAAACCAGAGCCCAAGAATTATTTACTAAACAAACAAAAAAACCCAAAAAAACTAGAACTCATACACACTTCACTCACTTCTAATTATTCCTTCAGAAGTTCACTTTTATACAGTAATTTTTCACAGAATTAAGCAGCTCCATATGTTGTGGAAGCCACAAAAAGATAAAAATAAATAATGCAAGGAATAAAAAGAGATAGCAAATACCTTCATAGTTGTGCCACTAACCTACATGCAGCTGGAAAGAGGCTGAAGGACTAGGGATTGAGTCATCAGGCGACCTAGGTCACATCACTTTGTAATGTCATTATGCCAAAAATATGTAACCATAGGAATTTGTCACATAAAATCTATAAGGCATTTTACATTAAAATTGAATTATTGTTGGAACATTTAAAAAATATTTTAGAAGTAGTAAAATATTTTTATCTTCACTTTTAAAATTTGGCCCACATTGTTGACAGTTTCTTAACTACTGGATGGAGTCTCAGCACATCTGTTCTTCCAGTTAGTACTCCTTTCTCTTCCTCTCATCAGAGGAATTTGTACTCCACATTTCAGTACCTTAAGGGAGTCAATCGTATACACCCAGTTAATAATTTGCTAAGCAGTTTATTTAATGAGTTGTGAATGTTGAAGTCACAGTGAAGGTCCCATGCAGAATGCATGGGATTTCATTCCAGTTTTAATTTTTTCTTCCACTAAATTGACCAAGAGAAAAAATGTTGAGGGGAGGCAGGCTTATCCTTTGCCCTTTAACAAACTACTGACAAGGAAATAGTTAAGAAGAGTGTGCTAGTCTGGTGGGGTGATTCAAGTCTCCCACAGCTGAAAGGTTACTGAATTCAGAGTTGCGCTGAATGTCCTGATCTATTCCTAGTCTCCTGATAGACAGAGGTTTCACCCACAATCTGCAATCAGCACTAGAGTTATATTAAGGCAAGGAGGCTGATGCTCTCGAAAGTACACAGTCAAGGCAAGGGTGGAAGCTATCATAGCCAGAGAGACATCGTTAAGTACTTCAGGGTCCAGCCTAGTAAAGGAAGTCCCCAGAGGTGTGTGGAGGAGATTGGAGAAATGATGAGCACACTTGTTTAATCAGGACTTCCACATGACTCTTCTTGCCACAAACTCCGGAGTGCTCGGAAAAAATGGCAATGGGCACGCTTAGAAATTTAGCAGCAGGAACAGGTGTCAGCACTTTGGCTCTCAAAGGAGTCAGATGAAGTTGAAAAAACGGGCTGCAGGCAATGCTTAACAAACTTTCCCTGCAGCAACCGCAGAACTTTGATTTATTACTGGAAATTTCACCACTACTTTATTTGTATACTGTTTATTGATGATAAATAAACACATACAGTTTTTATTTTATGGTTCCTCTTTATTAACTTACTGGCAAGGTTTCAGCTTGTCAATTTATTTAGCTTCTGTTGAGTTCTCCCAGTTTATAAACAGAAATGCTTCTTTACTGTTTATCAAAATATGGATGTAGTTTTGACATCTCGCCAACTAATTCTACATCAAAAGCATAACATAGCTATTTGTAAATGAATTAAAAGTGTTTGCATCCTACTTCTATTTTCTAGATTTAAATAGATACATTCTATTTTTATCCAAATCATTTAATTACTCATAATCAACTGCCTGTGTTACATGTTAAAGACAGTACATCAAGAATTTCCTTGTAAAAGACCAAAGGATGAATATTTCAGATTTTGGGGAATATATGAATTTTGTTGCTTCATAATCTTTTCTTTTTGACCACCCTTTAAAAATATAAATGACAATCTTAGTCCCAGTATCAAATAAAAAAAAACTGGTTGCAGCCTACAGGCCAAATAGGATCAATGGGGCTTACTTATCTGATCCTTGGGATAAGTAAAGGCAATTGTGTTTAAGAATTTTAAATCAAGTAGCTCCACTTTTTTTTTTTTACCTGCATGAAAGGTATAATAATATAGGCATGCAGAATTGACAGATGTTTTATATTATGAACAAGAGAAAACTTCCCTAGAGAGGTAAACGTTTTAGAATGTACACAGTAAGCAAAATCAAACTTAGTCTAGTTCTAATCTCAGAAAAAGTGACCCAATTTAACTTGAGGCACTTTTATTTTTGGTGGCTTCCAGAAAAAGATGTAATTTTAAAATGTCAACTTCAATATTGTTCTTTGGTAATTTAAGTTGGAGTAGTCTGGACAAGGATAAGAATTGCCACTTCTCACATGTGATACTATAGTTTTCCATCCTTTTCCGTTTCCTGATTTCAGGCTAACTTTTCAGTCTTGATAAATAATAACAACAAAAAATAGGGCTGTGTGCCTATTTAACATTTTGCATTTTACAAAGCTCATTTCTAAAGGAAAATGAAGGTGATTTCTCAACCTTTTGTGTTTTTGATCATACTTGTCAACCATGCAATCTCATAACCAGAAAGAGATAGTTAAATTCAATATCTTTAAAACAGACCAACTTATGCATTTATTGATGCAATAGCTCTGTAGACAAGCACTCAGATATTGCCTACTTTCATTCAAATGTTGCATATCTTAATTCTAGCACTCTCTCTCCTGCCCTGCATTCGCTTGCCTAATCCAAAGCATAAAGGATGAAGGAAGGACTATAGTGTTAGCAGCAGCATTTTGTGCAAGAATTCCCGCTTTTCATGACCTTTTGGAACCAGGTCTTCTCTCATCTGCTAGTAGCTTCCTCTGGATGCAAAGTATAATTCTCTATTAGTCATTTCAAATTAAACTTATAATTTGGTAAAGGCTTTGAGAATTTAGGGGGTATGTGGCCATATCCCTAGCAAATTCATTCAGAAGAACATTTTAGTTTAACTCACAGACATGCTAGTTTATAACCTGGGGATATTTCTTCTGGAACCACTTACTGTATATAATTATTTAAGCAAAGCTTAACACCTTTTTATCTCTTTCATACTCTGCTCCTTCCTTTTCACCCCAGCAAGTTTTCTTCAGGGAGAAGAATTTTGAGTTGGGAGCATGGAAAAGGGAATGTACTGAACCCAAATTAACATTCTGAAAAGGGTTCAGAAGAAGAGGGGTTACCTCTAAACTTGTTGTTTGATGCCAATATAACTCTGATATTAATATCAAAGAAGGCCAACACACAAAAAATTACAGGAAAATATGCCGGAACACAGATGCAAAAATCCTCCACAAAATACTCATAAACTGTATATAATAATAGATCAAAAGGACCCTTCACTATGATTAGGTGAGATAATGTTTCAGGGATGCAAGGATGGTTCAACATATGCTGATTAATAAATGTGATTCACCATATTAATAGAATGAAGGACAGAAACTCTAAGATCATCACAATCCATGCAGAAAAGCATTTGACAAAATTCAACATTCTTTTGAAATGATATCTCTCAACAAAGTAAATAGAAAAGAAATACTCCTGAAAACAAAGGCCATGTACAATAAGCCCATAGGTGGCATGATACTCGGTGTTGACAAATTGAAAGCTCTTCCTCTAAGATCAAGAACAAGACAGGGATGCCCACTCAAACTAATTCTATTCAATGTCATGCTAAGAGTCCCAGACAGAGCAATTATGTAAGAAAAAGAAGTAAAAATCATCCAGATAGGAAATG
The DNA here is from genome assembly GCF_964194105.1 of Spermophilus citellus. Classification (NCBI taxonomy): domain Eukaryota; kingdom Metazoa; phylum Chordata; class Mammalia; order Rodentia; family Sciuridae; genus Spermophilus; species Spermophilus citellus. The sequence goes on from NC_138192.1 coordinate 66,732,339, forward strand.
AAGAAGTGAAATTGTATCTCTTTGCTGACAATGTGACCTTATAAACAGAAAATTATAATGCCTCACCCCAAAATAGTACTAATAAGCAAATTCTGTAAAATTTTCAAAATACAAAAATCAACATAAAAAAATAAGTCATTCCTATACATTAATAGTGAATTATCTGAAAAATAAATTTAAAAAATTTTCATTTACAATAGTATAAAAATACTTGGAGTAAATTTTTCAAACACTGATAAAAGAAGTCTAAGCTAAACACATAAATGGAAATATATGCTGTGTTCATAGATTGGAAGAATATCATTAAATTGTCCAAACCAGTCAAAGCAATCTGCAGATTCAATGCAATTCCTGTTAAAGTTCTAATTTCATTTTTCACAGAAATAGAAAAAGATCCTAAAATTTGTATAAAACCAAAAACAAGAAAAAGAAAAAAAAAGTGGAAGCAGGTATCACACTACTTGACTTCAATATATATTATTTAGCTATTGTAATCAAAACAGTACAATGTTGGCATAAAAGCAGATAAATAGGCTAATGGAAAAGATAAGTAGCCAAGAAAGTAAACCTATATATTTATAGTAAACTAGTCCTTGACAAAGGTGCCAATAATTCACAATGGAGAAAGGACAGTTTCTTCAATAAATGGTGTTAAGAAAACTGGCCAAATATGTGTAGAAGAATGAAATTTGATTTTTATTTCATTTGTCATATAACAGTCAACTAAAACTGATTAATGACTTCAGCATAAGATCAGAAACTAAAACACCTAGAGGAAAACATGAGAGGCAATCTATCAACATTGGTCTGGGCAACAATATCTTACATATGAAACCTAAAACAGAAAGAAAAGCAAAATTAGACAAATGAGATTACATCAAATTAAAATCTTTTTCACAGCAAAGGAAACAATAGAATAAACAGACCCTTATGAAATAGGAGGAAATATTTGCAAAATATACATCTGATAAGTGGTTAACATTCAAAATATATAAGGATCTCCAACAATTCAATTGAATAAAAACAACACAATTAAAATAGGCAATTGACCTGAATAGACTTTACCTAAAGGAAGACATAGTCAACAGGTGTGAGAAAAAAAAAATGCTCCACATTATCAACAAATATGGAAATGCCAATTGAAACTACAATGAGGTATAACCTCACGCCTATTAGAATAGTTATTACCAAAACAAAACAAAACAACAACAACAACAAAAAAACTAAAGACAAGTGTTAGTGAGGATGTAATGAAAAGGAAACTCTTGTATAGTATTGGTCAGAACGTAAATTAGAATAGCCATTTTGGAAAAGAGCATGGGGCTTCTGCTGAAAACTAAGAGCATTACCACATGACCCACCAATCCTTATTCGGAGTATTCATGCAAAGGGATTGAAATCAGTATGCTCCTATATTCATTGCACCACTCTTCACAATAGCCAAGTATAGAAAAAATTAAACGCCCATCAACAGATGAATGGATCAAAGATTGTGACACTTATACACAATGGAATACTATTCAGCCTTTACAAAAACCAGAATTCTATCTAGGACAACATGAATAAATTTAGAAGACATTATGCTAAGTAAACTAACCAGGCAAAAAGACAAATATTCCCATTAATTCACTTTTTTTGTGAAATCTAAAAATTCATAGAGGAAGAGTAGAATGGTGGTTACCAGACTAGGGAGGGTGAAAGAGGGTGGCTGCAGAAGGAGATGTTGGTCAAAGAGTGAAGTATTTTAAGTATGGGAAGTGAATTCTGGGAAGGTACTGCACAGCAAGGTGACTATAGTTAATATATTGTATGTTTCAAAATTGATTAAAGAGTGGATCTGTAGATGTTTTTAACACAAATAAGTGACAGGTATGTGAGGTGATGGCTATGTTAAGTAGCTAGATTTTTTTCTCATTCTGCAATACACATACATGTATCAAAACATCACATTGTGCCCTATAAATATATATAATTACTAATTTTCTATTAAACCTAAAAATAAAAAAAATTGAACTAAAAAATCTACTTATTCTACTATCAGGAACAAGATTATGTTTGAGTAAGCATTGAATCAAGCATGCAAACTTTGAAATCTAAGTTTAAATATTTTTTGTGCACTATTTCCCAGAGAAAATTTCTATCTCTATGCATCAATATTCCTGGCCAATCTTCAACTTTTATGTTCCATCAAAAGACTATTGAATAATTACTTTGGAATATCTATGAATTTAATGTGGAAGTCATTGTTTAATTTTTCCTTTGTATATAAAATGGTTGAAAAATTTACAAAAAAGGAAAAAAAATATTTTTGCAGTAAATTAAGGATATGAGTGAAAAAAAACTTTAATTATACAAACTCATTTGAAAGATAAGTAAGTTACAAGCTATAAATATCCACATTTATGAATAATCATTAAAAATTCTTTTTGCATTACATGTAACCAAAAAAGAAAAGTCCTTAGCTATTAAGAAAAGCAATAAATGAAACTCACAGTAGAAGCTTTAAGTGAGAATCATAAACATAGTTTAGCTGCATTTAAACAAGTCTAAAGATTTTAATACTGAGTGATTAGATTAATTTTAAAAAAGTTTTGTGCATTGAATAGTACAGAGTGATCACCACTCTGTGTTTGTCATTATAAAATCCATCATCACATTAAATATGCCAAATGAAGCTGTTTATTGGAATTAGTTCAAAAGTCCTTTCTAACTTTAAAGGATTATGAGTAATATAAAAGAAATTATATCAATTATATGTAACTAAATTATAAGTATTACAAACATTATTAAGAAATCTCATATATTCTTTATGATGTTCAATATAGATAAACATTAAAGAGTTTGAGGTTTTAAAAGAGTTTTGAGGAAGATTTTGAAGAATTTTGTAAGTTCTTAGTAGCTAAAATAATAATTTTGTAATTACTCATTGAAAACTTACATGATTGGAACTATTCCCCAAATTAGTACTTCTTCATAGATAGAAAATTACACTCCACAGAAATATACCTTTGCAAAATGGCAGATCATAATGGTCTTCAGCACTGTTGCATCCAAGGAAAGTTATAAGTTAACAACCCAGATGGACACTATCTCTATGAAAAAAATGTTATTAAACTATATCAGAGTTTGTAATATTCTAGGTCTTTTTATCTACATATGAACAAAATTCTTTGATATTAAAATATATTCATTTCTCATTTGGACAATGGGTTCTTTTTCCATCTCATATTTCCAAATTATTATATTAACATTTCCTACTTTTTTTCTGCTTTCTACACTTGTATCCCAAGTATCCCAAGTCTTTGACATTTTCCAGGTTTTTCAAATTTTTCCAATTTATGTATTCATCAATTAACTTGGAAACGTTAAATGATTAAGCTATATTTTAATTTTTACAACATTATATACCATAATTAATAAAATATTAAATTATACATTTTACAAAGTATACGTTACTTTTCCTAATTCTATGGTACAGAATTATGTTAACTTTATATAACCAGCAAAACAATGTTGACCAAAGTATAGTGTAGAACTCACTAGGTAGCAACTAGTTCTCTGCTCCACTCATCCAATTCAAACTTGAATTTATAAAGTTGGAGGTCTCTTTAGAATTTTGCTGCACAGTTGATTCTAGGGAGTTCAATTTCATTTGCTTGTAATCATTTTTCAAACTGTCAAGGACATTTTTAATTCTAATCCTGTCTTCCAAGGTGCTCACCCATCCTGATGATGTGATGTACCTGGCAAACTTAATGACTACCCTCTCCAGCTTCTAATCAATCACACACAGAGATGTTAAATGTACCCAGGACTGATCTCTGTAGAACATCTCTGCTTACAAGCTTAGGGGCAATGGTTCTATGTTATATTATTTTAAAATTCTGGTGATTGCCTTATTCTTCATACTGTGCCTTGGAGAAAGACAAATGGGAAGCTCACTGAGTTAAATGAGCACAAGTGGATCCAGGAACATGATCACTGTTAGGTCCAGCATCTTCGCTCTGAGCACTTTACAAATGATAACTCACTGCCTTAACATTCACTCTTGAACAAACTGGATAATTCATCAGGGGACAATTTGCCTCTGCCACAGTTTTATTGTTCTTGTGATTTTTCAAGACCGGAGCAAGGTGCCTGGTATTTAGGAAAATTTTATTTAGGCCATATGGAAATAACTGGTTTCACTGACAACTCCCTAAATGCTCTTAATACTTTTGTGTAAAGTAGAAATGGTAAAGAAATGAGCCTTTCAGAGTCAGCTTGATACTGAACAGATCTATGTACATGTTTTGGTTCAGGAATCTGGGCTATCTAACAAGATATATTAAAGTTTTACTTCTTGCATGGATTAACATTTTCAGTTAGATAAAAGCTTAAAGCTTCCTTTCAAGATTGAAGGCTGAATCTGTAATCGAGCTGTAAATAATTGCGGTGACTGTTTCCTGAAGTATAAAATGGAAATTTAGACTAGATCAGGTACAGCAAGTGTTTTTTATCTTATTGTTTTGTTATTATTATTTGCATTGCTGGGTATTGAACCCAGGGCCTCACACATGCTAGGCAAGCACTCTACCACTGAGCTGTATTCCCAGTCCTGATAGGTATTTTTTACCTGGAGTACCAAGTAATTGGAATTGGATGCCTTAAATGCACTTTTGGAAATCATGAGGTGGATTTTGCATAAAGAGACAAAAAAAAAAACATTCATTCCATGGTGCAATGATATGTCCCATGGGGAGAGAGGAAGAGGCATAAAAGGACATGTTATTTATCTCTGCAATAGATTATTTTCAGTCTCCCTTTACTCTAAGATTCATTCAATAAGAACCTAGCCAAAAGGAAAGAAATGGATAACTCATTTTGTTCATTTCAGTACTCCAGGAAGAAAAATACCTGATTGGATTTCTATTTTACTAGCTAGTTAGAGAAGAATATGATTGTTGAAGATGCTCCGGGAAGAGTTTGTAACCTGCTGGCAGCAGTGGTCTGCAGATAATAGAATAAATGTTGTCATTGATGGAGTTCCCTTCATTCAAGAGGACACTAGTTGTCTATCCTTGGGTTCTAGACATTTGGTTCTAAATACTTCTGCCAATAAGTATATCATATCTACTCTGACTTCCCAATTAAAAGATACCTCTTTTTCTTTTATAGCTTATGTTAGTGTTTTTAACATTTCTTAGACAGAACTTCTAAATCAGAGCACAAAGGACCTAATTTAATGATTTTGCCATTATTCAGTTTGTAAATGTCACATTCACTAACAAACTATACAATTAATCTCTTTAACATTTTGTTTAGGCCATCAGTGTCAAATTTTATTCTAACTTGTCTTCTTTGAAGGTTCATAATTCATACAATTATCTGGGTACTAAACGATGTACTCAGTCACAGTTGAGCACAGTTGAGAATTTTGGAGCACTGTGCCTCAAGAAGAAACATTAAATAATGTAAGTGCGCTTGGTTTGATGCTCCATTTCATGTGTTAAATGTGGATTGCACTTCATTTTCCTGATAACCTTTTCATGACATGTTCCTTATTAGCCTTTATAAAGTCTGAACAGTTTGTAGTATTTTTTGAATTCATGTTCTCTGACAAGTGGACTTGTGTCAAATTTAAGTAAGAATAGTTGAGTTGTGAGTTAAGAAAAATTATAACAAAATATATGTTAGAAATAAAGATTTTTTTTAAAAAAATTAATATTTATTCTTTAGTTTTTGGCGGATACAACATCTTTGTTTGTATGTGGTGCTGAGGATCGAACCCGGGCCACACACATGCCAGGTGAGCGTGCTACCACTTGAGCCATATCCCCAGCTCAAGAAATAAAGATATTAAGCATCTTGTGTTCCACTGAGAAAAGAACTGGAACCATACCTGTTCCTTTGGATGTGTGAGTTGTTGGAGAGGGACAGGTGTGAGGCGAGTACATGGGAGAAGACTTTATAATAATTTGGAATAAAATATAATCTCATTTTATTTTACCATCTACTTCCATGTGGGGTGAAGAAAAAGGTCCTGCAGGTTTGGTTAGAGATAATATGTCTAAAACAAAATATGCAACAGGAGTCTCCTGTGTGAAAGCCAAACCCTAATAGAACAGGCAAAAGGGCATGCGGCTTCAGGGCTCTGCTGAACTGGAAGGCCATTCACTACATTTATCCAAGGAAGCCTGAGGCAAGGTAGCTGGCAGGAAAATCCAAACTGTGTTTGAAATTGCACCATGATTAGAGATCTGAGGAAGGTGCTAAATATCAAAACCTCCCCACAGCCTACAAAACACTAAGTGACCTAGCCTTTGGCTACTTTTTAAACTTTATTATCTGTTCTTCTTACTCACTGAAATCCTGCCTACTCTCTGTCCCTAAGCATGCTGAGCCCATTGTTGCTTTGCAGAATCCTTGCACTTCTGTGTTCCCTTTGCTTAGATCTTTACTGGGATCATTCAGTTTATTCAGGTGTCCACCCACATTCTGTTGTTCAGAAAGAGCCTCCTTGATCACTCTATCCTAAATATTCCAATACTGGTTATCCAATTACTCTGGATTACTTTTCTTTATAATTCCTATCACCATTTCATATTATATTAAAATACTCTTTTATATCAGTGAGTGAACAAAGACACCATAAAAGGGGAAATGTGTGATGAGGGTAAAAGCCAAGACACTGACATATGAGGAGGGGAAGCAGGGCTCCTCTGCAGTGTTCCTACAGAATGGTATCAGAATGATTTTGGACCCACAGTTAGATGAATACATTGTCACACTCAGGAGATATTCAGAGAACCAGGCAGGCAGTCTTTAGGGGTTTGAAATTGAGTTTTGACTTGATCAGTAGTCCCACAATTAGGAAAAAAAATAATTTTCTATTTGGAGAATTTGTTTTAGACAGTTTTGTGTTTCTGTGATCAAAAGACCTGAGAAGAACAATTGGTAGAGAAAAAAGGTTACTTTGAGCTCAATGTTTCAGAGTTTTCTGTCCACAGATAGGCAACTTCATAGCTCAGGTCCAAGCTCATGGTGGAAGAACATGGCAGAGAAAAGCAGCTCAGGCCATAACAAGCAGGAAACAGAGGACTCTGCTTACCAGGGACAAAATAGAAACCCAAAAGTCATAGCCCCAGTGATCTACCTCCTCCAGATACTGCCCAACTACTTACAGTTACCAACTAATATCATATCATATCATATCATATCATATCATATCATATCATGGGATTAATGCACTGATTAGGTAAAAACTCTCATAACCCTATCATTTCACCTCTAAACTTTCTTGCATTATCCCATACATAAACTTTTTGGGGACATCTCACTTCTCAATCATAACAGTATTGTTTAAAGATGCTTGATCTTCTCTGAGCCCCATCAGTCTTATGGTTTCAATGAATTCTTACATGTTAAAGATTTCCAAATCAATTCCTTAATCATTGAATTCTCTCTCAATTCCTCATTTTCCTATCAGACTGTCTGTTTCACTTATACTTCACATACAGTATGTCTAACACTGAACTCCTAGTTGTCTCCTCTAAACCTCTTCTCTTCCTATACTTCTTTTTTTCTCTTCCTATACTTCTTTCCTTTTATTTTGAATATTTATTTTTGAGATGTAGCTGGACACAATGACTTTATTTTATTTATTTTTATGTGGTGCTGAGGATCGAACCCAAGGCCTCACACGTGCTAGGCTAAGGCCCTACCACTGAGCTATAACACCAGCCCTATACTTCCTTTCTTGATGAAAATACTTTTAGCCACTTGGTGAGTAAACAGAAAGAGGGGAGCTATTCTGAAGAATTCCTCTTTCTCACTCTTGCCTCACTTCAACTCTTTTTTGGTATCATTTTTAGTTTCTCTAATACTCTTATAAATCTTCTGCTCCCTTTTTTCCACACTAAGGTCTTAACTGAAATATTATTGCCCTGTGGGGAGTTTGGGGGTTGGTGGGGGAGAACAATCACACTGACCAAAAAACCAAGAAAAATCTATGTTCAAATGAAGAAAAAAATTCCTCATCTTAATTTTTTAATATTAAGTACAGTTTTTCAGGAATAGTATAAAAATTGAGTACTCTTAAATAGCTAAAACTGTGGTTTTTATCTATCTATATTAAAAATAGTAGAACACAGAAGAAAATAATTTTAAATGCTTATTTGTTGTTCTATAAATTCATGATCTTTTTTTACCATTAGAAAATAGAAAGCTATCTAATCTTAGAAAAAAGTGAAATGAGGATTGCAAAGAGAAAATGCCTATCAAAAGCATTTTTTTGGAGCGATTGAATATATGAAAACATGCCAATCTTCTCTCCCTTGTGTGGTTGAAATGAATGAAACTCAACACAGGTTTCCCAGACACCCAAATCACTACTAGGTTTCTTTGTCTGATTGTGGAAAGAAAGCTATAGCGGCATTAATTACTGTCACATACTTCATGATAGGCTAGAGTTCACCTTTACAGAGGCAGATTAATCTTGCTCTTCAATTTAGCCCACTCTGCAGCAATGACAGGATAAATCATTTCAGAGAAGATTTGTTAAGCTGATTAGGATTCTTGTTTTAGCAGTTATCAGACTTATAATGGTCTAGTGGACAGAAGTAAACAGACACATAGAGAGTCACAAGTAGAAACTTTTGGGAATGGAATACAAATGCATTTTTATTTTATAAATATCTAGAAAAAGAAAAACTCTTTTGAAAGATTTTCCTTGTTTTGATTTTTAGGTGCCTTGAATATGATAGATATGAACATGAAAAGTCTTCAGTGTGAATTCCACATCTGTCATTTCTCTGATGGAAAATATTCTAAAATTATGAAGACATTCTATTTGTTAAAGTTTCATTTTTCAGTGTTGACCCTTTCCTCTTGAAAATTTGCACCTTTCCCATTACTAAGCTTGATAATTTGCTTAACTTCATATTAAAATACTTCCTTGACAAAGTCAACAAGAACATTTCCATAATGTCTACAAATCCAAAAGTCTGACTTTCCCTTTTAGGTTCTATATTACTAAGATTCAGGGTAATCATTTAAAATTTATTTCAATTTACCAAGACATTTTGTACTTCTTTGTTAGCATATTCTAGATAGACATATTGTGTGCCTGTTTAATGTATTCCTCATACGTGTTTTTTCATTATGTTAGAAATAAACGATTCTATTTTCTCCAGAATATTTCTATAGTAATGGCTTATTGCATCGTGGAAGAAGACCCTTTGTGTATTAAGAAATCTTCTTTGAAAATCTAAAATCTCCAGAGTTAAAGTTTCATTTTTCAGGTTTATGAATTTTTATATTTTTTCAGACCTTTTAGTGGCTTCTAAAAAACAGGTTTGTGCATAAATCTTGGGAGGAAAAAAGAGTACGTATAAGTGAAAGACAACTCTGACAATGTACATATCTTCAGTGAGAATTCTGACTTAGATGTTTAAAAGTAAAAGACAAACTTAAAACAAATAAAATTGAATTGTTAAAAAATATTGTATTACTTAAGTTCCTTATTAACTGACAGTAAAGTACATATTAATTAATTTCAAGTATTCATTTAGTTACCACATGACATTTGCTGTTATTTAAATTATTTTTTTCTATTCAGTGTTTTAAATCCAAAGTTCTATTCATCTGATTGGAAAAAGACTGAAACAAGGTCATGAACAATTTTAAAAAGCAATATAAATTATTTATAAAAGGTAGAAATATTCTACCTTATGACTAGGCATATCAATATAAATTTTGATGACCATTTTTTGCTTACCACAAAAGAAGATGAATACACAGTGTTGCTCAGTACTTCAGGTTCCTGTACCCAGGTTTAATCTGGTTTAAAAGCATACAAATACGTAATCTGAGCAGAAATATGGCAAGATCATTTTAAGGTTCATAACTTTTATTCAGTAATTCTTCTACAATTTTTTAATTAAAATCACCAGAATCTTACAATATATTTTAAAAGTACAGACAAAAATGCTATATTTAATAAGAAAAAAGATGGGAACAGCCCAATATTTAAGACAAAGAGTAACTAAAAATATTACTACATATTGATAGTTTGGAGTGTTACATTCCTACTAAAATTGATGTTGCCTAACAGTGAAAATTCACTTGGAGTAATGTTCAAAAGGATGATATTTTAAAAGAGTGATATATGTACATATTATCAGCACCCCATTCCCTTTTTTGAGACAGAGTCTTACTATGTTGCCCAGCTGACCTTGAATTTCTGGGCTTAAGTGTTCCTCTTGCCTCAACTTTTTGAAGATGGGACCATAGGCAGTCCCAATGTTTGAAATAAGAAATATAGTTAAAATAAGACTCCAAATTAATATGTAAACTGTAAATAGTGATTATTTGGAGATAGTAAGATTATAAATTATGTATTTAGTCATTTACCAGCAAATGAGAATACATTTTACAAATAAAAAAATAAGTGTTTTTAAAAATTAATAGAAAGTGGTTTATTGATTACACTGCTGTTAACTTTTGAAAGAATAAAAATATGTTAGGAAGAAAGAATAATTCTCTTTATAGCAATTAATATTTTAATATCATTAGTTTTATTCCTAAGCTGAATGAACATTCTAAATACATTAAATTTACACAAATTATTTTCTGAATATATATTAGTTAACACTCTGCACTTCCTGTATCTTTGTATAATGTTCTAATGTTCCAAGATTTTACTAAAAAATAACATATTGTGTTCCTCCAAATTAAATTAATTCAGCAGTTTGAAGATATGCATATAATTTCACGAATATATGGATAGTGCTTCCTTACAAATTTTCTTATTGCAGAAAAATCTGACTTATTTTTTTAGATTTCTAAATCTAATGAAAATAATACCAACATTTTATTAGGTTGCATCTCAAAACTGGTATTTGGGTTTGTGATTGAATAGAGGAGTCCATTTCTAAATACAGAACTTGAGTGCCATGCATGACCATTGCAGTATTAAGAAAAGTAACTCCACTATTAGGAAGCAGCTCTGGCCCTATGCAGGGAGAGGCTCTGTGTGAGGCTTATGGCATGATTAGCTCACAAGAGACACCACAACATTATTGGGTACTTTCAACTCCAAACAAAATTTGTTTTAAATAGTGGTGGTTCATAATATTGTCACAGGACAATGATAAGCAGCGGGCTGTGGTCAAGGCACCTCTAATATGAACTGCAGCTAGGTACATAGTGGGCACAGTTCTGCACTCTGAAGTCATTGCTCTTGGGTTTTTTTGTTACTGTAATTTCCCAACCCCTCTAATGGGCAAGGAAATCACATTGTTGGGCTATTATAATTTTTCTTTTTATTCAGCAAGAGGAGAAAGGCACAGCTAGAGGTGGCAAACTTTATCCAGTGAATCTCTATTCACATCCTGATTTTAGTCAAATGGGCTCACTTACAGTCCACTGAAAATCCTTGCATTATTCTGCTTTGATCACACTGTTAACGGTGCTAGAAATTCCTTAACATGTATCCTTCCCACAGGTGAAGCTAATTTTAATTAACTGCTGTTATTCAACTTCTGAAGTCACCTCATTATTTACCACACACATCTGGTATTTTAAATGTTATTGTCTGTGCCATTAACTGAACTGTATGTCACTGTCTGGGTTTATATTGTCATTCAGATACTCTTCAGCCAGACTGAACTGCTATTAGATTCCTGAAAGGGGGATGCCCTTACTGGAACTCCTGGACCTTTACAAGAGCTATTTCCTTTGTTCAAATCATGATTTCCCTCTGATTCAATTTATTCACATCCTAACCCTCCTGCCTTCCCCTTCCACAGACATTCTTCAGTGATCAAGTGGGACCTCATTTTTTTTCCAAGAAGACATTTCAGCCTGTCTCCGTGGAAGGAGGCTGGGTACTATTCTAACCTAAACCGAAGGTATTCTCTGCTTTTCCTATGTAAGCACTTGCAATAGCTTACTTCATCATCTACAAGTATGAGCTCATTTTTCATTTATGAATAAATGAATGAAGAAATAAATAAAGAACTCCTAACATATTATTTAAGTTTTTCTTAGGTGTAAGTCTTCTAAGCTTAATAATCATGTTATTGGGATGTTGAGGCTGGGGAATATAACTGAATATTTTGAGTATGTCACCACTCAGTGTTACACACACACACACATGATTTTCAATACTGATAGAATTTTAAGGAATGGATTGGATTTTTCCTTTACATTGTTATCCTCATACGAAGTCACAGAACTCTTTTCTAGAAGTGCCCTTGGAGATCACTTAGTCCAAATTTTTCATTGATATTTCTTTAAGATTTCACTGTGAAGATATTTTAGGTATTTGGGCCCAGAGGCAAGATGAGTTAGTTAAGGGAGAAAGTGCTAAGAGTGCATAAATGAAGTTAAGGCAAACTTATTACCAGTTTTCCTTCTTTTTGAAGGAAGATTTGGCATAAAGTGGAAGAAGGAGGGAAAAACTGGGGAGTGCAGGAGTGCAGCACTAGGCTCTCAAAAGATCCAGACACTGATGGCCACTTTGGAAGTGCCAAGCCTCTGAGTGTATAGAAAGGCAGGGGAGGGTCTCCCAGCACTGTAGGATTCTGGTTCTAGGACAAGACTGCCAGAAGGTTTTAGTCTGGAAGAATCTGAATTCAAATATAGGTCAGTCTAATCCAGGCCTAAAGTAGATCATCTCTTTCTTGGGAGACTCAGATTGTAAACCACCATCTTTAGGAGACTAGGTAACTTTGGGAAGATCACAACTATGTCTCCTTCCTTCTATCACCAACACATTATTATAACAACAACAACAACAACAAAAAAAAACAAAAACAAAAACAGTGTGAAGTTCAGAATAAGATGGAAATGGGAAATAGTCACACATTACACAAAAGTTGAAAATAAGGTCAAGAGAGCGTGGCATGTGCTTTAAATGGGGTGTTGTTCTTTAGCTTTTTGAAAAATACATTATAGCAATAAAATATGACAGTTTATGGAGCCCAAGCAAGCAAGCCTCAAATGATCCCTGGAGAAGCATTTATGTTTTTATTCCATGTACCACAGTTCCTTTAGGGAACAGCTAAACTAGTTATTTTACCCACCTAGTTCTGCGTCTCCTTGCCATCTTTGAGAAACATTACTTCTCTGGAGAGCTGTTTGCCCAAAGTCTAGGACTCAGGAGATCAACCAAATTTGCTAAATGTTAGAGAAATAACATTGAACCAGAAAATAAAAGTAGTTAAATATTTTTTACATGTATATTCCCAGAAACAAAGATTCTATTTTTTTAAATAACTTAAATGTGATTCACAATTTATTAAAATATCTTCCAATTTCCCACTCCTAGTGTTTTGCCAACATAATGTAGGCAATTTATAATCTACTTACTAGAAGAATAGGCATAAGGCTGATGATTTAGCTATTTCATCTTCATTGATCTTATCTCTCATAAGGTGTTAAAATCATAATTGGGTTAATATTCTGAAAATTAGTGATATGTTTTGTTTTTGTCTTTCTGAATACTGAACTTTTACTCCACTTTTTCAAAGAGTGAAGTGGAATAGAGTGAGGGCTAGTCTGTTTTACAGAAGTTATTAAATCATGTTCCAAAAGAAGACTGTTCTGTGAACAATGCAAACACAGTAATGGCAAAAAAGGAAGGTGTGTTAGATAAATGAGTAAGGGAGACTCTAGATCCTCCTCCTTGTAAGAACACGAGAATAAGCCACATTGTCCCTTACCAAAAGGCCTTCAGAATATGAAAATAAACTTGTAGGCTCAGAAATAACTGGAGTGGACTGTCAGTAGATAAGATCTTGAGTTACAGTGGTCTCATTCATTATCTAAATGTTCTGGCAGGGCAGGTGACAATGAACTGAATAAGATATCTTATTCTGTTACATAAGTAGTCTGATGGTATCACACCTCTAGACTTTAACTTTTGCCCTCTGATACATGTTTACATAAGCATAATCTTTGCTCTCTGATATCCAGATGCCATTCTAGGGAGAAAGTGAAAAGGGGATAGTGAGATAAGAGGTGTGAGATATTAGGAGATGACCTTTTCCTAGAGAGCATGAATTTTACCTAATGGGAATAAGGAAGCCAGCTGGTCTAAAGGATGAATGAATAAAGCAATATATTAATGATCCAAGACTAAGTAGTCCAAGAGGTTAGAGGGGAAGACAGCATTAGTAATAGAAGAAAGTAGAACTATCTTTTCTTTACACATATTGTTGGTTAAACCTGCAACTTTTATTTCATAATGATATACAAATATATATTAAAGAAAAGTAGCAAAGGTTTCTTCCCCTGGATATTTACAAATGAGTAGAAATCCAGATGTTATTAATGCTCAATTGATGTCTATCTTTGATCACATCTGTGCAGTTCACTTTTCTGTGGGATAGTCAAGAATGTTTCCCAAATGAAACAGAGCTTTAGTAGAGTCTTCTTTTATGAATAGGACTTAGCAAAATGGAAAGAAAAAATCATAGCAGGAAGGAAGTGTGGACGTTTGGAATAGAGTTCTGGAGTCAATAACATGCAGAATATGGCTAATATAAAGAACATAATTAAAATTCTATTGTCCACCTTATGGCATATCAAAAATATTGAAAAAATAGTTAATACAGAAGACTTATGTTTCAGTCAACTTTTTCACTGCTGTGACCAAAAGACCTGTCAGGAAGAATTTTAGAGGAACAAAAGCTTATTTGGGGCTCATAGTCTCAGAAGTCTCAGTCCAAAGATTGCGGACTCTTTGTTCAGGGCCTGAGGTAAGGCAGGGAATTATACCAGAAGACTGTGGTAGAGGAAAGCAGCTCAGAAAATGGTATCAGGAAGGAGAGAGGTGGGGGGAGACTCCCTTCACCATATATATACATATATAACATTCCTAGATTGGGTAAAATTTAGCAGAAGGCATTTTAGATTCAAAAGTGAACTTCCAAGGAAAAATGAGAGATAATTAGGAAACAAAAATAAAAAGTGTAATAGAATATCTAGTGGAAGCTGATATATAATGATATATATGTATATATATACATGATATATATATGTATATATAGATATACATTATATACACACACATATATATATTTATATCATGGTTGCCTTGAAGGGTTTTTCCAACTGTACTAAGTGAATAGAATATTACTTGTGGTACTTGGGCTGGGGTTGTAGCTCAGTGATAGAGTGCTTGACTAGCACATATGAGGCCCTGGGTTCAATCCTTAGCACCACATAAAAATAAATAAATAAAATAAAAGTCTTGTATCCATCTATAACTAAAAACTTTTTAAAAAAGAATATTAATAATATTGTGAACTAAAAGCAGAGGACATCACACAAAGCCACTGTTGCAATTTTAATATAAATGCTCCCCCCAAAAGATTGTGTTTCAGTAGCATGATTTCTAATACAGACTGTTTGGAGGTGAGTTGTTTAGGCAATGATTATGGTTCTGGTCTCATCAGTGAATTAATCCATTTGCTGGATTCATCCATTGATACCTCAATGATCGACAGGTTGTAGGTTGTAACTATAGACGTTGGGGGGTGAGCTTGTAGGAAGCAGGCCACCAAGAGAATGCCTTTGGGGATCTATCTTGTCCCTATCTCTCCTCTCTCTGTCTCTCTCTCTCTCTCTCTTTCTGTGTGTGTATGTGTTTTCTACCTTCCAGGAGTTGAGCGGCTTTCCTCCACTTCACCCTTCCACCATGATGTTCTACCTCACCTCAGGCCCAGAGCAATGGAATTGGTTGATCATGGGCAGAACCTCTGAACCTTGAGCTCTAAATAAACTTTTCCTCCTCTAAGTTGTTCTTGCCAGATATTTTGGTAACAACAACAAAAAGTTGATTAACACAGCCAGGATCCATGAAAGAGTAGGCCCTTGGAAAAACATAAAGTTGAAAAAAAAAAAAAAAGATCAAACTCATCTATTATGACTTGAGCTTACATGGGAAAACTATTTTTTTTCTAAATTTTTTTTTTAAAAAAGCACTTTCCTACACTTACAGGAATTCACAGTTTAAATTTTCATTCTTTAGTTGGTCTAGAAGACCCCAAATAGTGAATTAGCATAAGTAATTGGTATTGATTGATATTGTACAGGAACATGTGGCAGAAAGTGACACTTCTCAGGATTCTTAAACACAAAATTATGCCAAACATAAATTCAAAATCCACAATTACAAAACACTTGATGAAGAATCAGCAAAGTGCTTAAACTTAAATCTACCTGCATATCAAATAATTAGTTACTGAATATACATATATAATTTTGCAATAGGTAGAGAAAAATAGAAACATTGAAAAGAATAATACATTGTTAAATACCCATAATCATAACAGCATTCATAGAAAAAATAATAACAAATATCATTTAAAATACCCTGGAAACCTTAAATACTAAGATAAATTAGACTCCAGCTGAAGGGGTGACTAATAAATAAATAATGTATGTTAGGAATTATTTTGAATTTAGTTCAAAGATCCAATAAGAAAACTATGATAGAGTTTAAGGGATTTGGAGAACAGAATGAGAAGATTTAATATGTACCTAATTAGGGGGTCTGGTAAATAAACATATCTATATAATAAGAGAAGTTAGGAGACGAAATAAGCACACATGTTTTCCAGGATTAAAAAATCACTGGATATTCATATTGAGGGAGGCTTATAAATCTTAATTGAGTAAATAAAAAGGAATCCACAGATAGATATATTATATCCTAGTAAAACTGCAGAACAGTAAGTACCACAAAAGTAGCCTGAGAGAAAGGTAGATTTTTCTCCAGAGTACTATAATTAGAGTGACCATGAACAAGTCAACATCATCACCAATAGCATTTATAAGACAATATAATGATTTTCCATATGTGGAGAGAAAATACTGTCAAACAATATTTTTTCAAGGGAAGGATATATATTTTAATGAAACAACACTAATACTTTGCTTAAATATACCATGAATAAACAAAAACACTTTAAAAGTATGAGCAAATTTCTGGCTACTAAATTAAAATTATTCAAAAAGCCTGTTGTTGTAGTCTGTTATTTCAGCTTTCCTTTGAATTCAAATTTCTAATTTCCATTACTTTCTCTGACTGTTGTTTAAAATTATGACTCTTTCAAACCATGTTGTTCTTCTCTATGTCTCAACTTATTTTTTTCCAAAATTAAGCTGAAGAGTTATTGAGGCAAAAAATTGGTTACATAAAGGTGATACAAAATAATCATTGATACCATAAAATAAGAATAGCTAATTCAAAGTACAAATACACTAGATAAACATCCTGTATAAATCTGGGAATGGTGGCTACACCTGTAATTCCAGTGACTAGGTAGGAGGATTGCCAAGTTCTAGGCCAGCATGAGCAACTTAGCAAGACCCTGTCTCAAAACTTAAAAAAATAAATAAATAAAATAAAAAGGGATGGGGGAATATAGTTCAGTGGTTTAATCCCTAGTACCAAAAAGACAGAGGGAAAAAGGGAAGGGGGAGAGAGAAAGTAAAATAAATAAATAAATAAATAAATAAATAAATAAATAAATAAATAAATAAGGGGCAGGTGGTGATTGTAGATAAGTGTGCATGCTACATTTTTGAAGGGTTAGCTCTAAAGAACAGAAATGAAGTGTTTACATTATCCAATAAGGGTAAAATGAAAAACGACTTGTACAATTCCTACTCCAAAAGTTAAAAACAACAACAGCAATAACAGAGAATAGCAGACTAATGGAGTGAAAGGGACCTGAGACACATGAGCACTTTTGTTAGAATCTAAATGAACACAATCATTTTGAAGAATAGTTGGAAATATCTTAAAGACTAACTTGTACACACTACATGTCAAAACAATTGTATCTCAAGGCATATAGATTAGAAAAGAGCTTCTGAAGCTATCATTACAAAAAACTTCTTAAATGTCTAAATCACTGCAGAATCATAATTTTGCAAAATGCAAAATCATGTGTAGATGCAACCATGTCAAATTATTATAAAGTTTTCATATGCTTATTTCAGGTAATTTTGCTTAGCTCATCATAGATAACCAATAATTTATAAATTAATACTGGTCAATAGACCACAACTGAGTAACACTATGCTATAAAAAGTCTTAAACACCAGCACAAGGAGAACTATGCCAGAAAAACCATAGTATCAATGTTTTAAAAAATGTTGGGCCAAACAGACTGGCTAACTGTCTCCCACAGAATGGCTAATTAAATCAATGTGAATGAATGAAACAGAACTACATTTGTCAAAGTGGATACACATTTTAAAATAATACAATTTTTAGTATACAAAGAACTTTGCAGAACTATATATATTATATAGCAGAATTTTATAATTGAAAATGATGCTATATTTTCTTGAGGACTACACATATCTGTAGTAAGTGTAAAACATGAAAAGAGTGATAGTTAAATTCAAAATGTTTCCACTTCTGGCTGGTGAGAAAGAAAGAAAATGCTATTGTATGGCACTCTTGAACTGTGTGTATTGTATTTCAGCTGGAAAGCAGGTTCAAGTACACTAATTATATTTATTATATTTCTTATATGTGTTTGAAACTTTTCATTATTTAAAGAGAAACACATTCATGAAAGTATTTCTTAAATTGAGAATTTACCAATATAGGACTTTGGTTCAAATGGAAGCAATGATTCAGACCCGAAATTCTCTAATATATCTGAAGAATTTTGTTTTTTACTCTTTCTGGAACTTCAAATTCTATTGTTAATACCTCAAGCAAGCATAAGAATATCACCCATTTATTTTGTTCACTTATGTTCCTTGCTCTGGGTCCAACCTTTAAACAAGTTGAGTGTTCTTTAGGCACCAGACTGCAGGAAGCCTACAGCCAATCACAGATTTTATATGTAGATTTTAATAAGCACAGAAAATTGCTGTGCCTCCCACATTGCAAACCAGCTTAAATTCTATATGCTTTTCACTTTGTTCTGCACTTCAAACACTGTCTACAAACATGTTAATTGTAAATAAACAGGCAATTGCTGTACTCTGCTATTTACATAAAGAAAATGACATTAAAAATATATAGCTCAAGGGACTCAACTGAATACTAGTTAGAATTTGCCTCAGTGATCAGGGTGACTTGTGCCTTCTTTGTTAGATTCTCCTGTGTATTAAAAAAATTGTTATAATCTCAAATGTTAGGGAACAACCTAAAGATATGATCCTAATCATATTACATTCTGTACAAAAAGTAGTATATGTTGCTACATTTGATTATAATTACTTATCATTTATGCAGTACTCTCTTCATGCAGAGAAGAGTAATTTTATTTATTGTTTAGTTAGTAAAATAATGAGGTTATTAAACTCTCACATTGCTTAAATTTGCTTTTGTTTTCTTTTTAAAAGATTGTGTTCAGCAAAAAGTTCTAGCTCTGGGAAGAGGTTTATGAATGTAATTATAATTATGAATGCACATGCAAAAATGTACAAATGACCCATACTTTAAATATACCAATAAGAAAAGTCCAAATTTCCTTCTAGATTGCTTATAAGTTAGTTTTCAAGTAATTAACAAAATGATTTTATATTTCACAATTAAATTAGAAGTTACCAAATTACAGATGGGAAAGTTGCTAAGAAATGTTTATGGTTTTCTAAACTGCCTTCAAATCCAAAGTGTTGCTGGAGTGGAATTCAGGCTTATTTTTAAAAAAATGCCATAGACTCTATTTGTGCACCTGCTTTAGTACGCACGGTCTATCATTCTGCAATTTCCAACATTTGTTTTCAAGATTCAGTTTAGGACTCATGGAATAAATAAGAAAAAACAATTTCATTTAATTCATATATATGAAATAAAACCTTTGTTCCTACTTTAGTTTCTACAGAGTCTGAAAATCTAGTCGATGACTTAGCCCTCTTTATCTGGACACTTGGCTTTGGAGAGATGAAACTTAGGAATGCTTAATCTTTTAAATCAAAAAAATGCAACTGATATGTCATTTCTGGTGAAGTACAGAATTAATCATGATTTTAGAAAACTTGGGTATTTTCTTGTACATTCATAACTAGTGGCATGACTTTAGTCAAGGACCTCTTTCAATTTCTGAAATTCCCTTCCAGTTTTCCTATATTAACTTTCCAGGATTCTTAGTCTTTTTTTTGACATTTTATATATATTTAATTTTTTAAAATTTATATATATATATATATATATATATATATATATATATGACAGCAGAATGCATTACAATTCTTATTACACATATAGAGCACAATTCTTAATACTTTTTGGTTGTATACAAAGTATATTCACTCCAATTCATGCCTTCATACATGTACTTTGGATAATAGTGATCATCACATTCCACCACCATTTATAACCCCATACCCTCTCCCTTCCCCTCCAACCCCTCTGACCCATCTAGAGTTTCTATTCCTCCCATGCTCCCTCTCCCTATCCCACTATGAATCAGCCTCCTTATATCAAAGAAAACATTCAGGATTTGGTTATTTTGGATTGGCTAACTTCACTTAGCATTATCTTCTCTAACTCCATCCATTTACCTGCAAATGC
This sequence comes from Spermophilus citellus, assembly GCF_964194105.1. Lineage (NCBI taxonomy): Eukaryota > Metazoa > Chordata > Mammalia > Rodentia > Sciuridae > Spermophilus > Spermophilus citellus. The sequence continues at coordinate 66,752,872 of NC_138192.1, forward strand.
CATGATTTTATTCTCTTTTATTGCTGAGTAATATTCCATTGTGTATAAATGACACATTTTTTATCCATTCATCTATTGAAGGGTATCTAGGTTGGTTCCACAGTTTAGCTATTGTGAATTATGGTATGATAAACATTGATGTGGCTGTGTTCCTGTAATATGCTGTTTTTAAGTCCTTTGGGTTTAGACCAAGGAGAGGAATAGCTGGTCAAATGTTGGTTTTGTTCCCAATTTTCCAAAAATTCTCCATATGCTTTCCATATTGATTACACCAGTTTGCAGTCCCACCAGCAGTGTATGAGTGTACCTTTTCCCCCACATCCTCGCCAACACTTAATGTTGTTTGTCTTCATAATAGGTGTCATTCTGACTGGAGTAAGATGAAATCAGAGTGATTTTTCATTTGCATTTCTCTAATTACTAGTGATGATGAACATTTTTTCATATATTTGTTGATTGATTGTATATCATCTAGGAAGTATCTATTCAGGTCCTTGGCCCATTTATTGATTGGGTTTTTTTTTCTTCTTTTTTTGGTGTTTAACTTTTTGAGTTCTTTATATACCCTAGAGATGTGTGAGGGGGAAAAATTTGCTCCCAAGATGTAGGCTCTCTATTCACCTCACAGATTGTTTTCTTTTGCTGAGAAGAAACTTTTTAGTTTAAGTCCATCCCATTTATTGATTCCAGAACTTAAATTATACTACAGAGCAACAGTAACAAAAACAGCATGGTATTGGCACCAAAAACAGACTGGTAGACCAATGGTACAGAATAGAGGACACAGAGACTAACCCACAAAATTGCAATTATCTTATATTAGACAAAGGTGCCAAAAAAAAAAAGCACTAGAGAAAAGATAGCCTCTTTAACAAATGGTGCTGGGAAAACTGGAAATCCATATGCAACAAAATGAAATTAAACCCCTATGTCTCACCATGCGCAAAACTCAAAGTGGATCAAGAACTTAGGAATAAAACCAGAGACCCTGTGTCTAATAGAAGAAAAATTAGGCCCTAATCTCTATCATGTGGGATTAGGCCTCAAATTCCTTAATAAGACTCCTTTGGCACAAGAATTAAAATCAAGAATCAATAAAGGGGATTCTTCATCTTTATATAAGATTAGTCATCGGCCTCAGAGCCACCTTTTTTACACCCAAAGCTTAGGTTAGGTGTCAGGATGAAAATGAAACAGCATAGAAATGTGAATTCTATGAAAGCCATCAGAGTTGACCTGTGTCCTGGGGATGCTCTTCAACAAGAGGGAATACATATAATGGAGATATTTGCACAATACATATTACAAAAATTTTATTTCAACTTAGAAAAATACGCTAATGATTCTTTCCTGCCTTAAAATATAAAGATTAATTCCAAAAAGGGAATTTCAATAATCCCATCTATTCCTATAGCTTGGCTTTTGGTTTGCTTAAGGTTGACTTCTCTCTGTGTATTTATACCGTGCCTCTCTCTTTAATAATGTGCTTCTCACATGCTACAGATATTAAGTCAAGTTGTAGGTCTGAGATAGTGAAGTTCAAGGTTGGATACTGGAGGAGATGAGAACCAGTGAGTTGGCATGATTAGAGAATCCATGTTTAGAAAGATGCATAATGTAGCCCAACATCTCACGCAGATTACTGGTTGGTTTTAAGAATTTAGGAAACTAAAACAACAGGCCTCCAAAAAGATTGGACTGGATTAGACATTAGCAGAATGAAGGTAAGACAGAAAAACACAAAAACATTTATACACAGGAAGCTTCACTGGAGTTAGGGTTCTAGAGAGCATTAATACTGGTTTCTAATCAGAAACTGGTTTTTAACACAGAAATTATTTGGAGATCCCTACCAGGTAACCAATATTAGTAAAATATTACTAGTATTTTAGATGGGTTGTATGCAAAAAGAGCAATACTTTGTGAAATTAAGGATAAATTAGTTCTAAATAAACCTGTTAGAGTGTCTAAAAAAGTCCAAGGAGAAAAATCATCTGAATTCTTTAAAATGACATGCCATTTATTTTTTATTTCTTTTTTCTCTTTAAAGCTTTTATAGAAATCATAGAAATAAGTACTTATGATTATAGATTATTTTTATCCTAAATAGAAGACTAAAATTTAGAAATAATTTTGACATTTATTTGTCTTTTTATAAGTGATTGGAAAAATGAAAGAAGAGATGTATAATACTGTCTCCTATTAAATCCAGCTTATTAAAGAGAGAGAAATTAAGGAAAATAGATTGATTAGATTTTATAAGTAAATTCTGTACAATAATAGTAAAATGATTATAAGGTCACATAATAAAGATTATTATAGACAAAGAGTATTATCTATCTCATCCCATTATTATTTAGTCTCAGGCATCTTATTTTGTACTTGAGAAATACCCAGTTTTCATGCGGGCCCTATCTGTAAGAGCAGGAAAGATAAAACCAAATTATTCTCATAATCCTCCATACTGAATTTTACAGCACAGATCCAACAGTAGTATCATTAAATTAATTATAATAAAACCTGCATCTTAAAGAGCACTTTAAAAGACACACATTTACATAGGATTTCAATTTAAATATATGCAAAAGAGTCACTAGATTTAAAAAATTGAGTACTGATTTAGAAATAACATTACATCCACTTTTACATTGGCAAAATGAAATGATATATACTACTTTAAAAATGCTAATCTCTTATAAACTGCCATACTTTGTTCAAAAATTTGTATCTTGGTTTTCATTAAGTTTTATCTGTACACATTTATGGGTTTATGATGAGTGTTAATGAATTGATTAATCAAGTTAATCCCTGAAACTAATTGAACTAGCTTAATAAATGTCTGTGATTCTCCTGTGTATTCCAAGAAAGGTGTGGAAAACTGTCCAACACCACAAACTGACTTTAAAGCACACTATTGAATACATTAATTGGATAGAGATGCAAAAGAAGAGATTCACCATACTACTTTAGAGAAGCATTGTTACAGTGGCTCATTGACATAATGCATGCTTATGTACTTCTTTCAACAAAAATTTGTTAAAATTCTGGTACTTGTAAATCATTCTTCTGGGCACTGCTAAGATAAGTAAATGCAAGTGCAGTTACTGTCCTTAAGGATATGATAATTTTGAATAGCTTTTGAGGGAATGTTCAGCTCATCTAACTATCATGTACTCATTTGTTCAATTACTCTTCACTAATTATTGTGTGCCAAGAGATATACCAGACAATTTAGTCATTAACTATAGACAATATTGAGTTATTAAATTAAAAAAGTTATTCCCCCTTAAGAAACATGATATACCTCACTTTAAAACGTATCCCAAATGAATGGAAACTTTTGAAAATATACCACTAAAAGGATGAAGATAAGGTAAGAAAAGATCAAAATTTCATTAACTCCACATATCTTATAGAGTGAAGACTAAACTCCAAGAGTGTTATTGGAAATTTCTTTGGGGAACAATGGTTAAATCATTTATAATTCTCCTTAAGATGGAACAACAAGCAGAATGAGCTCTTTGATCCAGGACACTACACTTTTCCAAAAATCCAAGTCTATTTCCCTAGTCTCCCTCTAGAAAACCCTTCAAAATCAATGCCAGGTGACAGCTGATCTATTAATGATTTCCGCTGTGACAGCTCAACCTGAAAACATAACAGCAGACAATTATATCCCTCTCCCAAAGGATCCTTTATATAGACAAGCCAGTATATATACCTATCATTGATGAAATAATTCTCTGTTCTGCAAAGTATTTGTTGACAACTTAAGATTTCTGTGGATAGCTGTAAATCTCCAGATCCTGGAAGAAGTTTGACAGCAATTAAACTCATTCTGTTCCAGAGAACTTGCTCCAGAACACAAACTTTGGCAATTTGACAATCTAACTTATTATTTATTATTAAACTTTTATTTGTTATGCCTTATTTTTATATGAACATATGGAATTTATATAAATATCCAGATTAAATGTAATAGTTGGAAACATTAAATCTTTTGTAATTTTATCTTGTTCTAAGATATTCAAATAGTAATTGTTCCAGAAAATCTAAGGACCCTGCAAATCACCTCTATGTTTATGATTCAAATGTGGGTTTCTGGTTTCTTTCTGTACTTGAGCATTATAGCGTACCCCAAGTCATTGTCTTGCCTTTTTTTTTTTTGACTCCTTAAAATATTTTAGATACTGGGCTTCTTATTTTCTTTTTAAAATAGTCTTCCCATATTTTATCCCTATTATGGATGATAACAATTCACAAGTTCCCCAAACTTAAACTTATATCTGCATTTTAAGATCACTCATCTATTATATTTTAATTACAATTATCTTTAGATTCAGTCAATTGACTCTTCTTGAGGTTTTATAGGTTGTCTTCATTCTCTGTCTTTGAATCACTAACAGACAAATCAGATACATGTAAATAAAAAAGTGTCCTTAGAGTTGTATTGCTTCCCTTTTCTCTAGGCACCAAGAAATAACAGAATAATCTTCAAGAGATATCTGTCATATAATTTCATTGCTAAGTATAAAACACCAAATTTCTATTATCTAGCATAAGTATAACAGGTTATCTGGCACACACTGGAGAAACAGGAATTCTCTTTTTATTATTATTCTCAGACAAAAAGTACAATCTGGAACAACCACAGTAAATCAAGAAAGTGGTCAGTCTAAACATAAAAACCTATAATCTCTTTCCCATACTACCAAATTCCTCAATTAAATTCCCTTCTCCCATGCTTTCTTTCCTTTCACATGTTTTTGGTATATATAAACATTTTTTCTGATTAAGCAATTATTGTAGTTTCCTGCACACAACAGTGCTAATTGTGAACCTTGTGTCTTCTAAGAAGCTATTCTATACTTTAATAGAGTGACTTCTTGCTTTACCTCTGCTTCAAATTCTGGGTAAAATTACCATTAAAATCCAAGAATGTACAAAGATCATCATGACATGGGGGATACTAAAGGCATGTTGATACCAGACATAAGGACACGTTTTTCAACCTGAATGCTCCATTTCTTAGCCTATTCTTAGTTTACTTCCTCTGTGTTCCAACTCAGGGAAAGGAAACAGGGCTGGAAACTTGGTGAAGATATAGTTACCCTACACATGTTTTTCTGTGGTTTTGAATATAATTTGTGCTTAATATGTGATTTTTTGACAAATGATTATATACTATTAAAGTGGTTGGGAAAACCAGACAGAATTCTTCTCTACATATATATATATTTAAAGCATAGGCTTCAAATAAATCCATTAAGTATATATAAATTATTCCATACCAGTGTGCATATGTATCAAAAGGTGAAAGGATTATTATTACCTAATAAAATTTCTCCAGAGGCTGAGATGTGTAAAACTTGATTTTACAGGGAAGATTGTGAACTGTACTGTATACAAGGTAGTCATGGATTTTTGTTTTATCAAACTGAAATAATTTATTTAGTTACATTTGTTAAAGAATTAGTATGTATTATTCTTTGTATCATCATTAGTTACATGCATAGTGCAAATATTTCTTTTATGAGAAAAGCAAGCAAATATCCAAAGATAAAATAGCTATTAAAAGGCATTTTCCTTTTACCACTTCTCATGTGTGTCTTTTTAAAGACTATTCAGTCTAATTTCTCTCTTGATATATAGTTTGCTATTCTATTTCTGCAAAATGAGAACATTCTGTTCTATTCATTCTCCCACTTACTTTTAGAAACTGCAGAGAGGCTTAAATTAAACTCCTAAAGAATTAACTGCCATTCTTATGCATAGTTATCAAATATACAATACTCCTTTGTGGACTTCTTAGAGTTGTGCCTTGCTGATGAGAGTGATCAGCTGTGCATTCGTATAAAACATCACGGGAGGCAGTATCAAAACTGGGTCAGTACCATCCCCTCATGTGACGATAGCTTTGCTTGTGTGAGCCAGTGAGAGAAAAGGAAATGGAATTGTCCATTGGATTATGATGCAAAGTACAGAAGAGAATGGTTTCTTTGGGTCTAACATAACCATTTCATTCATAATTTTTTTAGTGGAAATCAATATCAAGTGTCACACAGAAGGTCCTTCAAGGCTGGCAGATGTGAAATGAATTCAAATTAGTACCCTCTTAACACAGAATAATTATATTTAAATAGCTTTGTGCCAATGGACTCCCTAAGTTTCAGTGTTGTGCTTTATTGGGGATGAGGTGAAAGAAGGAGTTGATGTCTGAGTTTTCTTCTAGGTCTAAAATGTTTTCTCTTGAATGCCTGGAACCCTGGAAAGTAACGCTAAAATCTCTAATTTATATTGGAGCTCAGTTGAAAATCATCATGAAATCTGGTAGTAGATCTCCTAAGGAAAAAAAATCTACTAAATACAGATCCCCAGAGAATCAAAATCTATCAGGAGTGTGCCTGGAAAATAAGTAAGGAGTACTGGAGAATTTGTGTTTTGAGTCTTGGCCATAGTGCTTACACATTTTTTCTAACTGATCTTGACTGTTCTATTACATAAAATAAGGAGGCACTAGAAGAATATTCCATATTTTATTTTATGAAATCCAAATGATTAGAGAAAAGCATTAGTACAAGGACAGAAAAGAGTAAGAAAATTTCTACTTCAGAGAAATTCCTACATTATTTATCACCAAGATCAGTGGAAAACAATGTTTAGATAAATTTTTGTGCTCAAAAACATCCTTCACATGGGTAAGCCACAAAGTAATTTCCACAAACTTCATGGATACCTGGCTCTGTATTCTGTTTTTGACAACTAGTGATTTATACTAGGGCATGATGATTTTTCATAACATTAGCCCAGAAAAGTCAAAGGTGTCTTCCTGTATCTCTAGTTTTTCTTAGAAGTGTTTGTCATCATGCACAGCTTTATTAGAGTTTTAAAAATAAATGTGTATGCACATTTATGAAAATGTCACCATGAATCCCACTGTTATATAGAAGTATGATGCACCAATAAAAACTTTGTATTTCACTTAACCATTTCCTTAGAGAAACTACATATTATAACTTGTCTCATGACCATTTCTGTGTGTCTAAAATAGTTGAATATTAACATATACATATGGTTTAATCTACTGATAATTTACACATGGGTAAGATTTATATTTTAGATTTTCTTATAAAAGGATTCAATAGTTCAACTAAAACTGGTTTGAAAATAAAATTGCATTTTGTATGTGACCTATTAATAATGCGGACACACTTTGAAAAATGCAGATATAAGTAAGTTTTCTCTTATTGTGGTTTAGTGCACAGATTATGAACATGCATTTCAGTACTAGACTACTAGTATTTAAAGCCCAGATATATGAATAAATCACATAACTTTGGTAAATTATATTATCTCTCTGTACCTGTTTCTTATAAAAGGGGACGATATTATCCTTTTGGGATTGCGATAAATATTGAATAAGCTAACATTTTTAGTATTTCTGAATAGTGAAGTACCCTGTTTACATGTGTCATACAATATCATTATCTTTGACTTAATAACTCAGTAGTTTTGGGCTGGTGGGTATTGAAGATTGAACCCAGGGTCACTTTACCACTGAGCTACATGACTAGCCTTTTTTTTTTTTTTTTTTTTTTTTTTTTGAAACACGGTCTGATAGAGTTGCTTACTGCCATGCTAAGTTGCTGAGCTGGCCTGGGACATGTGATTCTCCTGCCTCACCCTCCAGATTTGCTGGGATTATAAGCATGCACCACTGCAACTGGCTGACCCAAAAATTTGAAATATTTTTAGAGATACTATACTATATGGATCAGAAGTAAGGCTGTAGCATGAGAGAATCCAAGATTTTAATCACTGACCCTTATAAATCTGTCTTCCATTTGAAAATGGCAAGTGATAATAAGGCCAGAAGACAGATCTCCCATAGGCAGCCAGGACAAGGGCTTTGGAGAAGGACAGGAGGGGAGGGGGGCATCAAGACAATCTGAAAGGAGATATCAGATCTGGAGAATGTCCTGTGACTTGCTACTCTCCAACAGCTTCAGCCACTGCAACTCTTAGTTAAAACACTGATTTTGTTCCTCACAGCTTCAACCACAGCAGCCCTTCCTTAGTTACCTTTGTTCTTACACCTACCAACTGTAGACTATAAGCAGACCCCTAACCAAAATGCTTCTTTTATCCACAAGGTGTCAAACCACAAGGTTGGACCCATTTTCTTTATTATGTAAATAAGGGATTGAAATTATTCACTTCTGATTGGGTCATTAAGCTTGGAACTTGAAGAGCTTGATTGGCCCATGCTGTGCCCTTCAACCTATGAATCACCAAGACAACAGACACCCATTGCATCCCTCTCTTAGGGCCCCTCTCTATTGTGAGCTCTTCTTCTTTTCTATTACTATAATAAATCCTGTTATTTTGCTCTCACCCTTGTGTCCATGGATTTCATTCCTCAAATTCAAGAAATAAAGAACCAAACTTCCTAATTCGAATTACAATAATGCCAACAAATGTGGAGTGTGGAAACTGGTTTATAATCACTCACCACTAGGCAATGACCTCCCTTAACTTTAAACATTCTGACTTTACTAAATTTTCAAGATTCTATTCAGATTCTAAGTTTCCAAAAATAATTAGATAAGTCTTTACTTACTTTAGCTTCAATGAGTGTAATTTTACATTCTACTATCATAAGATCTTCATAGAAAATGAATCATAATCATTCTCCTTATATGATATCCTTGCTAACTCCTTTATCCATCAATTTCTAAGACATTTATCCTAATCTTCTCTAATTCCATTGTCAGTTGTATAATGATTAATTTTTCAATAGGAAGTTATAGATAGTTTCAATTAGCATGGTGGTTAAATGTGAAGACTCTAAGTCCAGGCTCCATGGGTTCAAATCCTAGCTGTGTTATTTACTAATCTTATGACCTGGGCAATTTATAAGACCTTTTAGACCTTCATTTTCTAATTAAAAGTTTCTGCTTCAAAGAGTTGTGAAGATTAAATGAGTTAATGCAGATAAATCATTTAGAACTTTACCTAGCATGTGAGGAGTCTTCAATAAATACTGCCTATTATTATTTTTTCTCACTCTAACTAAATAGAAGCCAATAAAGAATAGAAGGACTTGAGGTAGATGCAGGATTATAGTTGTACATCTGGCTGAGGCAGTGCCAGGGCCAAGGCAGGAGATCTCCATTTAAAGAAAAGATGCTCTGTAGTTATTACAAGATTAACAAAATGAAATTGGGTAGTCAATAAGAAACATATTCATGTAAGAAGATTCACAACCCCACCACCCCCACAGAGCTTTGTGGAAGAGATTACTATATTATCTATTATGTTTTTAGAATAATAGGTAAAAGAACTGTGTGACTGAGAATTATATTGGGTGAATTATATTGGAAAGAAAAACAATAACACAAGGAAGAATTACCATGGAAAGAAGGGAAGAAGCTGATATAAAATAACATAGATGGAGTTGTATATGAGGTGGAGTCTTTGGTCACCTGCATTAAAAGACTCCCAAAACATCTTGCTGTAGGATCCATTGCATATGCATATATATATATATATATATGCATATGCAATGGATCCTACAGCAAGATGTTTTGGGTCATTATATATTTTTTTTTCCTGATCCAATGAAATTCTTTTGAATGTGACCCTGCTATATACATAGGTCTTAAAAGGCAGCCTAGTTATTTTTCAACTTTTCACCTAGCCATTATTAATTGTGCACTGTTGTGGATGTGGGGAAATTTTACTTATATTAATATATAGTGATTTACCACAATTTTCAATAAATATACACATTTTTGGTGTGCAGTTTCTGTTACATTCTCAAATATAAAACACTAATTGTGGGGAAAAACAACAGGCAAAAATACTAACAAACAAAAGCCATTCGCTAATTAATATATATTTGGAGATGCAGAATGCCCACAACATGTTTCAGTGTATTTGAGTGAATGTCTCAAGTAAACATTGCATCATGACCTTTATAACACATGTCTGAAGTCTACTAAAATGATTATAATACTAATACAAATCATACAACAAAAAATTTAAAATAGAAGATGATCCTATTGGTATAAAAGAGGACGCTTTGTACAGACTGAAAATCAGAATTCTGAATGTCAAGAAGTAGTTGATTTATTTATTGGGATTAAAGATCTAAAGTTTCTTTCAGTGCAAAAATAAGTGACTGGCATATTTGAGAAATGGCAATATAAATACAGTTTGATAAGAAATGAATGTTTTGGAAAAACATATTCCATCATATCTGAACCAATTTGAGTCATGGGCTAGCAGCAGCATCAGTAGAAATAGATGATATCACTGTATAGACTAGTTCAACTCTACTTATTATTATTGGGACACTATTAAAGATTTATATAACACAGAGTTTTCAAAAATTAGAATAACTTGTACAATGACACCAGGTGGAGATATTATTCATAATTGGCTAAAGAGACAATAATCAATATAGGAAACAGAAGGGAAATAAGTGATAGAACTTCAATTATTATCATGGTTTACTTCTCCAACACCCCATGAGTGAACTGTCTTTCTTACTCTACATGGTTATCAATTAGAGAGCAAAATTTAAAAAACATATTACTATTGAGTGCTTGATTGTAGCAACTTGAAAGATCATGCTTATAGAATATATGCAAATAAAAACATTTGTTAATTAGTGAGTTCTGTTATAGTCTTGATAGTGGCTTCTCAGCCACATGCATTATATCACATGAAATCTGTCTTCTCACCTTTTGCCAGACACATTCAGCCCTGAGATTCAATTTCTCAGTGCCTAAGAACATTGAGAGGGCATTGCATATTAGATTTGTGCATGGCTTTCAGATCAGGTAACTATTTTAGTAATCTGTGATTGGCCACTTATTCCCCCATCAGTCTATATTGGAATTGGTAAAACAAAGAGGAAATGATCATAATAAAATAACATGTTTGACCAGGTGAGCATCTATGCCATAGTTAAACATATGAAAAGTAAAATCCATGCAAACCAAAGCAAAATCAATGTGCATTACCTTAAATAAACCACATTCCTAAACATATACTGAAGTAACACATTTGAGAAAACTGAAATTTTTCATTTGTTTCTGAATAATAAATACATAATCAACAGCCCACAGTCTATAGAAATTATTTAAAATTCATGGCTAAATATTTTTAATGAAAAAACTCCAAAGGATATGAGAATGCCCATAATTTTCATATCTTATAAAGTATACAATGAAATTTTAATCTATTTGACTTGGAACCACCTAGGGACTCGTGTTGGCTAAGTGGTTGGCCTGGATGCTACAGGAATGAGGCAACAGCATCTGTCCCTGAACTGATTACCAAGACAGGCTTTGCTAATTGAATGATTGACATGGACAACATTTAAATTTTTCTAGTCAGATCCTTGACAGCAAGAACTGTTATATTTTTCCCTCTTTTATCTCAGAGTGTGACTTGTATTGAATGGACATTCAACAGTTGTTGGTCAAAACAATGACTTTATCACCTTTACAATTTAAGAAAGTATCTTTGCTGTTCTTAGTAAAAACACTGAATTGCATAAAAATAAGAATAATGAATTAATGTTGTAATAAAGTAAAAATCAGGAATCTTATTGAGAATGTATTGATATTGAGAGAATAAATATATAGTTTTCTTTCAGTAGCATCTATTGTATTATAACACAAAATTTTATTTTTAAACATAGAAAAAAAATTTGTCTCCTTCTTTATGGTTTGAAAAATGATCATCTTCTCTCTCCATGAGCTATCTTTATTCCTAGGAGATTCCCTTACAGCAGTTTGTAGGTATTTCTGAACATTGGACAGGTATATATCTAGGGCTTCAAGATTCATGAAAGGTAGAAATCACAGGGTGAAATCTTGAGGTGAGAGGTGAGGGCATTAGAAATATGGCAATATAGAATGGAGTGTTGGTTAAAAAAACAAAACAAAAACAAATACTAGTGCCCCTCCACCATCACAATACACACACACACACACACACACACACACACACACAGTTTAGTTTTCAAAGTCAGAAAATGTCCAAGTGATGATAACATCCAAACTTTGGTCATGAAACAAATTACCAAAAATGGAGTGGATATGAATGTCAGTGAAATTGGCAAAGTCAAGAACTACAAAGTTCAGAGCTTTGAAACATCATCACGTAGACATGAGAATAATTGATAATGATGGTCAGAATTCAGATACATGTAAAACTGGGTTAAGTTTTACAAACATTGGATTTAAAGTTCCTATTAAAATTAATGTATAGATAAGCAAATATCCATAGTGTTATGAGCCAAACTATATGTGCCTTGACAAGACAAACTCCATTTTACCCTAAGACTCCATTTAATATTAAAAAAAAAAAACAACACACTTTAAAAACACTTCTCCCATGAGAAAACTCCACCTCTACCATCCTGCTTAGTATACCCAGTTTAGCAATGCAGAGCAATTGAAAAATGTTTCTTTTATTCTTATGCAATGTAAGATGTTCTTCTTTTAGTCCCATTTTTCTTGGGCAGTGTACTGTACTTGAACTGGATCCTTCTGACCCATTGCCTATGTTGCTATGGTTTTGACTGACTGGTATCTTATGATTTGGGGCTATAAAAGAGACACACTATCTTCTGCAAGGGGTTGAAGGTTGCAGAGGTGACTTGCCTGCTGCCCTTCCAACCCACCAGTGAATAAATTTCCTTGTCTTGCTTCAAGACTGACCTGGTTATTTATTTCAAATGTGCCACAACAATAGAATGTGTGAATTTAGAGTGTGGGGAAGTTGAAGGCTCAAAATGCAATTTATGGTTAGGACAGATGAAGATGTGGACTTAGTTGAGATTATCTAGGAAAAACTAGTGAATTAGAGAATAGAAAAGTACTAAAGATAAGATTTTCAGGAAATCTATAAACTGAAAATATGGAAAAGAAGAGGGATCAAAAAGAACATTATAAAGACTTGTGAAAAAAAACAAAGATGAAGGAAGAATGAAGAAAATGCAATGTAATTATAGTTAAAGGTGAAGACATTGGCACTAGCAATTAAGATTTTTTTTTTCTTTTTTGGAGGACAGCTGTTTCAGGCAATGGATGATTAAAAAGGATTAGACAATAAAAACACAGAATGAAGACTTTTTGAGAGCTTTAATTGATGTCAAAGTAAAGGAAATGATTAAATACAGTTTGGAAATATTAGTGTACAAAAAGACTCTAAGTAGGTTGGGAAGTTTTGTCAGGGAAAAAAGCACCGATGGGAAAATGCCCTTTAAAAACTGAGGTCTCCCATCATATGGAGGTGGCCTCAAGTTTTCAATGTCTCAAAGGGATAGGTTATAAGTCAGCAGGTGACATGGTAGAAACTGCTCCTTGGTATTCTGCCTGCTTAATCTTCCAGATCAGGTTCCAGCTAGCAGGAGTCCTGGGGTGGTTGCTGTGGTTCTGAGGATCTTTGCCTGCACAGGACCTGGAATCACTCCCATTCATATTAAACCCACAGTGAATGATCTCTATTAACTAGTGTCAACTGCAGTTGGATCTGGGCAGATTGAGGTTTCCTAATTGCATTCCAGGAACCCTGGGCTGGCAGCTGAGAGTCCGTCTTGATATCTCATTTATCTCCAACATGGGCATTTGGGGCATTTTCATTTTGTGTGCTACTACTTAACTCTGTTGTGACATGAGTCTATTATATTGTCACCTGGTGGGACTGGTAGGATAAGAAGCTTGTCCTCCCACCTCACCAGATCCCTATTGCATTATTAGCTCTGTGCATTTACATTACATTTTCACTTTTGTCTCTTGAGCAAACTTTCATTTTCCCCTTTATTTCAGGATTTTCTTATTTCAAAGCACACCTCCTTTTGATAACAATGTATAGTAGAAGTGAGAAAAATACTATGTGCCCTTTTTAGAAACTGGTGTACAAAAACCCCCAAATAATGTCTTTTCATGAACATTTGGAGAAATTTTTCATTCGAATTGTTTCTTACCAATGGATAGACTCTGAATCTAACTCATGAGATGAAATAAATTTATGAACTACTATCCCTTCATTTTAATTTATAAGGTTTAATTTAAATATCCACTTACTTACAGAAAAATATGTAAAATAAAATAAGCTTATTTATATTTTTAATATCATAGAGTAACATGAATTTGTTTCAGTTTCATCTGAGTTGGTAAATAGAACACTCAAATAGTATTGACACATCAGGAAAGAGAAGTGGGAGACTTTAACAAACAATATAGAATATAATAAATCATAGAAAGAAAAAAATAATGTCTCATTGAGAAGAACTTGAAGTCAGAGAGAGGAAAAGCTAACAGAGGATTAAGATGAATGTAAATGTAATTTGAAAAGAGAAATATAAAACTGAACATTTTAAGAAATAAGCCAGACACAGAATAACAAATACTGCTTGATTTAATTCCGGAATTCTTGTGGAATCTCAAAAAAAAAATGATCCATAGAAGTAAAATGTGGTATGGTGATTACTAGAGGTTGAAGTGATTGGTAGGGAAGAGAGGGTGATGTTGGGCATATATATAACTACAATTAGAGGAATTTTTTAAAATATGTCCATGAAAGGCAAAGATGTTTGCAAATTATAAGATTATCTAATAAGAAAATCCATATAGATCAACTGAAAGCTATTGAAAGCAATGAAATTATTGAGGACATTGTATGTTCACTAAATTCAATAGCTTCTGTGTAAAGCAAGAACACCAAGTTAGGAAATTAATGGGGAAAAAGCATCAGTTTAGCATAAAATATTTGAGAATAAATTTAGAAAGGAATATGTGATGTTTATATGAATAATATGCTTGGTGCTAAAAATAACTCAATAATTATATAAGTATTTCAAAACCCAAGATGTAAAAATTTCAGTTTGCAGTTTTCCTCAAATTTATTGATAAATGTATCCTAGTTCCTATTGAGTTCTGAATATTATAGATGTAGAAGTTGATATGTTGATACTAAAATTCACATAGAAAATATTACACAATTGAAAACTTCAATAAAAATGTTCTAAAAGAGATGAAAACATAAATTTATATAATTAAAACAGGAAGATTGGCTGAGGAATCAATAAAAAGAATAATGGAAAAGAATAGATTCCAGAAAAAGACCTATGAGTAAACATTTATATATATATTAACTATATGGCATTAAAAAAATCTGTGGAAGAATAGACTATTCAATAAATAGTGTTGTGAAATCACCTAAACATTTAAAATGGAATGTTAGTAGACCATCTATGTTCCCTATGTTAACACATAAATTTTATATAAATTAATAATCCTAATACTGGATAAAAATACAGGAGAATTTTTTTTTTTTTTATAATTAAGTGCCCAAGTGGAAGAAGTTGAAAATGAGGGTAAGACTTTCTCAAAACAATGGAAAACCCAGAAGATATCGGGGGAGGGGGGACATGGTAGATTTCATTACATAAATGGAAGTCAAAATAAATAACTATCTTAGAAGAACACTTTTAAGTTTACAGCAGAAAGATGAAGATTGATAGTTATGATCTATAAAACTGTATATTAAGGATGTTATCCCCTTTTGATTTCTAAGCTAATGTTTATTGAACACTTGCCTGTCTTTTAAGTAACACACTGATGTTTTATAAATCTTGGATTTATCATGATGACCCTGTGAGGCATATATTATTTAATGTTTTCATTTTAAGCCCAAGAAAAACAAGTTTGGCTGAAATACTCAGCCCAACCTCACATAATTATTTGCATACTGACCAGCATGTAAACAAAGGTTTTCAGGCAGAGAATTCCTAAATGCAGTGCTGCAGGAAGTTTGCTCTGGTTGTGCTTCTGACACTTTTTGCAGTTTACAGCTTTTAATTAAATTTCCTTCAAATGCTTACACTGGTCAAAAGCTAAAAAAATCCAAAAACTCTATACACATGTATCTTATCTATATGATTCACTTTCCTTAATGCTGAATATTCTCTTTTAGATACCAGGTAAACAATATTTTGATTTTGTGTTTGTGTCATTTTGTATAACCCTCAATCTTCTACAATTTAATTTTGGTATACTTCATGAGTTTAGGCACTAAACTGATTTATTTTCCCATGCAGCTAACCCTTTTCCTATTTTAAACTCATATTTTTAGAAGGGATTGTTTTGAAGGCAACTATTCAATTCCATTTATTATGTATCTATCCTTGTACCTATCATGCATTGGTTTACTTATTGCAGTTCTTCAATTTGTTCTAATATTTGATAGGGGTAGACTCATTATTCTCATTTTTTTTTCAAAATGTTCCTGAGAATTATTCACAAAGCATTGATTTAGGAAAGGATTATAATGTACAACATTTAATCTTTTCATCCAGAAACAAGGCATAACTTTGCATGAATTCAAATCTTCTTTATGTATTTGATAATACAGATTTGTATAAATTTGAACATTTTCTTTGCATGGATCCTTGATATTTATACTTAAATGTTCTCCTAGATCATTTACTTTGTGTGTGTGTGTGTGTGTGTGTGTGTGTGTGTGAGAGAGAGAGAGAGAGAGAGAGAGAGAGAGAGAGAGAGGGAGAGAGAGATCAGTGTAGACAATGAGTGTTAACATAGCATTGGGATGTTTACTGTTCTATTGTATCTTCTGTATATATTCCATTTGTAACTCTGTTTTCTTTGTACCATAAGAATACTGTTTTCCTTTAAAACTAGCTTCGAAGACTGTATTTTTATATCATTCAAATTCAGTAATCATATTAATGTACTACTAAGTACCAGGTTTCATGTTAGAAGAATGAAAATAGAGGTAAAACAGAGACCTCAAAATTACGCATTGTCTGATACAAGAGACGGTAATCTCTCCATCAGGAACTTGGAGGAAGTATTGACAAATGACAAAAAGGTTATTGATAGTGCCACAACTTTTGGTATCTTCACAGCTTCTAGCATATTGTCTCATCCTTAACAACTGCAGCAGTAACCGCTACTATTTTCTATCTTTTATGTATCAAGCATTGCAATAAGAATTATGAATAATGTCATCAACACTCTCACCAACCTACAGTTTAGACATCATAACCTTCATTTCACTGAGGAGGGGGCTGAGACTCAGGAGTCTTAAGGAACACACCCACAATTACACTGCAAGCACATATTGTACCCCAAATTCCAACAGGTCTGTGTGCTTAGTGGTCTCCTCTTGCACCTGGCTGCATAGTGAGAGCATCAGTTGTTTTGAGATGGATAGGTGATGTTTACTCATAGAAAGTCAAAACTAAACTAAGAAGTTTTCCAGTATTCTGAGATTTAAGACTTTTTTTCCCTTTGGATTTTCTTTAATTGATGAAAGAAAGATGATAAATTGGGAGGGGAACTAGATAATATCAAATATTATTAAAATAACCAGTTAGAAACTAGCATATTCTGTTCCTTTTAATCTCTCATAAAGTGAATGCCACACTGTCCAACATGTGGCTACTTAATTTTATATTTAAATGATTAAAATGAGATAAAATTAATAAAGCTGTTCCTCAATTTTACTAGTCGTATTTCAAGTGCTTAATAGTTTCATTGCTTCATGTTCGCAGCTACCATATTGGACAGTGCAGAAAAGTTCCATCATCACAGAAATTCTAATTGAATAGTGCTGACTTATCACATCCAACTTAGAGGTCATATTCTGTAGTTTGCTTTATAATTTCATTTACTCAGCAAATATTTAATATGCTCTAACTGTATGCCAGGATATGAACTTGGCATTGAGCTATAAAAAGAGTCGGGGCTGTTTCTTCCTTTAAGTTTCTCAAAATCTCACACCAGACAAATGTAATGAAATTACTATTCTTGAAACTAATAATAATAAATGATATTAATATTATTAGCTATCCTGATAGATTGCCATTCTGGTGCAAATCTCTTTCCTTATATAATCCTTACCTATTTGAGGTGATGTAACCACTGCTTATTTGAGATTGATGTATGCTGCTCTGAATTACCCATTGCCCCAGGAAACTATAAGTTAAGTCCTGATTTTTACTTTAAAGTTTTGCAAACCTTAGTGCTGATTTTATACCCACCCACACAGGCCCAGAACTGCTGCCTTGGCAGCACATTTCTGAATCACAATTTCTGCTAATTCTTTTTGGATAATAACTGAATCCATCATGATCTAGTCATGACTTCTTTATCTGTGTTACCTAAAGAAAAAGAGGAAATCTTGTCCTAGAATTCTTCCCACTTTATCCTTCACAAAGTGGCCACTACTAAAACCATCAGCAAAACAGTCCAGTTCTTCACTAGTAAGCATTTGAAATTTATCATGTATGAGAAGCTGCTGGAAAACACTGTTGTTTTCTCACACAAGACAGCTCAGCTTCCCCATGAGTTTTAATACACAAGCCAGAGGGGTGTCTGGAAACACCTGGTTGCCAGGAAAAGTTACCAAATATGCCCCTTGTGAAGGCTCTCTCTCTCTACATGCAGTTAACAACAAGAAAAATTTGCTTTCTCACCTTGTAAAGTAGAATGGAAACTCATTTCATCTTTCCTGTAAAAACCATGTCCATTAAATTAGAGCTTCTTTTCTGCACCTACTTCAGGTTCAGATAATCTAGAGTACATGCATAAAAAGTTTGGTTTCCAATTCAATGCTTAGTAATACTAAGTTTGCATATTTTTTTTTTCTATTTGGCAACAAGAAGATTTTATAGGGTGGCATTATTTCATTAAAATAGCCCAAGATTAACACAAATAAATAATGGGTGAACTGGAATCTCAGCCAAAGATGAAAATATAAGAAATTATTAATTTCATCTCAGGGATTTATCATCTTTTGAGAAAAGACTTGCCACTGCTGTCTAGCTTCCACTTGTGTCATTCTGTTTGTGGAATGTTCTTATTTATAGCAACTGCTGTCCACCAGAGACCCAACGCTGTGATGATCACTGCTTAGTGCTAGTCACTGGACCCTCACTCTGTTTTTTATCCCATGAAGTAAGTCTTGGCTAGTTTCTCAGGTTCTCTTTCTTCGGTGTCTAGATAAAAATTTGCTCTGTATTTTCCAGGCCTAGATGATTCAAATCTCCATCATCAGCTTTTTAGGTATTTTTTTTTCATAAAAATGCCAGCAATATATTCCACTGACATGAATGAAAACAACTAATCACACTAGATTAGCCAAACAATTCCTTGAGGGTAGGTAACAAATGTACTCATTCTATTTTCTTCTTAAGTTCAAGTTTTGTACTATTTTTTCCAGGCTGGCCTGATGCCCAGTACTGAGTAAATGAGCTTGTGTTGGTCACTTGCAAATTCACTCTCAAGTCTTCACCTTTCCTTAATCAGTTTCTAACATAATCTAGGTTCACCTGGATGCTCACCTCCCCAAACCCTTCAATCTTCTTATCCATAGAATCTTCTGAGGCCTCTCTATTTAGGGAATTAATTAGGGTCTCAGTCAATCAGACACAACATTGGGTTTTTCTTTCTTCTTTATTCTTCATATCCTCTATGACTTAAATCAAAACACACCCTCTTATACTGATTCTCATTTCTAAAAGTTGGTATTGCCATTTATCAGGTCAGTGGTTAGGGGGATTCTGTGCTTTTATTTTTGTTCTGGAGACTTCCCGTATTTCTAACCTCTGTAAATTACTTAATCCTTCCTCATGTAATCTGACCTTCTTATCTTCTTATAGGGTATGTGAAGCAAACAATTCCACTTGCAGCTTGCCAGGTGGGGTCTGCATTGTAGACTATCCTGGGGTCATCTTGCTTCAAAAGAAGATACATATCCAATAGTTCTAGATGGCAAATACTTAGCCCTTGTTCTCCAATCCATTTGACTAGTTAAAAAGCTGAAACATTGATTGAAGAATACAAAATTTCATTTAGAAAACAGGAATAAGTCTAAGAGATTAATTATATATCATGGTGATTCTAGTTAATAAAAACATATGTACATTGGAAAATACTAAGAGAGTATAGTTTGAATGGTTTCACCACAAAACCAATGATAAGAATGTGAGATAAAATTAACTTGATTTAGCTATTCAACAATATGTATACAACAAAATATCATATATTCTGTAAGCAGTCACAATTTTCATTTAAAAGACAAAACAAAATGGAGGAGAAAGCCAATGTGCTCATCTCCATCTGCTTCTGAGGGATGGGGAACAGATGGCCATGGTTTACTGGCCCCTTCACATCCAGAAGTTAATATGCTACTTAACGTGTGAGTTGATGAAAAGTTTTAGTGTGTTGCCTCTTGTAGTGCTCATGTTTGCATTATCTTGTGATAGCCTCATAAAAGAACTTGAAGGCTTATCATTGAAAAGGAAATTCAGACTCAATAGCAGACCTTTGAAACAACATTTTTGAAATAGGGTGCATGCTTAAAATGTTATCATTTAAAGAGAAAAGCACGCTAAGCATATGCATGACACTCGAAGATAAAGTTTTTTTTGCTGGTCTAGCTTTGATTTGAGGTGATAGTTCCAACATGATGTGCAGCTAGCTTCTGAGCACTTCTAGCTTTGCTTTAAAAGACCAGTGGTTGTGCTGGAAACATAGCTTATATTCAATAACAACAACCCTCACATAAGGTTAAAATAGTCTCTAGAAGTATATCAATCCAGATTCTACATTAGATTGGTACTCTTAGGAAAGAATTTATTCTAGATCATCAGTTGAATTAAACTCACTAATTTTGAGTCCATCTGCCAAATGTTGATCTTGATGTCATTTTATTCACATACATTGCTAGTTGGGGTACTTCTAAGAGAAAACTCTAATGGCTTGAGCTTATTTAAAAATAGGGCTCTACATTTTGAAAGCAAAAGAGCAATTTTCTGGAACTGTTACTGAATTATTGATGAACAGGGTGTTGCATTCTTAACTGCGAGGAGTTATTGAAAGAGACACAAAGAAAAGCATGAATTTAAAAATAACTGACATTTAAGACCAGAAATGCAAAGTCAAAGAAAGAGTTGTGAAGTTTATTTGATGACTATCAGAAATGTACAGTAGTGGCATGGAGTTATTCCCAAAGTTCCTACAAGCAAATACAAATTCTCTGGCTGGTGACCTAATTCAGATATATGAGTATAAATTAATATATAATTGAAAAGATGTTGCACTAAAGGTTGTTCTAAATTTTGGGCAGTCAATCAAATAAGAGTTCCTGGAGAAGGTAGAGTTAGGTCAAGATAAAAGATAATGAAAATTCATTAGTAAACCGTAAACAGATTTTAACACATTCACTAAAAGACATCAATTTATTCAAATCAAATTTTGTCAATATTGGCACAATTAACATTGGGGCATTAATAACAATTACTTGTTATGGGGGAGATTGTCTTTAGCATTGTACTTAGGGCCATCCTTGCCCTCAATTTCCTACATACCAAGAGTATACTCTCCCATATACTCTTGTGACAACCAGAAATAGCTCCAGACATTGCTAACATGCCTTGGAATTGGGCAAGATCATTTTCTTGTGGCATTGGAAATAACTGATATAAATGCCTCTTATAGGTGAATCTTTCATTTGATGCTACTTGGTTTAATTAAAGTATTAAATTTAAATATATTGGATAATGAATGCACTATACCACCTTGTTATTTCCATAAAAATATATAGAATGGGAGAAAATATTTACAAACTATATATCTGATGAGGGTTTGATATCAAGGCTCTATATGGAAATCCAAAACTCAACAGCAAAAGCAAAGCAAGAAAAAACAACAACAATTAAAAATCAGCCATAGCTGGGTGTGGTAGCATAGGTCTTTAGTGGCAGTTACTGGAAGGAGGACCTTGTGAGCCCAGGAGTTTGAGTCAAGAGTGGACAACATTGTGATCTCATTTTAGAGCATAAGGATGCAACAGGTCTAAACACACAGTCCTCAAAATAACACATACAAATGTCCAACAGGTATATGAAAAATAGCTAACATCATTAATAAGCAGAGAAATGCAAATTGAGTTCACAATGAGACATTACCTCACTCCTGTAAGAATGGCTGTTAGAAAAAATACAATGGCAATATGTGGCGCAAAGGGAAACCTTGCACACTGTTGATGGGATTATAAATTAGTGCAGCCATTCTGGAACACAGTATGGGCTCAAAAAATTAAAAATAGAGCTTACCATATGATCCAGTAATCCAACTACTAGATAGATATCCAAAGGAAATGAAAGCAGTTTTTTAAAATGATATCTGCATCCCCATATTTATTGCTTTACCGTTCATAACAATCAAGAAATGGAAATAATCTGAGGGTCCATCAATTGATAAACAGATGAAAAGAATATGAATATCCACACAAATATCATTCAGCCATAAAAGAGAATACAATCTGGTTACTTGTGACAACATAAATAGAAATATAAGTCATGTTATGCAAAATAAGCCAGTTACAGAAAGACAAGTACCACCTGGTCTCACTCACGGGAAACACATTAAAGGTTGAGTTCACAGAATTGAGAGTGGAATTTGGTTACCAGATCTGGGGAGAGTAGGGGCAGAGAGGGATGGGAAAAGGTCAATCACTGGGGACTCAGTTGCAGATACATAAGAGTAAAAATTTCTGGTGTGCTAGTTTTTTTTTTTTTTTTTACAAAAGTATTTTTTAATAAGTTGTATACTTCAACATGGTAACATGATAGCCCAATGATATATCAAGTAGCAACAGTGAAGATTCCTGGTATTTTTATATAAAAACTATGAATGACACTACATTTGCGTTTAACTTTACAAGAGATTATCTTCAGATTCAGGAAGATTCTTTGACAGTTGTAACAGTGAAGACTTATGTTTATGGACTGAGTAGACAATGAGAGTTTTAGTATTAAGCTACATTCTCAAAACATACTGAAGAAAAGAGGATATAATGACAGTATGGCCAACTTGCAGAATAAATCTCAAATCTTTTAAACTTAGTCATTTACAGAAAATATAGTATGTATCAAAATTAAAAGGTGTCTTACAGAAATAGAGCCAGAAAAAGACATAAAGATTAGAATTCTGAAGCAATGAATGTGCTTCTGATTAGTGATGGAGGAAACTATCTGTGGTGCTGAAATTCCTCATACACACAATGCTGTAAATTAATTAAAACCAGAATTCCCTGCTCTATACAAATGCTGGTGATGGGCAACTTATGCTATTTCTGTGAGTCACAGAAATCGTTGGCTGGAGTTCAGTCATCAAGTGGAGGTGCTCTAAGATTGTACTCTGGAGTGCTATTACACGTTAGGGTAAATATAGAAAACAAATGTGTACTGTATATTTCAAAAAGCTAGAAGAAAGGATTTTAAATATTTTCACCATAAAGAAATGATAAATGTTTGAGGTGGTAGACATGTCTGACCTAATTACACAATGTATACATATACTGAAATATCATATCACTCCATTAAAATGTATAATTTTGTGATTTCATGTATCAACTTAAAATAAATTTAAAAAGGCAAGCTATGACGTGAAAAGAATATTTGTAAATGATAAATATGAAAAGGGTTATTATTTAGAACATATAGAGTACTCTCAAATCTTTCTAATAAAAGAAATAAACAACCCAATTAGACAATAGATAAAAGATATAAGGATTTGTCTCACTGAAGAGGATATACAGATTGCAAAGAATGAAATATTTCTGTTATGGTTTGGCTATGAGATGTTTCCCCAGAAGCCCATGTGTTGATGCAGTAATGTTCAGAGCTGAAATAATTATATTATGATAATTGTAACCTAATTGGTAGAATAATCTGTTTGATGGAGTAATAATTAGAAAGAACTACTGTACTAAGTGGTAACTATACAATCAAGGCGTGGCTAGAGGAAGCAGATCACTGGGGACATGCCCTTGAAGATTACATTTTCTCGGCTCTCTCTGCTTTCTGATTGCCATGAGCTGAGCAGCTTTCCTTTTACCCTGATGTTCTCCTTCACCGTGGCCCACAGTAATGGAGTCAGATGACTGTGGACTGAGACCTCTAAAACCATGAGACAAAATAAACTTTTCTTCCCCTAAGTTGTTCTTGTTGGGTATTTTGGTCCCAGAGATGTGAAGCCGACTAATAAAACCTAATTAGCTATTAGGGAAATTCAAATTAAAACCACAGTATGATATTACCACCCAGCTAACAAAATGGCTGAAATTAAAAAAAAAAATTGAAAAACCAAATGCAATGAGGGGCATGTAAAATGATGCAGCCACTCTGGAAAACATTATTTCAGTTTCTTAAAACAAAACATCTAACTTACCTTATAATATAGCAATGCACTTCTGGAACTCATGTTCACATAAAACTTGTACATGAATATTTATTGCCAGTTCATTCACAGGAGCCCAAACCCAGAAATAACAGAGATGCCCCTCAGCAAATGAACATTTAAACCAATGTATCCATACCATGGAATAATACAGAGCAAAAAAGTGAAATATTAATACATGAAAAATTCTGGATAAACATTTAGGGAATTATGATGAGTGAAAAAAACCAACACCCAGATTAAACACTGTATGAGTCTACTAATATAGCATTCTTGAAATGACATGATTATAGAAGTTGAGAAGATATTAGAAGCTAAGGAGCAAGGAAGTGGCTGCAGCATTTTTTTTTTTTTTTAAGGGCAGAATAGTCCTAATTGGGAATGTTTTGTCTTGACCTCATCAGTGACCATGTCTTGGCTACTGGTAGCATTTTGCAAGATGTTACCACTGGGAAACACTAAATAAATGATACAGGATCTCTCTGCATCATTTTTTACAATTGCATTTTTTTACATTAGTCTCAGAATGAAATAAATAAATTAAAAATATGACATAAAAATGATAGTCTGGACATTTAGGTAAGTTTAACAACTGGAGTCTTAAGAGTCTTTTTAATCCACTTGAGCTTCAGTGCAGCCATAATTGCTATGTTTACATAAAGAATGATGATAAGGACACTTAGAGGACATTTTTCAAGTGGAGCTAACGACTCCTCCACCCAACTAATTCCAATAGAAAGAAATAGAATATGGGTTCTTTCACCTTAATTAATTAAATCAAGTCTTATCCTTCTTTACCACAATTCTGTGGAAGTGTCCTAAACACTTCACAGTGATGACTTTTGTCTGGACACTTAAGGCACTTATTTGTATGGACAAGTCAGCTAGAATCTTAATCATAACAATAAATAAGTATTATTACCCTTATTTGAAAGGCATTAAAGTAGAATATAGTACATTTGGTGTCATTGTTTTTCATTCAATTTTTATCCTATTTGATTTTCATTTTTTCAAATATATTTTGTAACTTAACAAATAAACTGCATAATTCTTAAGTATGATACTTATCTCCAAATCTTTTCTGAATAGTCACAATGATGCTATTACAGTGTCCTTTGGGCAGCAGGCATAAATCCATGTTTCTGAGTTACTTGATTAACTGAAAGTATCTTAATTTAGCTAAATTCAGTACTTTCTCAGGGAGAGGATAACAGATATTGTAGGCTCCTGAAGAGATGCATTGTTTACAATATTTAAATATTCAGTGCAAAATCATTTCTGCTGTCATAACGTTTCTTTCATTTGTATCACACTATGGTGAATCCTAGAAACAAAGAACACCTGATAGCAGAAACATCTGCATGTGTCAGCTGGAAGCCACAGATGAGTTTTAAAGCTGCAGTGTTACTTGCCTAACTTAAAATCCATATCAGCATGCAGCTGTATTGTTGCTATTCTTATGGAATGGAGGATAGAAAACCCGGAGCCTGGAAGTAGCACTAAGTAACCAGGAAAGCACTAAATAATGTCCCAAAGATTTTAATGTGTGTTTACTGTTGTGCTGAAACAGTTTAACAATTAAAATATAATGGTCAAGTTATAGGCATTTGGGGAAGTTTAGGAAGAAAGAATACATATGGTTCGAGAACTTAAAAAAAATACTTTATGGAGTGCAATGAAGAGAAAATAGAAACGTTTATGCAATTAACACTTCAAACTGCACATAGCCCAAGTTATTATTGAGAGAAAACCCTGACTTAATGGAATTTCATCCTTTGAAATATTTTAATGACTCTTAAGAACTGCCTTCCCAGTGTTTTTAATGGTGATTTTTTTTTTTTATCAAAAAATGCTAAGCAAGCCCACCTTCTAAAATAGTACCAATCAGGGTAGTAGGCTAGTTTAGAGCACCCTGTACTCATGACCATTCAGACTATTGATTTTGTTTCAAATACCACGCTGAGCAATATATCAGAAGCTATTTGAAAAAGGTGTCTCATAATATGTTGTGTCACCCTAATTACACAATAAATTAAGGCATTAAGTATCAGGAAAGGTGTATGTAAAATTTTATAGCTGAAATGAAATTGCATTTGCATTATGGAAAACAGTGAAATGGATTTTTTTTCTTAAATAAAAAATGCTTAATAAACCAGTTTGACATCCTACTAGACAGTATATGTCTGAACCGTTAAAAATAGTGAGACACTCTCAAAGGATTAGGGGAACATAAAATGAAAAATTCTAGATAGTTCTTCAGTGGAAAACTAGTGTGGATCCTCAGGTTATAGGCTTGGAAGTCACCACCATATTGCTTTCTTTCTGTTTACTACCTTCCCTTCTGTATGTTTCTTTCTTGTGTTTGCTCTTCTTTCCCATCTTCTGTCCCAAGTTGAAGTAAGTTAGTTTGGGTAACTTTACGGGGAAAAAAATGGGCTTGGAAAATGATTGAATAGCAAAAGTACTTTAATAATAACTCAGCAGTAACAAACATCATTTTACTCTAAAAGGACAGAGTAAGTAACTTGTCATTTAAATGAGAGAAAGTTGTTGGTGGTGTGTCCTTTTAGTATACTCAAGGATTTTTTGATGATGTTATGTTTTATTTGTAACATTAAATAGGATTAAATTTGTCAACTCACTGCTTACAGCAAGACATGTCATATTTGGTGTAATATTTTATTTAATATAAATAAAATATCTGCCAGTGACTGATGATTCCAGAAAAATACCCACTAACTATACATTGGATCTATTTATTATTATCAGATAGAAAGTTCCCTTATCTTCTATCATGATACATCTCCATCTGTATAGAATTCTTTCTGATATAAATAGTGAGCTAAGCCAACATGTCCTGAACATAACACAAAGACACTTCAGTGATTTGAAATCCTACCAAGATTAAGGTTTATCCAAAAGATAAATATAAGATTAAATCTATTAATCTCCCTATTATAAAAGATAATAGCTATTTATTTTAATAATCTGTTACAGTTAAGGGTTACAATTCAGAGTAATCTCTAGTTTTGGTACATTCAAGTAGTAATATATTGGTATATATTCTAAAATGTCATGTAAACAGGGAAGAAACCTCTTCACTTTTGCTTCTGCTTTTCCAAACAAAATGACATTAATTTGATTTCCTCTAAGGTCCTATTTCTTCTTTAGTTATTTGAAAGTATTTTCTCTGAAAACCTTTAACTATTCTTCTAGCAAATGAGGGCTATATTCACTGTATTGCTCTATTAAATCTCAAATACTGCTAAAGATAGAGCATGTCTATTTGATCTTAAAAAATAGCAATCCTATAAATACAACTTAGTCTATACAGACATATATTTATTTCTGTGTGTTTAATTTCTAAATCATTACCATTTGCTTACTTACATTTAACTTAGGACCATATATAATTTGTTCTACATTAGCAAAACCATGGAAAACTAAAGTACATTAATTTTTTTTTTGTTTTTTTTTTTTTTTCTTTGTTGATGTTTTGTTTCACGGACATGAGGTCTTTCCATGTTGCTTAGGCTAATCTCACACTCCTGGGCCTCCCACTTCAGCTTTCTAAGAAGCAAGGACTACAGAACATGGTGCATGGTTTATACTTTTAAAAATCCCCATGACATTCCTTTGTTTGCTCTTGTTTGATTTAGTTTAAATTTGTTAAATAATTTTATACTCTATAATTTTTAAGTTAAAATATCACCATGAAACAGAAGGACAGTCCTCTATGACTAAGGCCAATTGCAAATTTAGTGAGTATATGTTGAACTCTATCATCACTTAGACTGTTAAACTGAAAGAAGACATTGCTCTTCAGGCTTGTGAAATCTTGGCAAACTGTACCTATATTTTATGAGGCTGTGAGCCATGTGCTTTTAACCTGCTCTCCTTGAAAGTAACTTCCCTTGCAAAAGAGGTTAAGCCAATTCATAATTTTTCATCATGCCTTGAGCATAGGTAGAACATATAATATCCATTTCTTCCAGCTTTCCCTCCTCTCTTCTAAATAAGGTCACAGTGAGAATTTCTGGTAACCCATAGAGAGTGTGTGTTTTCATGGGAAAGCTTTTACACTTCTGCCCAGTGACAGAATTTAAACTTTTTTTGTGTGACATATCTCACAACCTCCAAGAATTGTCCTTTTCCTAGGCTGATAAGCTGATGACAGTTACTTGCCCATCTAGTTCTAGAAAGGCATAAATCAGTGGTTTTGAAACACTATGAAGCCTCCAGGGGATGCATAGAATAATGAGCAATTGGTGTGGTCAAAGTAGACAAGGATTAGGTTTGTCAACTCACTGCTTACAGCAAGACATGTCGTATTTGGCGGTTTCAAGCCATGAAAAACAACAGAAAAGTTCCAATAAGCTCTCTGGATTTGCAATATTTATGTTTTATCTCCACAGGGTAGAAGTGAGAATGCACATAAAGGAGAGAAGAAAAGGTTTAACTTAAAATTTAGAATTATTATATTTGTTCCTAATACGTCTATATGATCCATCACATTCTCACAGAGAAGGACAAATTTATGAATTTATCTGGTTTATTGTTTCACAGAGCCCCAACCAGTAACCCACATGATTCTCTCTTCCACCTTTTTTTCTATTCATTTGCTGCTTTGTACTTTGTGTTTTCCATTTGTCTCTACCCACCCTATAGAGAGGCCCCTGCCTTAGGTGCCTTCTACTCTTATCTTCCAAAGCTGGAATGTAAGATAGCACCACTGTGATTGTGTTATGGCATATGGAACACTTGACCTTAAAATAAAGAGTTTATCCAAGGGCCACGGTCTCCTGATAGGAACTCTGAAAAGTAGAACACTTCCTTCATGGGGAAGTGTTGAGTAAAATGTGTAACCTCCACGTGGCAGAAAGGGAGACCAGAGAGATTCAAACTACAAGGACTAGGTGGATGGTTATTGATTTGGAGACAAAGGTGACTGTGAAAGACAGACCACGGGTGATCTCCAAGAACAGAGAAAAGACTCAAATGATAGTCACCAAAGAAAGAGGGACCTCAGACTTATGATTGTGAGTTACTAGGTTCTTCCAAGAATATCAATGAAGTTGGAAAAGGTTCCTCCCATAAAACCTGCAGCTAAAATCATCACCTTAGTGACATCTTAATTTTAGCCTTGTGAGACCTTGAGCAAAAAACTCAGAAGCCTGCATCCAGATTTCTAACCCACAGAACTGAGATAGTATACTGGGGCATTTTGTTTCAACCTGTTAGGTTGATGATAATTTGTTACAGAGTAACAGAAAATTCATATGCACTTTGTCTAAAATCTATCAGTAGCACCAATACACACAGAGGAGCTGAAGGGTAGATTCCCAGGATGGAGCATCTGCTGGCTCTAAGGAGAAAACATATCAAACTTTATGTATTCAACTGATGTCATATGTAGCCTCACTAGGTATTCCTGACCCAAACTGCTGAGAGATTTACAGATACCCAATATTGCTGTTGTCTCCAAAACTCCCTTATTTCCAGGACTTTGAAATGCTTCCCTTTGTGTGCATCTGTTCAGATATGTTTTGAAAAAGGATAGTATTCAGTCAGCTTTTTCACCGCTGTGACCAAAAAGACATGACAAGAACAATTAGAGGAGGAAAAGTTTATATGGGGGCTCATGATTTCAGAGGTTTCAATCCACAGACAGATTACTCCATTCTTTGGGGCCTGAGATAAGGCAGAATATCATGGTAGAAGTGTGTGGCAGAGGAAAGCAGTTCAGGACATGGCACCAGGAAGGGGAGAGGGAGGGAGGGAGGGTAGGAAGGAGGAAGAAAGGAGGAGGAAGAGAAAGAGAGAGAGAAGAAGAGGAGGGGGAGGAGGGGGAGGAGGAGGAGGAGGAGGAGGAGGAGACACTTTGCTCACCACAGACAAAACATACCCCATAGCCCTTTCCCCAAGGACTCACCTCCTCCATTCATACCTTAGTGGCCCACAGTTACCACCCAGTTAATCCCTATCAGAGAACTAATGCATGGATTAGGTAAAGGATGTCATAATCCAATCATTTTGCCTCTAAACTTTCTTGCATTGTTTCACACATACACTTTTGTAGGACACTTCATATATAAACCATAACAGATTTGTAAACTTAACACAGAGTAAAAAAATCCTAATTCCTATTACCCTTGGGACTCTTATAGTATGCCATTTTTTTAAATTATGGAATCATCTCCAAACTTGTGTGTTTTACAGATACCCAATATTGTTGTTGTCTCCAAAACTCCCTTATTTCCAGGACTTTGAAATGCTTCCCTGTGTGTGCATCTGTTCAGATATCTCCAAACTTGTGTGGCTACATTTATAAATCCATCATATTTTTATCTTTTTATGCTTAATTAGATGATGGCCATTTTGGGAATACGAATGCATGATGCACATACTTTCGTATCCCTAACTAGTCATCAATAGGCAGTAAATAAACAATTGTTAAATCAGTGATGTTCAAATCAAAAAGTTTATAACATAGGATCTGGAGTCATACTTTAGACAGCATATTATGGGCCCATCATAAGTAATTAATGAATGCACTAATAAATTACCTATGACAAATCTGAAATATTTCCCCTAACTAAACTTTACCACATAATTCTAAGGATTCCATAATGTAGCCTATTGTATGTTTCTAGTTTTTTTCTGGATCTACTTCCAATTGTGTCTGTTCACATTCCAGAAACACACATATCTGTGATTTGCTTATGATTTTTCTCAGATAACAACATCCTTTCCCTAATCCATGCTTCACTTTAAGTCAGGGGTCAAGAAACTTACTCACAGTCACACTCAGCCTTCCAGATGTTTTTTTGTCCAGCACATAAAGTTTTTGTATTTTTTTGTGGTGCTGGGGATCAAACCCAGGGCTCCATGCATGCCAGGTCAACACTACCACTGAGCCACATCCCCAGGCCAATAAGAAGTGTTTCATATTTTTTAGTAGTTACATTTTAAATATCCAAGCAGTACCAGTACCTTAAATATTTGCTGTCTGCCTCTTTACAGTAAATGGTTACTCATTTGTGCCTTAAGTCCAGTTAAAATATTACCTTCTCCACGATATTGCATCTAAGTTCTTCCAAATCATGAGAAGAGTCTTTTTGTAAGTCTTCATTGGATTGCTGTAAAACTTATTCAGCCCTTGTTCACTGTTTGTGTATTTCTAACTTTAAAGGGCTCAGTCATGTTTCTCCAGGTCTTAGGTGGACATTGTTTTCATATGTTTTCTTGCAGGGAAGAATTAAATGTGCAGAGATCACTTGAATATGATGAGTATTAATTTATCAATGCTAACATTGATATGACAGGTGGCGAGTGAAGTGGGTGATTTTAAAATCTATATAAATGTCTGACATTGATTCAGTTAGTATCTTCAAAACTAGGCCTGCAATTTCAGTACATACTATCAATATGTATTGTGTTTCAGGATGTAGTAGTGTGTAATTTTAAAATATATGTTGATGATTATTAAATGACATGGTGTGCTTTTGAGAAAATGCAAATGTGAAATTTAAAAGCTTCGAAAGCACAGAAAGTAAAAACTTCTGAAAAAATGCAGAAGAAATTCTAACACTACAAGGAATTGAATAGATAATGATACTAACAACCCAGGACGAGAGTGAGATGAATTAAAATGCTGAAAAGACACAGGCTGACTGAATAGAACAGTGAAAGACCTGAAAATCAATCACAGGAAAGTACTGATGTCAGTAATTAAGAAAGTGTGATGAGTATGTTAAGTTGTAATACCAAAAACAATATAACAACTAAGAGATGTTGGACCTAGAGTTGAACACATTAAATAAGCATGGGAAATGTAATAACAGAGAGTTTTCACTTGACCTGTATCTGGAACATGAAATCCCCCAGCCATTTATAGGAGATATGCTCAAAGCATGAACTCAGAAGAGTATCCGAATAAGAGCCATTGAGAAATGGGCATTTACATCAGTAGCACCAATAGTCATTCACTTCCTGTAGATGGAGCATATGGATGTCAAATACAAAGCAATATAAAGAAAATGTGTGAATATTTCATCAGTAATTATTAAGACTTGCTGTAATAGCATTTACTTCTAGGAAGTTAGTATTAAAGTTACTTACTAGGCTGACTTCTCTGCTATGAAAACCTTCTCTGTGTTTTTCATGATCAGATTATACATCATTTCTCTATATATCCTGTCTGTATCACCTTTGCATACTATAGGTACTTAATAAGTATATCTTAAATAAGTGGAAATTAAAAACAAATTAATGAAGGTTGAGTGAATCTCTTCTCACTCTTACCCTCAAATAGACATGCATTTCCTATGGCTAATGATAATAACCAGGCCATTAAAAAAAAGAAAACCATAGTGCCTTTTACCCAAGCTTTAATTTTGTTCAAAATGATTTTCAAATAAAAACTTTCAGAAAGAAAATAATTTTGTAACAGCAATAAAGTATAAAATTTGCACTAATTTTAAAATTAAAAGAGAAACTTCCAAGAGAATAAATGCATAGTTTGTGCAAGGGCTTTTTATCAATTATATTGCAAGGATGCATTTTTACTCTTCTCTGCCACTGCAAAAATTTCAGTGAGAAAGTATGAGATGTCTTCAGTTAAGTTATAGAGGAAAAGAGAAATAGAGGTATACCAAACTATATATTTTTTCCTTGCCATTCCAAAATATATAATCCAAATACATATAAATGCAACATGTAGAACCTGATATTGAGAACTCTGGGATCTCTACCATAGTAATGATAAGAGTCCTGGGTCTTGGAGTCAAAAGCTTAGAGCTCTACATGTTATTCAAAGCCTAGCACTTACAAGTTATAACAACATCTTTGAGGTTTGTCAACACTGTGGGAAATTATCCTTTAACTATTAAGTAATGAATGAATGAATGCAAAGTAGCTAAGAACTTATGTAGCAAACCTATCTAGTTCAAGTCCTATTTTTTTCACTGACTAAAGCATAATCTTCAGCAAAATATTTTCTAGAAAGTTTATTTTTCTTACATGTAAAATGGGTGTACTAATAGTATATAACTCAACACGTTGTACAAAATAGAAGAGATAATACATATAGAAGACATACAATGGTATGTGGCATAAACTAAGCTACTCAAATAATTTTATATATTAGTATTAAACAAAATCCCTTCTGATGAGGGGAGAGTGGTTATTCCTAAAGAAACAGTTAAAAAAATTAGCCTCATCTTTAAAAATATGGTTTCCTTATAGCAGCAGTGTTTTCACATAACATTAATGAATGCTTAACAGCCTTGGAGATGCCTGCAGCTAATGTCTGACCTACTTATTAGAAAGGGAGCTCCAATAATCTGGCCTTCACAGAGGCTGTTTTCCTGGACTGAGGAAATTGCATAATTACTACTTCAGACATTGCTATAGAATGTTCTCAATTATATGAAAGTACTACAATCCTTAAAGTAGTTAATTGGGTAGTTTTCCTAAATCAATTATATCTAGCACATTGCAAATGTCCTAAATCCACAGAAAAGTATAATAAATATTGAAAAATGAAATTTTAATGTACATATTGTTAATAATCATACTTTAGAATATTGATTTAGGATCAACTACACTGAAATATTGCAAGTAAGATAAAGCTAAAGTTATGCAATTTTAGTCTGTGTTTCCTACATATGGGTGGCCACATTATGAAATATCATGGGACCTCTGGACTCCATAGTTTCCAGTGGGATGATAATCAGATTATTATATTTTTTCCAATCTTGATATCACAATTTAAAGGAAAATTTATAGAATAGAATATTCAGAGAAAGAGGCAACAGAAGATTTAAAGTTTGAGAAGTGCATATGAGGAATGAATGAAAAAATTAAGCATGTGCAGGAGGGAAGTCCTCACAAGGCCATGACAGTTGTCATTTGAGTTGGAAGTTGTAGAAGATGAAAATAATTAATGCAATTCAAGAGAGCATAATAGAGACCAATAAACCAAAGTCACAAACAGCTTTGTTCAAAACTTTGTTCAAAACTAGAATGGACACCTTGGGGAGAGTTTGTGACTCTTACCCTTGGGAGGACTCCAGTAGACTGCTTGTCCTCCATGCTAAATTGCTACTGTGGATGATGGGCTGCTTATGGTGCTTAATGTAGTGGTTCTAGAACATTAGGCAGTTGAATTTAATTTGTCTTTGTACTTGAGCATACATAGGCCTACAAAACAAAAAATGGTATGGAGGGTGAGGAGTGGCCCTAATATTTCCATTCTAAGTTTCAGGATCCAATGAATGATTATTTTGTGAATTTTATTTAATGATAGTGAAAATCAAACCATTTTAGAGTGTTGGTTTTGAATTTAGATGGATCTACAGAAAACCTACAAGGGAAAATATTTCAATGAAAAACTTATCAGCATTAATAGTGTCCTTTCTCTGAAACTGAAAAACAAATACTAATTTAAATTAAAATGTATTGAGCAAGAATATATGCTTCTGTCATGAGAATTTTCTTTTCATTACAGCTTAAATGGTTTTATTTGCAACTAAAGGAAAGAGATAAGGGTTTGCAAATTCTTTCAAAGCAGATACTTTTTACTGTATATTGCTACTAGGCATTCTAGTTAGGTTATGTCAGGTAACCACACAAGAAAAGTAATAAATAACAAAGTTCATGTTTCAGGAAGATGGAAATTTCATTAAGACTCCATTTCCATAATCAATTATTAAATAGTTCACCAGAGTATTTTCTTTTCCTAATCTATTCAAAAGAATACCTTCTCAAAGGAAGAGCATGTTCTTCCACACATGAATGGATTTTGAAATAAAAATCACCAAAGCCTGTTCTGTATGCTAAAGGTTTTCTAAAGATTCTAAGTAATTGTGTCACAAGACTTTTTTTTTAAGGCTTAACTCTATACAAATGATGAATCATCAGAGAATAAAAATATGCCAGAAATTTTTAAAATGACTTTTAATTTTAGTTTTGTAAGAACAGCTACCTAGCACTATTTTGTAGGTAGTGGAATTTTATATTCACTTATTACTTTGAAGTCATTTAAATATTACCTGTCTGCTGAAAAGTCACATCCCTATGAGTAATAAGAGCGTGTGTTTTCCGATTCTCCATGCTATGTATCTCAGAGAGGAAATTCTCATAGGCACTCAGAGAGACAATGACATAACCTGAGACAAATATTGACTTTTGACTTCTCCTTTCACATTGAAAGGCTTCTGTGATGGCCTGTTGCCAAGAATACTTGGAAGACACAGAGCATCAAGAACAAAAGCAAGAGAGACAGAAGGTGGAATTGTTGAAGTTCTTTTCAACTTAGAACATTTACCTCAAGTTAAAATACACTCTGTTATCTCTCTTTATTGGGTCAATAACAAAGCAGAATTAAGTACAGCTGCATTTACATTAATATGCAGTTAAATAGAAATAACATTTTATTTTTATTGTAATGACCCCAGGTTATTTGTTAGTATGTGTACTTGTATATAATAGTTAATACATTCCCAATATCTCGGGGCTTTAGATAAAGCCAAACAATGCAGTAAAGTGCAGAGTAAAACAATAATTGCTTTCAAATTTATGTTCTTACAGCACTTAAAATAAGCTATAGAGTTTACCCTGGAGATATCAGATGATATTTATCTCATAGCTATTATGAATCATTTTGTTTGTTGCCTTGTTTTTGGTACTGGGGATCTAACCTTGAGATGCTTTAATACTGAGATACTCTCCCCCCACCCTCTCCCACAAACACTCATTAAATTGCTGAGACTGGCCAGTATCTTTCTACCTCAGCCTCCTGAATCACTAGGATTAGAAACTTGTGCCATTGTGCCTGGCTTGAATCTTCAGTTTGATTGTGAGTTCCTTGAGGAGTATTGTCTTGTGTTTCTTTTCATCTCTAAAGCCTACCACAATTCCTGGCACAAGGTAATAAAACCTCTGAGGTCTTCAGATATTTCCACATGACTAAGATTATGCACATTTCTCCAGACTCATGAGGCATATAGTACAATTACCTTACATGTCAACAGAAATGATTCATAATTGTTTCTGTGACAGTATGATCAAAATGCTTTTCTTTTTTGTGAAGACATGTATAAAACAATGGCTCTTAAAAATGACCTTAGCAGTTTACTTATAATTCTATAGTGGCTATTTTTCATAATTTAATATTTGGGAGTTCAGAAATATTTTGAGGGCTATCAAAATATCAACTGATATCAAAATATCAATGTGTGATATCTGTATAGTCTGAGAGAAGCTAACATGAAGCCTAGGCATATGCAACTACCACAAGTGGAACTTTTTCTTCTCTCTTCACTTGATCAACTCTTATTTATTCCTCAGACCTAAGTTCAAGCATCATTTCTTCAGAGAAAACATTCACCATTTGTTTTTTGGGGATTGGCTAACTTCACTTAGCATTATCTTCTTCAACTGCATCCATTTACCTGAAAATGCCATGATTTTTATTTTCCTTTATTGCTGAG
The DNA here is from genome assembly GCF_964194105.1 of Spermophilus citellus. Lineage (NCBI taxonomy): Eukaryota > Metazoa > Chordata > Mammalia > Rodentia > Sciuridae > Spermophilus > Spermophilus citellus. Next base: position 66,789,656 of record NC_138192.1, read on the forward strand.
TAATTGTTTGATTTTTAGTGAGGTGAAAAAGCGTCAAATTTTCTGATTTTTAACTAGTTTCTATATGACAACTGACTACATTTTCCTAGGCTTTTATACTATTTCAGATGTCATAATTGAAAGAAAATGAGTAAAATTATCCTAGAAATAGTGTATTAAAATAGCCTAAAGGACAGAAGAAACTTGTGGGAATATGTTCACATTTGTAACCTCTGAACAGACTAAATAAATAATTTTTAATGGCACACACACACACACACACACACACACACACAGAGAGAGAGAGAGAGAGAGAGAGAGAGAGAGAGAGAGAGAGAGACCTTTTCTTCCTACATGCTATAAATAAATTTCAAAATATAAATACCTATAGAATAGAGGAGAGAAATAGTAGATGATGTTTAAAGCAAGATGATAAGCAAAAGAAATGTTTTGTTTATAGGCACTTCATAGTTATTTCTAGTTTTGATTAGGAAAATGCGAAAGCAACAAAGTTTAAGCTTGTGGCATGGACGAACAAGCTGAGAGCTTACAATCTTTCTGGGTGGGTCCAAAAACCACACCCTATTCATGTATTCTTGAGAAAATTAAAACTTTCTAAATCTTTAACTTCTCATCCTGAAAATGGCAATAATATTATCACTTTGGATTGTTATGAAGATTAAATAAGTAATGTATTTCAGTGAATACATTTTATATTATCTATTACACTCAAGGTATTTTGTAAATACTAGGTATTCTGTAAATACTAGATTTGATTTCAAAACTCTCATATCAATAAGGATTAAAGAAATTAAGAAAACTATCCTGTTTACAATACTACCCCAGAGAGAAAATAACACATTCAAACAAGAAGGTGAAAGACATGTACACTGAAAATAATAAAACATTGATGAAACTGAAGAACAAAAATGTGGAAAGATATCCCATATTTCTAGACTGGAAAAAGTAACATTGTTAAAAATGACCATGCTATCCAACAGCCAAAGCAATCGTGATAAAAGGAACAAAGGTGGATGCATCACACTGACCAGACCTTAAGCTGTACTACAAAGCTATACTGACAAAATGGCATGGTACTGGCACCAAAATAGACATGTAGAGCAACGATACACAATAGAAGACACAGAGACAAACCCATACAAATATAGTCATCTCATACTAGACAAAGGAGCCAAAAATCTAAAATTGGAGAAAAGATAGCCTCTTCAACAAATAGTGCTGGGAAAACTGGAAATCCATATGGAGCAAAATGAAACTAAACCTATATTTCTCACCATGCACAAAAGTCAACTCAAAGTGGATCAAGGAACTAGGAATTAGACCAGAGACCCTATACCTAATAGAGGAAAATATAGGCCCAAATATTCATCATATCAGATTAGGCTCCAAATTCCTTAACAAGACTCTTAAAATGCAGGAAACAAAATCAAGAATCAATAAATGAGATGGATTCAAACTAAAAAGCTTCTTCTCAGCAAAAGACACAACCAATGAGGTGAAAAGAGAGCCTACATACTGGGAGCAAATTTTTTATGCATGCATATCAGGTAGAGCACTAATTTCCAGGATATATGAAGAACTCGAAAAATTTAACACCAAAAAGCAAATAACCGAATCAATAAATGGACTAAGGAGCTGAACAGACACTTCTAAGAGGATAAACAATCTATCAACAGATAAAAGAAAAAATGTCCAACATCTCCAGCAATTAGAGAGTTGCAAATCAAAACTACTCTAAGATTTCATCTCACTCCAGTAAGAATGGCAGTTATCAAGAATTCAAACAGTAATAAATTTTGGTGAGGATGTGGGGGGAAAGGTTCACTCATACATTGCTGATGGGACTGCAAATTGGTGCAAATAATCTGGAAAGCAGTATGGAAATTCCTTAGAAAACTTGGAATAGAACTACCATTTTACCCAGCTATCCCACTCCTCAGTCTATACCCAGAGGACTTACAGACAGAATACTACCATAACACACCCACTTCAATGTTTATAGCTGCACAATTCACAATTGCTAAACTGTAGCACCAACTTAGATGCCCTTCATTCAACAGATGAATGGATAAAGCAACTGTTGTATATATACACACAATGGAATATTACTCAGCATTAAAAGAGAATAAAATTATGGTATTTACAGGTAAATGGATAGAGTTGGAGAATGTCATGCTAAGCGAAATAAGCCAATATCAAAAAAACAGGGGCCTGAAGTTTTCTCTGATAAGTGGATGTGGATCCAATAATGTGGGTAGATGGGGCACATGGGATGAGTAGAGCATGGGGCAAAGACAAAGTGGGGAGGGGACATGGGTATGAAATATGGTGGAATGAGACAGACATTATTACCCTAGGTACATGTATGATTGCACGAATGCTGTGACTCTATTTCTTGTATAACCAGAGAAGTGAAAAATTTTGCTTCATTTGTGTACAATGAATCTGATGTCATGTATAACTGATTAGAACTAATAAAAAATAAATAAAAATAAAATAAAATACGTAACGAAAGTATTGTAATCAGAATACCATGGTAATGGTATAACAACAGACACATGGAGTTTGGAAGATGAGAGGGAGCCCCAAAATAAATCTATGCCTTAATAGTCAATTGGTTTTGACAAAGATGAAGGTACCCAATGAGGAAAGACACAGGAGACAAGCTTCAATAATCAGTGTTGGCACAACTGGATGTCCACATGCAGAAGAATGAAATTAGGCCCTTACCTCAAACATATAAAAAGCAACTCAAAATTGATGAAAGACTTTAATGTAATCCCAAACTGTAATACTACTAAAAGAAAATGCAGGGAAAAAGACACCCATGATATTGTTCTGAACATTAATTTTTTTAATATATGAGTCTAAAAGAAACAGAAACAAAAAATAGACAAATGGGATTATATCAAATTTAAAACCTTTAGCATAGCAAAGCAAACAATCAATAAAGAGTTAGAATAATGTAAAGAATGAAAAAATACTTGCAAGAAATAATCTTATTAGGGTTGAAGTATCCAAAATATATAAAAACTTAAATCAACAGCAAAATAACAAATGAGCTGATTTAAAAATGGGTAAAAAGTCCAAAGTAATATTATTCAATATGAAACATACAAATGGCCTTCCTACTATTAAGAAAATGCATTTTAAAAATGTGAATGGCAATTATTAAAGAAAAGAAAGATAAGTGTTAGTGAAGATATAGATAAAAAGAAACTTTTGCAGATTTTTGTTGGGAATTTTAATTAGTATAACTAATTTAATTAGTATAACTGTGGAACACAGTACAGAAGATTCTCAAAAAAATTTTTTTAAATTAACATATAACCTAGTAATCCCACTCACTACTGAGTATATATTAAAAAGACATGAACAAGTATGCTGGAAAATATCTGCATTTCCATATTTATTGTAGCATTATTTACAGTAGTCAAAAGCAATGGATGAATCAGTTTTTAAAAAACTGTTAAATATACAAAATGGAATACTATGCAGTCTTTCAAATAGAAGAAAATTTTGTCATTTGCAGCAATTAGATCAATATGAAAAACATGTGACATATGAATCAAGCTAAGCACAGAACGACAACACCACATGATATCAGCTATATGTATAATCTAAAAAGTTGAGGTCCGAAACAGAACAGAATGGTAGGTACCAGAGACTGGGTTGCATGGGGGTTGATGCATGTGGGTGATGAAATTTCGGTAAATTTGAGAAATAAGATTGAAGAGATTTATTGTAAAACATAGTGACTCCAGTTAATAACTTTGTATTGTATTCCTGAAAATTGCTAAACCATGGGTTTGAAGTATTCTTATCGTGAAAAAGAAAGATGTGGGGCAATACGTATATTAATTAGCTCAATTTAGTCATTCTATGCTGAATAAATATTTTAAAATATCATGTTGTACATGATAAATATATACAATTTTAGTCATCAATTAAAATAATATATTGATAAAATTAACATTTATTATTTCTTTTACACAGAAATGATTAACATTTTAAAAAGTTGATGAAATTTTAATATTTTTAAGGCCCTAAGCTCTGAAGTCATATAGACAAGATTATAATTTCAGTTCTTCCTTTCTTTACTGTAAAGCCTTGGACAGTCTAAAGCATCATCTACAAAATGAGGACAACAATATATAATTTATAAGGTAATTGTACTTATTTATTGAGATATTATATGTAAATTATTAGTATAATTCTTGATATATAGTCCTCAATAAGTATTTTTCTTTAATGATGATAACAATAGCATCTCTAACATGTATCTCTCCTAGGGATAATTCCCTGATCAACTAGTTGGCATAAATACTATACACGAAGTACTATAAACAGAAAAGGATACAATGATGTACATCTGCAATCATGTAAAACAATAACAATATAGAAGGCCATCCAAAAAAAATTCTATTGCACTGTACATTGAGTTTGTAGCATGTAAAATTATGTTTTGAATGCTCCTTCTTAGAATTCTTCTTAGAATTTGGAAGATTTGAATGGATAGATAGCCTTTAGAGAATAGTACAGGAAATCAAACATGATGCTAAGGTTCTCTAGAGGATTTGGGGCCTGACGAATATCTATAGAAAAAATAGAAGCACAAACAATAAATCTACTAACATGCTTCTGCACAATGTTCGTGTCAATATTTTTATAAACATACTATTAAAAGCCTACACAGAGCACAAAATAATCTATATAGATAAAAATTATATATATATATATATATTTGGCATGCTCAGAACATGAAGAGTGATGTTTAGGAGAGGAGTCTTTCCTTCCTGGTTGGTTTTCCCTTTTCTCTTATCCATCATTTTTATGAGGAAAGAGATCAGAAACCAAAAACCTACAGAGCACATATTAAAGGGCAAGAAGGCATTACTTTGTGTTAGGGATCATTTGAGAAAGGAAAGTGGAACATAATGGCTAGAAATCACCCTTTCCTTTCCATTTACCTGGATTGTGTTCATGGCTTGTTAATCAGATGTCGTATTTGGTCAGGATGCTTGATAATATGGTAGAAAACCAATAAAATGAGCATATTGAATAAAGATGAAGTATATGAGTTTTATTATGGAGCATCAAGAGAGTAAGAAAATTCAAAGGAAAATGCAGGAGTTTATTTAGCTAGATTTAGCTTAAAATAAAGAGTGAATATTAGAGATTATTAATCATCAAACTCAAAGGTTACAATTACAAACAACAACATTTAAAAAATGAGAAATGAACTGGGGTAAGGCAATTACTGTGGCAATTTGGAGGCATGTGTCCTCTTTCAAAGCACTAGACAGCAACTATTAGAAAATAGAATTCTTATGCAAACCTCAACTTTTTTTAAAGAGAAGTTTTATGTTTACAATTAAATTTAGTAGAGTATACAGAGTCCTCCACACATATCACGTACTCAAATGGTGTTTTGTAACAGTTGATGAAGCTACATTAATCCATCATTGTTAACCAAAGTCTATAGCTTACTGCTTAGGTTCATTTTTTCTGTTGTACATTTTATCAGTTTTGACAAGTACAAAAGAACATGTATCCACCATTATAGTATCATATAGAATATTTGCACTGTGATAAAATTTTCTGTGTCCATCTTTTCACACAAACCTCCCACATCCAGAACCCCTGGGAGATACCGATCTTCTTATTTTCTTCATAGTTTTTCCTTTCCAGAAAGTGATAATCATTGGTATTACATGGTATACAGTCTTTTCAGATTGGCTTTTTCACTTAGTATTATGAGTCATGTTATCTCCATGATTTTTCATGATTTGGTAGGTTGTTTCTTTTTAGTGCTGAATAGTGCGCCATTTTGTCATGATGCCACAGATGATTTGTACATTTACCTACTGAAAAACATTTTGACTATCTTTAAGTCTTGGCAATTATGAATAAAGCTGATATAAACATTTTTGTGCAGGTTTCTGTGTGAACATAAATTTTCAACTCATTTGAGTAAATACCAAGGAGTGTGATTGCTGGATCATATCATATGTAAGAGTGTGTACAGCTTTGTAAGAAACTGCCAAACTATCTTCCAAAAGATGCAATTCCATTTCCCATCCCCACTAGCAAAAAGTGAGAGTTCCTTTAGCTCCACATTCTTGCCAGCATTTGTTGTCATCATCTGTGTTCAGGATTTTTGCCATTCTAATAAGTACAGAGTTGCAGTTCACTCATGTTGGACCATGGAATTCCCTGAGGCTTTGTGATGTAGGGGATCTTTTCATATGCTTTTTTTGCCATGTGTATATATTCTTTGGTGAGGTTCAGGTCTTTTAGCCATTTTAAATAGTACTGTTTGGTTTTTTTGTTTTTTTGAATGTTAAGTGTTCTTTGTATACTTTGGATAAAAATGCTTTATTAGATATGTTCTTTGCAAATATGGAACTTGTCTTCTGGCTCTCTAGAAAGCATCTTTCACAAAACAGATTTTAATTTTAATGATGTCCACCTTATACATTGTTTCTTTCAGAGATTGTGCCTTTTATATTGTACCTAAAAGTCATTACCAAACCCAGGTGTCTTAATCCATTTCAGTTGCTTTAGTCTAATACCCTAGACACGTAGCTAATAAAGAAGAGTATCTTATTTATTGCAGTTTTGGAGGCTGACAAGTCCAAGATAAGTCACCAGCAGATCTGGTGTTCTGGTGAGGGTCTGTTTCCTGGCTCATTATTGATCCCAAGGGCAAGAGTGAGGGAGCTCTGGGAGTTCTCTTTTAGAGGGGCATTAATCCCATGCATGAGGGTTTCACCTTTTTCTAATCACTACTACTATATAATGAGTCTTGAAGTCAGGTAGTGTCAGTTTTCTGTCATTGTTCTTCTCCTGCAATATTGTGCTGGTGATTCATGATCTTTGATCCATATAAACATTAGAATCAATGTGTTGATGTCTTCAAAATAACTTCAAAATAATTTTTATTGGGATTGTGTTCATCTATAGATTGAGTTGACAGTCTTCCTTATCTATAAATGTGGGATAATTCTCCATTTATTTAGCTCTTTGAATTCTTTTATCAGAGTTTTATAGGTTTCCCCATATAAATCTTGTGTACATTTTGTTAGATTTATATCTAAAGTATTTTATCTTGGGATGTTAATGTAAGTGATATTGTACTTCAAGCTTCAAATGCCCATTGGTCATTTATGGTGTATGGAAGAGTGATTTATTTACACATACTTACCCTGTATTTTGCAACTTTACTCTGAGTATTTATTAATTTCTGGAGTTTGCTTTTAGTCAATACTTTGGAATGTATTTCACAATCATGCTATTTTCAAATAAAGAAAATTTTATTTCTTTCTTCTTGATTTGTATGTCTTTTATTTCCTTTACTTATTGTTTTAGTAAAGACATACAAACATAATTTTGAAAAGGAGTGCTGAGGGAGATCTGGCTCTGAGAGGGAAAGTTACCAAGTTTTCATAATTAAGCATGTTGTTAATTATGGTTTTTTTTGTAGATGTACTTTATCAATTTGAGGAATTTACTTTCTATTCCTGTTTTGATGAGAGTTTTTATCATGAATGGATGTTAGACTTTTACAAATGCTAGCAACTATTGAAAAAAAAATCACATGATTTTCTTTAGCCAGTTGACTTGATAGAGTTCATTGACTGATTTTTGAATGTTGAACTAGACTTGCATATTTGTAATGGAACCCAGTTGATAGTGGTGTATAATCCTTACACAACAGTGGACTCGCATTGAAAATATTTGGCTAACAATTTTTTAATCTATTAATGCTGGGTTCATAGGATGGGTTTGGAATCATTTCTTCCAGACTATATTCTGTCAGAGTATTGGTATAACTTCCACTGTAGATTTTTGGTAAATTTACCAGTACCTTGTATTGAAAGGTCACTTACGATTGATGCTTTTATAAAAAATAAATTTAAAAAATAAATATACATCTCCTGTCTGTTCTTTCTTATGTGAGTTTTGGTATATAATGTCTTTCAAGAAATTTCACCTTGGCTAACAAATGTGGGCATAAACATATTTATAGTATACTTTATTTCCTTTTTGATGTTCAATGAATCTGTGTGGGTATCTCTTCTTTCATTTCTGATATTAGTAATTTTGTCTTCTCTTTATTTAGTTAGCCTGGCTAAGGGGTTATCAATTTTATGGACCTTTTCAAAGTACTAGATTTTGGTTTTCATTGATGTTATCTACCAGTTTCCCATATTAAATTTCACTGATGATTTTGGATTTAAATTTCTATTCTTTTTTGAGTTTTCTAAAACAAAAGCTTAAATTATTAATTTTAGATATTGCTTTCTTTCTAAGGGCATTCTGCTCAATGCTAAGCTGTCTCTTTAAGCCCTGTTTTCACTACATTTCACAACTTTTGACAAATCCTGTTTTCATTTCAGTTAAATTCAATGTATTTTTAAATTTCTCCTGAGATTACTTCTTTGATCCATGAGTTAGAAATGTGTTTCTTAATCTTCCCATATTTGAGGATTTTCCAGTATTCATGGATTTTCCAGTTATCCACATGTTACTGATTTCCAGTTTAATTCCATTGTGGAATGAGAGCATATCTTGTATGATTCCCATTATTTAAAATTTGATAAGGTGTATTTTATGGGCTTTAATTTGGTCTCTCTTAATGAATGTTGCATGTAAACTTAAGAGTAAGGTGTATTTAAGAGTTGATATTGTGATGCTTCGATTTCCTAATTGTTTTAGATATTCTGGGTTTGTTATTTTCACAAATGAATTTCCTGACTGCTTTTTCTGTTTCCATGAAGAACATCATTGGAATTTTTATGGGAATTACATTGAATGTATATGGCAATTTTGGATGTATGGCAATTTTCACAATATTAATTCTGCCTATCCAAGAACATGGGAGGTCTTTCCATCTTCTAAGGTCTTCCTCAAAAAAAAAATCAAAACCACCCTAAGATACCATCTCACTCCAGTAAGATTGGCAGCCATTATGAAGTCAAACAACAACAAGTGCTGGCAAGGATGTGGGGAAAAGGGTACTCTTGTACATTGCTGGTGGGACTGCAAATTGGTGTGGCAAATTTGGAAAGCAGTATGGAGATTCCTGGGAAAGCTGGGAATGGAACCACCATTTGACCCAGCTATTGCCCTTCTCGGACTATTCCATGAATAGATGAATGGATAAAAAAATGTGGCATTTATACACAATGGAGTATTATGCAGCACTAAAAAATGACAAAATCATGGAATTTGCAGGGAAATAGATGGCATTAGAGCAGATTATGCTAAGTGAAGCTAGCCAATCCCTAAAAAACAAATGCCAAATGTCTTCTTTGATATAATGAGAGCAACTGAGAACAGAGCAGGGAGGAAGTGCAGGAGGAAAAGATTAATATTAAACAGAGACATGAGGTGGGAGGTAAAGGGAGAGAAAAGGGAAATTGCATGGAAATGGAAGGAGACCCTCATTGTTATATAAAATTACATATAAGAGGTTGTGAGGGGAATGGGGGAAAAAAACAAGGAGAGAAATTAATTACAGTAGATGGGGTAGAGAGAGAAGATGGGAGGGGAGGGGAGGGGGGATAATGGAGGATAGGAAAGGTAGCAGAATACAACAGTTACTAATATGGCATTATGTAAAAATGTGGATGTGTAACCGATGTGATTCTGCAATCTGTATTTGGGGTAAAAATGGGAGTTCATAACCCACTTGAATCTAATGTATGAAATATGATATATCAAGAGCTTTGTAATGTTTTGAACAACTAATAAAAATAAAAACCAATAAATAATTAAATAAAAAGGTATAATGTATATTTATCTTTTGTTAGATAAAGTATTCTATAGACATCAATTGTATCCTATTGATTGATGGGACTATTGGATTAAATTGTGTCTTCACTAATTTTCAACCCAAAAGATGTCAAATCAATTCAGTTATTTTTAAACATTGGTCAACAGAGAAAATACATATGTTTTTAAATATTGCAGTGTTAAACCTAACACAACCTTTTATATCTTGTATAAAACTTAAGACAAACAAAAGTCAAAATATCTGCCTGTTCTACAACTATTTCATGATGATATTGAGACAACTCATACATGTTTGAGAAAAATTTACATTTATAGAAATTTTTCTCTTTATTGTTTCATCATTCCTTTTTTCATATTAAGTCCTACCCTGGAGTGTATTTAGATCTCAATTCTTGATGATTTAATAATGATTTAATAAATGTATTAGCTACCAGTAGACCCTAGTCTTGACTCCCCTATGTCAGGCATCTTGATGATTGTTAGCAAAATATTTTTTACAATGAACAGTACTTTTCTTTGGCAATGAATTGATCTTGTATTAATTTTTAAAGATTGGCTCATTGATATTTTGAATAAATAAGAAATTTAAATTATTTTCAACATGCTTACGAGAATGACATTTTCTAAAGTGAGATTGAATGTAATGATACTATTACCAATGCCCCGAATATACATTATATATGCTGCATTTGCTATCTGCTGATGCACCAGAACACAGAGAAGAGTTTTGTCATTAGGTTCTTTACCTGTTACCAAAGCAGAGGATTATATGATATCTTTAGAGACAGGAGTTTGGGAAAATAGAAAATTCAGTAAAGAGTAAAGGTAGTAGCAAGCAACTTTATAAAAGCAAGTAAGTTTATAAAAGATAATACTCAACTATGTCACATTTAACAAATTATACTGAAGAATACCTGTGGTTGAGAATCTTCAATTTTTTTTTCAGAAAGCCTTATATGTGTGAACATAAATGGTCATTATCTGTAATAGTAGATTGTTTATCCAGGAGTCTAAATATCCATCCTCATCAAAATCATGAATCTATGGGTAGATTATGAAGGCCAATTCTTAATATCTTGAAGGCTCAATCTCTGTGGTATGGACAGGGTGCTGTGAATTGTAATAGATCAGAAGTGACTCTGTAAAAGCTATTTCCGGTAATGAAAATAGCATAAATTTTATGAGATAAAAAACATGTAATCCTGAGAAAGAGATATTCCAGATTTAGAAAGGAAATGAGAGTCAAGAGCTATCCAATGACACTGACAGATGTTTCCAAAGAATTATTGCATCATGTCTCCTTTGGTAGCTGCACATATTGTTATAAAAGGTCTTGATGCTTTGTGGTTTAGTTCGAGGAAGGTAAAAATTTTAAAGTTTTATACTATTGTTGTAGGACACTTTTCTATAATTTTAAAGAATATTAGATTACATTAAAATTCTAACTTTCTGTGTAATACTTGACAACTGAATAAAATATATTCATTGAAACCTTCTTGGGTACACATTATTGTGTACACTTTTCAATTAAGTTTTGTTTTGTGGCAAAACAGATTGGTGACTGATTTTTGATATACTAGCCAATTTATAGACATCTCTATGTAAAATTTTTACTCCTGTGTGAAAAAAGATGTCCTTACTGTGTACTGTGTTTGCTTGGAGTTAACAAATCCAGCCTCTTTCCTTGTTTAGAGCTTTGGTACATTCTCTTCCTTATGGCTGGAGCATACCTTCTTGTTTCACAGCTAGTTCCTTCAGAAGTTTTCTGAAGCCCTCTTTTTGTTGATCTCAATGAGCTGCTTTCTTTACTTTATAGCTGTTTTTTTCTTGCTTGTTTAAAATCTCCTTTTCCTATGAATCTTTAAACCCACTGGAAGAAGGACCATGAGTATTTTGTTCAACATGATTGCATACACAATTTTTAACAAAATGTTTGGCAAATGTTCAGTGCACAGTAAACATTTGTTCTGAGAATAAGGAAATGAATAAACATGATATAGTACATAGAGCATTGAATTTGAGGTCAAAAACCATGAATTCATCTTACTCTCTGACACGTTTATACTTACATAGGTAAATTATTTGACTTATTTTGGGCACAGTTATCATTTGTAAATAAGAATATACCAGTAAGGCCTCTCTTACATGGGGTTATGAGGTTTAATGACAGTGGTGGAACACACTGGCAAATGGCAGGCCTGGGTAGGTATAGTCACTGTGCCATGTTGCCTTGGGTACATCATAACCTTTGGAGCTGCCGTTTGCTCATCTGTAAAATCAGTAAATGAATAATTATGAAGGTAAAATGTGTTTTCTATAAGTTCTCTGCTTGACACAGAGAAGACATGCTGCAGACATTTATTGAATATGCCTTTCCAGAAAGCATATTCTCTAATATTTATCATAGGACTCATACATCTTCACTTTTGTTTGAGAAAAATAATTTTACATTTGTAGAAATTTTCCTTTTTATTTTTCGTCAACATTTCTGTTTTCATATTAAGACTTACCCTAGGATATGTTTGGATAACAATTCATGGTAATCTACTAATGATTTAATAAATTCAAGTTGAATTTCTCTTATTTTCCTCTCAGAGTAAAACATAATATTGAATATCACTAAATTTTCCTTTTTATAGAGAACTGATTAATTTTATCTTCTATAAATCATCCTTAATTTTTTGCCCACTCTGAAAATGTTCAAGAGAATCAAATGATCAGTTATGAGAAAGAATTCAAATTAAAATGCAAATAAAAACAGTAACCTGCTCACGGAAAAAAAATCTTTGAATAAACATCCAACACTATTATCAGTAATTGAGAATAAATAACATCAGAATACAATAATATTACAGTGATGAAATGGCACTGATGTCTCAAAATTGGATAGAAATACTACTGTAAAATATGTCAGTAAACTTAGTTATGTATGGCTTTGAGTATCAAGGAAATATAAAACAGAAGAAACTTAAAATATAATAACTTCTCAATAGTCTATTTAGATTCACTAACCTGCATAACCATCACAAATCTACAATCTTCTACCTGGCTTTACTAATTCTTTTTGAACTTGTCTACTAATTGTCACCAACTCTTCTTTCTCTTTAATTTCATATTAATGCTATGATTTCCTCTTCTTCAAATCTTCATAGTGATTTTTCTCTTTAAAATTATGAGTGTGTTTAATTAGCATCCATACTCCAAATTATTAATTTATTTCTCTTTTCATGTCATTCTCAATGCTACTTCTTCCAACCTTTATTGTTGTTGTTGTTGTTCAATCATTTTGTCTTCTAGCTTGAGATTCAAAATGCCCTTCAAGAATCTTTCAAATGATGTTAATCCTCAGCATAAATGCACATATGAGCTATTATACTTTCAATTTTAGGGAATTCTTGGACATCCAAGGCCCAACTACAGATAAAGCTCCAAGTAAAGAACATTTGTTTTAGCAATCTCCTTCCAATTCTCAAAGCAGTAGTAACAGTTATCTTTATTGGGTCATAGTCATATACCAGATACTGAGACAGATGGATGTCTTTCAATTTCTTGTCTTTAAGCTTCATACTTCCATTTAATAGAGAATGAAGTTAAATGTTAAAGAATTTAGCAAAAGTTACACCACTAGTTTATAGTGAAATCAGAATGCAAATCCACATCTTATTTTAAGTACAATCTGTTCCACTGAACTATGCTGCCACACAACACTTGGTGAGAAGATGAAGAAAAACAGCCAAAATATCACAGACTGCAGGTGACAAACTGAGTTTGTGTAAACCATCAGTTCCATCATATATAAGGTATAGCATACTTTACAGTGTTACACAGTGATAGGCAATAGAGTTTGTCAGTAAGTCATATGTATACAGTAAGGTATACATATGATTGCTAAATATTAAAAAGAGTATCTACCAGTCAGAAAATATTCAGTGTTAAGTTGCTCTAACAGTCTTCTAGTTTATGTGGTTTCTTACTCACTTTGAAAGGCACCTGAACAATTATTGGGTTAAATTTGCCACAGGAGGACCCAGCTCTGGTCAATTCAGATATGCAGATGTAAGGTATTTTGAATACCACTCTTGGTTATAGCCAAAAAAACAAAGAAGTTGCCCAATTAACCTTCCTGATCTTCATTCCACTTGTTTGCAGGGTCACACTCAACTTATATGTTTTACCACCTATGATTACCTTTGAAAATATACTTATATTTCTAGAAAAGCATTATGAAAATCAACAAAAAACTTCTGAATTTTGGCAAAATTTTGATAAGAATTCCTATCACCTAAAACTCACATTTTTTGAATAATTTATGTAAGAACATAATTTATTTGAAATAGGCTTGAAAAAATTTTGGATCACATAAATCTTGCTAAATTATCATTTATATTCTTTATCCTTTTGAATGTAAAACAAATATCCCGAATATTCATTACAACCAAATATCTATAATAAAATGCTTTGCTACTTGGATCTCTTCTTCTGATTAGTTTTCTTTGCATTATTCTGGTTCACTTAAATTATAATAGGAAACATCCTATCTCTTACCCCTTCCTAAAATACTGCTTTTCTAAACCATTCCACGATATCTGTGAGAATTTTCCTTGGCTAGAAAGGGTATGTCCTTCTTTCCTCAAATGCTTTTATGATCCTCACTTCCTTACTCTTAGGAAAAACTTACTGTCTCCTGAGGATATTGTTTTACTCTTAACTTCAATTCGAATACCATTCTTCTCCTTCCCCTTTTCCCTCCTTTCTTCCCAGGCCTCCTGTTTAGGATGTGGAGTTCCAGCAGGTGTCATATTTGCTTTCTTCTTCTCTTTCTTGTCTTTACTCCACCCCCTCCTTCAAAAACAGACCCTTGTCAAATACATCATCAGATTCCATTACCTCTCCTCCTCATTGCTCTCTATGAAGCTCCTGATCACTTTATATCATTTACTGATAATTTCAGCAGCTAACTTGTCTTCTTCTTTTGGAAGATTTCTACAGTCTTCCTAAATCTGGAGCCTCTTAGTTCTAGTCCTTATCAAAAATGATCTTTTCCTCTGCTTTGAAATTTAGTCCCTAGCATATCCTCTGACTTTCTAGGTGAATCACCTTGCTTCCATTTCATCATTTCCCCATTTATATCTAACACTTTAGCTATGTCATTCTTCTTGACAGAACCACACTGTAGATCTTATCACCACTTCAAGAGCTGAGCTTCTTTACTACATGAGCTTTGATGTCCCTCTCACTCTCAATGATCTTCTCTACTTCTAACTCCTTTTCTTTTTAAAAAAAATTATGTGTTTTTTTATTAGAGCTTTATAGTTATATATAGTAGTTTGGTTCATGATGATAAACACATACGTGCATGGAATTTGATTTCAGTTTCATGAACCCTTTCTTTTCTTCCCCTTTTTTCTTATTTTTCCTGTCTTCCCTTCCCTCTCCCATATGCCTTCCTCTACTCTACTAGACTTCCGTTCACTCATCTATTTATTTATATTTGATTGGTTCTTTCTACCTATGTATAACAATTTGTGATATTTAAAATGTTAATTTTTGAATTTATAATACATAAAATGTATACATTTCAAAAGATTTTAAAAAATCAGTTGGAAAATTTTCTCTACCAAATCTATTTTCCAATAGCTCATTTTATCTAGCACATCATATCCAATAATTATCTGAGTATAGTAAGTCTCCCAATCCATTGCCCTGCTTCTTTTGCTCCCTTCCTTATTTGGCTTTTATTCTCTGATCCACTAGTACAATTAACCTTGTAACTGCTTTCTACCACCGTCAACCCTAATACAATCTCAACTTTGGTGAATAAAATTACCACCTCACTCTACACCTATACTTCCATAATTGAAAGTTTCTAGAGACATTAGGAATCTAAGTTGACTGGATGCACTTTATGGAAGTTTAGGTTAAAAGTACACTTCCTACGTGGTTTCCTTCCTTGTTTTCTTTTGCTGATCTCTTCTCTACCAAATCAATAATTGCTGAATTCCTCTTGATCATCAACCTTATTTATCTTTCTTTCCTTATATTATTTCATTTTGTAAGAAATATCATCCATTTCACTGGCTTAAAACTTCTATGACTCAAATTTTACCGTCATCTTACATTTCTCTCTAGCTTCAGACTATGCAACTGTCTCCTTAATATATCTAATTAGATGGCTAATGGACAGCTCAGACTTAAAATATAAAGACTACAATGTGATTTAAGACAATATATGCTTTCCTGTAACCTTTCCTGCATTATACTTGAAGTCAGCCTGCATTCTAATTTTCTATATATTTAGTCTTATCAGTTATACATCCACAGGTATTTCAAGCTAATATTACCACCACTTCTTCTCCAACTGGAGGGAAAGCTTTGCTATCTTCTTTGTGGATGACAGAAAGAACATTTTGCCAGTCTTTGATTTTACATGTGCTAGTCCATTTTTTATATATCCTCAGGCGAATCAGACGTATAAATCAAATAATGTTACTCTCATGCATAAAGAATTCTACTGGTTCTATATTATCCAGATTTCTCACCATGGCATGTATATTTTATACCTTTCTTTCTGAATGAGTCTCCCTCTATTCATTTTCTGTCAGTTAGTTATACTGTCTATCATTTGTTCCTTGCTCAAACTAATTTGAATCCCAGAACCTTTGCAATTGCAATTCCTTCTGCTGGGAACATCTTGCTCTCTGAAAAAGTATCAAGTTCTCATCATTCAGGTACCAAGTAATGTTTCTCTCCCCAGAGTTACTGGTCCCAATCCCTAGATAAATCAGACTCTTTGTCCCTCATGAATCTCTTACATAATCCTACTTTATTTTCTTTGTAGCACTCATTAGTGTCCAAAGTTGTTCTTTTTATGTATTTATTGTTTGTTGTCTTCTTCTTCTCATTAGCATATGCTAAGGATATTAAAGGCATGGATTCTATACTGTCACATTACCCCTTTAATGTTTAAAACAATAAGTGTTGTATAAATGCTTATTGGGAGACTAAAGTATATCACTTTCTTCAACTTGACTTTACATATATTAGTTTTAAATTTCAAACGAAAGTTAATTTATATTTTCAGTAGTAGATAAGTAAAACATTTGATTAATGTTTTCTTTTCAAAACAACTAGTAATCTTAATAAATTATTGAAAATTATGTTTAATTTTATTGCTCAACTTTCAGGAAAACGCCAGGAACCAAAATAAAGAAAGGCTAGCAGGAAGGTAACTGTTATCTGAAGTTTACAGTTATACTGAGGGCAACTAACAATTTGTGTTTATGGTGGTGTAAGATCAAACATTTACTGTGAGGAGTTAATGGAAGACAAAATCTAGGGTTTACCAAATTTGGAATATCTGATAAGATAGAATGCAGAACCTCAAAAGGAGTATACTCTTAATAAACACCATTAAATAGAAGTTGGCAGTAAAAAAGTTTCCTTAAATTTGCTACCAGGTGAGAGGAGAAAAAGACTTTCCTTGAGAATTCAAAGGCACAAGCATCACTGATGTATGGTTGGGGCACAAATTGGAATTATCCAAACCATCTGCAAAGCATCAGCTACAGTGTTATAGCATTAAAGCAACTCAACATTTACAGCCCTCCCCAGAGTCTGATGAAGATAGGAGCTACTTCACTTTGGGAAAAAATAAAATCTTCCACTAAGTCTTCATAATATCACAGATAAGGTTCTGTTGACTGTGATCTCTCAAAAAAATCATAAAATATATACAAGACTAAGGTATCATGAATGAGAGTTAGTAGCAAAAGAATGGCACACACTGTACCCTTTTAGATGTTATGTATTAAAAATATTTCACAAAAAATGTAAGATGACTCTAATTACTATTTAAAAAAATGATTCTAGATAACAAAAATGTATTGTGTATTTTTAAAACCTAGAAGAAAGAATTTTGAAATATTTCACCATAAAGAAAAAACAATTGAGGACTTAAATATTTAACGTGATTTAAACATTAATCAATGCATATATTCAATGAAATATTACAGGGGATCCTATAGATATGCAACATATTTGTCTATGTCTCAGTTAAAATAAATTTTAAAAAATTTAAAATAAAAGGGACTATCCACAAATACATATAAATATTCAAATCTTTTAAAATGAGTGGCAAGATTGAGAAAAAAATAGTCTTGTGAAAATTAAAAGTGCAATACTTAAAATGTAAAACTTATTAGATGTGTTTAATAGCATCCTAAGGCAGCTGAGGAGAACATTTTTCAAAATTGAAAAGTAGAAACACATAATGAAACATCAACCTAGATAGTCAGAGGGATTTAAAGTCCAAAAAAGAGCCTAAGTTAAAGAGGGGAGTGAGAAGTTGTAATATAATGCCCAGTTGAATATCCAGTAGGACATAATAGTGAGAAATGAGTAGGAAATTATGAAAGAGGATAGAGTTGGGGGTTTTCTAAAAGCATTCTAGGATATGAATGCCTAGATTCAAAAGTCAAAATGAACCTAATGTAGAGTAAATAAAAAGCAACACCCAGACATGACACTGAAAACCTGCAGGACATCCAAGCCAAGGCAGCCAAAACACAGCTTCAAAGAAATGACAACAGTCCAAAAGCAGCAACAGACACCAAAAGTCAATAGGATTAACCTTCATATTGCTGATAAAAAAATCTAGAATCACATAATTAGTAAGTTATAAAATTAGTTATTTCAAAACCAAGGGAAACATAATAATCTTTCAGAAAATCAAAATTGTAGAGTCTAATTAATAAAAATATTTCTAAAGCAACAGTTTCCAGCTCGGAGTAATTTTTGCTGCCTTTCCTTACAGCAAGCCTTTCCCTGAGAATATAAGAATATTTGATCATAGTACCTGGAAGGTGTTATTGGTGTCTAGTGGGTAGAGGTCAAAGATGCCACTAAACATTTATATTGTAAAAGACAGCCCCTCACAATAAAAAAAAAAAAAAAAATATCTAGTCCCAAATGCCAGTATTACCAAGGTTTAGAAACCCTGCACCAAAGCAATGTCTAAAATATAAGGTTAAAAATTAGGAAAAATTACTACCCATGTAAATGTGTACATTGCAAGAAAAATATATAGGAAAGAATGCAGTCAGAAATGTTAGACAAATAAATGGAAATCCAGGAATATATACTAAGTTTAGAAAATTTACTGAAAAAGAATGTTATATGAACTGGGGGATAATTAGCTTCTAAAAGCCCCGTTATATTTCAGAAAGCAGGTGAGATAATGATTAGATTCATATTTTATAAATGAGATTATCTGATACACTTCTAAGATAATTATAAATCATTAGTTCTGCAAACCAATGTAGGCAAAAAACTGAAATAGAACAAAAACAACAAAAATTTTTAAAATACAAAGAGGAGGAAAAATTCCAGTTAAAATCAATAGCCTAGCTGGGCACCATGGTGCATGCCTGTAATCCCAGCAGCTCTGGAGGCTAAGGCAGGGGAATCATGAGTTTGAAGCCACCCTCAGCAACTTGGTGAGGGACTAGGCAACTCAGCAAGACTCTGTCTCTAAATGAAATATAAAAAAGGGCTGGGGATGTGGCTCAGTGGTTAAGTGACTCTAGGTTCAATCCCCAATAACAACAACAACAAGACCCAAAAGTGTAAAAAAAATCAAAACACATCAACTAAATATAACACAAACATAATAAATTTAGCTTAGAGACTGTAAAATGAATAAACAAAATTACAAATGAAATTAAAAGAGTATAAAAGCTGGACTAAGTAAAACTAATCAAAATAAAGCTAATATAATTATATTGTCACAAACAATATGGACTAAGACATAAAACTATATCTAAGAGATAAAAAGATCAATATACATGTTTTAAATTATAATTTACTAGGCAATTATAAAATATACACAATAAACAAAAAGTTGTTTATGGAACTGTAAAGAAAAATTATGTGGAACTAATATAATTAGCCAACAGACTTTTAAAAAATATTTTATGTTTTAGTTGTGGTTGGACACAATACCTTTTATTTTTTTTAATTTTTATGTGGTGCTGAGGATTAAACCCAGAGCCCTGCACTGCTAGGAGAGCTCTCTACCACTGAGCCACAACCCCAGCCCCCAACAAACTTTAATAAACATGAAACAATGATTGACAGAATGAGGAGAAAAACTGAATCAATGTTTTGACATTGTGAAAGATTTCAACATACAGTATTAAAACATCAAGCAGCCAAGTATACTAAGGAGAGAAAGCTTTGACCAACACAAATAACAAGCTTGACTTAATGAATATATAAAATCTGCCACCTACTTTTTCAAATACTTGGGAAATATTTACAAAATGTGACTGAGTCATAAAGTGAGTCTTCACAAATTCAAGAGGTTGAGGTGATATGAAACACATTTTCTTATCACGTGATTCTCTTAATAATTAGTTGTGAAAAGATAAATAGAAGATGTTTATATTCTTGAAATTTTTAGAAACACTTGTAACTCTTGGCTCAAAGAAAAATTAATGGACCTTAGAAAATACTTGTAAATGACCAATAAAAACAAAGCAGAACAAAACAGCTATTGCAGATGCAGGTACAATGATATTTATAGAGAGAATAGTAACTCTACATGTTTCTCTTAAAAATATAAATAAACTCAGCATCTAACTTAAGAATTTATGAAATCACCGTATATATGAATGAAGACAGAAAAAAATGTGGAGTTAATGATGTTACCCAATACTCCTGCAGAGATTATTATATGTCAGATATTGTTCTAAAACATTTATTAATTTTAAATTCCTCTTACCAAGCATGTGATGAATTATTACTAAGTAAATATTAAGATGAGTGAAAATAAGTTTTGACCCGAGTTCACTTAAGCAAGAAAATAAATGAGGGAAGAGAAAGGACTATAATAATTAATGAATTGTATCAATATTTTATAATACTTCCTCATGCAATCAAGGATGTTTTAGAAGCAATTCTATCCAACATCAAAAGAAGTGATAACTAGAGTATTTGATAAATTCTATCGGAGAATGTTCAAAAAGAGTTACTAAAATACTTGTTTTCCTGGGATATATCAATGCTGATGCCAAAATCATACAAGGATAACAGTCTAAAGGAAAATTGCAGACACATGTCATTCATGGATATAAATGAAATCATTCTATATAAAATATGAAAACTTACATCGAGCAATATTTGAAAACGGTGAAGCAACATTATCTATTAGGTTTATCCCAGAAATACAACATTAAGAAATCAGTTAATATAAGCGACCACTTTACAGATTCTAATCTGTATTCATACTTATTCATTCCTTTCTTGCCATTCTTCCTTTCCTTGGGGGTCTGACAGAATACAAAGAGATGGAACACACCCCATCCACTGGTATGAGTTTATTTTCTTTCTTGAACTCTTGCTCTTTGCCATGAGAATAGCATATCCTAGTGAGTGGATACTCATTCTGAATGGGCCCCAGAAATAGAATAAATTTGGAAGGCAATTATATACATTTGACACAACATCATGTAATGTGAAGAAGAAATTAATTTTTGTTGTAATCACTGGGACAATAGGATTCTTGGTTAACTCTGTAAAACAGCTTAAAAACAAATTATTTAATTTTTAGAGAAGATCTTAGAAAATTTAACAGAATTCAATATGCTTCTAATTTTTTAAAGATCTTAGAAAATTAGAAATTGAAGAATATCCCTTAATGCTCATTGATACAAACATCAAACCAAAATGAAAAAAAAAATCACTACTTAAAATACTATATGCATACATACTATCACTAATTAAAATACTATATGAACTCAGACTGCTACTTGTTCTGAAATTTAATATTATATGCATATAATATTAAGTAGTGAGATATATATATACATATATATATATATATATATATATATATATATGAATGAATGTAATGATACATTATAAATTTGATCTTTAAGATTGGGATCAAGAAGATAATGCCCACTATCGTTATTTTTAGTAAAAATTAAGATGGGTGGCGTAGTCCAGACATTAAGGCAAACAATATAAAAATTGAATAGAAAAAGACTGGAAAAGAATTTGCAGATGATATAATTATGTACAGGGCAAGTTAAAATAATGTTCTGATAAATTTTGAGAATTAAAAAAGAGAAAGTTTAGCACGTTTTCTGGACACAGATTAATATAAAAATTAACTGCATTTATAAATAGAAAAATTATTAGGGAATACAGCAAAAAATAATAACAGCACAATTATTAAGTATTCAGTTTAATCTAATAAGATGTATGCCTGTGACCTTTATGGAGAAAAATTTTAAACTTTAATGAAAGGCATTTAAAAAGACCTGAGCAATTTGAGTGATATCGACATTCTCAGAGAGGAAAAGTCAATGTTCTCAGACAGCCACTTGTTCTGAAATTTAACAACATAACCAATGTAAGCACCATAAAAATCTTAATAAATATCTATGAAAGTTAAAAAGCTAATTTTACAATTTTATACAAATAGAAAAGCTCAAGAATGGCTTAGACATCCATGAAAAAAGACTAAATCTTGGGGAGCTATCCATATTTATCAGAAAAACACAATAACAAATTATGTGATATAGGCAGAGAGAGAGACAAAGAGAGCAACTCAAAAAATATAATATGCAAAAACATTTCCATACATACAAAAAAATTCTACAGAGCATAGAAAACATGGCAGGGAATAAAATAACAGATCATGTATATCTTCCTCAGAGAATATTCAAAACTCATATCTAGTAAACATCACATATAATAGGCAAACTGTAAACCTTCAGAAAATAATTTGAAAAAAATATGATTTGCAATTAGAAAAGAATCATTAACCATGGCCCCAAAGGCATTAGTTACAAATGTAATAAAGTTAATCAATATTTTATTTTATAACATTTTTTAAATCATCAAAAGATAACACAAAGAAATTGAAAAGAGAAGTTAAAAATTGGAAGAAGACATTTGCAACCAATAGTTAAAAGCAGATTAAATTGCAAAATACATAACAGAATCCTAAATATCACTAAGACTAAAATAAACAGCCTAATTTAAAATAAAGAAAAATGAGCAGACATCTTCAGGAATACTCAATATGTTGACATATATTCCATGTATTTGAGGTCTGTTGAATATTAAGAAATGATTAACACAATTAGTAATGAAAATGAATGTACCCATGATACTTGTGTCAGATACGTATAACAATCCTAATTTGAGTAAAAAAGATGCAGGTAAAGATGAGATGTGGTATAATACTCTGATATGAAATTCAAATACATTTTATGATCAACACAGAAATAACAAATTTTTTTTTAGTCACAGGTATTGAACCCAGGGTTGTTTAACCACTGGGACACATCCCCAGTCTTTTAAATTTTATTTAGAGAAAAAGTCTCACTGAGTTTTTCAGGGTCTCTCTAAATTGCTGAGGTTGGCTTTGAACTTGTGACACCCCTGCCTCAGCCTCCTGAACTGCTGAGATTAAAGGAATGCACCACCATATCTGTCTGAGAACACTCTTAAGTGGACTTTGTCACATTAACTAATGCTCTGTTTCTTTAACTGATTAGTAGGTTTGTGGATGTTATTTTATTTTTCTCTGTAACTTACATGTTAAAATACTATTTTATACCTGTCAATCATTTTATCAAAATAACAAAATGAAATTTTACATGGCAAATTTTACATGGCAAAGTTCTAGAATTAGTTATATAAAGCAATTAATATTTCCTATCTACTCAGGAGGTTGAGAGGAGGATGGCAAGTTTGAGATGAGCCTGGGCAAATTAGGGAGACCTTGTTTCAAAACTAAAATAGAAAAAAAAATGTAAACCAAAACTTGAAAACCTTGGAGATGTGGCTCAGCACTAGAGCACTTGCCTAGCATGAGGAAAGCCATGTGTCCAATCCCCAGAATGTGGGAAGGAAGGAAGAAAGGAAGGAAGGAAGGAAGGAAGGAAGGAAGGAAGGAAGGAAGGAAGGAAGGAAGGAAGGAAGGAAGGAAGGAAGGGATGGATGAATCTATAAAGTTTCTATGAAGATTTTTTATGCTTGTTTTCTATCATGATTCAATTACTACATTAAACATGGCCACTAAATCATAAAAATGGAAAACATAGAAGACTTTATGGACAGAGATGGATAAATAAGAAAGCAGTGCTTAACCATCCTGAATAATTTCCTAAACACCCCCTATTCAATTTTTAAATTAATTTGAATGCCTGAACGCAGACACAGTGTCTGGTGTCTGCTTGAATATTTTAAAGCAGTGATACTGCTAAAAGGCTGTCTTGCATCCAAGCAGAAAGATTCATCTCCTGGGCTCTGCTCCACTCAGGAAAGCACATTAGTATTTAGAAAAAGTTCTGAAGACAACAATGAAAGTTGTCCAGTAATGTCTTAGGAAATATCACTGAAGGTAGTTCCAAATCTTTGTTAGGCTTAAATAGAAAGCAGTCTTACATTAAAATGTGTATGTTCTGTGCAATTATCTGTTTATAATATAATTATAAATTTCTTAGCATTTACAACTTAAAAAAATCAACCAAGAGAAATACCTAGCATTCCAGTTTCCCTGCTTCCATTGACATAGTAACATTAAACAGTATCTCAAAAGGGACGAAATAGAACAAATTGAGCTTTTACTAGGAAGCAAGGAACTTCCAGTCTCTATTTCTATGTCTAGGAGACATGCAACTGTCATAGTTGATACATTCCTGGAGCTTCTGAGACACTTTTAAAAGAAATTCAGAATTAAATGGTGCAAGCAGAACTACCTTGGAGACCTCCAGTCATTCCCAATGTCATGGATTTTAAATTGAAATAAAAATATTGTCTCCCAACCTCCCTTGTTCTGTACTAACACATAAGTGATAGAATCATGATCACTGTCCTGATTCATGTGCTTAATGATTCCCTAGGAAAAATTAGCCACACTTAGAGAACCTGAATATCATTTGTGGGGGGGGGGGATGCACAACTTTATAATGCTTCTTGAAGATAGGAATTTTTAAACTTAAATACAAAAAATTTTCTAAAATAATACTTTATATCACATACTAATTGTTTTATGAGTGTACCTTTCCCCCCAACATCCTCACCAACATTTATTGTTGCTTGAAAATTGCCATTATAATGGAGTGAGATGGAATCTCAGTGTAGTTTTGATTTGCACTTCTCTAATTTCTAGAGATGTTGAACTTTTTTTTATATATTTGCTGATTCATTATAATTCTTCTTCTGGGAAGTGTATGTTCAGTTCCTTAGCCCATTTATTAACTGGGTTATTTGGGTTTTTATATTTTTTATATATTCTTTTCATATCCTGGAGATTAGTGCTTTCTCTGAGGTGTGTGTGGTAAAGATTTTCTCCCATTCTATAGGCTCGCTCTTCCTGTTATTTTTTCCTTTGCTGTGGAGAAGCTTTTTAATTGGAATACAACCTGGGATTGCAAATTGGTGCAACCACCATGCAAAGTAGTATGGAGATTCCTCAGTAAACTTGTAATGGAACCCGCATTTGACCCAGTTATCCCACTCCTAGGTTTATATCCAAAGGCCTTAAAATCAGCATAGTACAATGAAGCAGCCCCATCAATGTTTATAGCAGCTCAATTAATAATAGCTAAATTATGAAACCAAATTAGTTGCCCTTCATTCGCTAAATGGATAAAGACATATATAAATAAAATACATATATTCACACTCACACACACACACACACACACACACACACAATGAAATTACTTGGCCTTAAAGAAGAGTGAAATTATGGCATTTGCTAGTAAGTGGATGTAGCTGGATAATATCATACTAAGTGAAATAAGCCAATCCCAAAGAGCCAAAGGCCAAATTTTTTCTCTGATATGCAGATGCTAATTCACAATGGGGGGGTGGGGATAGGAAAGAAATAGAGGTACTTTGGATTAGACAGAGGGATTAAAGTGAGGGGAAGGGGTATGGGGATAGAAATAATATCTATGTATGATGTGTCAAAATGAATTCTACTGTCATGTATAACTAATTAGAATAAAAAATTAAAATGAAAAAACAATTGTTTTATACTCATTAATATCAATAATCCCTTAAATTTTTTAAGTTGCAAAGAAACTTTGTTGATGGAGTATGATAATACTATCTTAGATGACTGCATGTGGAAAAATCAGTTAAGATGGCTAAAATAATTGCAAGTCTGTGGTTCTAGTGAATTTGAACAGATATAGCAAAAATATGTATAAAAGTCTGGGGATAGGCATCCTGAAAATGTGTGTTTCATTGTCTATCATTGGTTATTTCATTCTTACATGCTCATTATCTCAATGTCATCACATAAGTTTTAATGTTAAATTGAAATGTATCACACAGAAGAATCTGCACACCTCAGTGCACCATCTACTGAATTTTTGCAAAATGAATATGTGCATTATACCAACACCCCAATTAAAAAAAGAGAAGAATACTAACACAGCAGAAGGAGTCCCGCATACTCCATTCAGACACCTTCTTCTAGACACATTTTTATGCCTGCTTCTTCTCTCCAATAGGTTTGTGAGGGTGACCCAAGTTGCTGCATGAAGGTGGAATTTGTCCCATCTTACTGTTGTGTGGTAATACACAGTAAACTACAGTGTGTTTACACATTTTACTCTTGACAAGCATATGTAGAGCTTATAATTCAGGGCCATTGTAATAATACTAGTATCAACATTCCTGTACATTTCTTTTGGCAAATATATTATGTGTTTCAGGCAAACTACTAGGTGGTAAGGGACTCATGTATGTATTTAACTTAGTAGATCCCACCAAACAACCTCCCAACTTGTAATCAATTTATAGTCACACTAGCAATTTGTGGTAGATTATTGCTTCACTTTCCTAACTATAATTGATTGCTGAGCTACTCTGGAGGGTGTATGGTAATATCACTGTTTGCTTTTAATTTTGCTTGGTAATGGTAATCATTTCTTCCTTTATTGGGAATTTGGATATCCTCTTTTTAAAATGCCTATTTATGTTTCCTATCCATCTTTCTATTGGATTATCATCAAGGATGAATGAAACATCTTAAGTAAGAGGATTTTTATCAAACTGAATGTGTTAAACATAGGTAAAGAGCACTTTTAGCATTAATTAATTAATGTATGTTTAAAATTTTGGAAGACTCCAGCTTTCTTGATGAAATCTGGGTTATCCTATGTCATTTTTCTTCACAACATTCCTTTTGTAAAGTAAGAGGACTCATATGTGACCTCCCCAAGAGAGGATATGGCTGGTTGTACAAGGTCAATAAACCAAAGTTACTCATTACAATTATATTAAGTTGAATTTAGTATGAAGCTTTCAGAACATTGCTAAGCAATGACACACCTGAATGAGATGGAGATCAAAATCCAACCAAAAGGAGAAAAAACTGGTAATCGATCCAAAATTTCCTTCAACAATAAAGAACTCCTGTGTTTAATAAAAATCTCATGCATATAGAGAAGAGGCAATGTGTGAAATTTATCAAAGACCTCCAAATGCTCATGAAAGGCTGAGTATTATGGCTTCATTGGCAACCTTACTCAGTGTACCAAACTCAAATGAATACTTGGGGGCTTTTGTGGATTTTAGAGCCTTATGTTAACCTCTTAGGTTAACAGATTTTGGAGACATATGCTTGGGTTGGATAACCTAATTCACTATTGACCACAACCAAGGAACTCTTCTAAAGTTATTGGAATGGAGCTTATTTCTCTAGCAAATATTAGGTATATTTGGGAAATGAAGAGATATTTATCTTACATTAGATATTTATCCAAATGATACAGTGTGGAGAGCCATTCTGACACGTGATTGGGTGACTCACGTTAAGGGCCTGAGGCGCTCTGGCTGTGTCGGAGCTTTCCCGACCCTTTCCTGATGAGAGAGCCCATCCGTGTGGGGGTGTGCGTGACCACTGACCCCGGAGACCCAATCACTGACCCTGACCTTGGAGTGCAGCCCCCCCTCAACCTTCATTGGATGGAATTCTCCCCTGAATCTCTTGTTCCCCAAATAAAAGGCTACTTCCAGGCGTGTTCGCTCTCTCTCTCTCCTGCTAGCCCAGAGTAATCCTCGCTGCCCTGCTGGGCGGCTAGAGGCGGGAACCAGGGAGGCGAGCCGTCTAGGACCTAGCAATATAAATAAGGTAACTGGTTTGTGTGTTTTATTTCGATCTCTTCTAACTAACTTAATGCCTAGAACCTCATTAATGAAACCACTGCGCAGGCCGCGTGGTAGAATACAGTGAGAAAAGTCTGTAGCCATGAGACTGAATGAATATGATGATTACCTGTTAATACTAAAATTGACCAGGAAGCTTCAAATAAATAAAGTTGGATGTTTTTGTAGGATATGTGAGTCCATGAGTTTACTGTCTCAATATAGCCTTTAATACATGGAAATATGCTGATGTAAAATTTAAAGTACTGCATCACAGGTGTGAAACTGTAAATAATAGCAACATAGATATCCTAGAATGCAAGATGGTAGCAGAGTGACTCTTTTTAGTCAGGTAAGTAATAAGCCCTAGAAATGCAAAGGGAGGGAAGAACTTCATAGGATTGTCATAAAGCAGTTTCCCAGAACAGCTATCTTGCTGGTGTATTTCTGAGGGTAGAAAGAATTATTAGCATGTAGCCATATCTTTAGTCATCCTAGAGAGCTGTTTAACAATTAATATTGCAATATTTCAGATTTGCCTTTGTCGACTAATATGCTTGTGTATATTTAATATATTAGAGTGCATTGGTAGGTGATTGAGATCTATTGTTTTAATTTAAAATATTTGCATGTTATGCTTTGGGGAAGGGGGATTACTAAAGCCTAAAATACTCCTAGAGTTAGGACCATCATTCTATGTTAATGCATCCCTGATGTACTAATTACTGAAGCACTCTGAGCAGTTGTTTGAAAAATAGGAGCAATTTAGAGAGTTAAATACAGAATAACAACATCAAACCATGTATTTTCCTGCTTTACATAATGAATATCACAACTTTTCTCTTATTATTATTTTTATTTCTCATATATTCAGTAACCCAAAAGTCATATAAAAATATTTCGGTGTTGGTTTTAATTATCTTTCTTTTGGGGTGAAAACCAAGGCAGGGTTCAGCTTTGTGTTAATTAATATATTATGCCTAATTTGTTTCTGCACCTCCACATTTTTCACATTTTTTATTTTTTTATTTGTCCTTATGAAATATCTTTCTGAATTTGACTTCATTTGCTTTTGAAAAAAAATATTTTGAAAACTTGAGAATGTTCAGAACATTTGAAGCTAGTAGTGTCTTTGGACTTTACATAAGAAGTTAGAAATGGTTTTACGGAAGTAGAAAAAATGCCATATTTAAACCTATAGAGCATTTTTCTAGATGAAGAATGACCATTGGTAGTTCATCAACATACAATTTTAATGGTTTACAGTATTCAACATTACAGGGTCTGTTGTTCACTGATTCGCTTCGAAGGATCTGAGGGGGGAAATGAAGCCATTTTCACAGAGGAGAGTGGAAGCCTAGGTAACGATCACAGTGGTTTCCCTCCCTCTAATACCATCTTCACTCAAGTCAGAGCAAGCTGGAAATCTTGGTTCCAAAGAGAAGGCAGGAAGGACACAGTAAATAGCAACACACAACCTGAGATAGGTAAGAAAGCAGGAAGGGAGGGTGGAGGTAAAGATCTACACGCCAAGATCTCAAATCCAGAATGAGATCCAGGAAAAATAGTGGAAGTGTCATTAAGAGTCAGATATACCTTATATACAAGCAGAGATATGAAAAATTGTGCTCTATATGTGTAATAAGAATTGTAATGCATTACAGTGTTGTCATATATTTACAAAATAATAATAAAATCAATTTAAAAAAAAAGAGAGATCTGGAGTCAGAGTTCAGGGTTTGTGTTACCGACTGGCTGTGCAGCTCTCACTGTACTAAGTCTTCATTTGTTCATTTTTTACCAACTATACTAGTACCCACATTATAAAATTTCCATAGAAATTAAAGCAATAATACTTTAAAGAATGGTAATGAGATCAGAGAAACACCCTTGTTTTGGGGTCTTGTATTGATACATTTCCCGGATTGAATAGTGTAGTGAATTATAATTCATAATCACCATGCTGATATATATTATATTTATTCTTTTGTATTTATCAAATACCTAGTATTTAATATTTAAAAACAAATTTTATAAAAGTCAAAAAACTTAGGTATAAAAAGACTTTTCTATGTTGGTTATCTCTGCTGTAGAATCATGAGGAACTTTCAGTTTATTATTCCTTTCTGAATGGTTTCAGATTTTGAAAATGAATATATAGTATCTATAAAAGACACAATGATGAAAGAAAAATAGAGTGATAGTAAATGTTAAATATACATCACAGAGGTTTCTAATAAAAGGCTAAAGTAAGTAAAGTTTGGCTATTGGGAGGAACTTGAAAGATGAGGCTGTGGCTAATTTCATTGATCTCCTGGAACACCAAGTTCCAGGTCCCAAATATGTGGGGAAACTTGTTGGACAAGCCAAGTTCAGTGAGGCAGTTGTTTCAAGAATAGAGGCAACAGTTGTAAATGAATGCTAAATTGACTGGAATTAACCAGCGGATATGAAGTGTTCAAAGAAAAGGTTCAAGTCTACACAAATTTGTATATGTCATGTTTTTAGTTTTAACTTTTTCTAAAGGAGCCCACCAAGAGTCACTTTCTTGTTTGCTTCTTTGGAGATGGGATCTTGTTGTTTTGCCCAGGTTAAGTTTGAGCTCCAGGGCTCAAGTAATCCTCCTACTTCAGATTTCAAAATAGCTGGAGCTATAAGTGCTCACCATTGCAGCTGGCACAAAGTTACATTTTATTTAAACAATAAGCTCTTTATTAAACTATGAGGTCATGTGTATTTAATATTGCAAATGCAAGAAATGATTTTGAAAAAAGTAAAAGTTTAAATTAGATGTAGGAAGGGAAAAAATGAGTGGAACTTGGAATTCTATCATGTAGAGTCAATTTAGTGCTATTCACTTCAGGTTGGGGTGCTCCCAGACACCCATCACTTCACCATCAGAGTCAAGCATGAAAGCCACTGCTGCAAGCCAAAAGTCAAGTTCAAAACTGAGCCAACTAGAATGGCACCTACAGCAAACAAGCTGAAGATACTGAAATAGACTGAGGTAGAGACTGAATGAATTGGTAATTTTCATCAAAATTAAAAAAATAAAAAAGAGTATTATGTGTTTCTCCAGATGCCGCATCAGGATGACCGTTACATTTGTCAGTGATTTTCTAAGGTAACTCATTTGGGACATTTTTTGTTTATAATATGTTCCTGTAGCAATCCTTTTAATTTAGAGATCATATTTGACAAAAGGAAGATTGATATGTGCAAGTCATTTCTGTATCCAGTAGTTGTAGCATATCTCATATCATTTAATCTGCATTAAACACTATTGAATCATAACAGGTAGAACCTGTCTTTAGTTATTCCTTTGTTTTGCTGATATTTGCTGAGCTATTTTTTTGGTGGGCAAATATAGGAGTGTTGTTTGATATGAGTATACCTCAGTCAATTGTCATTTATAAAGGAAGATTATTTACATTTTTCATTTTCATTTCTTTTTTTTTCCAGAAAGCACAAACATTTGTCTTTACCAGAGGGAGAGCTTCAGAAATTCATATGAAAATGTTTTATAAAACTGATTCTGAATTTCAATGATAATCTAAAATATTAATACAAGTCTATTCCTGTTGAGTGAAAGGATTATCACTTTATAACCTGTACTGCCAAGGGAGATTCGTGCCTCTGTTTATGATTGAGTTTTTCATGAAGATTGTATGGAATGAAATTTTTAATATTGTTTAAAATTTTAAACTTTAAAAGGGTATAACATTGCAGGTAATTAAAGATATGTATATGGGACCCCAGCTATTTGGACTTGACTGCTGAAACCACAACTCACACACTGTATGACCTTGGGCAGATTACATAAACTCTGTGTGCTATAGATTTCTCACATGTAAAAAGTGAATAATAAGACAATACCTGCTTTGAAGTCTTATTTTGAAAATTAAATAATTGTATTCCATGTTAAGCACTTTGAACAGTGCCCAACACATAGTAAGCACATAAAAAATTTTTAGCTATAATTATTAGTAGAAAAATGTAGACTCAGAAAATAAATTTATTTAAAATTAAAAGTCAACAGTGTCAGAGAATGCCATGTAAACCAAGGTTTCATGGTAGTTAAGAGAGAGAGAGAGAGAGAGAGAGAGAGAGAGAGAGAGAGAGAGAGAGAGAGAGGTGGAATTTGAGCAGTCATGGGTATGCAGAAGGGTAAGTGTGACATACACAAACAATTTCTAGGAGCCCTAAAAGAAAGAGAATGGGGGTAGTGATTGGAATGGGACATGGGAAGTGTCTAGGATAGCAGCAATGTTTTACTTATTAATCTGAGTGATGATTATTTTAGGTGTTCATTTTGTGATGATTCATAAATCAATGATTTGTGTATGTTTCTCTATGTACATGCCAATAAATACATTACTTTAAGAGTGAATAAAGAAAAAGGTACAGACTTCCACTTCAAACCTACCCCAAAACTCATGCCTTCTTAACACCATATTCTTGCTTTTTGTGTTGATTTAGTTTGAAGACCAATGAATAATCATCACATTAATGTTGTTACTTCAAACACTGCCACTTTTGTAGTTTGTTTGGAGTCAAAGTAAATTTAGATTTTATAATTATATATGTGCTGAAATCATAATAAAAATGCGAAACTAAATTGTAATGCATTCTGCTGTCATGTGTAAATTTAAAAAATAAAATAAAAAAGGAAAATGTGAAACTAGTTTGTATTCTGTCTATGTTTAAATAATATAGATTGTTCAAGTCAAGATTGGGGTCTGTGATCTTTTATTTTTTTCCTTTAAAAGGAAATTTGCTTTGATGTTTTAGGGAAATAGTGGATTGTAAATCAAAAGGCAAAAAAAAAAAAGAAAATTCAAAAATCATAACTTGCTAACATTTGTCATGTGCTTACTGTTAATGAAAATTAATTTTTCTTCTCTATTTTGAAAAAGTGATTTTATATTTTTAGGGATCAATTGGAATGAATTTATTTCCAGGATTTGTTCAAAAGGGTAAAGTGATAAAATCTCATTTTTGACCCTACTAAACAGTACATCAGATCTTAGAATACAGTACTTTCTTTAATGTAGAGGGATTTCATGAAACAAGAGCAGAATAGCCAGACTTCATTGCCTTCCAGATCATTTAAAAAAAAAAAAAGTTTCAGAGTGCCCAAAGGTGCCAGGTGCTGAATTCTAAGCAACAGAGAGTGAGGAATAATTTTATATACATGTAGTTTCCATACTAATGAAAACCTGTCAATTAAACTGAGAATCATAAAACTTGCTTGTTGCCATTACACACTTTCTGCCAGTTGTAATAACTAATTTACTAATGAATATAGTCCAGGAAGGGAGAGAGAAAAGGGTTATAAAAATTCTGGAAACTTTGTGACAAAATATTTATTATAACAGGGTCATGTTTTCAGCCAATCTATATTTCAGGATTGTAGCAACAGCTATATGTTAAGAAAATAACTGTATTTTTCAGGTGATAGAAATATTGTAACAAAATACTGAAAGATCAGTCAACAAAATGTTATCTATGGTTATTCTGTTAGGTGGTATGATTTTATTTTATGATTTTATGCTTTCTATAGTTTATAATTTTAGTTAAATTTATTTTATTTTTGTAATCAGAAGGAACAAGAAGGAACTATATATTGTGATGTCTAGATCTTGCACTGTGTTTGAACATTTATAAATAAACCTGCATGTATCTGCAATGTTCTATTTCACATTGTTTAGATTTGAGCACAGAGAACCATCATTTCCTGAATATTCATTGTGGAAAAATTAAAGCAATTAATGATGTTTTAGTCAATGCAATAATATTTAAGACAGACTTTCTTACTCCATTGCGCTGAATTTGTTTTGCTTAATATGCAAAAGCATAGAATTTTTTTCTTTCCTTTGTGTGAAGAGTATAGATCAAAAAATAGGCACAGACGATGATTTTGTAATAGGAAATGCTAAAAAACACAGTTAAAACTTTAAGCATTGTTTGGTGGCAGAAAGTGTAATGCAGAAATTATTTTCCTGCTGAATGAACCAGCAGGGTTTGACAAGGTGATGAGGTCTATTTCTAGAGATACACATTATATTTTAGTATGTAAAGATTTTTATCTCTTTCTGTGTAGCAAATCAGAATGCCAAGTTTCTTAAATGCATGTTTACATTTAGCATTCAAACAAAGCATACTATTCCCTATCCAGATAGTGTAGACATTTAAAAAATTAATTTAATATCTTTAGATCTGAACATCAAAAATTCTAATTTAGAAATTGTGGGATTTGGGAGATAAAAATAGCCTTTGAATTCATCCTTAAAATTTCCTGATTTCAAGAGATTCCAGTATTGAGAAAAGAAAATTGGGTAACTCCTACAAATTCAACTAAATGGTAAATGGCAGAATCCACTTTTACACCTTATTCTCTTGTTTACAGTTTGGTATCTTTCTGTTAATCCTCTCTAAAATTACATTTTGGTGATTAGGGGAGGGACCGGGGATTGAATTCGGGAGCATTAAGTCACTGAGCCACATCCCTATCCTTTTTTTGTATTTTTATTTAGAGACAGGGTCTCACTGAGTTGCTTAGTGCCTCCCTGTTGCTAAGGTTAGATTTGAATTTGAGATCCCCCTGCTTGGCCTCCTGAGTCACTGGGATTAGAGAAGTGTGCCACTGTGCCCAGCTATAAAATGATTCTTATACATTCCACCAGCTTCTTCAAACATACTGTTTCACTAACATATCTTGGAAGCATTTTCCTCTTTGATTTTTTTTTTTTAATTTCAGCACTTAAAGTCATACTTAATCTGTCCTCAAGTGCCTCAGTGAGAGAGAGCCTCAAGCTTTCAAGAAAACTACTCCAGAATATTAGAATCCACAAATACAAGGCAAAGTGGAGATATTTCTAACAAAAAGCATGATGTCACATTAGGAAACTGTCCAATTCCATGCAATAGAAAAGCCTTTCCTGAAATAATAAGCATTGGAGGTCAGAGATATGCTAATTAGTTTGATTTAATCAATCCATAATGCATGCATGTATCAAATCATCACAAGAAAGGGACTAAGTGTGGAATGAAATTGACCAAGTTATGCTATGTACATATATGAATATAGCACATGAATCCCACCTTATTATATATCTATAAAGCACCAATTGTTTTAAAAAGCAGTAAATAAACAGAAGAAAGACCAACAGAGTAGAAGAAGGGGATGAGGGAGAAGTAGGAGTGGAGGAAAAGAGGAAATACTAGGGACTGAAATAGAGCAAATTATATTCTATGCATGTATGATTATGTCAAAATGAACCCCAATATTATGCATAGCTATAATGCATTAATAAAACATTTTAAAAAATAGAATGAAACTTTAAAAATACCTTTCTTATATGTCTAAATTCATTTGGACATAATATTTCTCTAATTCAATCAGTATTTTCTGGTAATGAAGTATATTTTTAATACCTGCTGGGTGCCAAGAAAATTATTAAGCAGTACAACCAATATAAAAAGATATTTTTGGACTGTCTCCTGGAGTAAGTCACTGAGCCACATCCCTATCCTTTTTTTGTATTTTTATTTAGAGACAGGGTCTCACTGAGTTGCTTAGTGCCTTATTTAAGAGATACTACACAATTAGAAAATTGTTGTAGTGCAAGAAAATATGCACTGAATACCTGCCCACTGAATACATACCAGTGACCAAGTGTATGGCAAGAGGATGACTTGTTTGGGATGCTCAGTGATATTGATATTATCAGGAACTGCTCTATAACTGACGAACTGAGATGGTAATAGACTAGCAAATTTTCAAGGTAGAAACATATTAGCCAGACAATACAAGCAAGGAAATAGACAAGTGAACGGAAAATTCATGTTTGGGGGGGTGGTGATGGAAGTGCCGGATGTGAGGGGAGATTTCAGATGTGTTAGCATAAGTAAAGGAGGCCAGAGTGGGAAGTTGGGGAAGCATCTGGGAAACCAATGGAGCCATTCAGGAAGAAATGTGCTAGGAAGTCTACAAAGGAACAAAATTAAAATTCATAATAAAGGGAAATTAGATAGGATATGCAAACAAATCAATATTCTCAAACATTACTCATGACTAACCTTGGTGAGTCAAGCTGTGTGTGTATGCCATGGTTTGGTTTCAAGAGACACTTAAGGAGAGCTGAAGATGGAGTGCTGGCCTAGCATGCTCAAGGACCTGGATTATATCCCTAGTACCAGGGTGGGGGTGCAGGTGGAGATGGGAAAAAAAAGAGACTCAGGGAAACTATGTGGGTTATGGTTTTCAAATTTTATGCTACAAGGTATGTAAATCATCCCAATTCGTGGAAAGGGTCTGGTGGAGACTGATCTAGATATCTGAACCAATTTACACATCTCAGGAAAATTGTCAATCTCTATTTTACTCATTTAAAATATTTTCTGAATCTCTTCTAGAATTCCCTGTTTTCTTCCATATTTACCACTTATAAAAATTAGCATGCTTTTAGGTCTGAACCAGTTCCAGAGACAAACCTATTGAAGCTAGAACAAATTCTTGAGAGGGTCACCAGCCCTCTGGGATACAAGCAACCTCAGATGAATTCTCAACAACTGCTTCATTGGAGATGAAAAATTTGTGTTTATCTGAATGTTCCACATTCCCAGAAGAGTCTATGTTTAATATGACATTGTAATTTTCAGAGGAG
Source organism: Spermophilus citellus (assembly GCF_964194105.1). Lineage (NCBI taxonomy): Eukaryota > Metazoa > Chordata > Mammalia > Rodentia > Sciuridae > Spermophilus > Spermophilus citellus. The sequence continues at coordinate 66,826,306 of NC_138192.1, forward strand.
AATCTATCAAAGAGTAGTAATTGCAGCTAGTTGTCCCTAAAAATCCCTCTGAGGATTTATCAGGGGCAACATAAGCAGCAAGAAACCAAATATGTGTGTGTGTGTGTGTGTATACATATATATGTATGTGTATATATATATATATATATATATATATATATATATATATATATTTTTTTTTTTTCCCCTCAACAACAATGATGCCACTAGGAAGAATAAGGTTGGTACCAACCCCACTCTAGATTTGAACTTGACTGATCATGATACTTTGGACTCTATTTTAGACAGTTTTTTTCAAAACCTTGATGTTTTGCATTGTTGCATTGCAGTGCAGGAAAGGAGGTGCTTACTCAATGTCAATGACCTGCTGCAGTTGCCTATAGTGTCACACACTAGTTCATGCAGGTTCCCAAGATTGATTGTCAGGGCTTTTGTGAATGATGATTAAAATTATTATTAAAAATTAAACTATATACACTTATAATTATATAAGTTATGTTAAAAGCAAAAATAACAAATATGCTAAACTCCAATTGTTTTACATTTTACTATTATCTATGCTCTTCAGGCTACTTATGCCTGCTAAATCTGCATCACAGAAATAGTTTAATACAAGCTAAAGTGTATGAGAGTGCATTTTTCTCCATGTCTACATTCAGTGATGTCATATTGATAGTTTGAGATTAGCATGTTAGATGCATTTACACCATAAAAATTAGCAAATACTACAAAACAGACAACATCACCCTCACCCAGGCACCCAATCGAAAAAACCACCTGCTAAACATTTACTAGAATAACAACTAGTAAAAATTCACTATTTTCAGAGCTGAGCAATGGGTTATGACAAGAACACACACATTTAAAATTCAGCTCTTTTCTATGTTAACATCACCCGACTAATTTTCTCTTAGAAGAGTACATTCAAAGATGTGTTTCAAAGTAAAATGGCCCAAGAGACTTTTTAGTAAATAAAAACTATGTGTGCGCACAATCCAAGTTGCTTTTATCAAGAATTTCATCAATAGATTTTTAATTAAAACATATTTCATTGCATATGGGAACAATTAAAAAGCAAATTTACTAGTGAAAATTTATAATATGTAGGGCTAATATAAAAGTTTTGAGGATGAAATAAAAACTCATTAAGCAATTAAGAGGTTTATAGTTCCTACCAAGCTATTTTATTGCATTAAGATAAGAATATGGGGCAAATAAATAAAAGGCACTCCATTTAAAGTCAGCTCATTATTTTCCAATACAGTTCTAATTTATTAAATAACCAGTTCAACTCATCCCTTTGCTACCAAGAATTTTAAACACGTAAATGAAGTCACCTTGAAAACAAATACAAACTGACTTGTCATATTTACTATGACCATATATTCAATTGCCTTAATCAAATTCAAGTTTTAAACAATCTTCTTTTTTCTTCTTCCTTCCTTCCTTTCTTTTCTTTTGGTGCTAGGGATTGAACCCAAGGCCTCACACACACTAGGCAAGTGCTCTACCACTGAGCTATATTCCCAGCCCTCAAATTTAAGTTTCAAAGATACTGATTTGTAGACTTGTTTCTCAGTAATAAAGTTCTATTGGCACCACCCCATAATTGCATGGTTGTGCCCCAGATGTAGGATTATCCTGTGTCACTCTCAGTTGGGTACCAGGGAATGCACAGACATTTCACATAAAAGTTAAGATTTTCAATCATGAGGCCGGTGCACAAGAACACAAGTCTCTTTTAGTTTAATCACAAACCACGATTTTGAAACCTACTTTCAAAGTACCTATAACAACTCTATGCACATGGAATTCACATGAAACTTTGTCCTAGTTACCAAGAAGTTACTGACTCTTAGAATCAGGTAAGCATGAAAACTACTATGGCATAGGCATTTTAATATAATTTCTTGATTCTATGGCAATAAATAAATAAATACTGGGATGTCTTTAAGTGCTAATCTACACCCCTTATTTTGGTCTCTGCTCTCTATCAATAATGGTATGATATTCAATGCTATAGCTTATTGTCAGTCAACAGGTAGGTGTCTATGTCTTAGCTTCACAGGTTTTAAGAGTTGTTACAGTGGAAAAAGCCAAAATATGGAGTTGGGACGATCTGAAAAAAATTTCATTCCAGATAAAAATAACTGAGGAGGACAAGAAGGGTAGAGAGTAAAAGGATAATAAGCACTGACTACTCTATTCATGAGGAGTGGACCTGTGAAGGATATCTGCATTCTACAGACAGGATATCCTAAGGCTTCTATTTACACAATGGACAAAGAGGAAAGAGGGGAAAGGGAAACAATGTCTGTATTAATAAAATAGAATTCAACCAATTTTATCTTTTCAAATAATTGGCATGTTATCCCCATTTTTATTTAGGGAGAGAAAGCTTTCATTGGAAACTCTATTTCTACAGAAGAAGCTTATTGCCTATCCCATTTTTAACACTATCCTATTTACTAGAATCTACCTATACTTTGCTAGGTAGCTCTCAGTGCAGTTTCAATTATCCTTCCTCCTGCTTCCCTTCATCAATGCAGATAGAGAGGGATTTGCCACATCTAGCCTCAGAATGCACTCAGAAGGGTTATTTCCATCCATGAATGATAAAGATTAAACAACAGCAAGAAACCTATCTTAACTATCTCTCTATATTAAATTTGACATTAAATAAATACATATTAAATTTAATAGGGATCATATCAATGTGCTGAATTCATAGAAAATGCAGAATGGTGACTTTCTCTGGATAGGTTTTAATCGTTTCATTTTTCTGAGACCACGGTTGTAATTTAGCATCCTAGACGCCATTCCTATTTAATAAGTTTTAAATGCTGTTTGTTATTGTATTAGGCCAATTTTTTGCAAGTTGTATTCTAACCTGCAGAGACCCTTTTTTTTTTTAGAAAATATTTTACCTAAAACTCAATTTGAAGGCAGAGAATAGAGACATTTTTCAACAGACAAGTAAGAATGATCATCATAAACTCGATTCTCATAAATTTTTTTTATAATAGAAAACTTTTAAAATGATAAATTATAGAAAAAATAAAAAATACTCTTTATGATAACTTTTTAATGACTCTGTCAATGACACTGCATTCAGGCCAAAGCAACCTGAGAATTTTTTAGTTATACTAAGGATATAGCTCAGGGAGCCCCAGAGGCTGAGGAGAGCTCAGGGCAGGAGTGAATCCCGTATAGTAGGTTCTAGAGAAAAAATATGATTGCTTAGGTTATGGCTACATATGCAAATAATAGACTTGGAGATAATATTTTCAATTTGTACGCATGGACACATTAAAATTCCATTACGATAAGGCTAAAAATGGTTTATTGAGCTTACATTTCTTTAACCCCCAATTTGAATAGCAAACTAAGATTAAGCATGTAATTTGCTAATTGCTTCCAAAACTACATGGAATTTCATGATATATTCCCTTTTTCTTTTTATTAAGTCAGGTGTTGGTATTTTGTTTCTTTGTCTATCAATTAAGTTAACAATGGTGATACCAGTAGTTTAAAAGATTGAAACACCTGGCCTTCGAGGTAAATATTAAACAATATCACTGAGCTTATTATGATTTAATAATAGTCTCTTTCTAGCTTAAAGAAACTCATCTTTTCCCCCTGTGATCTCTGGTGCTGCATATCCATCAATTGCATAATTTTTCAAAAATGATAGCCTGCATCTACTTATGAACACCATGCCATTGGCATCATCTAAAGAAATTAGTATTGATATGAGAAGCATTAGATTTCATAATCAATGTTATACCATAGCTATAATGTATCTTAGAGTCTATGTCAGATTTTTCAAACAATCCCCTTTGATATACACACATGTGCCATCACGTGGGCACACACAGGCTTCTGCATCTAAAATGTCAGTCACAGTGTTTGAGTACTTTAATAAAAATACAGTATACTAAATTTTGAAGAGCCTGTGTGACAGCAGGGTACATATTGTTTACAGCTATATTTTTGTACTGACAAACCCAGCAGGTACAGGGAAGTCTCTAGGTAATTTGATTTTTTTTCTATTGGTATTTTAGAGTGCATGCTGGTATAACACTGTAAAGGACAAGAGCAGTACTTGAGATGTGCTGGCAAGGGTTGAGAAAAGTTCATATTTGTGCTGTATTTTCGATCATCCCAAAAGGAAGCAAATATTGGTGTTCAAGAATTGGGGGCCACATGGGAGACCTTAGAAGTCACTTCCAAAATAAATATAATCCAATAAAAGTAAACATCATAAAGTAGACAGCACACTGCAAGTAATCTGGCAAAGAAATGATAGGGAAAGAGATACTGAGAAAGGAGTGCTGAAGTTACAATGAAAACATTTAAATAACCCAGAGGAAAGAACTAAGGAATTAAGTAAGTGTCACTACGTAATGAGTATTGGTAAGATCCTGTAGACTATATGAGTAATAAAATACCACAAAAAGTCCTTATGAGAAAAGATGGCATTTATTTAATTACTGAAATGAATAAGAATAATTTCTAACTCTAAAAGATGTGTCAATATAAGCTGAACACAAATTATAAACCTTTCCCATATAAACAAATAAAGAAAAAAATTTGGCTGCTCTCTGAGAGATTTCAGATAATAAGCAGTCAATTATGATGATATGCATAAATAAAGCAATTTTTTATCACTTTTAATTTTGAATGGTGCAGTGACTTCATAATTTAATGAAAAGGACCTGTGAGCATTAATGAGATAATACTTTCAAAGATGTTAGAAAAAGGTGTTATTCTAGTATAAAGTCTGGCTATTAACAGTATCTATCTTCTTTAATAATACATATATTCTCATTCTGAAAATGTACTTGAGGAATCATAATTAATCACTATAGTTTTAACTCTCTTATTTGGTAATTTCTAAGTATATTTTGAACAACTTTAATCACCACTTCAGAACTTGGAAAAAATGAACAGGCCTCTGAAGTTTGGGGACTGGGTTTTTACCACTAAAAGAAAAGGCATCTGACATCATTGAGACAGATACCTGCAATAGGTCACTAATACAGTAACTCAGAACACAGATATGCTGATTCACCCTAGTTCTTCAGCTTTAAATCATGCTAATATACTCTAGGAAAGAAGCAAGTGGGCATTCATAGATCTTCACAGTATTAAACACTTGTAGAACCATTGTGTGTGCATGTGTGTATGTGTGTACTTGTGTGTGTGCTTATGCATATATTAATTTTATGTGATGAATCTGGGCTCTTATAATCCTGTGAGTCCCTTACTCAGAATTCTGATGCTATACTCCAGAAATAAGCAAGTATAATCAATAAGAAGCTTTATCAGTGGTTCATCCTCTTTCCAGGAATGTGCTAGCCCAGGAGTGGAAGACTTTGGCAAAATTTCAGAGAGTAGGCAGGGAAGTAGAAGCAACTCCTCACATCCAAGATTTCTTGGAATACAACCATAGCTAGATTAGAGTGAAAATCAAATCAAAACAAATAACAATCACACACACAAACACATACAAAACCTGCTATTGTTAAAGTGACTATTTTCTCAATTAATGGGGAAGATTTTCACTAAATCTATTTATTCTCACTCTGCAGTATTTGGGGAGACCAATAAGATTGGAAGGAGTGAAGTTTCTTTTATCCTAAGAAAGCTCTGAGAGTAATGGCTGCATTATCTATACAAGTCTACTAATTTTCTCTTTGCCATACACGTGTAGGGCTTTATTATGTCTCTAGTCAATAATAATCATTAATTGAATTTGGTAAATATTGCAATGGCAGTAGCAGCAGCATAGTTCTCAAATTTCTCCAACTGCCAACATAAAACAGGAAGATCAACAAGATAGCAAAAGCAGAAATCCATAGACACATGTGTAGCAAAATTAGAAGGCAAGTTCTCCCTATGAGCCCACATATACAAGACTCTGAGGACAATCTATTATTAGCCACAGGCTTATGGGTTATTTGAATATTCATAGAAAAAGAAGGGGAAAGTCATCCTGTCCCATACAACCCCAAGAAACACAGAATTGTACACAGATTTTCCAATGGATGGCTCAAGGGTCAGTTTGAGAACGGTTAAAATTGGAAGTGGCTTTGTCTAGTACAATTATCAGTAGGGCCAGAGTTCCCACATGGTACATTTTAGAGGAGAAGGGACTGGAGCAGTCTAAGCCTTCTATCTCTTAAAACTGACATAGCAAGGGCCAAACTAGGGGAAACCTATTGGAGAAAAGTCAAATTCAAATAGAAACTGACAATATAGGGTTAGAGAAGGTCTATGTAAAAGCAGGGTAAGGAAAAGATTTCATGAAATCTTGGAAAGCAAGGCACTTTATACTTTGAATCACTACAAGAAAACAACAAACAGGCAGGTAGAAAAAGTACTTTGAATTCTACTTCTTCCTCAAAATGCAGACACACCAATTTCACATTCAGTAACCCTGTTGACATAGCTCTCAAGTAATCCACCAGACAAGGAGCTTCAGACAAGCAACTGACTGGAGAAAATGTGGAGAAAATTGCAGAGGTGAATAGTAAGCATACCGGTACTTTTAAGACTAAATGAACCTGAGAAACCCTGTCAAGCTAGACACTGAAGAAGCTAGCAGTGAGAAGAAGAGTCATGTCAGAAGGACTCAGGACCTAAAGAAAGATGTTTCTTCTGCAAAAAAAAATGAGACTGAGCTTCAATGAGAGTAATGATTGCAAGTGATTAAAATCTTTTAAATATATTTAAATTCATGAGTTCATGATTACATTTTTGTAATCCTATTGATCTTTACATGATGATGTAAAACCAATGTGCTTTATCTTAAAAACTAGTAAATACATGAAAAGATAACCAGTGTTTAGTCTTGGTTCTTTTAATTTATGTAGCCTTTCATATATGAACTATACCACTGACTAACCAAGTAGATGGGAAAAATTCTTTGTATAAAATGATTTCAATCAATGCATGCTAAAGAAATGATGATAGAAGTTTGTAATCACTAATTAGTTAAGGTATGACCACCAAAGATTGTTAACATCAATAACAAGAGGCAATCAGATATTATGTACCTTCTGAGAAAATAATATACTACTATCCTTATTCTTGCAAAAGGGCAGAACTGAGTCTCTTAGTCCATCTGCCATCTTGAAAGAAATATAGAGGACATAGGATCATGTTGAATTGCACCAAATGTATGCAATCAGAAAGATAAAAACTGTCAGGACCCTACAGGTCAAATTCTCTCAGTACTATAGAAAAATCAAGGACTTGAAGGAGTACCTATACCTCAAAAGAGATTTAAACACACTTTAAGTTGAAAAAAATGTGCAAAATGACATAAACTATGAGGAATCTAAAATAAAATTTAGGAATTACTGATACTAAATTGAAAGTAATATTTATTTTAGAGGAAGAGGAAGAAAGAATCTGAGGTTGTTAGAGAGAGTGGAAATGACTTCTGGACAGATGATTTGTTATATATCTTGATCTAAATATTGACATTAGAATATTTGTCTGATAATATCTCATTCTTGTATGCATTTGTTTTCTGTGATTTCCTGTACATATGTTTTATTTCATAATAAAATGTTACAAAGTAAAAATGATATAAATAGTAGTCTATTGATGAAATGATTTAATGAGTAGACAACTAGTTTCAGTTTATCTCAGTTGCTACTTCTTATATTCTGATTATTTCTAGTTTGTTTTTTCTTTCTTTCTTTGTAATGCTGGGGATCCAAGGCAGGGCTGCATGCCAAGCAAACACTCTGCCTCTGAACTGCATCCCTAGCCCATTTCTAGTTTTAATTTCTTATATTTGACCTTCTCTATGAGAAAAATAACTCTATATTGTTCCTCAATTTCCAAAAATATAAAAATACCTATTTCCACAAGATAGATTAACAGTTCGAGCATAAGGCTTTAGATTTACTAAAGTTAATGCTACCCTCATTATTCTCATAGTTTTCACAGAACATACAAATTATATTCAAAGTTCACACACTTGGTGCAGGTGCATGAAAAATCATGGCCTCTGGCTCGCCTTTTCTCTAATTCCCTTTTCTCATAACTTGAGCCTGCTATTCTTCTTTATATCCATAAAATATTTAATTCTTGCAAGAGGATAATATTTTACACACATGAATTGAATATTGCATGTAACAATGAGTTTTATCCTGTTAAATTAATGCCTCTGTCTGGAAATGAGATGTATCCTAGCACTTAATATTATAAATTGAAAGCCATGACAACTTGTAAGCACTAAATCTCACTTTTAATTGTTCCTTATGCCTGTTGCTCTTTTCTCTTGGTCAGTGAATTTATTTTTATTTGTTTATTTGTGTTTGCAGAATAACTGTATCTTTCTTTCACTTCCATTGCATAAGCTTTTCTCCGGCTTATAAATATGCCACATTTTCCCCAAAGTATTTCATATAAAAATCCCATTTAATTATAGAAAAAGAGGCATGAGCGGGACCACCATCTCCTCAAGCCCCAGTCAAAGGAAAGAAGAAAGAAGAGAGATTTTGAACATCACTGGGGGAAAAAGAAGGCCAAAAGCAAACACTTTTCATCCATTTACAATTTTGCTGTGGAACCATGAAATGCAATTCTGAATCCCTGCTCATGCTGCAAGGTAACTGACCTCCTGAAACTCATAACCCCAAGATCCCCTTGGGCCAGCTTCTCTGTTTCCTTTCTGTGGGAAAGTTTCTACTCAATAGGCTCATGATTTAAAATACAGATTTTTGGTGTGCATGCGAAAGGGAAAAAGGCTGAATTAAATATGGTAGAATTGCCATCCCTTTTCCACCATCCAGCCATTCCAGGGTTCTACATGTAAAAATGGAAATATTTGCAAGAATTATCTTCTTTCAAAAAATCCATTACTTTATGACTGTCAGCATATTTGAAAAATAAAGATCATTTCCAACTTCTTTGAAGTTAACAGAATCTGTTTCTTAGTGATTGTGTCAGAGGTTTAAAAACTGTTGCTCTCAGTTTTTTCCTTAACATTTAAGAATCTGTTTCTTTTTTGAGTCTGTCAAAAGCTTCTAACAAATTGAAAAAAAAAATTGTTGCTCATTCAGTTAGATTTTTTTTTCCTGGATGAACATGATACAACAAATCTGTTTTGGTGTCTTAAAAATCAGAGTTTTGGCTTATTAAAATAGTTAAATAATGGTTGCTCTCTTTAAGTATTCATGGCTGCCCCTTAGAAATGGGAAATGGTATTATTCTCATGTTTGTCCTATGTGCCAAGGCACTTGTTTCATAACAAACTGGACCGATAGTTTTATATACAATCAGATGCTCAGTTAATAAAGAATGGAAATGATATTACACTCCTGGCCCCTTCAGAACTGTTAAAGTACAGTCAGTGAATTGTTACTAAAGATGCTGTCAAATATAATGGTTTAGAGAAGACACTGGGGAACAAGATAAATAAAGCCATTTTGAATATTGCCAGAGTAATTAGTTTTATGATTCTTGAGGTTTAGTTTTTATTTACAGTTTATCTAGAATAAACTTCTGAAACGCTGTTGGGGGAGATTAATTATAAAACTTTTATAGTTGTGTATCACTGATGAACTACCTGGAGAATTATTATATTTAGCATATGTATACATATATTTATAATAGTTTGTTTTGCATCTTAGAAGTCCTTGGTAAATACGGACATATTATTTATTCAAATGTAATGTTGTTCAAATCTATTTATACAGGATTTTTATCTTTTCACAATACTTGTGCTTACTGTTTTCAGTCTCAACTAGACAGAAGGAAACAGATATGCCATATTCCATTAGAAATGGCTACCTGAGACACGGGAAACATTGTTTTCAAAGTCATAATCTCATAACCCCTCAAATCACCTCTAAAATCCAATAGCTAGATGATTTAAAGTGAAGTATAAAGGTTAAAAGTTTAACTTTACAAATATTTAAGATCAAACTAAAGATTGTATCTTGATGTGTGTCAGCATTATATAGTTGAACCAATTTCAGTTTCTAGAAAGCATTGTATGGAGAAAACAAAACATTTCCAAAGTGTTAGGTCCTTTTAAAATAAAGAAGTAGAATGAGAAATATCAGGTGTCACAGATCATAAGCAACCTTCAACATACCCTTGTTATTAATGATTATGAAAAACACAATATTTTCTTTGGAAAATAAGACAGAACTAGAACTATATTCAGCATATCTGTCCTTTGTGCCATAGTATTGAAAATCTGAGGCTATTACTTCATAGTATGCATCTATTAGCCACAGGTGTAAAATAAAGTGGTATGATATTATTTTATTCTGTTAAATAAATGACAGACCATGAGGTAGAGACATCTGGTTTCTATTTGAATATCATGTTTTACTACTTTAACACAATAAATGAAATACAGTGCCTCAAGAGATATTACTCATCATTTGCTTAAATTGCTTAAAATATTCCAAAAATAATTGCATCAATTATGCCATGATAGTCTGTCAAATAGTGCACTGCAGATGTGATAGTAAAGAACTTGACATTTGTTCCAATATTTTAAGGAGAGGAAGTCAAATTTCAAGTTAAATCATTGTTCATGCATTTAAAGCTGTGTGTCTTTAGTTCTTCTCCCTCTTAACACTCCAGTCATTGAAGAAGATGGTCTTTGTGCCCTGAGTACTCTCTTAACATTTTCTTTTACCAGATATGTTTTCATTATCCTCTAAACACTCACTAGGAACTCACCTCCTCCTGGTAACCTCTTCAAATCTTCTGTAATAATAGTAATTATAAAATATATTCTATTTCCCCCTAATTAGTCTGCATGTTTCTTGAGAGACAAGATTTGATTTATCTTTGGAAATACAGGGTTCCTCAATTGCACTAGGGGCTCCATAAATCCCAGGTAAAGAGTTGTATTGTATGAGTTGTTCAGAAAGGCAGTGAGGACCTGGGTTTCATCAGGAGTGTAGGGACACTGTTTAATGCTAGATGAGTTATATATTTTAAAAATGAGCAACTTTACAACTAACTCTGTAGAGTATCTTGAGGTAAATAATAATATGAACAATAATTGATATAACTTGCATTATATGATATCTCATTTGATCCCCACAAAAACCTATGAAGTGTCCATCTTATTATCTTTACATTTGAGACACTCAAATGTGAGCTTAAGTGAGACATCTAAGGTCTAATAGAAAATTATAAGAACTAAACCTAGAATCAAACTCGACCAGTATAATGCCAATGTCTGAATTCTTAACCTTTTCACTTTTCTTTCACTACTTCCCACATGACAAAGTCACATGATTCTGAGGATTTCAGAGTAAATATTTTAGAAAATATGAGAAATATGAAACAGAGGAAAAAGTGGTTTGTTCAATATAGAATATCTCCATTATTAAAAATATACAATAGAATGTTTCATTTCAATATAAAAAGAATGTCAAATGACACATCTGTATTCAAACACAGGAAACATTAAACATTACATATAATGCCTATATGATGGCCAAAGTCTTTTTAAGGAGAGTTTATTTTAAAACTGTTGAAAGAAATATATAAGCATAAATTTTAAAATTTAACCACTTCAAAATTTGTATTACGACTAACATTAACTTTTTCTAGAAGATAGGGGTTACCTGTGACTATAGTCATCACTCACTGTAAAAATAACAAAAGCTACTCGAAACACTGACTCGATTACTTTGCACTAGAACTTCCAGCACTTCTGAGATACCATATACGATACTAACACAATGACAGATGCAGTAGTGGGTACTTTAATCAAGCAATCAACCTGCCAGCTATTCAAAAATCACATATGAGCTTCTTGGAAAAGAGTGCAGAAAGAGGTAATAGAAAGCCTTTTGCTATTATGAAAAAGCATAAAGGTGTAAGATATTGGTATATTGTAATACTGTGATTTCTGCTATCCAAGTAAATTTTAAAGAATTACAATAAAAAACATAATATTAGCAAATAGCTATATATGAGTTTTTCATAATAGATTGCACTAATATTTCCCAAAGTAGAGATATAATTTGAGGTATCTTAATATGTCACCCCAGCCACCAAAACTATGTTGGATCTGGATTAAGTCACATAATATTTTCTGTGCTTTAGTTCCCTTAGAGAAAAGTGCCTGTTTCTGGAGAAGGAAGGTATTAATAAATTTGAAAAATAAAGGTACAAAATAATGGCAAAGCACCATTTTTACTTTAATATGTTCAACTACAATAATGAAAAAGTCAATTAGAAAAGCAATTCAATTACTAAAAACTTAGGAAAGACATTATGGACATTATTTTTCCTACCATGAATTTAAACTTACTTGAAATGCAACATTTGGTTGTGTAGAAATTACAGTCTGTACTTTATAAGTTGTATGTTTTGGTTCAGGTGAAAATAAGGGTCAACATTTCAAAGATACTTGGGAAGTATTGTTATTTTAAAATATGTGATTAAAAAGTCGACAGCCTCATCCAGCTGGAGTTTATGTCTCCAGCTCCAGAAGATTGGAAAAGAACCCTATTGGGCAGTGGGAAAGCTGATCTCTTTCAGTGTCTTTATCCAGATTCCTGCTGCTTTGAGCCTGAGTGCTAACCAGCTGTCTCTGAAACCCTACTTGGCATCTCTGGTCAGGAAAGGCCAACAAAGATACCGAAAATGTACACAAATATATTTTCTGTGCTCTCATACTCAAATTCTTATATAAAATAGTGTTCGTAAAAAGGAAGAAAAAAATTTTGCAATTCCAACAAAGATTCTTGTTTTTTTTTTTTTTTAAGTTGTGTTTTGACAAAATTAAGATGGGTAAAACGTAAAATTAAAGAGTTAAACTTCTTAGCACTTTTAGAGACTTTGTCACTATGGATGACGATATATTTTTGTACATTATAATTCATGTTATCATTTGTCTCACTGCTAGGGATTGAATTCAGGACCTTGTGCATAAAAAGCACACCGACTATCTACTATTGAGTTATATCCCCAGCACCTTAAATCACAATTTATTTATACTATCTTTTATACTCTTTTTAAAAACTCCAACTGAATGGAAATAATTAAATCACATAAAGAATCAAGAGAAAAAAGTGTTGAAAATATTTCATAACAAGTCAAAAATATATTCCAAATTACTCTAATAACTAAAAAATGGTGTGCATGTTAAGAAAGTTAAATATACTTCTCATTTCAGACTCAACAAGGATGTATTGAAACAACGGGAAGATTCTTTAAGCCTATTTCTTAATCTGGAAATTACAGACAATAACTGTTTAAGTGAAAGCAGGTAAAGGATGGAATAGTTAAAAAGTATTTTAAAAGTGACAAACTTGTACAACTAAAGGCATAATAGCAAATTTATTATGATTAGGGATTGCGTTGATCCAACAGATAGGATGCATAAACCTTGAAATGATGGGAAGACTGGAGACTGGAACATTACATAGTGTTTGCCTTTTTAGAGCACTAAATGCCAAGGAGGATCCAAGTCATTTGCTTCATGCTTTACTGGGAAATGATGTCCAGACATTGCCCTTTTTTATTTCCCTTGGTATACGTTTGTTCAAGCACCAATTGTAAAACTGCACTAAGGGGATCTTTGGGGATTTGTCTAATTAGTGATATACATTGTTATCCTTAGCCTGTTAAAATGGATTATGATAAGCCGGGTATAGTGGTGCCTATAATCCCAGTGGCTCAGGAGGATGAGGCAGGAGGATCATGAGTTCAAAGCCAACCTCAGCAATAGTGAGGTGCTAAGCAACTCAGTGAGATCCTATCTCTACATATAATACAAAAAAGGGGTGGAGTTGAGGATCAGTGGTCGAGTACCCCTGAGTTCAATCCCTGCTACCCTCCCCCTAAAATGGGTTCTGATATGTTATGAATGACTGGCAAAGACCAACTCAAGGACTTTCAGATTATTGAAATAGCCTCTGTGCATTTAACACATTGAAAATCCAGCAAAAAGTTGGTATTTAGTAATGAAATCATTAATTTATTTTTTCTTATCAATGAATTTGGGAAGCAAATTCAAAAGCTTAAGATACATTAAAAATTAAGTTTAAGCACTTGAAACCAACTGTCAGCCGATGCTTCCAGCTGGAGCATTCATGATGCAATAAAATTAGAAAGTTGGAAAGAAAACATACTCTACACAAATGTACTTGATTTAAAAGTCAGACTTCACATTTCAAAGTTCCTGATATTTCAAATGAGCTTCTGCTGTGCATGCCCACAGAGGTATACTTTCAAGTCACAGAAGAGTGCTCAGCTAAATGTAAAATCTTTTGTGCTTCATTACGCAGACAGGAACTTAGAGAACTTTGCTGGAGACAGCGGCTTTGCTGCAGTTAGGATGGCCTAGTCAACCCAGTAAACCTTGGAAAAATATTTAAAGTACCCATTTTTAAAAGTTCTCAGTTTCCTAAGAACTTTTTCCAAAAGTATAAAACTGTGAGGGGTGGGGTAGCTATAACCTCCTTAAAAATGACATTAGTAATAATCAGAAAGATGATGATGATAATGTACAAATGAGGATCATGATGTTGATGATAATGATGACACAGGAACAGTTCTCATCTGTTCAATGTCTGCTATGTGCACCATATGCATTATTATAACCTCATGCAAATTCTATAGTAACTACTCCTATTACCTCCAATTCACAGATTAGAAGACTGAAATTCACAGGTGTTAGGAAACCTGACAAGGCATACCTAACTTATGTCAGAACCCAGTCCTGAGCTTAGATATGCCTCTCTACAATAGTTTCACCATTAATCATTCTGCCATATGACATAAGGTGGTCAAACTCCAGGTACCTCCTGTGTCATGATTTTATTTCAGAAGCTCAGAGAGCTCTTGATAAACAATTTGCCTTTAATTGCCTCCACGCACAGGGAAGTCATGTCACCCACCTCTGAAATGCAGCTGCCTGTAGGAGGGAAAAGGCTTGGAATAATGCTTGTCCACATAGGAAATAAAAACAGCTCAAAATTGCCTCCCATACTTAAAAAGGCAATAACCGCAGTTAGAGGTTGGTCTGGTCATTTAAACCAACACTTTATTTTTTTACAATGTGTGTTACTGAGAACTTTAATGAGCACAGTTGGAGTGGGGAGCTTTCTATTTCTGAAAGCCAAAGAACATCTCCAGTTTCATGGTGTTCCCTAGCAGCACACTAGAATATGCATTCACTTAAGCCTAAGGACACAACTTAGTAACACATCTTTTGACAGTTCATATTCCCCTCAGAGGTTTCACATTCAAAGAAAGTCAATTATTCTCCTTGCATTTGAAAATCAATGGAAGGTAAGCCAAATCTATGTGGCTATAAAACACTTAATTGATTGTTTTTTAAAAATCTTGACTATACACTTGAGGTTACATTCAGGAACTCAGCTGATATGTCTTTAGGTTTTAAAAATCAAGCATGAAAATCATCAATTTAAAAAAAATGGAAAAGAAATGGGATCATTAACATTTTTTTTTAAAAAAAAGAGAATTTTTTACAATTATTTTTCAGTTTTCAGTGGACACAACATCTTTATTTTTATGTGGTGCTGAGGATCGAACCCAGCATCTCACTACATGCCAGGCAAGCGCGTTACCTCTTGAGCCACATCCCCAGGCCAGGACCATTAACCTTTAAGGGAGAAAGTAGTCCTCAATCAGAAAAGGTTAAATTAAGGTATCATTCCACCTAAAACTGGAGCATATGAATTCATCTTTTCCATAAACTACGTATCTAGCACTCAACTAACATCTAAAAAATTAATTGAAATAATCTAAATATTTAAAAAAAGAAATGTTTCATTTTAATGACTTTTGGGAGGGGGCGGAGTGACTACTGGGGATTGAACTCAGGGGCACTTGACCACTGAGCCACATCCCTAGCCCTATTTTATATTTTATTAGAGACAGGGTCTCACTGTGTTGCTTAGTACCTCACTAAATTGCTGAGACTGGCTTTGAACTCAAGATCCTCCTGCCTCCGACATCCAAGCTGATGGGATTATGGACATGCACTATGGAGCTCAGCCTTTAATGACTATTTCATGCTATTTAATAAACATTGATCAAGAACATCTATTTTCTCTAAACAACAAAGATGCATTTGTGAATGTTAAAACCGTGAAGGATATTAAACCCTGCTGTAAAGAAGACTATGCCCAAATAAAGGAGATGGAGCAAGGTGCAAATACTTCTGACATAAATAAATATGCAATGAGTACTCAAAAGAATAAAGTAGGGTATGCACAGTGGAAGCATCTGACATCTGGCATCATCTCTTAATCTCCCCCTCTTCTCTGGACAGGTGACCTCTTAGTGATTTCTTAACAATTGGGTACTTAGCAGTCTCAGTGCCTTTAACCTGGCATTTTTTGTTTGTTTGTTTGTTTTTTTCTGCCCAGATATCCATGAGGCTTGCTCCTTGTGTTCATGTAAAACATTATTTCTCAGTGATATTGTTTGTCTTTGCCCTATTTTAAAATGACAACCTCCTACTCCTTCTCCATTGCTTTTGCCTCTCTTATTTTCCCTCCTCTTATTAATTTTCAAAGATAGAACAGTATTTCTTATTTATTTAATGTATGGACATGGGCTTTTATTAATTTACTGTTAACTTAGCAGATCCTAGACCACTTGGTTGTTAGCATGTGGAAGGCACTGACTAGGTTGGAGTGGGGTCCTCAGGACAAAGCAATTAAAGACTTAACATAGTAGCTAGAGTGTTTCCAGAGTCCAGGGGAAGTCTAAAATTAAAGTAGGTTTGAATATATTTGTAGGCTACGGAATATGAAGTGGAAGCTAAAGAACTGTAAAAGAATCAGGAAAAATGAAACCACTAAGGATCTAAGAGTTGAAATAACTGAAGGAAGTGGGTCTAGGGGCCTAACTGAAGCAATAAGCTTCTTCTTTAGGAGAACACCTCCCCTTCAAGACAGGAAGCTGGGGGGAGAGAGAGGTGAGAATAAAGGGGAAATTTAAACATGAAAAGGCTGACGCTGAATCTCACCTCCAAGCTCACCTCCAAAGCCCTTTACAAAGAATAGAGGGTATAGAGGATGGTACTTTCATAAAGATGAAGGATTGTTCAAAGAAGGGTCAGAAATCACTGCTTGAGATGTGCAGGGACTGTGCAGGTGGTAAGAATCTGAACCCAAGTATATAATATTGGTCCATCAAGAAGTCAGCCTTCTACACACCCCCTTTGTATTGTAGAGAAAGGAGGGAGAAAGAATCACGTGGGTTTAGGAGCATAGCAGATCAGAATGGCAGAGTGCCAGGAGGACACCTATGAGGGAGAAAAGTGAGGATATCTTGGGAATCACCTAAAATTGGTTTGAATGCAGTATGAAAAGACATGGTAGGCACTCAATAACAGTTACTTTTATTGCTATTATTTAAAAAATCATCCAGATGAAAGGATCAAAGTTAGACTCCATGATATTGAGTAAGCTCATCACTGAAGTTGTGTCTAGTTCTCCTCTGCCCTCAGAGTCCAGACATGCTTCCATTTATCATATAGAAAATAGGATGGCGTGAGTCCTGATCTCATGTTTATTGTGATGATTAAATAGAGTTGATTCTAATTTTGGAAAAAAAATATTCGGTAGTGATTTAAAAAAATGATACAAGTTTAAAGCACTATTTAAGTGTTGTTTTTCAAGTACACAATAATCATGTGGTGATGAGGTGTTGAGAATCTCTGGCTCCATACACTGATTCCTTGTTTATGTATTTTATCTCAGAAAATTCTAAAAACCAAACCTCTCAATCCGTGTCTATGACTGTTTCTTCATCCCCTAAAAAAAGTCTGAGAGATAATATGGGTGACCATCTGTAACAGTGGTTCACAAAGATAAAGATTTTTAACTGTTCATGTAGAAGAGTGTGAGTCCTTTGTACCTTTTCTTTTTTTCATCTCTATAGAATCACCTCTGAACACTTAAGCTGGGAATTCAAGGTTCACCACATCTTGCCCCCAACGTCTCTTGCAAAACTTTATTGTAGCCAAACAGATTTGTTCATAACTTCTTCTAACAGTCCAAGTCCCACCTTTTCTCGATCTTTGATTTTCTTATTGTCTGCATTAAGAACACCTTTTGCCTATCTTACTAGCATCATTCCCTCTGTTAATGTCCTATGGATGTCCTTCCTAAGCATATCTCTGGCTAAGAAAGAACTTGAGAGAACATTCCTCTGTGACTGATGAACTTAAAATCTGTACACTTGCAGACTGCCCAGTATTTTTTTTTTTTGGGGGGGGTATGGGGATACCACATGCCCCAAAACATTCACTGCTATTCATTCAATGGAGGATGTTGAAGGGACACAACTGGGTCATTTGCAAGCAGATATGGAAGGTAACTTATCCTTCTGCACATATATGGTCATCAAAGAAGCAAGATGATGAGAAAAAAAAAGTAGAAATGCATTACTTTCCAAAGGTGACAGCCAAGGACTTGCCAATTATGTGAGCAGAGTTGGTCAAAGGTTAAAATAGCTTTGCTCTGCAGTCATGTGAAATGAATCCAACATCCAAAATTATCTTCGAGACTCAAGAGGGGCTTTGAAAGCCAGTTGCTCAGAATAAGCCTGATAAATCCTTTATAGGCCCTAGAGCACTAAAATGAGTATGGGGACTGCCATAGTAATTTGAAACAAAATGCTAAGCTGTGAAATACAAACCATGCATGTCTGATAAAATTAGAATAGCCTATTTTTAGATTATTTTTTAGCAAGTGTCTGAATAAATTCAAGAATTTCTATGTGTTATGCAGTAGCACTGCATAATGAATCACCATAAATCAGTATTTGCACACACACATTCAGAAAGTGGAAGCAAGTTAGCACTATTATTCATTAATATGTGGGAAAAAGACATCTTCATATTTGAGTGTCCTGTTGGAACAAGGATCACAAATTGAAAGACCTTCAAAGAAGGTGACTTGCATGAGTGTAGCAGAAGGAGAGCAGATGCATATCACATCCACTGCTCAGGGATGCAGATGAGCAGCAGGGAGGCTGGAAGACATTGGCCAAAGCTGCTTGTACTTAGATTTGGCTAATTTTTGTCATTAGTGAATGTAGGCCCGGTGCAGCCACATTTTACAAGATTTTTAGGAGAAGCTGGCAACCCTGACCTTTTAATATGAAATCTATGGATTTTAAAATTTGATTCATTCTTCTAAATTATTATTGTCAAACAGAGCACATCTGTTATGGCCTGAAAAACCACCATTTTTCAGTTTTTGCTTTGGATTCATACGATGACCCTCCTAGTGTCACTTCAATTCAATAACCACAGGGAAAAAAACCTTACCTGTAAGATGTTAAAAATAGCCATTATACTTTTTATAATACAGTTTCACATGGCTGAAAAAAAAAACCCTTATCTAAAAATAACAGAGAAGACTTTGAAATGATATGTGGAAACCATGAAGCAAGGTGTAGGAGTTTTTAAGGGTAATGAAGATTGCATGATATTCTTGCCCCTGTTTTATTTCACGACTGCCCTCTGGGCTAAATATATTCCTAGAGCAATAATCCAGATGTCATTGTTGGGCCTCCTATATCAGTAGAGATTTTGAAAAGTACAGTACTCTTAGAATTTTTTCACTAAGGCTGCTGTTGCCACCTTTAATCTATTAGTCTCTAGTTTTTCTAGGAAAGCACTTAAAAATAGTCTCTGGACAATAACGCCTTGATAAACTATAAATGGGAGAAATAACTACCCTTCAGGAAGCAGGTTATGCTCTTCTTTTTTTTTTTTTTTTTTTTTTTCTTTTGTGGTGCTGGGGATAAACCACCAGGCTTTGCACATGCTAGCAAGTGCTCCACTGCCAAGTTAGGCTTGCTTAGACCTTCACTGTCTCTGGGTTCAATCGCAGCCCCACCATGGATGGGTTGTGAGGGAAAGAGGGACAAATTAGAAAAGAGTGAAAGGGAAGCAGGTTTTCCATCTGAAGGGCTTTTCCAAAATGCGTTACTCAATAGAAATCACAAAACTGTGCCCTGCCTCCACCTACATCCTGCATTTTTTAGCAAGATTTCAAAAGAAAATTTAGTTAGTATTCATTTCATTATAAGAATAATTTGAGTTATTATCTGCCCATGCAACCTCACGGTACCTTTCCCAAATGCCACCTCTTCTTTTTTTTTTTTTTTTTTTGGCACTTAGCACTTAACTCAAAACCTGGCTGGGAAAAAAAAAAAAAAAAAAAAAAAAATTCTCTCAACTTAGAAGTTAGACAGAGTAAGTGCTGAATGCTTCACACAATAAATGTTTTCTTGTTCCTATAAAAGGAGGAGCATACTGCAGAAGCCTCAGTGCCTGCAGTGCAGCAGGTTTACAATAGTGTTACCTTCAAAAGGAGAGGGGAAAGGAAATAAAAGGAAGGACAAAAACAGACAAAAAAGATGCAGCACGGCAATAAATATGAATAAATATGAAAAGGTAAAGAGCTACTAGATGACAAAAGGAAAACAGTTTCTGGCCCCCTCTTCCCATCTGCCTTTCCCCTTTTCTTTGTTGTGCATTTAGGATGTTGCATTTTCTCTTCAAAGCAGCACAACAGGAGCCAGGTACTTTGATCAAAGTGTGCTTTGCCCTCATGTACCTGACTCTTTACAAGGCATTTCAAGTGACTAAGTTTTCGACTCTATTTTCCATCAGATGTTTTTGCCAGTGAATTCTTGGCTTCTTTAGAATTAAAATCGAATTGAACAATTTTAATGTCAGCTGAACAAAAGCAGACTTAAGAAAAATCTTTTTTTTTCCGCTCTTTCCTCTGCAGTTCTAAGCACACTTGTTGTGTTCTTTGGGAAAATAGCTCCTGTTTACTTTATTATCAGTCTCCAAAATCCATCTCCACTCTAATAAAGAAGCCATCCTATGGCCCTGGCTAAGGGCTCTCCAGGAGTCCTACTCTAGGGCTCCTCCACTTACTCTCTCCTCTATCTCTTCATGAACCAGGAGATGGCTTTCTCCTTTAAAAGAGAAAAGTGGCTGAGATAAACTATTTATTACACTCCGAATGACTTAAAAGAGTGAAATTTTGAAATAGACAGCTCTCAGAGTGATTTTAAAACAAAGGAAAGTGAGAGATTAAATGAACAAACTATTCTCAAAACGTTCCTGAAATAGGTTATCTCATACTTTCTAAACTACATTGCTATTTTGTAGTTCTTCTGGGATATTGTTTGCTATCAGTTTCATACATATAATTAAGATGACCATTGGAGCTGTGGTGGTAGTTCAGAGGTAAAACACTCACCTAGCACATGTGAGACCCTGGGTTAGATCCTCAGCACCACATAAAAATAAATAAATAAAATAAAGTCATTGTGGGGCTGGGGATATGGCTCAAGCGGTAGCATGCTCGCCTGGCATGTGTGCGACCCGGATTCAATCCTCAGCACCACATACAAAACAAAGATGTTGTGTCCGCCAATAACTAAAAAATAAATATTAAAAAAAATAAAATAAATAAATAAAGTCATTGTATCCAACTACATCTAAAAAATAAATATTTAAAAAGATGACCATCTAAAAAAATAATAGAAAGATGGTCATTTCAGCTTTGACTTCTCCAGCACCTCTTTTTAGAGCTGTTTTCAAGGCAAAAAGGTTTTCTTTCTACTGGATTTAAAGTCAAGAGGAAAGTATGCATGTTTGATTGTAAAATGCCAGTTAGATGCTATTGCTGTGAAATGCAGGTACCTGGCTGTGATCAATCTCTTTTTCAGTCATGTGGAAGGAAAGATGTGTTCAGAGTGCAAAGAATTGATTCAGGATGTTGGAATGGTAATTCTTTATAATTGGAGAAAGTTTTTAAGAGTAAGGCATTCACTGCAAGAGAGGAAAGTATTGGAAAATTTGATTTCATCCATTGAGACAGAAAGAGAGCGATAAGAGGCAAAATTTGAGAGAAGGAGGCACTCAGAAAACTGTTATCAGAACCAGAAAGTCTCTAATGACAGAGGACATGGCTTGTATCTGTAGCTATGGGCAAAACTGACTGTATTTTGACCCCAAATATCACCAAGTACCTAGAACTTTATGTCAGCATGCCAAGATAAGAATGGTGGTCAGAGAGGAACTTTATGGTCAACCATGAGCGTTCAAAACTATATAAAATTTCTCATACTAATTTAGTGACGATTCATAAAGTCAAATATATAGAAATGAAAGCAGCTAAAAACCGAAAGTCAGTTTAGATGAGCCTTATGATATGGCTGAATGGAGGGTTATAATTCTGACATATTTGATTATTTTAATGAAAGATGTATATTTAATTTCTTAAGGATGAAGTACAAAATGAAGCCAAATACAGAGTGAAACATAACCATAGCATGATAATATATGCCAATATTTATAGTCAGAACATAAATGATTGTGGTTTTAGATTATTCCTTTTACTGGTTCTCTACTCATTTCTGAACAAGTTGGTTATGTTTGGGCCTAAAGAGTCAGGCCAGAACTAGAAAGCTCTGGTTCAGGAATTGGAGTCAGGTGGGGATATTCACAGAGGCTTCCAGAATGGACTTCTACTCTGGGAGGACATTGCAGTAAACAAATAGACATGAGACTGATATAAATTAATTATCCAAACCTCAGCTACAAGGACACTGGAGCATCGTAGCCAGCTAGTGTGAGGTTCAAAGACTAAGAAAGCCTAAGAGCTCTGAAGGATGAGAGTAAGGTAGGAATTAACTGACGAAGCAGGTACATTAACAATATTTTTAGTCAAAATCCCAAAGTACTTTTCTTGAACCTGCAATTATTTACTCTAGGATCTCAGAGAAGTAACCCAACAACCAGGATACTTCTTTAGAAATGTCTAAAATCTAAGGAAAATCCAGGTGTGGTGGCACACACCTGCAAGTTAGAAAACAATAAAAAGTGTTGTTTTAAAACTTTAAAAATTAATTCAATGTTTTTTTTGAGAAAGAAAATATTCAATAGAAAAATGTCAATCACTTAATTGGACTTTAATTAAAGTAGGGCCACTAAGTTTAGACTGGAGTTGCTGTGTGTGATGACTAGTATCAGGGACCAACAGGGTCTTGGTTCAGTAAGTCCTATAGCCAATCAAAACTGAGAAAGACAAGCGCTATCTTGTCAATATAGATGAGAAATTATCATAAAAAGGATGGATAGGGTGGAAATTCACTACTTAGGACTTGCTTTACCTAGGTGAATATTCTAATTTGAAAGGATAAGAATCATAGAAGTGGGAAAAGACATGAGAAATAACAAAATCACTGTATACATGTTTTTAAAAATTCCTAAAGAACTCTCCTCACCACACACACACACACACACACATACACACACAAATATGTACACATATACACATACACATACCCAAAAGACATCATCCCAGAAAAAAAGGTTTATATTGCAAAGATGCCAGAGTATCAAGTTAATCTATTAATTCAATAACAATTTAAAAAAAATAATTTTCACATTTTATTTTTATTTTTTGACTTAAGAAATGTTTTGGAGATGGGGTTTTACTATGTTGTCTGGTCTGGATTTGGTTTTGAACTCGTGGGCTCAAGTTGTCCTCCTGCCACAGCTCCCAAATAGCTGAGATCACAGGCACAAGGCATCATGCCTGGCTTAATTAAGCTTTACATTTTAAGATAATGTAGTTTACCTGCAGTAATAAGAAATAGAACAAAAGACTCTGTGTATATTTTATCTAATTTGCCCAAAGGCAATAATTTGCAATCTATGGTCCAATATAAAACCCAGACATTGGCATTGATACAATCACAACAGGGCACTGCTATCACTACAGGATCTCTCACACTCTTCACAGCTACACCTGCTTCTCTCCTACCCACATCCATCTCTTAAATCCTGGCAAACACTGTGTTCTCTATTTTTGTAATTTTTCATTCAAGAAGGTTATATCAATGAAAGCATATGGTTTGTAACCTTTTGGTATTGACTGTTTTTTCAATCAACATAATTCCCTGACCTTCATATAACTTGTGATAGGACATTTCATGACTTTTTATTGCTGAGTATTATTCTACATTATGGATTACCACAGTGCTTTTAACCGTTCATTCACTGAAGGACATCTGGTTTGTTTTGAGTTACTGGATATAATGAATAAAGCTGCTATAAAATTCCAGACAGGTTTTGTATGAACATAAGTCTTCACTTCTCTGGGATAAATGCCCAAGAGTGCAACTGCTGGGTCATATGGCATTTGTATATTTAGTTTTTTAAGGAAATTGGCAAGCTGTTTCCAGAGTGGCTACACCATTTTCATTCACACCAGCATGTATGAGGGATCAGCTTCTCTGCATCCTTGTTGACATTTGGTGATGTTACTTTTAATTTAGTCATTCTGATTTGTGTAAGTTATGTATCATTGTGGCTTTAATTTACATTTCTCGAAAATTTAATGATGTTTAAGTGGAAGAAGAAATGTGAGAAAGAATGAGATCCTTTTAAATTTGTTTTATACTAGAATACATTTTGGTAAAAGCGCATGCACACACACACATACAACAGACATGACATATTCCCAGATGAGAAGATTTCTAATTTAAATGTCAGATCTCCACAAGTCTATGGGTAAGTTTAACACAATTCCAACAAAAATCCACAAAATGTTTCTTTAAACTTGATAAAAATGCTATAAAATATCTGAAAGTTTAATAAACTAGTAGTAGTCAGGAAAATTGTGTTGAGAAGAAGTAAAGCACAGTAAATTTGTGATACAACATTTAATGTTTATGATACTGTTATGTGTAATGCAATAAATTTTAGCGAAAATTATAAAAATGATGTCATAGTAGAGCAACAAAAAACAGTCTAAGGAGGCAAAATGAAAGTTCTAAAACATACACAAGTACTTTTCATATGTATGGTTTTTTAAAGAGTTTGCTCTTCGATTTAGTGCTGAGTTAACTTTTGCCATTGAGAGAAAGAAATTAGGTTCCCATCTCAGCATATAACAAAATAAAATCCGGATTAACTAGAAAATTTAATTAAAAAATTATTCATAAAAATGATCTAACATTTACTACAATACTGAATCATTGAAAATGTTTTGGTCCACTCATATGTAATGTTGTGAAAAGATATTCTATAATTATAGCCATGATAAATATTTTTCATACATTTCTATGTTTAGGTTTTAAATTTTTTCCTTTATTACATATTTAATACTTTAGCAATCATGAGGAAAAAAATAAGTTATTTAAGTTTCATTTTTGTAGAGTATTGGAAAGAAGGAGTGATACATTCCCAAAGCTAAACCTAAAAGCAAATAAAAAACAGTTCTTGCAGGAAGGTGTTGAAAGGAATAGATACATGAACACCACTAACCAATAGGTAGGACTAAAAGGACATTTTTAAAGGTTTGTCCTTATATGAGAACAGATGCTCAACCTTTTTCTTTGGAAAAATACTTTGTGTCTTTACTCTTTCTTCATCTCATAGTTCATTGCTGAGAACACTATATAAAGTGTTGTGCGTGTGATCTTATTTAATTGTCACACCCAAGAGATTGTGCTACTGTTGTCCCCATTTGGCAGTCTGGTTTCTAAGACATGGAATGATTAAGTCAATTTCACACATATAATAATCAATGAAGCCAGTATGTAAATCCAAGTAATCTGACTCCAGACAGAGTCTCCATTAATTGCTTTGCTATATGGCATTCTGAGAAATGATCAGTCTCTGAACACCAGCCCCAGTTCACTCTGCCATAGTCTGGCTGCCATAGATTGTTCCTCAAAAGTACTCAGGATCATTACACTTGTTCCTTTTAGTACAAAAATGTCTCCACTATAAATGTTTGTCAGCTTCTCAGAGGGCCTTCTGACCACATTGATTAAAATGGTATTCTCTAACAAGCCTTTCTTAATTTTTCTTCATAACTCTTCTCACCAACTGACCTTTCATTATTATGTTTCAGTTGGTGGCTGTAAGTTTCCTTCACCAGAAGGTAAGCATCTGCTTTGTGTCCAGCTATATCCCTACCCCTTGGAAGAAGGGGTGAATAAGATACTAGTTGCTAATGGAAAGGAATTCAGAAAAGGACAAAAATTTTCGAAAAGATTCCTGAATGAATCCCCTAGTGGATACCTAGAAGCTGCTTTAGAAATCCAGAACACCAAAGTTTGATTTTAAAATCCCATCTCATATTTAACTAAATTACTGTGTGCATAAGGACGTGATGTAATTAAAAAAAAAAAAAAAAAACAAACAAACCAGGATGTAACTTTTAAGTGGTATTTTCACCTCAGAATCAATGAATGGGCCGACAGTGCCCTGACTTCAATGACTGTCATTGTCCTCATGTGTTTCTTGCAACAACTTTTTTATAATTATCTTCAAAAGCTTGTGAAAATTTAATTTTCATATACTTAATAATGGATATGTTTTATCTATTTGAGAGTGGACTTGGTTTTGGAAATAGCCAGAAGTCATTTAAAGCCCACTGTGGGGAACATGGTTTGAACAAAGCAGACCTCATAAATTTTTCATCAAAAAGTGATGTGACTAGAACATAATGAGACTCTCCTTTTCACTGATTGCTCATAAAGTGTCTGTGGAAGAACTTTCAAAATTAGAATGTGAGATTTGTTTTGAGTGTCATAGGGTAACAGAAACCACAATATTTGAATGCAACAGCACTCATTGTTTATATTGTGATATATTAGATTTAAATTTAAAAATATATCAACCCAGTTTTACAGTAAATATATACAGAATTTAAAAAGGGAAGTTTTTTTTCCTTCTAGTCTCCCTGGATCCTGTAATTACAAATGTCCCCAATTCTCCATGTGGATAGTTGCTTTGTATAAAATCATATTAACTAGGTACATGAATAAACTTCATTATACCCTGTGGATATGTATCTGACTTGTTGTATAGCAACACAATTTTAAGAGTCAGAGAGTTATAAAATTTTAAATGCAGAAAAGAACTTGGAAGGAAGACCTTCCATCTGTCTTCCAATCTAATGATAATTTTACTCACTCTGAAAGAAGGTACTCAGAAGACAAAGTTCTTGTCCTCATGTGGGTATAAATTAGCTGTAGATCTCAGACTACATACCAAATTGTTCTGGGCCTCCATTTCTATTCATCAGTCTGGACATAGGACTAATCACCACCATCCCTTTCAACCTAGATCTGCTTCTATTCAGTGCATCAGTGGGAGTTTATGATTTCAGAGAAGCTTACTATAAAATATCTTATAAAGTTTTCTATTTCATCCTTTTTAGGAAAGTATAATAAATCTTCCTAAAACATAGTAGAAAAGTCTAGTTTATTCTCAGTACCTACATGTTAAATGTGTCACCTATAGGGTTTTGTGTTTGCTTTTTCATAATGATTGAGATCTTATAAATCCTAACTGGCATTCTTAAAGGTTGAAATGTCAAACCACTAAGTAACAACAGGTAATTATAAGAGGATTTGTTCTGAGCTAAACTGACTTATGTTCCTTTCTTTTCAAATATCTACAAACTAGCTCTAACTTCTTAGGAATACAGATTTTGTTATGTTTTAGCAAGAAACATTTATGATATTAAAAGAGAACTCCCTAGCTATGCAAATACTAGTTTTAAACAGATGGAGTGAAACCCCTAATTTTTGCAACCTTGTTTTAAAATAGGAATATGTGGGCTAGATACTAAATACAAAAACATGACTTCAACCTACTCACTCTCCCAAATTGTTTGCTATTTTCAATCAACACCCTCAGGTTCAGGGAAAAAACAAACAAATAAACAAATAATAAAAAAAAAAAAACCTCAAGATAGAAAAGTATACCTGAAATTGTAGTCCAAATTTACCACACCTCTCCCTCTGAATTAACAATCTGTGAGTAGTTCCCTGCAACTTTATTTATAAGTCTTTATTTGTGGAAGTATTGAGTCATATTTTATATACTAGGATTTGATAGCTAGAAAAAAAAAGGTAAAATCTTCAATCCTGTCAATCTAAGTTGTTACTTACACATACTGCGAGAATAGTCACAAATCAGTGGCCTTCTTTTCGGTCTTAAGACCTATTTATTTTATCAGGAATTCCAAGAATCTAGTATTTTCACTTGCATATTTTATACTAGATCCAATTGGATTCTTATGTCTATAGTAATTGTTTGTTGAAATTCCATTCTTTATATAGTCCCAGTGAAGAAGGATACAAATAAATGACATTCATTAAAAACTAACACTTTTAACCAAGATCTTTTAAAATTTGTATGAACAACTGGGCTCTAATAACTTAATGCCTACAAGAAATGTTTCTTTATTTCAAATTATTTAAAATTTACAAAATGGTCCAAGGAGAAAGAAAAGATCTAAGTAGTTGAATCATTATTGAAATATCTAAACAGTCGAATCATTATGAAGTAAAGACTTCATTCTTAAAAAGATCCAGGGTCATATAAGGGAGTTAATAAAAGTCCGAGCTAATTTTATTTTTACTAGTTCTTAAAGAGGAAGAGTGAAAGCTGTCACTCACTTTATGATGTCTATGTAATCTCAATTTCAAAACTAGATAAAAATGGAATTATATGTGTGAAGTTCAGGTTTGAATCCCAGCATAAAAAACAACAACAACAACAACAACAACAACAAAAATGAACCCATTTTAATCACGAGCAGGAATTTTTTGTTTGTTTTTTCCATATGGTAAGTTAGTTTTAGTAAGACAAGCTACCAAACAATCTGCTTTTTCTCTATTTGTTTGTGGCTATACCTTTACACATTAAATTTTCACTTATGTGAGTATACTTCTGCAGTCTGTTTGGTTCATTGGACTGTTTGTTTCCTATGCATCATCAATCTGTTTTTCTTTTGGTTTAGGGATGCTATTTCACAACTAAGAGGTTGAATTCCCTCATTGCTCTTTGTTTTAGAATTAATATAGCTGATCACCAATTTTAATTCTTCCTTTTGAACTTTAAAATAGTTGTCACATTAAAAAAAAAAAAAAACTCCACTTAGAACTTCAGATTGGGATTTGGAAATGCACTGAATTTATTGATAATTTGGTTCCAACTTATACATTTCTTTTCTTTATTTATTTTTATATGGTGCTAAAGATTAAATCCAGTGCCTCACATGTGCTAGCCAAGCACTGTATCACTGAGCTACAACCCCAGCCCTACCTTTCTTTAAATTTGATTATAAACACAGGTGTGTAGTGTTTCTTTTTCTCATGACCTTAGAGTTTTAAATCTCTTTATAGATCCTAAGCATCCATTTTTTAATGTTATTGGATTTTTTTATAAATTATGAATTCAATTCTCTTTTTTTCTCATGATTCTGATAAAAAATATTATACTGTTTGTTAAGTCTAACTGTAACCTAGCAACTATGGCACCTACCCTAGCCTACAAATTTTAATTATTTATTGTACTATTTATTTTGCAAAATCATATCTTTTACAGATATAAACTTTTTAACCACATTTTCAACATATATGCAGGAGGCAAACTCCATAAAATTTTGAAACTCAAATATAAAAAGGAAAAAAAAAACAATTAAGAAAAGATATTGCCAGAAAGCATCTTGTGACCCATAGAATATAAAGGACTTTTAAAAAGTATGGAAGTAACTATTCAGATCACTTGTTGATTTTAATTGCATTATTTCTATTTTGTTCTTAAGTTTTTTGAGTTCCACACATGCTCTAGATATTAGTCCTTTGTCAAGTGAATAGTCAGCCAGTATTTCTCCAAGTTGTTTTATGATGTAGTAGAGAGGAGTTCAAAGTCTCCAAACACAAAGAAATAACAAGAGAAATGCTGATCACTTTGACTTAATCAGTGCTTGCTGTGCACATGGGTTGAAATATCATACCACACAGCACATTCAATTTTTAAATTTAAAAGTATAGAGCACCTGAAAACACGTCAATGCCCCGGTTCTGAGTATAAAATCATGAATACTACAATCATAAGGAAGGACTGGTGGACACAATTTCAAATCCCGGTTTTTATTCTGTCTTCCTTGGAAAATATTGTATTTAAATGTTAGAATAAAAACTTTTCTAATAACTTTCAGTTATGTAAATGTAAAATAATAGCAAATCAACAACTTTGAAGTAATAGGTAAGGTAATGGTCGCTGAAGCATGATGAATTCAATCTAATATCTTTCTAGTTGAGGAATATAGTTAATTTACTAGATCTGTTAGCATAATTAATCCTACTGTATGTGTATACCACAAGGCATTAAAAATTAATACAAATACTATAACAATGGACTGCATCGAAGGAAAATGTTACTACTTTAAAAGTAATGAAAGAACTCTGAAAAATACTTTTTTTTTTTTCATGACTCACTGAAAGTGTGTTTTATTTTTGGAATGTCTTCTAAAAAGCTAAGGTCACATTAGCCAACAGCTTGCTGATGAACATTTCTGTAATTTGAAAAGGAAAGCTCATAAACCTAATTTTAGCTATAACTATGGTTTTCTCATTCAATTGTATCTACATCACCAGATTATTTTCAAATTTATAACATAAGATTTATCCATGACTTTGAACTTGACTAAAGCAGACACAAATTTTTTATTGGTAAGGTTTACTTCTCTACTTTTCTTCCACATTGATTATAGATTCCTATTGTAGTAAATTTAAAAAATATACAGTATAAGTAAAATCACATTGATATAAAATTTTTCTCAATTTTTTTCTAAATTATGTTTATATTTATAGAAGAAACATCACCATCTTTGCCTATATTTTTATGATCAATATTCTTTAAAGCAAGATTTTTGAAGAGCAAAATCAAAAGCAAAAATTCTCAGTCACAGGGTAGCCTTAAGCATTCTGAGAAATATATTCAGAATATGTTCATATAACTCTCATGGATGTACAATAGATACCCTATATCACCTGAGGTTTAGTTACCTTGTCCTACTAAAAAAGTTTTATTATGGAAAATTTCTAGTACATTCACAGTTGGAAAAAATAGAGCAAACATCCCATGTAACCAGCACTCATTTTAAATAATCATCAAATTATGAGTAATATTTTATTTATACTCTTATCCAAATCCCCCAAGTATCAAATTATTTTACAGTAAATTCTAGACAAATTATTATTTCTATAGATCTATTATTTCTACATACACTATTATTGCATTAGCACATATTTCAGTATGCAGTTCTAAATACAAACATATCTACAATGCTATATGTTTTTAATGAGAAATATTTCTTAATAAGATTAAAATTCAAATAACATACAAATTCCCTTGATTTGTAGAAACTTATTTGCATTGGGACCCAATGAAGTTCACTCACTGCATAGTAGGTATCTTTTTTCTTTTGATCTATGTTTTAACCTTAAATTTTAATCCCTAGCCTCAACCTATACACTTAGCTTCCTTCTATTTTTCTGTCTTCTGAACTTTCCCTCCACACCCCCAGCCCCATGCAAGATAGGTCAGTTGTTTTGTAGAGCTTCCAACAGCTTTGGTTTTATTCATTTTATCTTTATGATAACAAATGAGATTAATGTTTGACTATTTCCTTTTATTTACTGATTTTCAAAATAATGAGTTGGTTGCCTTGAACAGTGGTTAGGATTTTTAAAGTGTTATTATAAATTCAGATTTTAAAATATTTCAAAAATCTATGAAGGTTATTCTTTTTCATGCTCAACTTGCCCCATCTTTAGTAAGCAGAAGCTTCTTTCACTACCTTCTGTGTCTTTTTGATATGTTCTTAGTTGCATTATCTTTCCTTTGCTTTCAGATATGACATTTTGAGTTCCTATATACATTTCCCACACTAGACCTGAGTGAAATCAGCTATTTTTCCCAAGCAACACTGGTTCATTTTGGTGGAAAACAGTACTTAGGAATTATAATCTAAATATTGGGGAGGGGGCTTACAACTGCTACTACCATTCTTTATTTTTAGAGCTTGTCTTTCAATAGAAAACAACAGAATTAAAAAAAAAAAAATCTTGAGTTCATCTTGAGTTCATACAGATAGTTTCAGTTCAAATTTAGCTCTACAGAGATCTTACCTACACTTACCTATATATGTTCATTTCTCCTTTACCTACACACAAAATTCAAATTTTCAGACAATATAGTTGCTAGTGCACATGCAAAATTATTTTTTGACGAAATACTAATGCTACTATAATAAAAATGTCTGAATCCACAGGTGTTAAGATTTTCTCCTAAGATTTCTTTTGTAAGTTTTTAAGCTTTACCCTTGATATTTAAGTCAAAGATCTATTTTGATTTAGTGTGAATTAAGTTCAAGGTTTTATTTTGTTTTTATACAGATATCTAATTATTATACCACTATTTGTTTAAAATTTTAATTCAACATATTTTTTAGTTGTAGAAGGACATAATACCTTTATATATTTATTAATTTTTATGCAGTGCTGAGGACTGAACACAGTACCTCACACATACTATGTGATCTACAATCCAACACCAGCACCATTTGTTTAGGACTATCTTTCTTTATTAAATTATACTGGAATCTTTGTCAAAATTCAATCGATCAATCAATATAGGTGCATTTCCCAACTCTGTATTGTTCCATTGATCTATATGATTATTATTTTGCTAATGTCATATTTTGATTAATGTAGTTTTGTAAAAAAGTTTCAAAATCAGGTAGCATAAGTTCTCTAATTTTGTTATTTTTATTTACTTATTTTTACAAAGTTGTTTTGGCTGTGCTAGATATTTTGAATTTCCATGTACATCATTGAATTGTCAATTTCTTAGAAATTTCCTAATGGTATTTTGATTTCTATTTGAACTGGTAGACATTAACCCTCCGAGTGGGGAGGACAGACATCCTAACAATATTTCTCTTTTAATCATTTGTAGTTTTCAGTGCATAGTTCTTATGCATATTTTGGTAAAGTATTCCCAAAATGTTGTGTGTTTTTAATGTGAGGATTTCAGTTTTTTGCTGATTCCTAGTACTAGTTTATTTTTGGTAATTAATCTTGTTTAGAACAAACTTGCTAATCTCACGAATAACTTTTTCCATCAGTATGTTTGAACACTTTTACTTATTCCTCTTCAATCTGTTCACTTTTTATTTATTGTCTATATTTTCACCTTCAGTAAAAAATCAAATGTAAGTAATCAGAGTAGGTATTTTTGTCTTTTTATCAATGATGATGAAAGTCTTCAGTCTTCATGATTAAATATGTTATTTATAAGCTTTTTATAAAAGGCCCCCTAAAATTTAAGAAAATTTCCCTATATTGACAGTTTTCTACCAATAAAGTTTCTGTTCTCTTGGTTGATTTTTATCATAATGTGTGTTTAATTATTTTCCTTAATGATTTTTTTTCTGCATCAAATGAGATGATCAATGGTTCTACTTTTTAACATTGAAATCAAGTATATAAAATAAGTGCTTGTAATTATATTAGATATTGAATAAATAACTGAAGTATTAAAAAAGAGCAAGATAATTTGAATATGTTGATCTTAGAAAAATAGCTAAATAAATGTGTTTGTGTGTGTGTGTATATATATATATAATGCACTAAAATGAAAAATTTAAAGAATTGTTTAGGCATCATTTTAGATACAAATTATGAAACTCGAAGGCTTTGAATGAAAAAAAAAAGATGTAAAATATGAAACAGAAACTAAGAAACATAGGTTCAAAGTATATCTAAGTCCGAGATTAAAAGATGAGAATATTGAAAATGATATTGTTTAGAGTTTTCCCAAATTCATGAAATATACGAATTCTCAGGTTCATGATTATAGGATATCATAAGCGAGATTCATGAAAAAAACACAGACACGTTGCTATAAAATTTTATTTCCTGAATTGCGATTAAAAAAGTTAACCTTGTGCAGTAAAAAGTAGGAAAGTGCATAAAAAAGAAAAAACACAAAATATGCTAGCTAAAATCAATCTAAATATTTGAGAAATCATAATTAATGTATAAAAAGGTTAGTTTTTTAAAAAAATAAAACTTGGAACAGAAAAACTATGTTTTTGATTTTTGTGCTGTTGAAAAAGGAAGCATAAAACACTTAATATACATAAAAATCAAAAGACAATGAAAGAAAAAGTTTCTTTCAGATTTTTACAAATCAAAAGGAAGTAATGAGTATATAATAGTAACATCAGACAAAAGATATTTTATGATAAGAGGATCAATATATAAGGAAAAATTTGCCAAAATTATGAGCCTAAATTTAAATACATCTAACTTCAAAGCTTGAAAATTTCTTAAGTAAATATTGGCAGAAAAAGTAAAAATTGAGATATGGGCAACCATAGTTTTAAAAATGTATTATGTATCAAACAATAATTCATTTAAGATCATTACTATTACAATAAACTGCAAAAAATGAAAAAAATGACTACAAGAAATAGTTTATTGCTAAAGAATTGATGTTATATAAGTTGTATTTATTATTGACTTGTAATTAAATTGGAAAGGATAGTGAAAAATAAATAGAAATAACTATATTTGGAAATTTTACAAAATACAGCTGCTTCTAAATAACATAGTTATAAAGACAAGTCATACTAGAAATTAAAATATTATAAACTGTAGTATAATTGAATCTTAATGAAAAATAAATACCATATAACACATTGTGTGGAATATAACTAAAGTGGTACTAAGAGGAAAGCTATAGACATAAATCCTTGCATTACAAAAAATTATTTGCAAGCCAAGAGTTAGAAAATGACTAGAGAAATACTAAAGATTTTTACAAAAACAGACTAAAGAGCTGGTCGTGGTGCCACACACCTGTCATCCCAGTGTCACTAGAGCTGAGTCAGGAGGGTCTCAACTTCAAAGTCAGCCTTAGCAACAGTGAGGCATTTAGCAACTCAGTGAGACCCCGTCTCTAAATAAAATACAAAATAGGGCTGGGGCTGGGACTCAGTGGTTGAGTGCCCCTGAATTCAATTCCCAGTATCAAAAAAAGAAAGAAAGAAAGAAAGAAAGAAAGAAAGAAAGAAAGAAAGAAAGAAAGAAAGAAAGAAAGAAAGAAAGAAAGAAAGAAAATAGACTAAAGAATCAATGTAAAAGAGCCTAAGAAGAGTATTAAGAAATAATTATTAATTAATAAAACCAATTCTGAATCTTTAAAACAAGTAATAAAATAAAATTCTGACACTATGATTAAGGAAACTAGTAAAGCATAATTAATGTTAGAAAAGGAATGCTCAATACTAAGGCCAAGTTGTTTAATATCATCAAGGAACACAAAACACAGTCTACCTTTACATCTGAACAGGAGAAGTAACTGAATAAGTTAAAAACCTGAACAAACAATGGCAACTAAAACAAATGAATCAATAGGTTAAGCACTGTTCATCTTTCCCCAAATATTCTGTTTCCAAAATCTGCCAGTGGTATCCATATGGCTTTCTAGGCAATTTATGCCGATCTTAATATAAAGTATGTCAGCGACCAGAAATAAGAGGAACTCACTAATTCATTGAGTCAGTTTAGTATAAACCCTATACCAAAACATGAAAAAGACAAAAAGAGAAAAGAAAATATGTTCCCCTGTCACTCATGAACACAGAAACAAAATCCTAAATGAAATTTAGGTGTTGGAACTGGTCATAGAGACAATAAAGGACCAAAATAAGAATAAAAGCAGAAAGACAATGTAAACTACTGCTGGATGTATCCTACACTGCACACGACATTAAATTGGAGGGAATTATTGACCTAACATGAGAATCTAAATTTATCATAAAGTCTAAGAGAAACATCTTTATTGCCTTATAGTAAAAATATTTCTTAAGATTCAAAATATGTGAAATAATTGGTAAAACTGATTATAATAAGAAACCTCTCTCTCAGAAATAAACAAAACAAAATAAAATCTCAATTTTCATTGTAAACAATGTGGTAAAAAGTCAAGACCTGAAAAGATTGTAATCCATATTGACTTTTGAAGGATTTATGTTATACCTATATAGAAAGAGCTCTTGGAAATCAATGCAAGTGATAGTCATTTTCAAAATGAGCCACAGTATAAGAAAAATCTCCAAAAGAGGAAAAGCCTAAATGCAAATAAACATTTAAACTCACTAATGAGATACATTTATGTGACTGATTTGAGGAAACTAAAAGGTCTGCTTATATAAAGTATTGCTGAAACTGTAAAGCATGGTGTTATTATTTATACTGTAAGACGAAAGGTAAATCTTAACGACCTCTTTGAGAGTAATTTAGGAATGTTTGGTAATGTTGAAGGTATATGTATGACAATATATTGATTATACTCTTTATTCATATATAAAATTCTTGCACATGTACGCAAGAAGTTACTTCTATAACTTTGAAATAGTGAACAGGTAAAGAAAAGGAAGGGAGATCAGAGAGGAGAGAAGAAAACCTAAATGTCTATAGACAGAATATTGAGGGAATGATCCTTATTCTATTAAATTCCATACTGTAATTAAAACAAACAAATGTTCTACATGTGTTAATGAAGATAAACAGATTATCAAAAAGTATAATGTGTAGAAGGAAGAAACAGTTTATATTTTAGAAAACATGTAAAATAGTGCCTTATCATTTTATGGATATCTAATTTTTCAAGTACATGAACATTTAAGGAGATAATCTACACCAAATTCGGAATAGTATATTACCTCTGGGAAGGTTATGGAGTAAAAAGACAATAAACTTTGAACTTCAAACTTAAAAAAAAAAAAGACTGAAATAGCTGGGCATAGTGGTGTACCCTGTAATCCCAATTACTTAGAAAGTTGAGGAAGGAGGATGCCAAGTTCAAGGACAGCCTGGGCAACATAGTGAGACCCTATTTCAAAATTATAATCCTAAAAAAGACCAAGGGATGTAGCTCAGTGGTACAGCACCCCAGGTTTAGTTCTCAGTACCAGCAATGTTTTAGTCAGGTTTTTCACTGCTGTTACCAAAAGACCTGACAAGGACAATTAATTGGTAAAAGTATATTTGGGGGCTCACAGATCTCAGTTCATAAGCTAACTCCATAGCTCTGGGCCTGAGGTGAGGCAGAACACCTTGGCAAAAGAGTGCGGTAGAGAAAAGTAGCTGGGGACAAGGCACCAGGAAGCAGAGAGAGCTCTACTCAGCAAGGATAAAATACAAACCTCAGAGGCGCGCCTCTGATGATCCTCCTCTAGCCATACTCTACCTGCTTACAGTTACCACCCAGTTAATTCCTATCAATGGATTAATGTACTGGTTAGGCTAAAACTCTCATAACCCAATCATTTCACTGTTAAACTTTCTTGCATTGTCTCACACGTGGGTGAGCTTTTGTAGGATGCCTTGCATCTATACCATAATAAGAGGGGGAAAGGAAATAATTGTGACAAATTTAAGTGTGTAAATGCTGGGTAGTAGATATAGAGATGCCTGATGCTTATTTCTTTGTTTTTTTATTGGTGTTGGAATAAACCCCTGGCCTTGCACATGCCAGAAAATCCTTTCCCATTGAGCCACATTGTTATCCCATGATACAGTTTTTTCTATGTTTGTAATATTTTGTAATTTAAAAAATATATAGGTAGCAAAATTAAGTTACTTCTGTTTCCTGCTAAACAGTAGAGTAAGCTAATGCTAAGCAGGTACCAACACTAGACAGTTATTGAGAAGTCTGAGCACCACAGCCACAAGAGCATCAGTGACACTAAGGTGGAGTAGCAGCAGATATACTGGATCTTATGATCAACTACATGTGAGAAGGATGAAGATTTCTTTTCCCTTTCCTTTACCAAGCTCCTCTGCTGAGGTGATAATGAAAGTTACAAGGTTAAGGGACTGATGATATGACAGTATCTGGTGCAGGCTATGGCAGGGAATTCCACCAATGATCCAGGGGTCATGAAACCAAAAGATTCTATACAGGAAAAAAAGGAAATTGAAAGTAGGGCAATTTAATGCCTAACATACATAGATACTCTGTTTATATTGCTCTTCAAAGGAGATATTTCCTTAGAGTTAATGTGTTTATGTAGGTAAGAAGTGCTTCACATTTATTCAATTATTGGTTAAAGATTAAAAAAAAAAAAAAACAACGGATGCTTCTGAAGTCATATATTGGGGATCCAGTAAGTAAAACTGCTTCTGAAGTCATATATTGGGGATCCAGTAAGTAAAACTAACCAAATGTAAAGTACAATGAAAAGAATAGGATTGGGATGACTTGTAAGTTGCTTTGCTTCTTCAGACTTGAATATTCTCATTTCAAACAGGAAGATTGCAATTGTCAATATACACCTCAAGGGATTAGTGTGAGGTTTAAATAATATATGGTAAAGAACTCTGTACAAGTATCTAGGACTTTATTAAGCCTGTTTATAAATAGCAATTACCCTTAGAAGCTGCAAATTCAGAGAAAAGGAATATATATCTATAAAACTATCATTATTCAGAAACTGTGGCCAGTGTAGACAGATTTTGCCCAAAACCCTGTTGTGTTTTTTTTTTTTTTTTTTGGTTAGTCTACATAGTTTTTTAAAAATTTTTTTAAAGAGAAAGAAAGAGAGACAGAGAGAGAGAGACAGAGAGAGAGAGAGAGAGAGAGAGAGAGAGAGAGAATATTTTAGTATTTATTTTTTAGTTTTCGGTGGACACAACATCTTTATTTTATTTTATGTGGTGCTGAGGATCGAACCCAGCACCCCGCGTATGTCAGGCAAGCACATTACCGCTTGAGCCACATCCCCAGCCCTACATAGTTTTTAAAGTACTTGAACTGATTACAATGAGAAATACAAAGGTTTGGGGTAAAATTCCAGACTCAAAACTTGTCTTGAACATGAGACATATTCAGCAATAGTGAGAATGTACACTTTTCACTCCCAGTGTATTATACTGTGCATGATATTGAGGACCACATCCTGGATGTGTCCAGGAGCAGGAATTGACTCAGGGAACTGGGAGCTGACACAATCACAGCCAGATTCTTTTGAAAAAACAGATTTGGCAACCAAGTTGCCAATCTTGTATGGGAACAAATAAATTGAAGTTGAATAGTCCACTGCTGACCAATCCCAGCATTCTTTAATTGTCCATATCTTGGTTTCATTAAATTTATAAATTTCCCCACTTTGTTAGATTATGAATATGTTCAAGATATATGTTGTTCTTCCCTATTGCAAAATCATTTATCCCTAACTCAGTGGTGTCAGTCTTGGATGCATAACTTGTTTCAGCCAATGAATGAGACATAAACCACTTCCAAGCTTAAAGATGCATTGCGTGACTCTGCCTTCTGTATTTTTCCCTTGGGCAGAGATTGGGATTTCCCCAGGTGGGGCCTGATCTTTCAGGCCAGTCCCAGAATGAAGATGATGTAGAGCAGAGCTGAGACAGACTCAGGACATACATGTAACATGAGCCAAACTGAACGACTGTCCCTGTGAGCCTCTGAGATTGTGGTGTCATTTTGTATCACGGTAGAACTTAATCTAAGCTAACCCACATAGCTTTTCAGCTCCTGTACTCATTATTTTGTCAAATATCAGTAGCAACCTCCTGCCTACCTAAAAAGAAGGGGCATTTGATCCAGTAATCTAAATCTATTCTTTTTTTTTTTTTTTTAAGAAAGGGAAGGGCATAGAGCAAGAGAGAAGTATCTGTTGTTATGTAAAATGGAGTAAGTACTTTCCACTACTTTTACCATTTAGAGTGACACAGATACGGAATTAATATTAAACGAATTTCTACAATGTAGCTGGGTTTTTTTTTTCTGTTTTATTTCATTTAAAATACTGATCTTCCCTGTTATCCAGTAAATAAATTGTGGCTCAAAAATTTAGCTGAGTGTGTCTGTATGTGAACACATATGGTTATTAAGAGCTCATACACATTTTTACTAAGTCTATTCCATTAATTGTGTATTCTAGAAAACCTTCTTCAAAAAGCTATGTATATCTGCATTTGTGAATTGAGATAATGATTCTTTCATGGATCTATGATGTTGCATGATAAAATTTTGTTTTTCTCCCTGCCAAAACATGGAGAAATGTGATGAGCAGAAATATAATGACTCTTTTTCCATAATGTTTCATATCATTCATAAAGAAAGTTTAATAATTTAAAGGGCTATTCTTTATTTTTAGATTATGACCTTTTAATGATTTTATGACTGAATTTGTTTTCCTATAAGAAATAATAGTGGTTACAGTTGTTGATCTGGGTTAATGTCTTTTTCTTTCTGGACACATTAAGGCAATCTGGTATCCATCCTCATTTTTGTTATTATTGCAATTTTCCCACACATGTATAATGGGATATATTTTTGAATTGAAGAACAATTGTCTTTTTCCTCCTGTGATCCCTCTTTAACATTAAAGTCCTGCTCCCTGTGGAAGCTAGACACTTGGCTCTCTTTGCCTCAGGAGCAGATTGTTTAAGCAGAAATTCATTGCTTTGCATTTCAAAAAGGACTATTCAAACTTATGGCATATATAATTAAATGATAATTTTGTTCTCAAATTTCAAAACCATGGCTTTAAATATCAAAATCAAGGGCTTGGTAGGACTCTACACTTAAAATGCATATCCTAAGCCATCATCATAGAAAACATATGATTAGGTGGCAGCAA
The DNA here is from genome assembly GCF_964194105.1 of Spermophilus citellus. Taxonomy (NCBI): domain Eukaryota; kingdom Metazoa; phylum Chordata; class Mammalia; order Rodentia; family Sciuridae; genus Spermophilus; species Spermophilus citellus. Next base: position 66,866,880 of record NC_138192.1, read on the forward strand.
TTTTTCTTATCAACCACTTTTAAATTTACAAATACAAATATGGACTGGAGAGAATGACGTTAAAGGAAAACAGTCACAGAATAAAGCAACAGATTTACATGTGGATGAAGTCTTTGAAAAGGAGCTTTAACCCTATTCTTTATACTGCTTTTCATCCAAGCCTGGGATTTGGGAACCTAAAAGACAACCAATTAGTTTGAGGACCAAAAGGCCAACAGAATTTATGCCTCTGTCCCTGGGAGGTGACAATCTTTGTAGTAAGAATGGAATAGAAAGAAAGGGCTGTGAAGTGGGTGGACAAGCAAGCCTTGATACAGCTCTCAGCCATCATTTCAGAGCTTGCAACACTCACTGGCCTCCAGAAAGGCTTACCCTCAGCTGAGGCAAGGCCAATGACCTGAAAGGCCTAATGGTCATGGTAAGGTAATGCTGATTGACTTCCTGGGCTGGTGACTTAACTAGGGAAGGAATGGACATTTTGGCTCCTATGTCCACTGGTAAGGAACCCCACACTGACTACAAATGCTGGTTGGAACAAGAAAAGCTTGAACACAAGTTGTTCATTATGTATAATGGATCATGATCAAAATTAAGTTATTAAACAACAAGCAAAGTTATGTTTTTGTCCCTAGCATTTTAAGAACTTTAAACTCTTTACTCATTACACATGAACTCAAAAAATCTAGAAATGTTAATTTTGATGCATGTTTCTTTGAGGTACCTAACAGGTATGAGTTACCACCAAAATAGAATGTTTTACAGAATAGAATTTCTTACATAATGATGACTCAAGGTGACTTGCCCTTACACAGTAAAGGTGGAAGACTGTGGATGGAGGAGGATATTGCCAGTTGGAAGTTACCCAGAAGGTGAATGATCCATTTGTGGCTGAGAGACATTTAAACAGCTCACTCTTCGTAAGTGATGTGATATTTTCCAGTAACAGGAATTACTGTAATTTCTGAAGTAACCAAAGTCAGAGAAGGAGAAATAGGTGTTGGACAGTGTTGGTTAATCAGAGAAGGGCAGGAGATATCAAGAAGCACCCTTGAAATTTAAAGAATGATAGCAAGAATCATTGGAAATTTCTCTAAAAAAAAAAAATGCAGAGTGAGGGCCAATTCCAGAAGACATATTAGGAGGTTTGTTATTTCTCCATGTCTTGATTATATTTACTGTGGTTCCTCTCAGTGGTTGGCAGTTAAGCACTTCAAAAAAGACTCTTCTTTTTGCCCCCTGAGGAGTTGGCAACGAATGTTAAGTTGCTCAGGATAATAGCTGTTTGATTATCCAACTAAGTTCATAGATTCAGACATGTAAGGTCCTTTTGGGGAGAAAGAATTGCACAATAGACCTAGAATTTGATCTGCTACTTAAGGGGACTATGTGTACCACTTCCCAGTGAAGCACAGAGCCCATTTCCACCTTCCTATAGATTTGTATCTTGAAATCAATTGCCCATAGCCATGGAATATTCATATATATATATATATATATATATATATATATAGAGAGAGAGAGAGAGAGAGAGAGAGAGAGAGATAGATAGATAGTTATTTATATTGTAGAAGCAACGCACCTCCACAGTTTCTAACGGGAAAAATGTAGTCCTTTAGAGAACATGATTTATTGTTTAGGGCCACCAAAACATGGACAGCAAATATCCCTACATCATGTGCAGGCATAAATGGTGCTTCATGAAATAAGCCAAAGGCAAATACTTCAAGGGATTTATATTTTCATTAATCCCATAAAAAACATCTGAGAAGGAAAGGGTAGTTCCAAACATCCTTAGAGCTATAGATTGTTGCCTTTTTGGTAGATGTGATGGGGGACCCAGAACACTAGGTGAGGGCTTATGAGGTTTAACAGGATTTGGAGAGGACCCTTTTCATGCTCATAGATCAGAACGGTGACAGCAGGCTTATGACTAGCACAAGACAAAGTGAGATCACCAGAGCAGGAAGAAGGAAATGAGATAAGGCTACAAGGACAGAGTAAAAGTGAAAGCATTCCAAGCATTCTCAGAAATATTTGCAATGTCAAAGTTCTGTTATTATGCATGTGACACAAACAATGTGGACATTTGGGGTACATATATTAAATAAGAACCCTAGGAAAAAGATACAGGAGGAGTTTTAAAAAGTAACATTTGCAAACAATGCTTTCAAAATCACCTACTATAGTCAAAGAAAATGATATTAATGACCAATAGAAACAATGACATCAAGAAGTAATAATAATCAAAGCAGGCATACAAATACACTCTGAAACTTTACTAGCTGAATCTAAAAGATGTTGCTCATTAATTGCATTTTCCTGCTGTAAATTAAGAAGATAAGGTACAGAAAACTATGGCTTAGCTTTTGAAATGGCTGTAAAAAGAGAAAAACCCTATCGCAGTCTTCATAGCTGCAATGAACTAGAATCTTCCTAGATTAAGTTCCTTTTAAAACTTCTAATCTTAAAGATTAATAGACAATTGGTCATGTTCTGATGATGATGGTGGTGGTGATGATGATATGTGTTTATATATTCAGTCCTTTCCTCTATTTCTACAGGGGATTGGTTTCAGGACCACCTGTGGATGCCAAACATAAGCTGTTATGGTTTGGATCACAATTATCCCCTGAAAATCTCATGTTTTGGAAGCATGCTTCTCAGTATAGTAAGGTTCAGAAGTGGGAGCTGAAGCACCATTAGTGGACTAATCTGAATGAACTACTCAGTTGTAGCTATAAACAGGTCAGCATGATTGGAGGTTAGGAGGAATTTAGTCACTGGGGTTGTGCCCTTAAGACTATTATTTAGTCCTGGCCCCTCCCCCTGCTCCCTCTCCTTCCCTACTGCCATAGTTGACAGCTTTCCTCTGCCATGTCCTTCCACCACGTTGTTCTGCCTCATCTCAGGCCCAGAGCAATGGAATCAGCTGACCATGGACTGAGACCTCTGAAACCATGAGCACAAATAAACTTTTCCTTCTTTAAGATGTTGTTTTCAGGTCCTAGTAATCAAAAACTGACTAAGACAGATGTTCAAATTCCTTATATAAAATGATCTAGTATTTGTATATAATCTATGTACATTCCCCTGTATATGTTAAATCATGTATAGATTACTTATAATACCTAATACAATATAAATGCTTCACAAATAGTTTTTATATTATTTGGGAAATGACAAGAAAAAATGTCAGGAATTGTTCAGTATAAACACATTTTTTTTCCAATATTTTCTGTCTTCAGATGCAGAAAACGTGGATACAAAGGGCTGATTATAATGTACGATTACACACATATGCACACATACACATTTGGTATTAGTCCTTGTTTGCAAAGGCCCTTCTCCTTTGTGTGTAACCCATAATGAGGTGTTAAAGATCCTCCTTTGCTGACTACCAAGAGATCTATCTGCCAAAGTTCTTCAGCAGCAAGGAGTGCAGCACTTATACATTAAGATGATCAGTGCCCTAATTTGACATCCTGCAAGGGACAAGTTTGCCTTAGTGTTTTTCATTTAATCAGGGTTCTCCAGAACTTGCTGATGGAGGCTTTCAGACTCAGTCAGGAGGCCTCTGAACTTTGGAGCTTCATGCTGACTGCTGCTTAATCTGACCTAGTTCTTCACAGGGAAAATAAACCTAAAGGAAACATTGGAACTAAGCTGTTGGAGCACATGCAGAAAATGCCCCAAAACAACTCAAAGCCCTTTTGGTCATTTTTTCATCTATCTGTACAACTATTAGGCAATTTCTTAACAGTACTATAAATAATCCATAAAATGAGGAACACTGCATCAAGTTAGCTAATGGAAGTATTTGTAAAAAGATATCAGTTCTACTTTATTCTTTTTTAAAAAATATTTTTATGTATATATATTTTAGTTGTAGATGAACACACAGTATATTTATTTATTTTTTATGTGGCGCTGAGGATCAAATTCAGTGCCTCACACATGCAAGGCAAGTGCTTTACCATTGAGCTACAGCCTCAGCTCCATATTCTCTTTTTTTTTTTTTTTGAGTATTTTTTTAGTTGTAGATGGACACAATACATTTATTTTATTTATTTATCTTTTATGTAGTGCTGAGGATCAAACCCAGGGCTTCACATGTGCCAGGCAGGCCCTCTACCACTGAGCCATAACCCCAGCCCCTACTTTATTCTTGATATAAGATAGAATCTTTGTATGATAAGTTCCCTTAAAAAAATCTAAAATTAGCTGGGCATGGTGACTCAAACCTGTAATCCCAGATACTCTGGAGGTTGAGCCAGGATAATCACAAGTTTGAGGCCAGCTTGAACAACTTTGAAAGACCTTGTCTCAGAAATGCAAAGGGTTGGAGATAGAGCTCAGTGGTAAAGTATTCCTGGGTTCAATGCCCAGTACCACAAAAAGAGAACAAAAATCTAAATAAGTCTAACAGCCAAAATGTCATGTTCTGACCATAAATAAAAGAAAAATAAGTACAAGGCAGTAATTAATATATCTTAATTACCATCTCTCTCAAGAACTCAACCACCAAGTTGTCTACTTGCTTCCACTGAACCTATGCTAAATTCTGTCACAACATAACTTGGTGTAAGAGTACCTCTTTAATGTGTTTAGGTCAGTCCTAGGCTAATTCCTATTCCATGAGCCCTCCTTATTAGATCCCCATTCTGACAGAATTGGTTTTATTTCTGCTTCTGGGTACAAATTCCAACCCATGCAGGAGCTCAACTCTCCCCACATTCCCATGCCAGCTGTTATTCCAGCCCTTCTCTAACACTAATGCCTACTTTGGGAGCCCGAGTTGCCATTAGCCCCTGTGTGCATAGTTCTTTTACGTGGATTTTTGCTTTGATGCCCATTTTCAAGTCCTCTTTTTAAAACATTCTTTGTATACTTGCCCTGCTTGCATTTAGCTCTAAGTTTTCTTCTCACTCTATTATTCCCACTTTGTGTCTTACAGGCTTTGAATTATGATTCAAATTCCTAAAAAAGGATTATGGACCACTTCCCAGCTGCTGTTATTTATGATGCCCATTTCTGAGTATTACCATCATGGATCCTTAGATACCTTGCCATCTTCTTAGAGACCTTAACATTGCCTTGAACATCTTCATTGTCAGCCACTCTCCATTTTGTCTTTTCTCTTGGGGGACCATTTTTTTCCTCCACCTGCTAATTCAAATCTCTACAAACTGCACCAAGAAAACCAATAGAGCTGTTGTGATCCCCTGGAATTTGTCACTGAAAAACCTAGATGGTGTCCAGACATCAGGTGAACCTCCTCCCTAACATGTTTCTAAGTCTTCCTTGGAAGCTGGACCTACAACTGAGGGTACACAAGTCAGGTCATGGTCCCATGTGATGAAATCATTAGGAAAGCCTTCTCAAAAGATTCCATGCATCTTGGCCTGTTTCTATATAGTAATTAGAGTCCCAGGCCCCAGCCCACCTTCCTACTGATTCTACAAAAAGAATATGAGATCAATAGACATATTGAAAGCTATGATCATTCCTATTTAATGTAAATAGATATGTCCTATGAGATATGGATATCAGGGTGGCAGTGCATGGGTGAAGAGGGCACGGTATTGACCTACTCTCAGAAATGTCTATTTATTAAAGCATTACAAATTGGAAAAATTAACTGGCCTGCAGAAACTAATACAGAAAAGGGGAGTCAAGTAGTAGACAGACCAGCCTCCCAAAAGGCCACTATAGCAGGAATGCCAAACAAGTTGTGACATGTCAGTAGCTGGCATGGTTCCAGGTCAGTAGTTGTTACAAAAAGCAATGATGATTCAATGACAGATCATAATGGCAAGTCATCCTTGCTCAGGAAAACCTATTCCTGCAAACCGGAGTCAACAGGCTTGCATGTGTCATTGGTGGGGAGGGGTGAAGAAAAATAAGGAAAAAAATACTCAAAGTTGTACAAGAATTATTACAACAAATGGCTTGGTGTAATATTCCTGTCATAGGTAAACCTGAGGCATCAGGCAACTGAAGTAAGTACATGCTATACAGGAATTTGGCAGCGTTGTGAGTGAAAGGCCAAAGCACCCCTCCTCTCAGGCACAACAGGGACTGTCAAGGTGAAAGCACACCTAGGCTCTCACCAGCACCAGGAGGAGAGGGTAGGGAAGGTATCCTGGCTCTTGGATTAGAGACAACTACATTGAGTCTGCAGGTGAGAGTCACAAGTTACAACCAATTAAAGAGAAAAGCATGGGGTAAAGAAAGAATTCTGACAGCCATACTTTGCTCCCCAGCTTTGATGATGCCTATATAAAGATTGACTTTGAATTCTGAAACTGGTATCTCAAGCCTGTCAATCATATGGCAGGTCCTAATCCTTTTAATTCCTGGCCAACTGTTTAGTAGTAACTTTCTGGCTTTATATAAGGGCATGCTACCAAAAAAAAAAAAAAAAAAAAAACAAAAAACAAAAAAACAACAACAACAACAAAAAAAAACACCTCTCAAACTGACTGATGTTTTCTGACTTTATGACTTTGCTCTAGTCCCTCATATGCAGTTTCATTTCCTTTCCCTATTATCCAGGTCCTGCTAAGTCATCAGAAATATATAGCTCTGATAGCGTATACAACCTATAAAGCACTTCTCTAGACTTTCTGGAGTTGGTAATTTTCTATAAAATGAGTTTGTTATCTCAAGGACATGTACTTTTTTTTCTTATTTATTTGGAGTTCTATATGGATCTTCATTCAAAACTTGATATAGACTTTAGAAATATGATTATATGAAACTTAGGCATCAGGCAGCTGAATTGGTTATGCCATTCTTCTGAGGGTGAAATCTAAGTAATACTTCAGGGAGGGATCTTTAGATTTTCATTACACCATAGTGACCCATTATTGTACACATTACATGTTATTAATCAAGTTTAAGTTAAACAAATTAATTAATTAATTAAAAAATAAAAAAGGCCAGGCATGGTAGTACACACCTGTAATTCTAGTGGCTTGGGAGGCTGAGGGAGAAAAAAAATCACCAAAACAAAGTTGGGGGGGGCAAAATTATTTTTGGAATATAGTTATGCATATTTTAGGTTATATATTAGAAATCATATGCTATTATATTATAATATATATCAGATAATTGTTGTGTATATTATTTATTATACATATTATACTTATTCATCTATCACCAATATTTTACTAACATATCCATGGTGTAGTATAATTCAATACTAGTTAACAACCTGGCAATTAACTTTAGGTTTCAAGTTTTAATAATAAAACTAACAATGTTTATAACAGCTAATGTCTCTTCTTTAAGTAATATGACTATATGAGAGAGAAGAATATAAAAGTAATGATAGTTTACATTTATGTAGAGCTTTATATAACACTTTCCGTCTCAAGACACTTTTCACATCATTAAAGTCCTTTACAAAATATCTTCCTATTTTTGTCAAGCAATATTTTTATATATATATATATATATATATATATATATATATATATATATATGCTGGTAAAACATTTTAAATGTTAAAAAGTCATGTTTTCCTACAGTTAAATATGTATTCTCTTTCAAGTAGCCATGTTGCCTGTGAATAGATTTATACATACAAAGAATGCTTGTATTTATCTTTCTGTATTGTATTGAAAATATATTTATTTTATTACTTGATATGGGTTAATCAGAATAATCTTATGAAGAATTCCAAATGTTGACCTTAAGATCCGGGGATGACTTCAAGTCTAAATTGGGCCATCAAAAATTCTAAGCCTGAAAGTCACATCTCAGAATTTCATCATGTTAATTCTACCAGAGATGCTGTTTCAAACAATGAAAAAACCCAACACTAAGAGTGCCATGAACAATTAAGGTCCAAGTGACTTGAAAATGGTACAGAGCAAGGGGTAAGGTAAGAATTATTTTATCTTTAAATTTATGCATTCATCACTGATTCTGTATTTGTTACTCTTTATAACATTAGTGGGTTTCCCCTCACTGCATTTCTTTATTTTTCTAGTGTCTTTATTGGCAATAAAATAAATAAATTTTTTGTTGTTTTCAAAAGTGTTTAACTTAAATATATTGCTGATATAAATTCATTTTGATAATTTAGCCCCTTCTGATATCTAGGTATTATTTTTCACATTATCCTTTTCATATTTCATTCCTTGATAAAATGGAATGCTTTATGTATTTTTCCTTCCTTTTTTTAAAAACTGGAAGGTTCAAATTTTTCCTTCAGATGAAGGAATAATATTTTAGGCAAACTAGCTGCCATTCAACTGCAGGCATAACTAAAATACACAGGTATTTTCATTTTACATCTGGTTCCTTTTACTCTGTATCCTGGTATTTACTTGTTACTACAGAAGAGAACAGAGATTAAAGGATGGTTTCCTTTTTTGACATATGCTAATAGGGTGTGCAACAAGAATTAAGAGACATGCTCCAATTACATCAGGTTGTGGAAGTTTATTATTAGGATACAAAGTACAGAGACTAAGAAACATTTCAAGTAAAAATTCAGATCTTTGGTGAAGTGCAAAGGAATTCATTGCTTTTAGTAATCTGATGCATGTTCTGTAGATGCAGCAGAAACACTAGTTGTCTGCTGTATTGGGACACCTTTCCTCTGTGATTCTCTAAACTACCCCCTCTGTCATTTTTGACATCACTCCACTTTATAGACTCTCCCATCTGTATTTCTCTGTAACTAGTTGTAGTGGTAACTTCTGACAAGTGGAATTAGACCATTGTACATGCTAAGTAAAAGCCTTTTTGTATGTTATTTTTAGTGTTTTTAAATTTTTTACCTTGTGCATGTATTTTTTTTTTAAATGTGTTCTGTTATTAATTTAAATGGAGCTCTGGGGAGAACAATTTCTAAGTGATAACATCATGAAGGATAAAAGGAGGAAGAAAAGAAAAAAAAGGGAAAAGTCTGAATGCATTTAAGATAAAATAAGATCATTTTAAAAAATCAAACTAAGATTAGATAACAAAAGGTTAATAAAGGAAAAAAATCAAATACTATCTTACTAACATAAGTGAAACTTACCTAGGAACTGGAAATCAGAAAGCAGGTTTGCTAAATGTGAAACACCAGATTCATCCTATTTCTGGTGCTAAAATGTAGAGATGTGTAAAATGGTTTAGTGCAGTGGCCCAGTGTTACAGTTTTGATCTGGAATGTCCTCTGAAAGCAGATGATTTGGTAACACAGTCCCCAGTGCAGAAAAGCTCAGAGTGGGGCTTGAAGGCAATGACTGGATCATGATGTCTCAGATCTCATCAGTGGATTAATCCATTGATAGCCAAATGGAAGAAGGGACCTAGGTGGAGGAAGCAGTCACTTGGGGCATGCCCTGAAGGGCTTATCTCCTTCCCAGCCCCTTCCTCTCTCTTTGCTTCTCAGGTTCCCTGAGTTGAACTAATTTTCTCTACCAGCCCTTCCTCCATGATGTTTCTGCCTTGGAGCCAGCTGACCATGGACTGAATCCTCTGATATTGTGAGCAAAAATAAATCTTACCTCTTCTATGTTCTTTTCTCAAGGATTGGTCACAGGGAAGAAAAGCTGACTAAAACACTCTGTAATCAATGGACATTAATAAAACCCAGGATTTCAGTGGCCTTGGGAATACTGACAATAATGACAATAAAAATAAAAATAAGAAAGTTTAATTATAAAGAGTCTTTAGAACCTAAATGAGGCCAGTTCGTGGAACATTAACTAAATCCTTAATCAGGGAACCATAATTAAAGCATAGTATCAAAAGAGCAATGACCGATTTTGTACATTTCTCCATAAACTGTACTAGTGAGTAAAAATCTATCCACTTTTCAAAACTATGTAGTAAATTTACATCCATTTAAATTCTGGTGAAATAGATTTGTTTCAAGATATTTCACAGATACAGGCAGAGAACCATTTTTCTAATTCGAATTCCACATAAATATTGTGTTCACTTTATTTCAAAAAATGCTAATGACCCAGAAAGTATTATGGATATGAATTGATTAATAAAAAAAATCAAGAAAAGAACAACCTTACACACATATCCATTTGTCAGACTATGGAATACCTACCTACTTATAGACTACTTATATCACAAATCACAGAGAATTTAAACATCCATAAAGCTCTACCTAAGTAAATGCAGTATAATTGTCCCAAAATATTAATTGTCAAGAAAAACTTGGTAGCACTTTGTATTATAAATATTAAACAAATATTAATTTTCATGTGTTTTCTAAGATACATAATCACTTCCAATAAAACCCTTTAAGAATAAGCAACAGCCTTTTTCTCCCTCATGGATTTTTTATTTTCCCTTTTATTCATTGTAATTAAGTTTTCCCCAGGCAAACTAGCTTCCCTACCAGGCAGGTATTCCCAATTCCTCCTAGCTCTAATCACTATATCCTCACTAGTTCTGTTCCGACAATATTCCAATTTTACACATACAGTTTTATTCTAATTTACAGAACTTGTAATTACCATTCTAGCCTGTGATGTCAGAAACAGGCTTGTGTGACAGTCCTGCTGATAACTCAGACCCCACTTAACCTCTTGACTGTTTCTACACACAAGCAAGCAAACTCTTTGCAAGAGCATTTACAGTTTTTGTATTGATTTTTACCTACCCAGTTTTTGACACTCAAAAAATGCTCAAAGATCCTTTGTCCCCAGAAGGAATTAAAACACTGAAATTTTAGAATATTGTGGTATGACTCTGTGATGTAATGTGGGCTTTACTGGTAAAAAGTTTTAGTAAATAGATCCCCTAGCACTTGGGTCTTTTCAACAACCATGAAATATGAAGCAATTTGAAACAATAATTTGTCAAATCAATCTCAGTTCTGCTTAAAGCTTCACCTACCTTAAAGAATCCTAGGTACCTGACTGAACTCACCCACTGTGTTTGACCTACCTTGCATAATCACAGCTTGACAAAGTAAACATCTCTAGCTAAAAGCTTTCTTACTGAAGAATTCATTATTTAGAATAAATAAGTGACCACAAACATTAGAGGAGGGATATAGGAAGTGGTGTAGGATAAATATCTTAATCTAGATTTTCCTTTGGTTTGAAAAAAAAATCATACCAGATAATTTCAACAAAATTTATTTTACAAAAGAGATAAGTATAATTTCTATTATATCCTTAAAGGAATATTCCTTAAAAAAAGCAATATGTCCTACAATTTTTTTTCAAAGATACTAAATGAATACTACATATAATAATATAAAATAATATATAACCACATACTGGTTTTTACTTCTGAAGTGTTTCATTTAGCCATAATTCAAAACTTTGAAAAAGGGGCATCTGTTTTTTATTCTAAGCATGTGCTAAATAAAACATTTATAAATTATGGGGTTTTTTTTAGATTTTTTCCTCTTAAAAATAAAGAAGCGTCTTCTCTTTTCCAACTTATGTAGAGATAAAAATGTATCAAGGAGCACCTAAGTGTGTTGTTTTTATTCTTCTAAGTCAGTCAGCTACCTCTTAGCTCAGTAAACACATTGACACTTGGAATAGTGTCATTATAAAGATGTACATTATAAAAACTAGTATTTTTATGGATGAAGAATTTGTGAAATGAAACTCATAGCACTGTTAGGTTATAAATGTAAGAACGGTAGTTTTTCTAATACCTATATCTGAACATTTTAAAAAAATTAAATACATGTGATTATTTTGTTTTAAGCTTCCTTTCTTATGATATTGTGGTTTTCAGAATTTTGAAGCTGGAACTGCAAGATAAATATAGTAACTAATGTTGCTGGAAAATGGGTTTAATAATGGCAAAGCTCACTGACTTCACAGTTCAGCAGAGTCATTCTTAATAAGGCTGTGGCAACATTTATGATCTTTAAATAGTAATTTGTCATCTTAGCCTGTAAAAAGATGACTGATTTGGAAAATAATGTTATAATTGCTAGTATATAAAAAATAATTTGAGTTAGAGGTCATAAAGTATTTTTATCTTAAAATATTTATAGTAAATTTAGCTTCAGCTCCTGTGAGTTCTTATCCCTTGAGGTTTTCTTTGAGATCCAAGCTTAAATGAACCAGAAAACTCAAACTCAAAACTCATCTCACACTGCCAAGCTTTACATGGTTTCTGCCTGAAATAATAAATCAAATCTGAAATTCAGCCCAGATTTGTTGAACACTCTAATTTCATGAAATCACTAAGTGAAACTATAATGAAACTTTGTGATAAACTTCAAGCAACTATGGAAATCAGAAATCAGGTAAAATACCAATAAATTGATACAGTCAAAATGAAGTAAACTACTAGAAATTCCCTTTTCTCACCTTGATTTTGGAAAGACAAATCAGGACAGTACAGATAATCAGCAACAGAAATTTAAATAACACGTTAAACATTAAAAGCTTGAGTTGTCTATGAAGTTGCTCAAAATATGATGAAATAAAAGAGGGGGAGAAAAACAAGCAAAGACTGTTTTTTTCATCTTTCTGGGGTTACCATGATGTTTTAAATGGTCCTGTCTTTAGCCATTGATAATTTAAAATCTAGGTTTTCCTGCCCATCTGTGAGAATGAAGCCAAAATAGAAAAAAAAAGGAGAAAAAAAGTATGAAGATTCTTAATCACTTTGTTGGATAAGATACAAAAACTGCCTTTAAAAATATCCTTAATGCATTTATTTTCAGAGTTTTAAACTTTAACTTCAGAGTATAGCTGACTGAATATTTCATTGAATGGAGGAGGAGCCGGATGATATAAGAACAAAGTCTCAAAAAATATGGTAGCAAAAGAGCCATCTGGTGAGAACAGCAATTGAATGAGTAAGAAAACTATGAATCTTAAAAGGAAACTTTATGTAAATGGGGGTTAGATTTTGAGATTTGAACAGTAGTGAGAGTTAAAGATAAGAAAACAGAGAATGTTGATCCATCAGCACAGTAAAGCATAGAAACTAATATCTTAATTCCTGGGAATTGTAAGAATTTTCAAAAAAATCATATTCTATACTTTTAGTACTGACACAAAGTGACTATGTGTTTATTACTTTTTGTCGATGTATTTAAAAAGTGATGTTTCTACAGGGTTCATTAGTGCATGCCTATAATCCCAGCAACTCTGGAAGCTGAAGCAAAAAAAAAAAAAAAAAAGTAATTTTGAAGGCAGTTTCAGTAACTGAGGGAAGCTCTAAGCAACTAAGCAAGACCCTGTCTCAGGATAAAAAGTGAAAAGGGATGGGTAGGTCTCTCAGTGGTCAAGCACCTCTGAGTTCAATCCATGGTACAAAAAAAAAAATGATGTTTATACATTGTTCATTCTGGTTGGTCGTGGGTTGATCATCTGGGAATGCTGTGGAATGACAGGAAATGTGTAAGCACAAGTGAACCCAACATCCCATTCAGTTGGCTGGTTCCAGAGGATGGAGTGTTTCCCTAACTGAAAGCACTGCACCAGTTAAAGTGAATTTAAAGGCTTTTGGGAAAAATAATTATCCTGGGATGATGGAAAACAACCAAAACCAACAGTTGTTTGATGTTTATAACTTCTACTATGGAGTGAAATTCTTGATACTCAGATGTACTCAATATTTGCATAACTTCATTCTGAGTAGAACAATGTTTCATATCATGACCTAGATGAATTACTTGAGAGCACTTTGTGATATTCATTCAGGGGTCTATAAAAAAGGTGAAGTAATTTGTATGGTATGCAGACCATCATGATAAACAAATATACATTCTGACTTTTCATTCTTGTTTTTCTTGACAGTCCCTATACAGTTCAGGGGTAGTATGGTAGGAGTATTGGCTGGAGAGTTAATGAAAATAGTCAGCATTTGAAGCAATGATCTTTGGAGATCAGTAAGAAAACAAAAATAAAAACATGTTACTCTGAGAAGTCTTTGAAAGACACTAAACATGGTCTGTGTGGACTTGCACAAGGAAAAATCAAATGACCTTGGAGCCTTGCTATTTCCTAGACCTCAGGGAAATCCTATGTGGTAACACTGCTCAGAACACATTACAAGACTCCTTATACAATAGGGTTTTATTAGGACTTCTGTGAATTGTGTTGTAACTGTCATAATTGCTATAGAGGTCAAACTTCTTATGCTACCTACTGATATCCAGGTTGAACTTTTTTGTCTTTCACCTGTTTGTCAGGAGGAACAATGATTCTTTCACTGAGATGAGTCATACTAGGTTTTAATGCCCGTTTCCAGATTCATTTATACCTCAATGATCAGCACCTAATCAAGCTATGTAAAGCATAATCTTTTCACATGTATAAGGACTATTGAATATCTATGCCAATACACTGAGGACAGAGGGAAGGCAAGAGCCTCTTCGTACAGTACTGTTATCTAAATGTAGCAGTCTTCTTAATTCATTGGATCCATTCTGAAAAACAGGAATTCTCTTCCTTTCTCATTAATCTAGATTTTCTTCCAAAATTTAAGTTTTCCAAAAAAATAGATTATCATTTTACTCTATAAAATGTTCAAAAGACCCCAAAAGAGTACAAAGATAGGACCATGAGCAAGGACAATATGGCACTAAAATAGCGGTCCTTAACAAACCCAAAGCCAGCCCACATCTCTCATCTTTCTTTTCTCTTTCTCTTTTTTCCTCTTCCTTACTTCATTCCTTTCTCCCTCCCTCTTTCATTCTTTTCTTTTTCTTTCTCTTTTTCCTTCTCTGTTTCTTATTGGAGATAAAAGCAGCTAGGATATTTAATTCACTTTTCTGAAACACATTGCACTAATTGCTAAAGAATATGGGGATATGCTGAAAAGCAGAAGACATATTCACTCATTCAATCACTGTTTCTCAGATTGGGGTTGTAACTCACTGATGAGTACTTGTCTAGCATGTGCAAAGTCCTAGGTTCAATCCACAACACCATTGGAAAAAAAACTTCTGGGGCAAATATTACTTATATTTTACTCTTTAACATTTATAATATATTTTAGTGAACAAATAAAAATCACTACTCACATAGAGATTTACATTATAGTGGATAAACAGATGATAGTGAACATAATAAAACAATACAAAAATAAATATGTGTTTTGCAAGTAATGTGTAAAACATTCAGCAGACTGAACAGCTTGGGAACCTGGTAATGACCAGTGAAGGATATGTGCAATTGGCACCAGGGAACTTCCTTTATCTACAACTGCTACCCTATCTAACCTCCAGCCTTGCTCTAAGTGAGCACACCGCCCAAACTCCTTCCATGACCTGGCCCTGCTAAACCCCATACTCTTGTTGGAGCCTGTCACCATTTTCCCCTCAAAAATGTGCTCCTCCATTGCTTAAGAAAACATTGCTGATCCACTGAGACCTTCCTCTATTTCCTTTTTCTTTGTGTATTTTCTTTCATGTGCTTTGATTTGGTGCCAATACCCAGGAATGGGAATTGGGGGCTTTCTACTCCCCATCATAATGAACCTCTACTGCTTTTTCATATTTCCCTCCCATTTCTCTCTCTGCTCACCTTATACTCAAAGTTATTAACAGTCATGTTAAATGGCTGATGAGACACAGAAAGTGACCATCTTGGGCACTTCTGTTGCTCTCTGAGACTAGTAACATCCTCAGCCACAGATAGCATGGTTGAATTCCCAAAGTATTTTCTCTCTCTTTTGCTTTCCACCTTATACTCAAAGAAGAAGGGCCTTCATGAATTCTGGGTTATATTTTTTATACCTTTCTGCCATGTGGATGGAACAAGGACCTGTATCAAGTCCTTTACTGATATTAGAGGTATCCTCCTTTTAACCCTACCTTCTCCCAATTCCTTCCTTTTCTTATGTATGCAGACCTCCAGATCAGAGGCCACTTTGTTCACATACGCAACACCAGCTTTCTCATTGTTTGGAGAGGTAAGGTCCCTTTCAGTTTCTTGCAGAGGTGCCCTGGTCTAGACCCTAGCCTTTGGGCTCATCTGGACTCAAGGAGTCCTCCAATGCCACAGTCTGGCTGGGCACAAATCACCAGCCGCTGAAGCAGGAACAAACTTTATTTCTGAACTCCACCAGCACACTCCACACACACTTCCCGGGAACTCTCCCGAACGCCACGCGGCTCCTCCAGGAACCACCAACCGGAAATCCCTCCTCCGGAAATCCCTCCTCCCGCACTTCCCCAACCAATGGGAACTCTCCAGGAATCCCCACGAGAACTCCAAAGTAGCGCAAGAACTCCAAAGTAGCAGGCTGAGGCAGACAGTAAAGATCTAATATACAACTGAATCAATCCAGCATCATCTTAATGGCTTGCCTCTCAACTAATACTATTGGCAAAATGCCAGGGGCCATTCCGACTCGGCTGTGGCTCTCAGCATCTCCCCCCTTCTGTTTAATTAAACAACAAGCAATGTGGCTTAGGGAACGTGCCTGTTAGGTTGTCCAATACACATGAGGTTCTTACCAGTCATCGGATGAGCTGACCTCAAGACGTCAGCCTCCTTTCTTAGCTTGGTACCATTGCAATTGGATCTTACCTGTCACTGAGTACTGGTCCAGCATACAGCCATACTTGTGGATAGGCCTAGGCACCAATGGGGGGGTGAGGTTCTTTGCCTTACTTCTGTTGGCTCCCAAATTTTAGACCATCTCTAGCAGAAGGGAGAAGGATACAGAAATGCCAGGACACCAAGCCAATTGACGGCTCCTTTGGAAAAATTGTACCACCGGTGACACCATCAGCAAAGATACTCCAGCACTACCACAATTTGCTGCACCAACAGATAGTTCACAATGCATACAAGTGATACATAGTCCAGGCAAGCTCTGCAAGCAGTTCAAAGCAGAGGAATCTATCAATATGTCCATTTCTTCCCAAAGTAAATCAACTCCTTGATTGAGCATTACTTGTTGAGTTATTATTCATTGCATCAGTTTATACAGTTTACTGTGATAGCTATTAAAGAAGCTGTAGTTTGGTTTTTATGTTCATCTTCACCGGCACTGGGATGAAGATAGGAATTCTGGCAATGATGGCTAAAAAAAAATTATGTAACATTCCAAAAGGTACTAAGAAAACAATTTTCTGAACAATTTACATTATCCTGAACAGAATTATTAAATATAATGAAAAGGAAAGGTGAAAGTAAACAAACAGATCTGTTAACCTCCTTATTTGTTCACATTTTGAAACAATACTTGTAAATTTCTGAATTTAGGCAGATTATTTCATAGACATCAACATTTTATTAGCTTTTTTTGAACGCCTAGAAAAACTTATAAGCTTAATTTTAAAGACATCTTTACTTTTATCTGTTTACCCAATTTAAATCGAACCATTTAAATCACATGAATCAAAGATATTTGGATCCATTTTTTAAATTTTTCATGAGCGCTCCTCATATATCTGCCAATATTCATATCATGTGTATTACATATGGACATACCACATACAGACATACAACACATAACACAAGTGTGCACACATAACAAAATAGTAAAGACCTTGTAGCTTTTCTCAGGTGAAATTTCCATTGCAATGTTTAAAAAAGTCCACAGTTGATCAAAAATAGAAATAATCAAAAACATTAACCTAAGTCTATAGGATCAAAATCATGAGCTCAAAAAAATACAGAATTAAGAAAAAGCAAGAGTACTAGAAAAAATGACTGGCCAGTAATTAGTAAATGCCATACAATTTACTTTTTGGTTTAATCTAGTTTGAGTTCAGGTAAAAATTAACTTTTACTTTTTTTTTTTCCTTGGGCCTCAGGTCAGTCTCCTACTGAGCTCTCAGGCTTCTTCTATTTGCATTTCAACTTAAGTCCTGCCTGAGGTCTGGAAGGAGCAAGAAAAACTGGAATTCTGAGGAGAAGCCTCATGCCTAAGGCATTTTAAAAATAAGTCACAATTTTCAGGTTTGGATGTTGAAAATTATGATACAAGTTTAAGATACAATTCTTGAAATTTCATACCTTTACATCTTCCTACACTAGAAAAACTTGCTCACACAAAACTGAAAATAGGATCTTACTTGATAATATAAAAGCTACCATCAGAAGAAATTCCTTCAGGATCATTAAGCCACATCCTTTGTTCTGAAGTTCCTAAAGTAGTATTAAGTTACATTAAATCACCTGAAAAAATTTCAAAAGAGAACCACACACTACCATGTATATCCCAAATTAAGCTTTAAAAATTTCCAAGACTGTTGCTATTCAATGTCATTCAATAAGCCAGACTAACGTCCCAACCAACACTTTCCTTTCCTAAATCCTATACACTGAGGGGAACAGATAACATATCATAATTTACTATCTTTGTCCAAATTAATGCACTGGTACACCTAGTGAAATCTTCTCAGGCTACCCAGTTCAAAAATTGATGAAAAAATAAAACTAATAGTGCGTTGGTTTCAACAAAATGTATAGAATGTAATATCAATTGTTTCTAAAATTTTTCTTCAACAAGGAAGCGATGTTTAGTACTATTAACTACACTTGTCTGATATCTTGATTTTTACAGTTAAAAATAAATAATATTTAACTTCAATGGGATTAATCCTTGTAGATGTGTTTGTTAGAGGATACATCTAATTAACTTGCAATGTTAAAGTGTTAAAACATCAACTTATGATTATAAAATCATGTACTGTTAAGTTCTTAAATTGCATAATGTAATATATTTAAACATTATGTGTTTTCATAAATTGGTATATGGACAAAGGTTTAAGATTGCTTTGTCTGTGTTTTCACTGAAAATAAGATTACTAAGAGTTAAGATTCTCTCAGGTGTAACTTATATGCAGAGAGTATAAGAGATTTTAGTTGGGCTTCAATTAAAGTACCATAAAAACAAAGTATTTAATCTTATTAAAGTGGAGTCATTTGTCAAAATTCAGAAATTTAATAAGGGTTGTTTAAGACTGTGAATTAAGCTAGGCAATAAGGTCTAATAATGGAAATATATTTTAATATGGAAAGTAGAAGGAAAATAAAATGTTTTTATAAAAGAAAGTCTTTTGTGTGGTAAAGTAAAATGTTTAAAATGTCTATGTTGCAGAACGTTTGAGGAAGATAAATTTCAAGAAGTTTTTATAACTAAGTTAGATACATATAATTAGCACAAAGTTATTTATGTTTTTTTTCCCTAAGGTCAAATATTAATGCACTGATATAAACCAAATTTGATCCTCTATGCATTAAAGTAATAATGATTTCTTAAAACGTTAGTCTCTTACCTATCAAGATAATTTCTCATGTCAAATTTTATTCTTTAGAGCAACTGGTCTTATAAGAATTAGGGTTTGTACAACTCTGGTTAAACAACAACTGCTATTTTAGAGTATTACATTACATTACAGATTCTGAATTTTTCTTTAAAGGCTAAACTTGGTTAGTATAAAAACATGAGTATAATTGTGGTGCTATTACTGGCCTCTGTGTATACTAAATGTATTCACATCTTCCAAGTATACAAGTGTTTAAATTATAAGATTTAGAAGAACATTTTAATCAGGCAGATGTTCTTCTAATTAAGGTTTAAAGTAAAGGTTTAGGATTACAAAAATTATGTTTCTTAGTTCATAGCTATTATACAAACTCAATATGTTTTTACTCTTGTTAATTTCATTTTGTATTTCCCTTGTAAACTTTAATTGTTGTTTGTTAGTGCCTTTCAGAAATACAACTTTCAATTCAACAACTTGAGTTACTTTGAGATAATAGACCATCATCTATAGATAGGATGAAAAGCTAACTTCCAGTACTAATTCTGACCTCAATTAAATAAAAGGGGTGAATGACTATAAAATTACAGACATTAAAGTTAAAACCCAGTACTCTTACTTTAATACTGCTGAAACTGGCTTGCTAGATATCTAAGACCAAACCTTAGAAATTGAAATTAAGGAAATAAGAGAGGGAGAGGGAGGGAGGGAGGAGGAGAGAGAGAGAGTACAAGAGAGTGAGAGTGAGAGCCAATATTTGGCTCTTGCCCTCTAAGTTAGCTTGAACCATGGAACAAGAGAACTTCTCTAAGCACTTTGCAACTCTGGGCCATAAGACATCCCAATAAGGGGGATCCATGTGGCCCTGGAAAACAGAAAGCAAATCAGTGCATATTGCTGCAGAGAGGAGAGTTATTGGAGAAGAGAGACATCCCTGATGTTTCCAAGGGAAGCCACATGGTCAAAGAGACTCTAACCCATCCCAGTAGATGGCTCTAGAGGAGCTAAGAGGCTGCTTACAAGTTCCCAAGAGTGCCCCTCTTCAGGAACTCAGCTGACTCTTAACAAGAGATAGGAACAAAGTCAATTTGACCAGCTTGGTCTTGAACACCTAGCAAAAACAGTTTTCACCAAAATATAGCCATACCTCAGCACTTATCTTAAGACATACGCTTGTGTTAGCCCCACAGCCCTGGTACCCCCCAAACTCTGAAGCATTTTTTCCTTTGCTAGGTTCATATTTACCCCTGCATACCAAAAATTAGTCTAGCCTCTATAAGCTGGTCTACCTTACTCTTTAAATTGATGTTTTATCTAACCAAAGTTTGTCTGTCTTGATAATGGCACACACCAGACACAAGTGTGCCTTCAGTTTATTACCTTACTTATGGGGCTACAGCTCTACACTGGGATTGGCAAAGAAGCAGCAGGATTAGAAACTTCTATTTGCTAATACTATAAACAAATTGTCAGTACAAGTTACTGAAGATATCCAACAGTTTGCCGATTCAGTACTGACTTTACAAAATAAATTGGATTCCCTGTCCTCTGTCGTCCTGCAGAATCATGGGGCCCTATATCTCATTACTGTCGAATTAGGTGGTTTCTGCCTCTTCCTCAGGGAAGAACGCTGCTTCTATATCAACCAATCAGGACTGGTAAGAAATAAGGTTAAACAACTACAGGGACTGATTGGAACAGCAGAGATGAGAACTAGCCGATTCCCAAAATGGTAGAGTTCCTCTCTTCTTCCTCTTTTAACCCCTCTAATGCTCGTTTTTCTTGTAATAACCTGTTTCCCCTACTTTGTTATTTTTATACAGAAGCAACTTCTTAATAAGGTGACCCATCTAGCCCAGACCACATCCCAAGAACATGCAAAAGCCATTCTCCTCCTTCACTCACAATGTGACTGTCCTGAGCCCCTTAGAGAAGGAATTACACACAATAATGTCAAAGTTTCCTCTCTCTACACCAACCTCAAGCCACAATTGCCAGGACTGTATAGAAGCCTAAAATACCCCCCACCTCCTTATCTTCTTCAGATCTCTGACAGGGATCCCCTACTTGTACCTTCTCAGCAGGAAACAGTCAGATATGATGATATTGCCCCAATTATTATACCCCTTTCAGAGTCTGAGGAAAAAAAAAAAAAAACCTTTCAGAGTTTGGAAAAAAGGATATGGACAATAGGCCCCAGAAAACTTCCATTATTTACAAGTGTTCTCCTACCCACCCTCCTGCTCCACCCTAAATGATACCACCACCAAAACTCCTCCTATGACCTGGCCCTACAAAACCCTATAAAGCCGATACCCTGTTGGAGCCTGTTACCATTTTCCCCTGGAAAATATACCCTTCCATTGCTTAGTAAAGCATCACTGGTCTGTTGAGGTCTGACTCCATTTCTTTTTTCTTTTGGGATTCTCTGTCATGTGCTTCCAAACAGTGTCAGAAGGGAGGTAGCAAACTGTACCTCTAAGTAGTAAACTCTGCCAAAAACCTAACCCTGGGGCAAAGGTTTGAAGGTGTTAGCCTCAAGTTAAAGCATCTCCAACACACTTGCATTATAGTTGGGCAGGGAGTACACACATAGACCAAACATTACAGAAAAAAAAAAAATATATATATATATATATATATATATATATGAATAGACAATCCTACTTTGATATATATATATATATATATATATATATATATATATATATATATATACATATATACATATTATGTATGTGTATTATATATATATATTGTAAAAGACAAATTAGCATATAGCCGTCTTGGTGTTACAGGAATATTTGGTGTAGAAATGACTAGAATTTAAATATGATAATATGATTGAATGAGGGATGAGAACATCCCTACTGAGAGTTGAAAAAAGCATGAAGATAGGAAGAAATAAATGATGTGATAGTGATGAGTAATCTTTTTAATAAATGAACTTAATTTTATCCTACTGATAACCTAGTGAGACCTTCAAAATGAAACTTCTCCAGTTTCAAAAATAAAACTTACACTGGGGACTTAGGTGTTCCTAGGAAAGGTAATCAGATTAATTAAAAAGAATGACAACTCTGGATTCAGAGTTAAAATTAAGGAGATAATGATGAAAACTTTGAAATCACTAATGACAGAAAATCAGCCTTTGCAAGGCCAAGCAGTCAACAGAACACACAGGGGGTTTAGCTTCCAGGTGGTGCTGCATCAAGAAAGTGTCAATGGGGTGGGGAACTAAGCAAGAGAACAACTACTTTGCTGAGTTCTGGATGGAAAAACAGAAAGCATGGAGAAGGTCTTAGGACTTAATATTAATCTCATTCAAGAAGAACAAGTCATGCAAGTCAAGAAAAAAAAATCTGGATGAATTTTAATTTATAAGCTTACACAGTAAGAGAAATATGTAACTTAGCAATTCTGTATAGGCTTACAAAAGAATAACATTTTTTTAGGACTGGATAAGCTTCATGTTAAAAATGAATAAAATGATTACAGAATTCAGAGAATTAATATAACCCACAGTGTGCAAGAAAATGAATATAAATTTATAAAATATTTTACAAATTAAAGTTAAGTTTAATGAATTAATTTATGATACACTTATAGTAGAGCTAATTTGGACACAGATGAAGAAATGCATTAAGCCATTTATCAAAGTTAAAAGCAGGTTAAGATATATTTAACATGGTGAGAGTTTGATTCATATAATTTTCACCAGCAGTTACATTTTGTTTGACTCAGATCTTTTGGGGTGTATGGCAATTGTGTCACCTTAGAATTATTATTGTTTAGTTCTCGAACATGGGAACAAGAAGGGAAAAAGTTGTGCCTCTCAATATTTATGTGGAAGACAACTCAAATTTGAAGAATCTTGTTAAGAATCTGTATTCCCTTCTTCTATGATATAATAAAATGTGTATTTTCAAATCTTTATATTTTTAATTCAGCTGCCTTAGTATATTTCTTAATTTCCAAACTTTTCAAGGTTTATCTCCCATGCATTCGATTTCTACACCAAGTTAGAAAAATAAACAAATAAACAAATATCCATCCAATTCAATAACAACTGATTATATCCTTAGCACATGATTCTTTCCTAAGACCCTTTTACAAGTATAATATAATCTGAGAACAGGAGTGGTATTCAGGCCAAACAGATTTTTCATCCCTAGATTAGAAAACTTGAACTATGGAACAGAAGTTAGTTAACTTGAAGGAAAAATATTTTCATACAGTGGCATTAAAATTTTCTATCACTTTGTTACCAAAAGAAAATAAACATAGCTTCATATCAAGGACAATATTGTAGCTAACCCCAAACATTATTTATACATGCCACTTCTTTGAAATCATCACCTTAGATCTTCTTCTTAAGGGTGCTATTGAAGAAGCATAGATATTTGTATATCACAAATATAATTTCATATTCTGAAAAACATAAATAACATTAGTTTTCTATGAATTTCATTTTTTAAACTTGAAAAGTTATTACAACTTGGGCTTTAAAGCCTTCATCAGAATGTCAACGAAACATGTTAAACTGCAGAAAATTAAGAATACCTGAATAAAAATAATCCATCCTACTTTTATTTCTAAAAACATCTTTGGACTGCCTCAGGAATACATTAAACCAATAAAGGGCAATTCTAAATTTTAAAAATAGTTTACAATTTGGTTCTGATCTTTATGTCTCTCTTTCTTGCTTATTTTGAGATTGGATAATATCTGGGAGGAATTCTATACTATTCATTTTCTTGTGTCATCCAAAACATTCCTATTTCTCTATTTTTGCTTGTTTAATTTAGCCTGGTTACATGTGAAAAATGATCATATACAGTTTCAATTTTCTTCAACATAGTTTTCTGTCAGTTTTATTTTCTGTAGTTGAAATATACCTTGTAATTTCATAGGAAAATCACACAAATTAGGAACTATGGTCGAAATCAGGCAAATCTGATGCTCCCTCCATAGAATCCAAATCATGAGCAGAGCACAAAGAGACAGAAAACACAGGATATTTATTCTACTCAAACAGTATTGTCATAATGAATACAACCTCAGGTCAAGCTGGTGAATGCCAATATTCTTTAGATAGTTTTCTCCTCATTTATGTAAGTTGGAGTCAGTTCTGTTGAAACCAAAAACTCTAATTCTACAATATGTCAGCTGGTATCCTTTAGGAACAGCTACAGATGGGATTATTCCATTTTATAATTTTTCAATTAGTTTGGATAAAGCTGCTCACCCTTTGCTAATAAGATTTCCTAGATGAATAACTTTGTGTTCAAGAATTGTTACTTCTTCCTGTTGAGTTTCTCTTTTGGTTTTCTTTTCCTCTCTGAAAGCTTAACAAACTCATAAGTTGGTACATGTTCAGGTTGTAAAAGACCTACTTGCATAGAAGTAACTTGAGTTTTGTATCCATATGAATTTCAACAGTGAACATTATTTGAAATAAAAGTAATTTTAATTTTTTTTTTTTGTACTGGAAATTGAACCCAGGGCGCTGAACCACTGAACCATATCCCCACCCTTCTTTGTATTTTTATTTAGAGACAGAATCTCACTGAGTTTCTTAGGGCTTCGATAATTTGCTGAGACTGGCTTTGAACTCTTGATCCTCTTGCCTCAGTTTCCTGAGAGGCTGGGATTACAGGCCTGTGCTACCATGGTCAGCAATTTTAATCTTGATCTATATAGAATGTGAGTATAAAAGCAATATCCAAAAGAGAATGAAAATTATCATTTATCCATTGATGATAATGGTATTTATTATTTCCACTACAATGTCCTTAGGAATAGCCTTTCACTTCCCAAAGTGCATAATACCAAAGCAATGTTGTGACTGTCATAATATAAAAGAATGTGAGAAAGAAGAAATTGAAAACAGGGAAAGGAGAAGGAATATTTCTGGGGCAAAAAAAAAAAACAAAAAAACAAACAAGAACCATCAATCCTAAACTATACAAGAGTAGTAGAAAAGTAAAACAGAAAGGGAAGAAAAAGGAAAGACATTGCAGAGAGTGAATCAAAAAACTTTGTTAACTGATTGCATAAGAGATAGGACAAAACAGTTACTGTAAAAAACAGATTTGTACCCCAAATGAAATTAATGGATGGACAAGTAAAGGAATTGAAACAAAAATGCTAAAATAATTAATTAAGCTTTCAACATGAATGGACTAGTGGAATTTGAGGTACTAGTGGAATTTCCACGTTGAATATCTATCTGTTGGCAGCAACAAAAATACCGTAGCTTGGTGCAAGGGATTATTTATATATTATAGAACAGATAAATTGTTGAAGTAATGAGAACATAGGAGCAAGTACTAGGACAGAAACTTGGGCAATTTACATTGAACTGTTAAGGGAACAACTTCTTTAGCAATTATAGAAGTGCAAATTAAAACGGAGATTCATCAGTCAGAATGGAAATTATCAAGAATACAAGTAGCTACAAATGTTGGTGAGTGTGAGGGGAAAAGGGAATGTACATTCACTGTTGTTGGGACTGCAGATTGGTACAACCCCTCTGGAAAGCAGTATGGAAATTTTTCAAAAATTCTAGGCATGGAACCACCATTTGACCTGGTTATACCACGTTTCAGTATATATCCAAAGGATTTAAGATCAGCATACTATAATGACACGGCCACATCAATGTTTATAGCAGCACAATTTACAATAGCCAAATTAAGGAACCAACCTCAGTGCCCTCAAAAGATGAATGAATAAAGAAATTGTAGTATATACACACAATGTAATATTACTTAGCAATAAAGAAGAATGACTTCATGACATTTGCCAGTACATGTATGGTCTGGAGACTATCATGCTAAGGTAAATAAGCCAATCCCAAAATACCAAAGTCAAATATTTTCTCTGATACGTGGAAGTTAAACCACAATAAAAGGGGAGAGGGGAAGAACTGAAGTTCAGTAGAGTAGACAAAGGGGAACAAAAGGCAAGGAGGGGAGATAGTAATAGGAAAGACAGAATAAACCTAACATAATTTTCTTGTGTACACATATGAAAATACTTAATGAATCCCACTATCGTGCCCACCCCCAAGAATGTGGTCCTAATTAGAATAAGATATATTCCATGCTTGTATAATAATAATAATGATGTATAACTAAGAAGAAACAATTAAAAAGATAAATATAAGAGCTGGATAAAGGACAAGCAGCTGGAAAGGGAGAGAGGGTGAGATATCCCGAGTCAGGAAATTGCAATATCTGCAAACCCAAAGGAATAAAATGCAAAGAAATAGGACTGAAACTGTGAAGAAGCCATTGGATTTAGCACTTCACAAACTTCTGGAAAATCTTAGGGGAGCAACTTTGTTAGTGCTAAGGACAGAAGTCACTGGGCAGGAATTAATTTTGCCCCCAAATAAAGATATAAGTTGCCATAAGGTCAACATTGAACTGTGGTCCTATTACTTCACCCCACATCTAATAACTGCCACAATAATTGTCTTCTCAGAAATACAATGCTGCTCACTTTATGGCACTCTTCCCACATATTTATGTTTTACATTCTCCAACATTATATTTTCTCTGGAAAAATAACAAAAATTAACACTTTCTCCCCAATACCCATTTTTTTGAAGAAGGTGATTTATATACAGTTGATGTCAAAATAAGTATAATTAATAAAAAAAACACTCACCATTTTGTTTCATTTAACATATTTTGTTGACTTAATTAGGTTTCTACCAGGAGCGTTTAATTAGAATCCTTGAGTGACACTACATCAATGCAGTTTTTAATTTAAAGATGGCTGCATTGAACATTCCTAAGCAAAACACTAGCAGAAGGTACCACTGTGTCAGTACTAAGATGCTATTAAAGAAATTTGAACCCCAAACAGACACATCCAAACAGATATCACTTCATTTCTGATTTATGAATACATTTACCATACTATTGTGTTACGACATGGAATACTAAGTATGAGCTGTAGACATTTTTCATTTTGGTAAATGAAATAAAAGTATATATTTGGTACGTTTAAATGGAAATTTGTAAGTAATCTAGATGTGGTGCTTGCTGCAACCAGAATAGTAGTCTTATTTATATTTGCCTTATTGTTTTAAACTCAGATCATTGTCTTATAAAAACAAAGTTAAGAGAAATAAAGGGAAGCAAGTGACATCGTTAAATCCAATGTTTCACATTTTATTTTGAGGATATATTTCTACTATAATTATATGAACTAAAAGTAAAGAATTTTAATTTGCATTTCCATAAGTTATTTTTCATAAATGAGTTATATGATAAACTAGAAAGAAACATTGTTTCATTATTCAATAGACTTCAAGAGACAGATAAGATTTTACCTATTTGTATTTCAAAGTAAATCAATATTTTAATGAAATAAACAGGAGGCCAGTCTTGACCAAAAGAGGTTGAATACCTTAACAACGGCTCTAGTTAATATCATAGGCTTGAATGTAAATACCATGAAAGCAATGGTTTTGCCCATTGGTTGCTATCCCCAGAACCTAGGATAAATCAAGGAATAAGTTAGATTTTCAATAAATGCTTGTTGTTGAAATGATAGTTCTTCTAATTGGGTCTCCTTTCTATTGTACCTGAGGAAAATTTTATGTCTGCTCCTGTCAGTTGGAACAGTTAACTAGACTAAATTGAAGCATTTAGAGGTCTTATTTTGAAGAACAATTCAGTTATACACAGACTTTCTAAAGTGGGATTTGTTCTTAGATAATGCAGATTCAAAAACAAATATCAGCTAATCCTTTAGCTAAATAATCATAAGATTTTAATTATTAGGGCCCAAATCAATATCATTTTTTTAAAACTCAAGTTAGTCATCAAAACATAAGCACTGGTAAAATTAGGTCCTGTTTACATTTCACTTTGAAATTTACTTTCCACCATTTGGGAGTTTACAAAGAAAAAAATTCTCTTGGTTTGATAATTTTTTTCTATGCTTAATTTTAGTTATGCATTTTGCATTTTTAGATTATTATTTTTTATTTTTATTTGAATCTGTAAAGCTGTTAGAAAATGTGGAATAAATTACTGAGGTAATCATCTGCTGTTCTACCAGTTCCTTCTGGTGCCAGCTAAAATTAAAATGGGAATATCAGTGTTGAGAGATTTAAATGTTAGGCATGATTGAAATAGTATCATTTGAAAGAAAGGCTCCCAGACAATCTCTCAACATGTATTGAAAAGGCAGCTGATTTTAATGACTACCCTTCAGGTTCCCCAATTAGTCTATTTAATGCATTTTTCCCTTTCAAAATGTTCCGTCTTAATCAGACTACTGATGAAATGAAGTAGTTTTATTGCTAGAATTTAAATATGGTAAGAAATACAAAACAAAACAAAATCTCCCTGAAATGATTATAGTTTAGCCTCTTCTCCTCCCAACCCCCACAAAAAGCATGCATTCCTAGAAGCTTTTACCACAAAGGTATCTCAGGCTCCAAAATTTCTAGGTGACATAAAGAAACTGTAGTGCAGCAATTAGTATTTCTTCAGATTTCACGAACATGCTACAGTGGATGGTGTAAAAAATGTCCCCCACCCCAATTTCCTGGGACATATGCTATCAGAATCAAGATTTTTCGTAAGATAGTAAATAAGACATGCATATCTAGTGCAAGAAATAGCAGCTGGAGATCTTTTGTCTTGAGACAATTACAGCCAAGTTACCAGTCTCTCCAATCATGCAACACTTATCAGACACTGCCTTGAAGGCATACCCTAACATACTTCTCTGTACAATCCTGTGAGTTCCTACCATGCATTGCTGACCCACGTTTCTTACTTTCAATAAACTCCCTGTATTTGTGCAGAACTAATGTTAGATCAGTACACTGGGGAAGACTGGAAATGTTATATGTGAATCTGGTCTGTTAATATAAGAAAAAAAAATAACCTCTTTCTTCCATTGTTTGCATGGGACATGTTGTGTCTGAAACGTACCAACATCTTAGTAAATACTGAATAAATAAGTAAAGTTTTAAGGAAACATAAGACATACACCTTAAGCTATGTGAAAATGTCAGATAAAGTTCCACACAGGGGGTGACACTTCTCTGAGGTTCTGGTGGGCATAAAATTTGGAAAGGATCTGGTATAAGCAGCAAGGTGACATTGTTATTAGAAGATGTATTGTTCAGCAAAATTGAAAAAAAACACTTATTTCTAATACAAGCAGTAGGTTGAAAGTATTGAAGAAATACTTTAATCAGTATTTAATCAGTAACTTAATCTTAGATTTAATAATAGTTGTGTAAATGCTTTAGATCCAGTATATAACCATATAACTTTGATAAAGCATTCAATTTATAGGAATTATTTCTTATACCAAAGGCTTTATCACAAAATCACCTTACAGGTTTATTATATATAAAATGTGAGTCAATGTATAAAAGTGTTGAGAAAAACTAAAAGCAAATAAACAGTAAAACAAAACAAAACAAAAACAAAAAAAACTCTGCTGCCTATTAGCTATAATGAAATCAATTGAAATCTCATGATTTGTCATGCACGGGAGAGAATTTAGGGATACCATTATGAACTCACTTTGAGGTCAAAAGAATATGAAGGAAAATTGGATCATTATTTGTGGGAAAATGAATGACACAAAGAATATTTGCATACAGTGTAATAGTCTGATTACAGATGACAATTACTTGTTAAAGAACCAAATGAGAAGTTTGTGTTTCCCCAAGAAAAAATTACTCTTCTAC
This sequence comes from Spermophilus citellus, assembly GCF_964194105.1. Taxonomy (NCBI): domain Eukaryota; kingdom Metazoa; phylum Chordata; class Mammalia; order Rodentia; family Sciuridae; genus Spermophilus; species Spermophilus citellus. The sequence goes on from NC_138192.1 coordinate 66,896,789, forward strand.
TTGATAGGAAGTTAACAATTGATTCTGGATTTCTTTTACCTCCAAACATCTCTAACTGGATTGTTAAACTGTTCCCTATGCAATGGGGGGGCGGGGGGAAGAGACCTTGGATTGAAAGGTAAGTGGCCTCAGCTAAAGAAGCAACTTGTATTGTTCTTCCTGTTAATTTCAGATACCTGCCACTTTGCCTCATACACAATTCCCAGGGACTGGCATGTTCCCTTAGGAAGGGTAACTATTTGAGTGTCATTGGAACCAAGGGAGAACAGTCCAGCATGGCACTATGGGATTAAGCTTGAAAAGTCCTCTTTTAAGTAGATCTCCAAAACAAGCCAAGGTAAATTTGTAATGGATTAATCAATTAAGCCTTCTCAGCCCAATTTCTTAGACTGTGCCAGTACTGGGGCCGATCCAACTCAAGAAGAATACAGGCACATTGAAATGATTACTTCTGGATTTATAACTACATTGGTTAGAAAGAAACTGCAAGCTGGGTATAATTATACTAAGTAACCAAAGGAAGGAAGTGAGGGATGAAAGAAAGAAGGAAAGGAGGGAGAAAGGAGGGGGAGGGAGGAAAAAAGCAAACAAACAAAACAGGAAGTTTTAGATTTTTTAAAACTAGAAAATTTTGAAACAATTTAAACTTGGTATAAATGTATAAGAATTGCTTTCTAGATGATAACAAGTATTTGTTTCCCCTAATCCTGATTGATTTTGCTACTACTAATATTGACAAATTAGACTTCAGAGTCTGGTGTATTACAACATTCAGAAGATGGAAAGTCCTGAAGAATCAATAAATGGCAACATTGTTTATTGTATTTACTGAAAATGGGAGATAATAAAGTACCCTGAGCAGAAAGTGCCTTAGTATTTTCACAATGTTAGCCAAAATTGTGTAACATGCAACAGATAATGTCTAATATTATAAATAAGTATAGCTCATGGTAGCTAGATGGAATGTTTATTTACCATCAACTCTTCCTTGTTATAGTTTAGAAACATGACACACTTCAGTGGGAATCTAAAGAAGAAGCTGAAACCTTTTCCAGTTCAAGACTCTCTGTGTAATATTTAGAAATTTCTACATATTACTTTATTCTGATCTATGTTGGCTAGAGAAGAAATTGGTATTCCCAGATTATTGTTCAGTAAATATTTTAATTTACATTTTTATCAACCCTAACTACTTCATATATAGGAAAGAATTCACCACATGTGAAAATTCAATATTATCTATTCAATAAAGCTTATTTCTCTGGTGGATTTACCAGATCCAGGCAATATTTCTTTATACCATTAAGATCTGTGACTCATAGGTTTGATTTCATAACCCCTGGTTACCTTTAAAATTGATTAGGAGACAAGAATTTTAATGATCCCATCTTCATTGCCCCTCGAAATGTTATGTTCTGAGCCATATACTAGTATTTTTAATGTTAACAAATGCAGGGAACCAGCAGGGCACTGTGGTGCCTGCCTGTAATCCCAGCGGCTTAGAAGGCAGAGAGGCAAGGAGGATCTGAGTTCAAAGCCAGCCTCAGCAAAAGTGAGGTGCTAAGCAACTCAGTGAAACCCTGTCTCTAAATAAAATACAAAATAGGGCTGGATTTGGCTCAGCGGTAGAGCACCCCTGAGTTCAATGTCCCCCCCCAAAAAAGTAGGGAACCACTTGTGTTCTAGTCAGCTATTTATCTGCTGCAACTGAAAGACCCAACTATAGAGGAGGAAAGGTTTATTTAGAGACTCACAGTTTGGGTTCCTAAGTGGCTGGCTCTATTCCTCAGGACTCAAAGTGAGGATGGACATCACAGCAGAATAGTGTGGCAGAGGAAAGCTGAGGAAGACTCTGCGCCAGATACCAAATATATACCCCATAACTATGCCCCCAATGAACCGCTTCCCCAGCTGCCTCCAGTCACCACTCAGTTAATCAATGATGGGATTAATTCACTAATTAAGCTAAGGCTACATAACCCAATCATTTCTCCTCAAACCTTCTTGCATTGTCTCACATGTGAGCTTTTGGGGGACATCACATCTAACCCATAAAAACTTGTCTTAAAACCTAATTATACTAGAGATGTTTAATATCCTATGTGCATACAAATAAACTCAGCTGAAATATTTTATTTCACTAAAGCATCTGCTCAACAACGATTTCCCTTATAAATGTATACTTTATTGAAAACACAAATACAATCATTTGAACAGCATATTTAAAATCACCAGATAAGCATCCTGGGAAAACTTCCTTAGAAAAGATCAGCAAGGAGTCAGTCTTATTCTTCCACTTGGAAATAATGAATTATTCACATGTGGAATAATAATTACCACCTATATATCATTCCAGTATCTTTGGAGTAGTTTCTAAGTTTATAATGTTTTTAAATTAATGAATATCATTTGAAAAAATTCTACTTAAGAATTAGATTAATACATTATAGTATAAACAGTGTGTTTTTAGCATTCAATAAAAATAGCATCATTATTTTTTTAAAATTTTTTTAAGTTGTAAATGAACACAATCTATTTATTTTTATGTGGTGCTGAGGATTGAACACAGTACTTCACACATGCCAGGCAAGTACTCTACCACTGAGCCACAACCCCAGCCCATATCATTATCTTTTGACCATATGAGAGAGTGCATGATGTTACATTATGGTGTGCATTTGTGTCTATAGATTTTCTTCATCTACACTTAAATCCACATTTTTTATCACTCTCTTTATCAAAATGTGAGGAGAAGATACCTTAAGTGAGACTGCATCCAGAGAGTTCTGTCACAGGTATAGGATAGACATGACAGATATCCATGGTAGGAATCTAGTGCTGGGGCTGCTTGGCTCCCTTCCTACCTCTTTCTCAAGAAATGTCCCCCAGTCCTGATTTCAACCTTGTAGTTTTCATCATCCCTGTGTCCTCACAGTCAAGTACTCGATTTAATTATTGGAGGCTTTCTCAAATTACTTTCAAATTAGAACTAAGGAAGAGAGACTGGATCTGTCTGTCAATAGCACTATAAAAAGTGAGCCCCAAAGACAAAATCTGTGCTTTAACAGCAACACCAACAGTTGACACTTGTTGAGTTCAGATTACAGGTGAGAAAAACGTACACTGGAGTCATTGCCCAAGTCTTGGTGCTAATAAGTGATAGAACTGTTGTCAAAGGTCAGGCAATCTGATTTTAATATGCCAAATTTCAACTATTACTTTCTAACCAGCCTGAGAAAGTGAGACCATTGCATAAGAGTCGTGGTGGTCTTTGAGTCTGTGGATCAAGTTGCTTCTAAGTTATGGCTGCACCTCTGCCCTTCCTACAGTTCGATCATTTAAATAGCCTTTTAATTTCGACAACATCTCCCATTGTTCCAAGAAGCCTTAACCGCTCTTGATTGGAGTTGCTAAAACTCCAAGGAAAGGAAAGATAGTAAAAGTGAGGCCCTTAGGGATTGGCAGAAGAATCAAGAATCCAAAATACAGTGTTGCTCTCTCTGCTTCTATGTGTAGAGTCCCTATTTCTTTCTTCTTTTTACTGTCTTCCGTATATCTTTTCTTTCTCTGCACTACTTTGTTTTCAACTACTCATTTTATTCTCCATAGCTATAGCTCCTCTTTTTATCCATTTGTGTGTGTGTATGTGTGTGTGTGTGTGCTTTTCTTACTTGTTTCAAATGGATCAAGACATAATACCTATATACAAGTGAGTCCTTTTTCTAACATCTAGGCACCAAACAACCTGAGCTAATGAAGATCTCATGGGAAAAAGGGGCCTAGGACTGAAATGCACAGAGGAGGTATGGAGAGAGATTTTGCATGAAGAGAAAGGAGACAGCCTGTGGATTTTAGATCAAGGACAATCTAATTGCCAGATGAGGAATCATGGAAGAACATCTCCTGGTACAAAAATTGGAGTGCTTCCTCTGAACACTATAGATATTTAATATATCACTCATAGAGTCTACTCAAAATGTCTCAGGCAATTGTGTTTTAAAAATTTGAGTCTGGAGAAAGCTTGTTTGAATCATGAGAACTAAATTTTAATCATAGTGTCACTATGCCTCCTATCATTGTTTAGAAAATAAAATGATACTAACTCCTGATCTTTTCAGTTTATAAAATTGTTATTAGACACAAAATTATAAAAGTAATGTGAATATACTTAGAAAACTATGAAGTTATGTATAACATGGGAAGTATGATACTTACCCTGTGTTTTTTCCAGAATAAGCAAATACATATTCTATAAATTTAAGAAACCATTATATCATAAGTTTTTGAAAACATAACAGAGGGGAAGAGAGAAGATTCTGTCATTAAAATAATAGATTCATCAAAAAATTCTGAAAGCATTTTGTTTTATGATAGAATAGAGAAGATGAGATCTATTACTACTACTATGAATCTTTCTTCTTTTCAATTTTTATCTACCTTTCTACATATTGTTTAGGAACTGTGTCTCAAAATTTCATTTAACCTACTCATTTCTTTAAACTTCTAGAACTTTATCTGAATTTTACAAAAATTATCTTAATTTTACAAAACAACTTTCATAAGACAATGTCTGTTCCTTTAAGGCATGGGCAATGATTCACTGAAGACCATTCTGAATATTCAATAAATATTAACAATGTTATTTCTGAATCATTTTTTTAAAAATCATTCAATTGGTCATTTTTTAAAACCAAGAGCGTGCATCTAAATCTTTCCTCATTAGCAGGTATTACACTGATTTTTTTTTTGTACTGATATCAGAGTAAGCAGAAAAAAAATTGTTCATTTAAAATAGCACAAATACATTGTTGATTTTTATTATGTAAAATTGTAAACTGATGCAAGTTACACAGTTGCATCTTTCTAGGTCCTACCACCCTTCTGGAACTTAAAAGAATCACATTAGTGGAAGATGTAGTAGAAAATAGGGTAGTCACAGCTTGTCACATCAATGGACTTTGAACATTCAGAATGATGGTCGGAGGGCCAAAGTTAGGTGGAGCACCTGGTGGAAAATTAGCCTGAAGGAAAGCATTTGCTGCACGAGCGTTTTACAGTGCCTAAGCGTCTTGGTCTATTCGTCCATTACATATTTATTCAGTGCCCACTGTGTGTCAACCTCTATAGTAGTCTCTGGAGATAAAAGTTTAGCTTTTTCCCCATTGTGTAAACAATGTGACAAGTACTATAATGAATCAATGTGAGCCATTTAATAAAGATGCCTTTGGGGTATGTGGGGGGGGTGTTAAATGCATGTTGAGTTCTTTTCTTTTTTCATTTTTGATTTGCTCCACTTGAAGCAATGATTTTATATCAGTAGACAAGTGTAAACTTAACTCGCAAGGGATTTTTTTTTTCTTTCAAAAGACTTGGTTTTCACTTATATTTTCTACAAAAGAAATGGCTAAATATTTCCCAATAATATATATCCTCAACTATAATTCTATAAGGTTTCATGGAAATCTCAAGTCAGAACTCTGAAAATCAGTATGATTTCTATAATTAGTATGATGTCTCTGAGGTTTTATTTATGAAAGAAAAGTGTCAACAGCCATGAGAACCAGTGATGCTTTGACTTTTGGTTAGTAAGACCATAAAAATTCAAAGCAGGAGGTAGCATGAGTATTAAGAAGGAAATCCTTTCCAGGAACATATTCCTTCTCCATGTTACCTTCTTTATAATACTTTATAAATGGACAGTATTTAATATTTTCTAGCACGATTATTTAAATAATGATGAAGTTAATAAAATCCAGTATATCATCAAGAGTATTCTAATGTATTGTTAGAAATGCTAGAAATACTAACTAATCCATAAGTGTTTTTTAAATGGTCAGAATAAATTTGTTTTTAGTGAAATTATGTGAAAGCATAAAGAATCACTTCCTCTACAGATTACCTCCAGTGCAACAAACAGCTAGATCAAAGCTGACAGGGGAAAAAAAAAAAACCAATCTAGACTCAGATACAGATGCCTTAAAAGTGAATTTATGAATTATTATTGAAAATCTGAAGATATTAAGACAACCAATGTAAACATAAATACCTCTAGATTCAGTTTGACTTGAAATGTCTTTTTAAAATTCACAATATTTTAACATGTTATAAAGCATTGTGCATTAAGTTTACTCTAGGCAAAATAAGTTTACTTTAAATAGACAAAGAGAGCATAGCCAACATCTTTTGGTTAGCTTACATAATTTTTAAAACTTATAGTTTTAAATTGTTAGACATATATAATCACATAACATCAAATATAGCTATCACAAAAATTCAAAATATTTTAAAATATCACAGTGCTGACATGAATATTGATGCCAACTTTATCTTATTTGATGTAAGTAGGAGAAGGGCAAGGAAGGAGGAAAAGAATACAGGAGGGCACTATATGGAAGGTGAAGTTGCTACTAATGCCAAAATTCAACAATAAATTTACTCTTCAGAACACAAGGTGAAAGAAGAGAAAAGAAAATCTGAATAGACATAAATTCAGAGTGCAAGAAAAGGAAAATGAAGTAGAGATATATGTTGAAACTCCACTAACAGATAATTGCTTGAATCCTGGGATGTGTACAAGTCCAAAGAATACATCCACATGTATCTTATGTACCTAAATATTAAATACCCATCATCTTACTTTACGCTGTATTTGAAGTGAGACTGTTTTGACATGAATGAGTGTGCACAATCTGAATCTTGCTCTGTGCTATAATTCTTCAACTCTATGAACTGAGTGAGAGTCTCAATTCTTTCAATCTAGTGGGACAATCAATCCAGTTCAGGTTATCTTCCTAGGGACCAGAGATGCCATAACTTACTTTGTGGACATCACACTCTTCTCTTTGCTATAGGTATTTGTATAAATAAAAGGTTTATTGAGTTTAATAGAGGGTGTGAGGAGTACAAAAGTGAGCTCTTCAACTGTTTTTCATGGAGATGGTTCAATACATAACAAAAATGCACACATAATAAAAAATATAAGAAATGAATAAATTTCCCTGCATACTGATGACATAATTCCTCATTTAAAAAATATAAAATGGGGCTGGGGATATAGCTCAGTTGGTACAGTACTTGCCTTGCATGCACAAGGCCCTGGATTCACTCCTCAGCACCACTATATATATATATATATATATATATAATGTTCTGTTTTGCTACATTCTATTCTTCTTTGCCTTCTCTTTATTTAAAAAGAGCCTAATATTTTATTTGGTTTTCTGTATTCTTTTTTCTATCTTTTCATATTTTTTTGTACATGTATGAGAGAGAGAAATAATGAGAGAGAGAGAGAGAGAGAGAGAGAGAGAGAGAGAGGATGGAGTGTGTGTCAGAGACAGAGTCAAAAGTCAGAAGGCTTGAAATTGCCTATGCTTTTTATTGACAAATAAAATACACTGTGGCTCTATCCTACATTGCTCACACTCTGCACATGTATCATGATGGGAAAAAGTATGTGTAAAAAGTATGTGTAAAATCCATCTGAATATGATTCAAAAGCCTAATATAATCCATGAGAATGGAACCCCTTAGGTTAACCTTCAAGTGTGCCTCACACTCCTTTGTTATCAAAATAACTTTTCCAAGTCCAAGTTCCAGAACTATCAGATCAATGAGTCCCTCAACAATGACACAAAGATAAGTTTGTCAGTGGAGACTTGTTGTTAAGGTTGATGCCTATTTATTTTATTTGGCATTGTCCTTCGAATCTGTGCTGTTTCTTTTTCCTATTTTCAATATTCTGCCCGACATTTGAGAAACACAGATTAGAGAGCAATCATTTGTTAGGGTCCGTAAACAAGTCAAGATGGCCCCTGGCATTTTTGCCAGAGGGAGTGGTTTGTGAAGTAATGCCATCGAGCCATTAAGTGTGGAGATTCCTTATTGGTTGACTGCTGTATCTAGTTTATGTTAATTAAGATAAGCTGTGTGGAATGTATATATACCCCTCCTGTCCTACAATAAACGGCTCCCAGTTGTATCAATGTACACAAGTTGCTCGTCACCCCCCAGTTATTTTGCTGCAGCTGGACTGTGGCAATCATTTTCACATGACTTTATGTCATTGATTTTTTTGAAAGGATAATGTTTAAAAATTCAAAAGATACTAAAGTTATTAATTCAATTCCGGTGTGTGTGTGTGTGTCCTTCCAGAGATATTCTATGCAAATTACATACAAACACACACATTCTTATTTCTATGTAAAAGTAGCATGTTCTATACATTGTCCTTCTGTTACTTTTTAAAAATTACCCAATGACCTTTGAGATCGATCGGTCCCTGTTTACAATGACTTTATGAGGAACTTTATCCACCTGCTTTCTTTCTTAATGGTTGCATCTTATCCTATCATGTGTCTGTAAAATTATAACCAATGCCATATTCATAGTCACATTACATTTCATTGGCTGCAATGAATAGGTATGTATTTCTGGACTTCCTATGAGTCTAATTGTTCCCACAAAGTATATTTCCAGTGAAAATATTCAATTAAAGGGTATGTACATATAAAATTTCATGAGGTATCTCTGAATGTGTCTTAGTAGAAGTTTCATCTATTTATATTCCCACCAGCAATGGATGAGAGTGCTGGTCCACATGCTCTCATCAACATTGTATATAATCATAATTATTTTTTCCACATGATACTGAAAAGTAATTTTTCAGTGTTCTTCCATGGTTTTATATCTCTTGTCGTTTTATTGTTTATATTTAACACTTGAAATTTATTAGGAATAAATTTTTTTCCACAAATGGTTATTGAAATGTCACCTATTAAATTTTTTTTTAAAGAGAGTGAGAGAGGGAGAGAGAGAGGAGAGAGAGAGAATTTTAATATTTATTTTTCAGTTATCGGCCGACACAACATCTTTGCATGTGGTGCTGAGGATCGAACCCGGGCTGCACGCACGCCAGGCGATCATGCTACCGCTTGAGCCACATCCCCAGCCCACCTATTAATTTTTTATTGGTTCTTTTTAGTTATACATGACAAAAGTATCCATTATGAAAGAATTACAGAAGAATGGACCTACAACATTTATTAATTACCCCACTTTTCCACAGATTTAGAAAATTTACCTTGCTGTTATTCTATAAATGCACAAATAAATAGGGCCCTTTCTAAGATTAATGTTATCCCATTGATATTTATGCACATTCATGTACAAATGTCTCTGTTTTATTTATTAAATGTCCTAAACATGTTTAATAAATGATAGGAATATTTGCCATGCATTCTTTTTTATATAAGTTTTTAATTTTAACATGAACAATATTTGTAAGACTTATAAGTCTCATAAATTAGAAAACCGATTTAGAAAACCCATTTCAAGATACTGTTAGATGTTAACTGTTATAAAGGGACAGCCTATAAATTTAAATTATCTTTAACTTTGTGTGTCCTACCACATTTAATTTTATTGTATTCTACCATATTTTTTAACAGATAAAATATTTTTATGATGTGAAATAAAATAAATTTGTGTTAGCAAAAATGTTAGCCATGTTTTTTTGTGAGCAGGATAGTGGATAATATCTGCATCAAAATACATTCCAACTTTTAAATTATTAACTTATGAATTTGAGTCCTTAAATTATTGATTTAAATACTAATTTGGGAGTACAGGAAATCAGTAAATTGGAGGCTGACTACCAAATGACATATAAATGTAAATGAAAGATGTTATTGATATATTAATAAAAACACAAATTTGCAAGGACATTAAAATAGAAATAAAATGACTAAAATTTTAATGATAAGGGCAGGTTTTCTGAAGCTGGGAATAATTTGATAAGCTCTGCTTTTATATCTAATATGTAGAGAAAAAAAAGCAATAGCATGAACATCTAGTATCACACATTTATCTCTTAAGTCAACTGTCCCATCTTTCATTCAATTTAATAGCAACTCTGAAATGAGCCAAGTCCACAGACTTCAATCCACCATGTCACAGTTGGCCTATGGGCCCATTTGTGGGAAAGGAAAATTGAGAGAGAGAAGTGAAAGAGACAGGATTACTCCATCAAATAGTGAAGGAGCAAGACCAATACTATTTTTTTAAGGGAGGATAAAGGGCATTGAGCAACCAGTGCTCCATAAATGTTGTCGGGTTCTGCCCTTTTCTCAAGCCTTCACCAGGAGCAAGTCTTCCCGCTTTTCAATGTGCATGTTGGCTGAGGTGTTCTGCCCCCACCGGCATCCCCACTGCCCCCTGCACTGGACACAAATGCAGTCAAATCAGCTGGCAGCGTTTCTGTCCAAGATCAGTGTGTGCTGATGCAGGGAAGGAAAAGAGGGAGGGGTGAAAAGGACAGGTTGGCTAGTGTTAAAGGGAGAGCTTTTCCACAGGGTTCTATGGTTGCTATAGAAACAACTTCTTTTGTTTGTACATATTCAGAATAGCTGCTTCCTTTTGGTTTCTGGTGGTGGGGATATCATGGAGGTAACTGAGAGGGAAAGAAACAAACACTATTCTGACTGCGGAAAGTAGTTTTCATAGTCAGATTTTTATTTATTTATTTATTTATTTATTTATTTATTTATTTATTTATTTATTTATGGTACCAGGGATTGAACTCAGGGGCACTAGACTACTGAGCCACATCCCCAGCTCTATTTTGTATTTTATTTAAAGACAGGGTCTCACTGAGTTGCTTAGTGCCTAGCTTTTGCTGAAGCTGGCTTTGAACTCCTGATCCTCCTGCCAGAGCCTCCCAAGCCACTGGGATTGCAGGAGTATACCACTGTGCCCAAAATAGATTATTCTTATTTCTCTGGGCTTAACTTTATTTGGGGACTCAGCGTGACTTTTGAATGTTGGTGAGGAAGGTCTTGAAAGCTGATGAATTCCAACAGACACAGACCTAGGTATGCTGTGATTTCCAAGATATTTAGGCTGGCTTGAACAACAGACATCCAATCTCTGTGCCCTCAAGACTTGACACACTCCATTTTATTTCTCCCTGGTATTCATGCAAGCTGTATTACAAGCTCCTAAGCAGGTATCTTGTTCCTTCTGAATGCCTATAAATTCCTGTATAACTTTTCAAGTCCTAATTAATTCCCCTAATTAGAGCTTTTTCTGGCTTTAACCACTTACAAAGTTGAATTGATGAATAAAAACAAATGTAATGAATATGCATAAACTAATAATCTTTACTGAATTAAGAGTCCTGCTACCTACATACTACTATTGAAACCAGCTTATAAGAGCTTTCAGTAGATCTTCTGAAAGAAGGCCATCTCCAAGGAAAAGTGACAGAAAAATATGTCTTAAGGAACAGATGTCCTATCAACTGTATTGTGTATATGTGCATATGAATTATATATGGCATGCATATGTATGGAATTTATTTAATATATACTCATTTGTACAGGTATATATATGGGTGACTGGATCTAAGCAATATGGAATAATACAGATTCTCAAGGGGTTAAAATATTGAAGCAAAACAGCAAGAATGGCATCTGCTAGAGGGATAGTCAAATTTTTTAAATATACAAAATTATGATTCAAATAAGCAAAATAGAAGACACAGCTGTCCTTATACACAAATTAACACTGAACACAAATACACTATCGTATTTTAACCCTTTGGGATTGTGGAAAATTGCAATATTAAAGCAGCAACGCTCTTTTAAATTAAAAGTTATTCATTACTTTTGCTACTGGGGGCTTTTAAACTGAATTTTCAGGAAAATTCCATGAAATATTTGGTTGGTTTAACTTGGCAACTGCAGATATTCACAGGTGCTACATCTTAAGACTTAGTTCATGGTAATTTGATTACATATCTGTCTGAGAATTCTCATAACAATCCACTTATCTTCTTACCATATAAAATCAGAATAAACACATTTTGATTGGTTCAAAACTTGAAGGAATTTAGCAAATGGCAAAAAATGTTGAATATTTAAAATACAGAATTTATCAACATTACTGTTGAATCTCATATGGAGACTTTTTTACTTATTTAAATAATGATATTTTAGAATTCAAATGTTTTATGCTAACTTCAGTTACATATAAATTACTAAAGGTGAGACTTAGAATCCAAAAACAAGCACAAGTCTTCAAATTTCTCCATGTTCTTTCTGCATCACTTGAGACAACTGTCTTATCCCTTTTGAAAATCAATTTCACATACCATAAAACAATGATACTGACATGTTTAGGATATGGTTTTGAGAGAACCAATTAAAACAAGATATTCAGATGCACACTGAAACTGTTAATATTTTATGGTTCTGTTACATGGAAATCACCATCGAGATAATAACTGAAGTCCATCATGTCAAGGGAGCTGTGAGTATTAACATTGGATCTATTTTGCCTTCAAATTTCTTCTTATATGAAATGATGAACACTTCACTACAAAACATCTTTTGGCCAACTTTTCTGTTACCCTTGGCGAAGCATATCAATAAAGACTAGTACATATACTCAGAGAAATGAACTGATGAAGATCTTAGGGATATGGGGGTGGGGGGTGGGAATAGAGAGAGTAGAATTTGGTGCCTTATCAATTCTTTTAATGACATAAGCCACACTTATTATGATTAGTCATTAAGGAATTTCCATGAATCATTTAAAATATATTTCCATCTTATTTGAGTTAGTAAACAGATTTCAGGTTTTTGTATCTAAATTATCCCTATGAAGGATAATATATGTTATCACATTCAATTCTCATAATAATAACTCTATAAGTCAATTTTGTTTTTTTAAACCAGGAATTGAACTCAAGGACACTCAACTACTAAGCCACATCTCAGCCCCTTTCCATATTTTATTTAGAGACAGCGTCTTGCTAAGTTGCTTAGGGCCTCGCTAAGTTGCTGAAGCTAGCTTTGAACTTGTGATCCTCCTGCCTCAGCCTCTGGAATCCTTGATATTACAGGCATGTGCCACTTCCCCCAGCTTTAAATCAAATATTAATATTTCTTCTAAATTTGAAATGAAAAGAATTAGGAATGAGAAAACTGAAGGTTACAGAGATCATAGCTAATAACATGAGAGAGGTTTGAATTTGAACCCAGACTTTATGACTTCAAAAATCGGCTCTTTTAAAACACACTATTTCCTTCCCTTTCCATTCAATTCATTGTCTCATAATCCTTCCAACTTAAAAGTCAAGTGAGGGACACCACCATGGCAGAGAACTGACGTCATCAGACTACGGCGGAGGAGATAACTTCATTGAAACCTGCAGCTACAGCATCTAATAAATTTATAGGAGTAAACAGTAACTCATCAGTCAAACAGAACAAGAAGTAACATGAGCAACTTCAAAAAGCAAGGAAGAAAGGGAGTACAAACAATGAAGGATGGCCTAAATATTCAGGAGGACCTAGAGTCATCAGAAAAATGGTCATATAAAGAACTCAAGGAACACCTTAGATGGAATGGAACCTTAAAGAGGATACAAGACAGCAAATTCAAGCAGCGAAAGAACACATTGAGAATGAATTACATAAACAAATAAAAGAAGAAGTTAAGCATCTTTATCAGGAGATAGAGATTATAAAAAATAATCAAACAATAATTCTAGAAATGAAGGAAACGATAAACCAAATTAAAAACTCAATTGAGAGTGTCACTAACAGAGTGGAGCAAGTAGAAGCCAGAACGTCAGATAATGAAGACAAAATATATCATCTTGAAAACAGTCTAGCCAACTCAGAAAGGCTGGTAAAAAATCACGAGAAAAACATCCAAGAGTTATGGGATAACATAAAAAAACCAAACTTACGAGTCATCAGGATAGAAGAAGGTACAGAGATTCAAACCAAGGGAATGAGTAACCTGCTGAATGAAATAATTACAGAAAACTTTCCAGAAATAAAAAAGGAAACAGATATACAAATTGAAGATGCATACAGGACACCCAGCACACAAAATCACAGTAGACCAACGCCAAGACACATTGTTATGAAGATATCCAATATACAGAACAAAGAGAAAACATTAAAAGCTACAAGAGAAAGGAGACAGATTACATTCAGGGGTAAACCAATAAGGTTAACAACAGATTTTTCATCACAGACACTGAAAGCAAGAAGGTCATGGAACAATGTATTTCAAACACTGAAAGACAATGGATGCCAACCAAGAATTCTGTATCCAGCAAAATTAAGCTTCAGGTATGACAACGAAATAAAAATCTTTCATGATAAACAAAAGTTAAAAGAATTTGCAGCCAGAAAACCAGCATTGCAAAGCATTTTTAGAAAAAAACTACAGGAGGAAGAAATGAAAAACAATAACCAAAACCATCAGTGGGAAGTGCCTCGGTAAAGACAGAGGGCGAGGGGAAAGATAATCATGGAGAAACAAACTAAATTTGTTAAAAAAAGGATAAATAATCAAACATGGATGGAAGTACAAACCATATATCAATAGTAACTCTGAATGTTAATGGCTTAAACTCTCCAATAAAGCGACATAGGCTGGTATCATGGATTAAAAAAACAAATCCAACGATATGCTGCTTCCAGGAGACACATCTGATTGGAAAAGACATACAGAGGCTGAAGGTGAAAGGATGGGAAAAAATATACCATGCACAGGGTCCTCGTAAGCAAGCAGGGGTGGCCATCCTCATATCGAATAAAATCGACTTCAAGACTAAGTTAATCAAAAGGGATAAAGAAGGACATTATATACTGTTAAAAGGAACCATTCACCAACAAGACATAACAATTATCAATATTTATGCACCAAATAATGGTGCTGCGACATTCATAAAACAAATTCTCCTCAAGTTCAAGAATCAAATAGACCACAACACAATAATTATGGGTGACTTCAACACACCTCTCTCACCATTGGACAGATCCTCCAAAAGTTGAATAAAGAAACTATAGAACTCAATATCACAATCAATAACCTAGACTTAACTGACATATATAGAATATATCAACCATCATCAAATGGACATACTTTTTTCTCAGCAGCACATGGATCCTTCTCAAAAAAAGACCATATATTATGCCATAGGGCAACCCTCAGTAAATATAAAGGGGTGGAGATAATACTTTGCATTTTATCTGATCATAATGGAATGAAACTGGAAATCAATGATAAAAGAAGGAAGGAAAAATCCTACATCACATGGAAAATGAACAATCTGTTACTGAATGATCAATGGGTTACAGAAGACATAAAGGAGGAAATCAAAAAATTCTTAGAGATAAATGAAAATACAGACACAACATATCGGAATCTATGGGACACAATGAAAGCAGTTTTAAGAGGAAAATTCATCGCCTGGTGGTCATTCCTCAAAAAAAGAAAAAAAACAACAAATAAATGAGCTCACACTTCATCTCAAAGCCCTAGAAAAGGAAGAGCAAAACAACAGCAAATGTAGCAGAAGGCAAGAAATAATTAAAATCAGAGCGGAAATCAATGAAATTGAAACAAAAGAAACTATTGAAAAAATTAACAAAACTAAAAGTTGGTTCTTCGAAAAACTAAATAAAATCGACAGACCTTTAGCCATGCTAACGAAGAGAAGAAGAGAGAGAACTCAAATTACTAACATACGGGATGAAAAAGGCAATATCACAACAGATGCTACAGAAATACAGAAGACAATTAGAAATTATTTTGAAAACCTATATTCCAATAAAATAGAAGATAGTGAAGACATAAATAAATTTCTTAAGTCATATGATTTGCCCAGACTGAGTCAGGAGGATACACACAATTTGAACAGACCAATATCAATGAATGAAATTGAAGAAGCCATCAAAAGACTACCAACCAAGAAAAGCCCAGGACCGGATGGGTATACAGCGGAGTTTTACAAAACCTTTAAAGAAGAATTAATACCAATACTTTTCAAGTTATTTCAGGAAATAGAAAAAGAGGGAGCTCTTCCAAATTCATTCTATGAAGCCAACATCACCCTGATTCCGAAACCAGACAAAGACACCTCAAAGAAAGAAAACTACAGACCAATATCTCTAATGAACCTAGATGCAAAAATCCTCAATAAAATTCTGGCGAATCGAATACAAAAACACATCAAAAAAATTGTGCACCATGATCAAGTAGGATTCATCCCTGGGATGCAAGGATGGTTCAATATATGGAAATCAATAAATGTTATTCACCACATCAATAGACTTAAAGATAAGAACCATATGATCATCTCGATAGATGCAGAGAAAGCATTCGACAAAGTACAGCATCCCTTTATGTTCAAAACATTAGAAAAACTAGGGATAACAGGAACTTACCTTGACATTGTAAAAGCTATCTATGCTAAGCCTCAGGCTAGCATCATTCTGAATGGACAAAAGTTAAAGGCATTCCCTCTAAAATTTGGAACAAGACAGGGATGCCCTCTATCACCACTTCAATTCAATATAGTTCTCGAAACACTGGCCAGAGCAATTAGACAGACGAAAGAAATTAAAGGCATAAAAATAGGAAAAGAAGAACTTAAATTATCACTATTTGCATATGACATGATTCTATACCTAGAAGACCCAAAAGGGTCTACAAAGAAACTACTAGAACTAATAAATGAATTCAGCAAAGTGGCAGGATATAAAATCAACACGCATAAATCAAAGGCATTTCTGTATATCAGCGACAAAACTTCTGAAACGTAAATGAGGAAAAACAATACATTCACAATATCCTCAAAAAAAATAAAATACTTGGGAATCAACTTAACAAAAGAGGTGAAAGATTTATACAATGAAAACTACAGAACCCTAAAGAGAGAAGTAGAAGAAGATCTTAGAAGATGGAAAAATATACCCTGTTCATGGATAGGCAGAACTAACATCATCAAAATGGCGATATTACCAAAAGTTCTCTATAGGTTTAATGCAATGCCAATCAAAATCCCAACAGCATTTCTTGTAGAAATAGATAAAGCAATCATGAAATTCATATGGAAAAATAAAAGACCCAGAATAGCAAAAGCAATTCTAAACAGGAAGTGTGAATTAGGCGGTATAGCGATACCAGATTTCAAACTATATTACAGAGCAATAGTGACAAAAACAGCATGGTACTGGTACCAAAACAGGTGGGTGGACCAATGGTACAGAATAGAGGACACAGAGACTAATCCACAAAGTTACAACTATCTTATATTTGATAAAGGGGCTAAAAGCATGCAATGGAGGAAGGATAGCATCTTCAACAAATGGTGTTGGGAAAACTGGAAATCCATATGCAACAAAATGAAACTGAATCCCTTTCTCTCGCCATGCACAAAAGTTAACTCAAAATGGATCAAGGAGCTTGATATCAAATCAGAGACTCTGCGTCTGATAGAAGAAAAAGTTGGCTCCGATCTACATATTGTGGGGTCGGGCTCCAAATTCCTTAATAGGACACCCATAGCACAAGAGTTAATAACAAGAATCAGCAAATGGGACTTACTTAAACTAAAAAGTTTTTTCTCAGCAAGAGAAACAATAAGAGAGGTAAATAGGGAGCCTACATCCTGGGAACAAATTTTTACTCCTCACACTTCAGATAGAGCCCTAATATCCAGAGTATACAAAGAACTCAAAAAATTAGACAATAAGATAACAAATAACCCAATCAACAAATGGGCCAAGGACCTGAACAGACACTTCTCAGAGGAGGACATACAATCAATCAACAAGTACATGAAAAAATGCTCACCATCTCTAGCAGTCAGAGAAATGCAAATCAAAACCACCCTAAGATACCATCTCACTCCAGTAAGATTGGCAGCCACTATGAAGTCAAACAACAACAAGTGCTGGCGACGATGTGGAGAAAAGTGTACACTTGTACATTGCTGGTGGGACTGCAAATTGGTGCGGCCAATTTGGAAAGCAGTTTGGAGATTCCTGGGAAAGATGGGAATGGAACCACCATTTGACCCTGCTATTGCCCTTCTTGGACTATTCCCTGAAGACCTTAAAAGAGCATGCTACAGGGATACTGCCACATCGATGTTCATAGCAGCACAATTCACAATAGCTAGACTGTGGAACCAACCCAGATGCCCTTCAATAGATGAATGGATAAAAAAAAAAAATGTGGCATCTATACACAATGGAGTACTATGCAGCAATAAAAAATGACAAAATCATAGAATTTGCAGGGAAATGGATGGCACTGGAGCAGATTATGCTTAGTGAAGCTAGCCAATCCCTAAAAAACAAATACCAAATGTCTTCTTTGATATAATGAGAGCAACTATGAACAAAGTAGGGAGGAAGAGCAGGAAGAAAAGTTTAACATTAAACAGAGACATGAGATGGGAGGGAAAGAGAGAGAAAAGGGAAATTGCATGGAAATGAAGGGAGACCCTCACTGGTATACAAAATTACATATAAGAGGTTGTGAGGGGAATGGGAAAATAAACAAGGAGAGAAATGAATTACAGTAGATGGGGTAGAGAGAGAAGATGGGAGGGGAGGGGAGGGGGGATAGTAGGGGATAGGAAAGGTAGCAGAATACAACAATTACTAATAGGGCATTATGTAAAATTGTGGATGTGTAACCGACGTGATTCTGCAATCTGCATTTGGGGTAAAATTGGGGGTTCATAACCCACTTCAATCTAATGTATGAAATATGATATGTCAAGAGCTTTGTAATGTTGTGAACAACCAATAAAAAAAGTAGTACACAATAAATGAAAATTTAAAATAAAGTAAATCCTGTTTTAAAAAAAAAAATGTCAAGTGAGCACCAGAGCCCCTGACTCAGACACACATTGGTCCATCTTAAACATAATATCTTAAAAGTCCTACATTAAACATACAAAATCAGTAATGGAGACCAATTAGGATGATAATTGACCTAGCACAACTTTAGTTTTCACATCTCTAGTATTTTCCCTCTCTTTTCTTTCTTCTATTTCTATAAATTCAATGCATTAAACATTTCTTTAGTGGCTACCAAAATAAGATATTTCAGTCCTTGAGAAGCTAATTCGGTAGAAGAAAGAGATATAGTCAACTCAGAGAAGAAATGCAAAAAAAAAAAAAAAAACAAAAAAACAAAAAACAAAACAAAAAAAAAAACACTAACTTCCAGTTTTTCAATAACCAAACCAAAAAAAAAAAAAAAAAAAGAATAATGGATCACTACTTTTGGCTATCCTAATTCCTCATTCTGAAGCTTTGCAGCTATCTTTTCCCAGATAATCAACTGTGAGGAAGTTTTACTTCAGCTGGATAAGTTCTCAATCACTACAATAGCCTTTTATATACTTTTCTATATAATCATACTTGTTTGATTTTCATATTATATCAGAAAAAATGTGAACTTGTTTCCCTCCAATTAAATAATAACTTTTGAAAGTCAAATGATAGTCAGCCTTTCAATATCAAAGGAAAAGAGTTCTTAAAAGGAGATAATAGAAATTGCTAAAAGATAAAAAAGTATCAAAAAATTAAGATTTTCCATTCCCTATATTGGGAATTTCGAGATTATAATGTTCACAAATTGATGAATTTAATTTATAAACAATGAAATTCCATTAATATAGTTATTAAGATAGGCATTTGATTATAAAGACAAATAATAAATGGTTCCTAGACTTCCAGGAATTTATAAACTTGACAACAAATAAATCTTTTCAGATCAAAGGAAGATTTCTAAATAAACTCTAGATTGTCATTTTAGGTACCTATTAGCAGTAAGTTACAAGGGCAAGTTTCAGCTAATTAATGGTTTTCAATGGTCAAAATACTGTAACTATTACATAAGATAACAGGCTAAATGCAGTTCAATCAATACCAAACTGTAAGTCCTGTAGATATTATAGTTACAAAAAAACTATTTTAAATAATTCCAGTATGTCCTTACAAAGAGCAATATATTTTTAAGGACTTGTATCTTTCCAACTTAAATTAAGAGTGTTATTAAATGATAGTCAAGAAAGAATCATGCTATGAATCACAAGCAAAGTGCAACAAAAAGCCCATCAAGAAACAGAAACAAATGAAAATGTACTATTGCAAAAGCAAAGAGAGAAACCAGTTTTATAATTATGAAATCACCATTTAAAGAACCATACCAATACTAACATGCTTGTTTATCATAACCAGTATTATCATAATACAATACTTCAGAAAAAAATCAATTCTGAGGAGTAACAGCTTTTTATAAATGCTTACAGCCTACTTTTATCTTTTGGGGACTGAACTTAGGGCACTTTACAACTAAGCTACATTCCAGCCCTTTTTATTTTTTATTTTGTCGTGCTAAATTGCCTAGGCTGACCTGGAACTTATAACCTAGCTCAGCCATGTGCCACTGTTCCTGGTCCCATTGTTTTTAATTAAAATAAAATGATATGATAATCAATGATTTGTCTTTCTTCAAAAAATACAATACAAAAATATCTGTTACCAATTTTATAAACTCTGATAATTTATTTTCAAAATTCGGACACTAACATTTTAAAGCATTTTTTTCTTCTTAGAAAGTTATTTTGTTAAAGAAAATAATTTCACATGGTGTTTAATTAAACTTCACAGTTCTTATTTCATGGTTTACTGATTGCTTTTTCTGAGAGTAATTTCAAATAATGTACGTCATAGTACAGATATAAGAAAAATTAGTGTACAGCCTTTCAGATAAGAAAGAGAAACTTCCTATGTATATTTTAATTACCTCATTTAAAGTCATTTAATATATCTTCTAATTTTATACTCATTTTCACATTAAGTTTACTTTAAACTCATGTAATTTGAACTTAGTTAAATGTATTTTTTTAATTCTTTTATACCTCAATGGTTTTATTATTACTTTCATTGTGATTGGCAAAATGTGAGTTAGAAGATAAAATCTCATAATCTCAGCAGGGTAGAGGTCGAGGGTAGTGGTTGGATTGAAATATTGGTCTCAGTGTTGCCAATTCAAGGAATCTTATTCTGGAGGTATTTTCAGTATACTGAAATTTTACTTCTCTTAAGTGCATATATAGTGGGCAACCTCATTTTATTTTAAATTAATGCCTTAACATTTGGGTCCAAAAGTGCCAAGAGTAGTCCTCTCCCTAAAATAAACTGGCATGTGACTTTTCTGAGCTTTCGTGTAGTAAGAAGTGAAGCAGAAAAGAAATTCCTAAAACTAAAAACTCAGTGAAATAATATTGCCCTTAATCCCAAAGGAAAACAAAACAAAACAAAAAACAAAAAACTTACGTATCTTACAACCTACAACCTACTTATCATCTAATATTTGGAAAATCAAAATATCTAAAACACAAAAGTTATATGTGAATCAACTACCCTGAGACAATGACTACAATATTTTGGTGACTTCATTTTGAGTCTCCTCTTGTTTATGAATGTGTATGAGTTCACATTGTATCGATGACTAATTGTTATAGGCATCACTTCAGGGCACTTAACAATGACATTAATTTTGTAAACATTTTAATAGTAGCATAAATTATCTGCTTTATTTTGTTTCTAATGACACAATAATTTCACATATCTATAAGATATATATGACATTTCAACACATGTATACAATATGTAATGATCAGATCATGGTAACTGTCATAACTATCACCTCAAATATTTATCATTTTTTTTTCTATTGGGAATGTTCAAAATCCTCTCTCCTAGCTCTTATATATAATGTCTATAATTTAACATTTCCTCACTGTCAAACATTTAAATGATGACTAAGCTGTGTTTTGCAAAACTACAATGGTGATGAGCAGCATTATACATAAATTTATACTACCATTGAAATAATATTGTTAGAATATAAATGTTTATACATAATAGTTGGGTTCATCTTGAAAAACTCATGCATGAATGGAAATTGATTTTCAGTATATATATATATATATATATATTTTTTTTTTTTTTTGAGATGGGATCTCCCTATATTGCCCAGGCTGGTGTTGAACTCTCAATCATTCTGTTTCAGGCTACCAATTACAGACATGTACCAGCATGCCCAGCTTTCACAATATATAATTTTTGAAGAAAGAATGGATTCTTTCAAAGCCTTTAATGCATAGCACCATATTGTTTGCTAGAAATATATCTCTCTCTGAATTTATGTCTATCCTACATCATCACTCTTTTAAAATGTATTAGTCAAAAACACATTATCTGATTTTGTTCAATTTTCTTCAATTAATAGCATGTCTAATTTCAATTTGAACTATTGTCTTTGCATTTTACACAATGTGTTGAGTTTTAGAAATTACATCGCTGTTGCAACTTGTTGTTTTTACCCCAAAGGCTTTCCTCTCATTGTGTACTATGGTTCCCTTTCTACTCACAGACTATCATTTGAGAGGCATAGATACTTTGTGGTTTTGGGTAATGGAATAAAAATTCTGTACAAATGGCTCCTATAATAAAAACAGTCATCAGATTTAGTAATCAGGTGGATGTGGATGATCTATGGATGGGCAAAACACAAATGGATAAGGAAAATAAAAAAAATAATGTGAGATGTATAACCAGAGAGAAGAGAGACAGGGGAGAGAGAAAAAAAAAAGAGAGAGAGAGAGAGATTTAAGAACAAAGTGGCTTCTCTTTTAAGGTTACACTTTTATTGTGTACCAGGCAACTCTTTGACCTCTGTGCTGGTTATTAAGCTGCTACCACACAACTCCATTCTCTTTATTTTTTAATACTAGAGCAAAGTGTTAAAATATCAGTAATGTTGTAAGTTAACATAGACTTGATTTATATCGTCTGCAATACAATGTGAAGTGAGTGTGGATGCTAGCACTAAAGTGCCTGAATGTTGGACTTGGCTCAGTTCTTTACTGTCTTTGTAGGTTTGGACCCATTATTTAATCCCTCTGTCTCTGATTTTCCCATAGGACTGTTGTGAGGATTCCAGAGTGAACACACGGGATGTGCTTTGAACAATGTTTGGCTGATGATAAACCCTTGACATTACTGACTTTCAATTATGAGCAAAGGTAAAGAAGCTCAAGAATTTACTAAAATAAGCTATGGATGTAGTGTTATTTCATTTATTCAGCAGACCACTCTCAAGCACGTACTACAATCCTCATCCTGTGCAAGATGGCAGAAACATAACCAATTCCCTTCTGGTGAACTTTCTCTACCACAGTCAACGCAGGGGAGGCATTACAGAGGTATCACATGCACACAGCCCCATGTCCTCATCTTCACATCCCCCAGCTAATCCATCTGGGCCAAGCCAAGTTTTCTCTGTGAAGTGTAATTTAAATAACCCATGACTGAGCCAGTTACCCCTGAGTTTTGAATTAAACAGATATATTAATTCGAAGACTGCATTTTGAACTAAATTCAAATCAAAAAGTGCTGGTAGAGATAGGGCAGAGGAAAAAGCTGAGGACCAAGAAAAATGAAGAAGAATGAGGAGAAGAAAAAAGAAGAAAAAGGAAGAGAGAGTTTACCAGGTGGTAGAAGGTTTGAGAAAAGAGAGAGAATAGATGGTAGAGATTGAGACCATGTAGGCTCTGAAAGAGAGAGTAGCTCCATCTAGGCCTTTATTTTCTCTAATTTGCATTTCCATAGAGGAAATCCCAGAGGTGTGTTCCTGAGCTACTATAAGGGGTTCCTGGAATCCTTATGATCATTCTGCAGTTCATTTAACAATTCCACCAATATATATCACTCTTCTAGTGGCAATAAAGTTGCTAGAGTAAATACTTAGGTGGAGGAGACTAATACATGTTGAGAATCTCTTATAAAGCTAAGCATGATGCTGAGTACTTTACATTTACTAACATTTCCTTTTTCTAATACCTTGTGAGGCTTTCATCATCTGCATTTTACAGAGGAAGAAGTGGGAAATCTCAGCAAAGTAAAGCAACTTAACAATGTGGCCTTACAACCAAACAGAGCCAAGATTTTAACTAGGTTAAAGTAGATGACTGATAAATTCATTAGAGGATGCCATAGGGAAGAAGGTTCTAGGCACTCTTTTTGGCCTTTTGTGTGAACAAGGTAAATTACTGACATAAATTTAATTAACAGTTATCGTATTACCATATTCAATAAAATATGAAGCTGCAACAAATTTTACATTATTTCTAATACCGATTATTAATATTTTTAAGACTAAGACTGGCTTACTTAAAGACACTTTTGGGTATGTGTTTAGATATCTAAATTATTAAATGAATATAAACCATTTTTGTGCACTAAGAAATATTTTAAATTAATGAAGAATACAGAAGTAAGCTTAAACATATGGTGAATTGCTGAAGTGAGGATCCAAAATGTACTAATGACAGCAGTGAAGGCATACAGCAAGGCTACACATGCTCACAGAGCCATCAGTAAGTGTCCATCAAGATGTGGTCAGGCCAGAGCTACGTTGTGTTTGCATGAGGAAAATAAATGAGCAAAAATAAACACCAGTATTGGTGTTGAGGTAAAAACATCAGAATTCAAGACAACTCAAAGTACCTGAAGCATAAGGGGAACACATGTCAAAGGAGAAATGATAAGAGAAGCTTTAAAAAATAAGGTTTTCAGGGAAATTTGATATCAAAGTAGACTAGATACACACGCCTTCCTCTGCTTCAGAATAGCCCGGGGCAGCCAGCCTGCTTCATTTCTATTCACGTGTGTGTTTAACTGTAAAAAAAGGTTTTCCAGAATGAACTGATGGTATGGAAAATGTCTACTCCATCCTTTCCGTGTTTCTACCTGGAGTGCTTTGCTAGAGTATTACTCTTGGCCTTTGATCCCTCTTCTAAGCGGAAACTTGAGGATAAAGCAATGAGAATATAACAAGCCCATTTGCTGGGCATCTGAGACAAACTTGCCAAAACTAGGTTTTTATTTTAATATAATTGATCTAACAATCTGACCCCTATTATCTGATTATCAACGCATTTCCAAATCAGGTAGTAGGAAAGAATGTGTGTTCTCTTTGCCTTCCTGAAAACTCAACAGCTAGTACTGATTATATGCGTTAAGATGTGTGTGTGTGTGTGTGTGTGTGTGTGTGTGTGTGTGTGTGTAAAATCTAAGGATTATTTGAACTGTACATTATGATCATTTGTGTTGATTTGTGGGTAATATGCAAAAAATATGTACAATGATTATTGAAGTTTAGAATAACAAGGAGGAAAAAAAAGTGTTTGAAGGAATTCTTCAGTTGACTATGTAAGCAGCTGTGTCAATCTAATTATGCCAGGGGTAGATCTAGAAATACAATTAGTGGGTTTAAAGCATTTATTAAAAATAAAAATAAATGAGAGAAATTAGTAATTTTTCAGAAAAGAATAATCTGTTCATATTCTATAATTCCATTAAAATTATACTAATTACAACAACTATTTCTGTAATGCTAATGAATCATTTAAATTTATTCTCCAATGCCAAGGAAATTGATGATGTTATGTTAGAAAATTTCCTACCTATGCATATAGACAAATTATCTATTAAGGAAGTATAAAAAAAAAAAGGTGACTGCGTAATAAAAGAACAATGTCAAGGTAATGGCTTTACTTTTGAACACAAACAAAAACAAAATATACTTGTGACACCCCTAAGGATGGCCTAATTTACACAGCATTTTGACATATAGTTGTTACTACATGGACAATAATAACAATAGCTTAGAGTTGCTATAATTACCTAGCATGTACTAACATGGTGCTAAGTACACAACATCTCATTTTGACCTCATTAAACTGTTTGAAAGCAAACATCATTATCCTATTTACAGATAAGGAAATGGGAGCTGGGAAAAATTATTTTCCCAGGGCCACACATGTACAATTGGGACAAACTGGAATTAAACCCGGGGCTCTTCGGATCTGAAGTCTATGTTCTTTCTGTTATGTCACATTTAATGCACTTCGTATTTCTAAAATAAAATTCTCCTTCCCCTATACCATATCCCTTTCCTGATTTCCCCATTTCTGCACTTGTTTACCCAGGTTCTAGGAGGCAGAGTTTGATCTTCTGCCAGGACTCCCACATCCCTCCGTTCCCAGCACCACTCTAAACTTCCGGTGCTCCTCTCACCTTGGCAGAGTTCCCATGGCTTCCCTCCTGGAACAGCAGCAGACATCCCTCTAAATTCATCCTCCATGAACAACTACATTAATCTTGTTTACACACATGCCATTTTATATGCCCACAGAATCCATTTCATTTTGCTAATAACTTTCAACAACTCAATTTTTTTCCTCCTATAAAACCGGGACAGGCAAACATTTTCTTTAAAGGGCCAGATGACAAGTATTTTAGGTTATATGGTTAAGCCACACAGTCTTTAGTGCTATACGCTCAACTCTGTTAATGTAGTGTAAATTCAGCCATGGACAATATATAAATGGATGGGCATCCTTCCAAAAAAAACTTCACTTGGAAAACAGGAGGTGGACTGGATTTTGGCAACCCCTGGTCCAGGAGAAATTGAAAATAAAAACTTTCACTTTTTCTCCATGGTCCTCTTTATTCCATTTCTTTCTCATCAGTATTACTCGTAAATAAAACATAAAATGCAGAAAATCAAAACTCTCATTGTCTTTCCTTACTCCATGCCTCTCTTCCAGGGTCAAACTTCATGAGGCAATTGTGTACAAAAAAATGTTTGTTTTTTCTCTGTTCACATCCCCACTCCTCCTAATGGCATTCTGCAGGCTTACGTGTTTACCCACCACTCATGCTTTAGTCACTGAGAATTTTGTAATTAGACAGAACTGGATTCATACACCACCAGCTCACAGCATTTTGTCAATATATTGAATATGTCTGTTTCCAAATTTCTTCTAGAATACAAATATCATTGCTACAATGAAGATTGAAATGAATAATTACATTAAATGTGAAAGTGCAAGGCAAAAGATGTATAGCAGGTGACAGTGAATGTGAGCCCCTTTCCTTTCCTCTCAAGTCATCAATAAACAAATCTAATTCACAGTTTAGGGGCTTTCTTGCACTCCATTTCTCTGATCCAAATTGTTGAACCTTCTTCACTTGAAATATTTCCGCCTCATCTTGCTGGGCTCTATCTTAGCCCTTCATTTTCTATCACTCTGTTCTACTTATATCCTCTTGGACAGTTCTCTGATGTTTATCTCTACATATCCTTCTGCCTGAAGTGGGTTTTCTGCTGAATTTTTCAGACCCAGCTCTGTCTTGACATATAGATAGTAGTCACCATCTCCCGGAAAGGCTTCTGTGATCATGTAATCCAAGTTATTCCTACCATTACTGTGTCTGTTACATCAACAGATTTTTTAACAGTCTGCATCAGTCTCTAACTGACCTTTCTTTTGGTTTTCATTTGCTACTCTCTTTATCATCTCCCTTCATAGAATGTAACCTTCAACCACCCATTCATCACTATTTCGTTAGCATTTAGAACAGTACCTGGTATGTAGCAGGTACTCCATAAACAAATTGAGCCAGGTGTGGTTGTGCATGCCTCAAATCACAGCAACTTGGGAGGCTGAGGCAGGAGGATCACATATTTAAGGCTAGCCTTAGCAATTTAGTGAGGCTCTAAGCAACTTAGCAAAACCCTGTCTCAAAATTTAAAAAAAAATAATAAAGGGCTTGGGATGTAACTCAGTGGTAGAGCACTCCTGGGTTCAATCCCCAGTACCAAATATGTGAGTATATTTGAATTCTGTGACCATCATGATATTCCCCAGGGTTCTGCCTTTAGTCCACATTTCTGCCCAATGTCTGAACACTCCCTGAGCAAAATCATGTAGCTCTAGAACTTCAAGTTTATAATCTATTCCAATCAGAAGCTGGTCTTTCTTCTTCTTCTCTTCTTTTCCTGAAGCTTAACTTCTGATCTGCCACCCTTTTCTTTTATCATTTTAATTTCCACATAGTTATATTTCTAAATTGTGCATCAGCATTCATAACATCTTGGATTGAAGCCTTCAGGAATTCCTCACTACCTGCAGAAAAAGACCAGCCTCCAGATCATGATGAACACGTGTGTTCCTCATCAAACCTCATAGTGTTCTCTCTCCCCAATTCTCAAATAATAGCTCAGTGAAGTTTGATTGAGTTCCATTTTGAATACAAAGATGGAAAAGACAGAGATCTTCCCTTTTTACCAAAGGAGGCTTTGTAGAAAAAAAAAATCATCCAAAGAGGCAAAAATCAAAGGAGAAGGGAATTTCTCCGTTGGGAGCCAATTTGTTTCCTAGACTGATATGAGGACTCGACATATACAATTTTTCATTCAATCATTATTGTAATAAAACTGGAATTATTTATCTTACGAAGAAACTAATGTATAAATTCTTTCAAATAAAAGATTTTTATTTGGGGCTGGGGATGTGGCTCAACTGGTAACGCGCTCGCCTGGAGTGCGTGTGGCCCAGGTTTGATCCTCAGCACCACATACCAACAAAGATGTTGTGTCTGCCGAGAACTAAAAAATAAATAAGAAAAGGAAAAAAAAAGATTTTTATTTGGTTAATTCACTTATGTTTGGCCAGCATTTTTGATGGTAGAAGGCATCCGGGAGATTGTCCATCAATATTTTTGCTAAGTAAAGTAGAGAAGCTAATTAATCTGTCACAGAAAGAAGATCAACAAGCAACATTTTAGAAAAGCAGGCATGTCTCAATACAAATCCTTTAATTTTTTAGCATCCAAGAGGGGTGGGGTTGTATATATATATTTACATAATCTTAACAGTACATCAGAGACCATGCAGGGTAGACTATCAGGAAGCATTCTTGAATAAATAATATCACAAGGTTCTTCAATATACAGAATAGATTATTAAAAGATACATTTTACAATACCATTTAAAATAGTCTTCCAAAATCATTAAATCAAGTAAAAGGACTTGTTAAATAGATACTATTCACATTTGCCCCATTGCATAAGTGATACTTTATGTATTCAAAGTTCAAACTAATCCATGTTCTCTATCTGACATTACTGTGTAACATGATATTTTGAGATAGACCTGACCCATATGTGTGTATTCCTTCTCTTCTACAGCTCAGGGTTATGTGCATGTATGATTTGGACAATTTTCATCACACTGAGCTAACTCATCTTAGTGGAGAGAAGCCAGATATCTATGTGGGTGTTCAATTTTCCTAGGTCATTCAAACCAAATTTTAGTGAAACTAGAATACTCTGCTGATATCCTTGTTACTTACATCAACTCTGTCTTAATGTATAATTCACTTTGTTTCTTTGTAAAAAGAAAAGTCATAGAGAAAAAAAAATTTAATTCAAAACATGAATTTTAATGTCAAGGACAAAAATGGTATTTAAGAAAGCCTTAAAAAGTTTTATGCATGTGCACAAAATACTATAACTCTCTTTCTCAAAACGCTATTAATGGAAGAATTAATTCTTGTCATAACTTCTGTGTGTGGGACACACAGTGATCACCACTTTTTGTGTCTGTGGTACTAGGGATTGAACCCAGGGCTTTGTGCATCCTGGGCTAGCACTCTTCTACTGAGCTACATCCCCAGTCCTCATAACTGTTTGTTTTTTTTTTTTAATTTTCATTTTTATCCTCCTTCCACTAATCCACTCCTAATAGCATCCAAGCTGTCTTGGGTTCATGATGCCACCTGGTGGCAGGAAACTGTTGGGCCAACTATCCTCCCCCATGGTCTTTTGATCTTTTTTGAAGAAATTTTGATCACTCTATTACCACTGTATTCCTTCTCTTCTACAGCTTAATTAACCTTGCCTTAAGTAATCTCTTTCTCAAACATGCTCAGACATCTTTTAAAAATGTTATCCTCTTGACCCTGGAATCGACTTAATTTCTTCAAAGTCCATGTATCTTTCTTCTTTTACTCTGTTGCAACTGTAAGTTGAAACAAAAATTTTGTAACCCATGACTAATTAATATATTAAGGGTGACAGTGATATAAATTTATCTGAAAAAAAGAAATATTTTTCTTAATCCGGAGATATATGTATTATGTATATGTATTATGTATTATGTATTATTGTTCTTAACAAAATTTATGACTTTTATTCAGACCTTTCTGCATCTCATTTAATTGTTTTCAGTAACTCTCAAAGAGCTGTCTCATTATTTTAAGGGCTGCATACTACTCCACTTTACAGTTGTGCTGGCGTGTATGGAACAAATTCCCTTATTGAAGGACATAAGGGTTTTGCTACTATAAAATATGCACCAAATAACACTGTACCACTTTTACAGTACTTATACAACAAATACCTAGAAATAAAATCCTTGAATCCTAAATATACCTGGAAAAAGTATTAACATTTTGAGGCTAAATAAAGATGACAAACCAGTGCCCTAAGTTTTATGATAATATCCAACACAACTTCTAGATGTGAAAAACCACTTTGATTTACACTCTCAGGTTTTCCTAATTGGACATTTTCTCAAAGATGGAAAAATGTGGCCTCCATTTCTAACCTTATATAAAAGTTATCTCTGTGTAAAAGCTTTTGGTGATTTAAGCAATTGATTTGGGGAAAGAATACTTTTATAAGATTCCTGCAGACATTTATTTCACTTAGTTATTAAACTACAAAATCTTATTAGTGCTGGATTTTAAAAGTATACTACTTAGAATTAATATGACTACAGCAGCTGTTGGTCATGCATAATGATAGTAATAAACTGTTAAGATGATGTCATCTATTCCATTATCTTCATTGCTTAATTAATTTAAGAGAAAAGTTAATAGGTACTATATCATATATTTACATTTTAAAACATAACCATTTTGACAAGCTATTTTATTGAGTCAGAAATTTATAGCTGAAATCAAGATTAAAGATATTTTAATTTCTCAGTATAGTCCTGCAGAAAGTGGGAACTAGAGAGAAGTGGGAACCACGGAGAGGAGATATTGTGTGCTAAGTTAATGTTCACAGTGTAAATAATGATATTGAAGATAACATGGGTTTTGTTTACATTATGCTAAATGTTTTATGTCTATTAGCTCAAATATTCCTCACAAAGGTCTTATTTAATAGAATCTGTCATTATCTATGGTTATTATTATTTAGTTGACCCGATGAGGGTAAGAAAAATTAAACATTTCATAATGCCAGGTTGCATTAAGTGATAAAAATAGAGATTGAATTCTGGTGGTTTAACAACACTGTTTATTAACTAAATCATTATATATATATATATATATATATATATATATATATATATATATATGTATATATTAGCTCTCAACATTATATAGCCATCCTCTCATGACTTAGGGGAATAGAAACTAAACTTGATGAAAGAGAATGAGGAAGATAAAAATCGGACTGAAAGTACCAAAAAATGAAACCACTGGTAGAACAGGAAGCAAGCTGTAGTGCAGTAAGAAAGTAGAAGTGTTTCAGGATTTCACTACATGCATTTTTTCAAAGTAGTTTTCGGCATGAGGTCCTTGAAGATCAGTGTCTACACAGCAGGAGGTAAGAAATTAATAAGCAAATGTATATACTAGATTCGGGGCTATTCTTCCCTTAAGTCTCTAAGCTCCAGCCTTTAAGATTTCAGGGTGATCAGTTTAAAAAGTGACAAGTTCAGAGTTTTGAGAGGAGAAACATTTCTTATAATGGCTGAGAACATGTCCTTTTGTGACTTTTTTTTTTCATTACCCTGCAAAGGTAGAAATATCACTACTCATATTCAATAAATATTCCTTTCCATTTCAAGTGTCCCATTATCAATGAGATGAATAGCAGAATGAAAAACTGACTGGAGCATTCATAACACAAACCCTTTGCACAATTTCGTGACTCTGTGTCATTGCATATACCCAACAAAAACCCCTGTAGTTACTACAGACTTGCCCTCCCAACTACACACCAGACATAGTAGTTAACCAAGCAGAAGAAAGCTCTTTCCCTTACTGGACTTACATCTAAAGTGGGAGAAAAAAATAGTATACAAAACACAAAAACACACATGGGTTTTCTGTGTGTGTGTGTGTGTGTGTGTGTGTGTGTGTGTGTATAATCAGTTATATAGCTGAAGAAAAAATAAATTAGGACACGTAAATAGATAGTCACGGACAAAATTTTAAATGAAATAGTCACCAGGCCCTTTCTGAGAAATTGATTTTTGAAGAAAGACCAGAAAGAGGTGATGGGATGGGTCATGTGGCTATTCAGGAGAAAAGCCTTCTAGGAAGAACAAATGTACAGGCACAGAGATGGAGCATGTCTAACATTTTCAAGGAAAATTGGGAGGGGGCAGTGCAGCTAAGTTGAGAGAAGGAGAGACAAGAGAGTGGGATAAACGATTAGAGTCAAAATACAGCATCCAATTTCAAAACCATTGAGGTCACTATAAGAACTTGGTTTTATCAATGAAGTAAAATCCAGAAAACCAGTGGGGAGATTAAATAAAGACAATGTCCAAGTAGTAAGAAAAGTAACAATTCTGATTGTGTTTCTATTGCATTAGTCTGAGGTGAGGGTGGAAGAAATTTAAATAGCTTCCAAAGGAGACTGAGAGATCTTCACCAAGACCAGTAATGGAATGAGTACCAATGACATGTATCGAAGGGAATATGGTGTTTTGCATTGAGTACCTGGTGAAGCTAGACTCTATTTTTTTCAAAATTTCCTGGCTTGTGTGACTGCTAGATTTGACCAAAAGAAAAATATGCATGAGATGTGCGAAGAAAAGTTGGAGCAGTTAATAATCATTGGTCTCTGAGGTCATCATGGTCAAATGCTGTGATAGGCAGCTACAGAGGTGGGTTCCAGCCTATCCTAATGCTTCACTGTGCATCCAGCATCATCCCGGCTACTAACCCTGTTATCCAGTGTTCACCAAGAACACTACCAAGTAGAACTATGAAACCAAGAAGTAAAAACTTATCAATTCATTGACAAATACATGAAAAATTGTTCATCTTCTCTGGTAATTAGAGAAATGCAAATCAAAACTAATATGTAATCTCACTCCAGTCAGAATGGCAATTATCAAGAATATAAGCAACAATAAATGTTGGCAAGGATGTGGGGAAAAAAGGTACATTCATACATTGCTGGTGGCACTGCAAACTGGTGCAACCACTCTGGAAAGTAGTATGCAGATTCCTTAGAAAACTTGGAATGGAACTGCTATTTGACCCTGCTATCCCGCTCCTCGGTCTTTACCCAAAGGACTTAAATTCAGCATACTAGAGTGACATAGCCACATCAATGATTATAGAAGCTCAATTCACAATAGCTAAACTGTGGAAACAATTTAGATGTCCTTCAATAGATGAATGGATAAAAAAACATGATATATATGCACAATGGAATATTACTCAGCATTAAAAGAGAATAAGACTATGGCATTTGCAGGTAAATGGATAGAGTTGGAGAATATCAGGCTAAGTTTAGTAAGCCAATCCCAAAAAAAACAAAAGCTGAATGTTCTCTCTGATAAGTTGATGCTGATCCATAATGGTGGGTGGGTGGGGTATGGGAAGAATGGAGGACTGTGATTGGGCAAAGGGGAGGGTAAAGAGGGGAGGGACCATGGGGGCAGGAAAGATGGTGGAATGAGATGGACATCATTACCCTAGGTACATGTATGACTGCACATATGGTGTGACTCTACATTATGTGGAAACAGAGACATGAAAAGTTGTGCTCCATTTGTGTACAATGAATCAAAACACATTCTGCTGTCATATACACCTAATTAGAACAAATTAATTAATTTTAAAAAAGTAGTAACTTATGAGACAACAGTTTTCTACAGATTCCCACATGTGCTTCTCTTGGCAGCCCTTCATGATACCAGGAAGTGGATGGTTTTCTGCTTTCTTTTCTGATGATCCTAGTATCATGTCTTGTCTTCTCTTCCACTGTTCCTTCCACAACTGTGTAAGGTCTGATTTCTACAATAAATTCTTTATACCATCACACTCATCTGTCCTGCCTGGAACAATTCACATACAGGAAAACATCCCTTTGCTTTAACGTTTTGATAAAATGACAAACATTGGCAAGCTTCAGAAAAATAAACTTATATCCTTTGTAGGACGTGCTGGCTCAGTCCAATAATGTTTTGAGATGTTTTCAAGGAGGCTTTTGGAGCAGACGGAATGTGGTTTTACAGCTTGATCCAAGGTTTATGAATAACACTTAATCCCAACTTCTGCTTCCGAATGCTGTCAATTTGGAAAATGAGAGCAGATGTTGACAGAGATATATTTGCCAGTCTGATGCCTCAGCAAACACCCTCTGAAGGAAAGACATTGTGAGACTAGACTGAATAAATATCCTCTTTTAAATTTATTTTGCCCATCCGTTTAGCAGCATCCCCTAAAGATGACATCTGTAAGATGATGAATACAAAGAGATGTTGTCATTAAAACTCAGCAAAGTTTCCATACTTTAATATCTCAGCTTCAAACATAAGAAATTCACATTAAAGAGAATATTTCTGCATGTTTCAGTTTGAAATGTAAATGAATGCCTACTTTATTCATCAGTGATTCCTGACTTAAGAGTTTCTCCTTCCTAAATGTATTGAGTACATTCTAGTCGCAGTTCAAAGAGCTAATAACTGGTATGTTTGAGTAAAAGATAAAGAGATACTCTTTGGAGAAAAAAAAAAAAAACTTGTAAGGAATTCCCTTGTTTTTTTGTTCATGCAAAACTCTCATTTTATATGAATTTACATTGTTCTCTACAATCTAGTATTAGGATTTTGTGAAATACAAATTGCCTCTAGAATAGTAGTGGAAGTCTTCAGCAAAGTAAAGATAATAATAATAGAAAAGACCTTATTCAACACTATTGTTGAAAATCAGCAATTATTTATTGAGCTTATATATGTCAGTGATTCCCTGTTACATTGTTTTATTTAAACCTCCTTATGATTCTGAGGGGTTGGATTTACAGAAAATGGAGACTCCAAATGGTTAAATAATTTGCCACCTTTTCGGAGCCAATAAATGGCAGAGTGACTTTTGTGTATGGAGTAGTAGAGTGTTCCTTCTTTCAAATTCTGGAATGTTAGCTAAGGAAATAATAATATTTAGCTTCAATATTTTA
Organism: Spermophilus citellus; assembly: GCF_964194105.1. Lineage (NCBI taxonomy): Eukaryota > Metazoa > Chordata > Mammalia > Rodentia > Sciuridae > Spermophilus > Spermophilus citellus. Next base: position 66,931,747 of record NC_138192.1, read on the forward strand.
TATATTTCTCACTTAACCCTTACTAAAGAGGTATTAATTTCCATACCACCAATTATATAGCCAATGACATGAACCTTTAAAAATTAACTTCCTTTTATTTTTTTTTTATAAATTTATATAAATTGGCATCCTAATTCCATTAAGTAGTAGAAAGAGCTTAGGCCTGAGGACTCCACATTCACCACTTACAAACTTGGCAATTCTGGGCAAAGGACTCTCTGAACTTCATTGTCATCGTGCACAAAAATAGCATGATTTGCTTTACATTCAGGAATGCACTGAGGATCAACTGCAACAAGACATTCAATACGAGTTGGATTCACTTCCTTTCCTAAAGACCATAGAAGGTAGGTTTACCTTGGATACATTAGTGTTCTGGATAATTTTAGCAAGTACTTAAGGGTAAAAGGACTCTCTGACAAACTCCCATGTCACTGTTACATTTCATAAGCTTTTAATTTGGAATATATTTATGTCTGAACCAGTGAGAATTATAATGCTTCTTCAGAAATCTCCACAACAATTATGGGGATGAAGGAGAGATGAGGGAAGAGAAGAGGTGAGCTTTTTTGGGAAGAGACACAATCCTATAGATGTCTGAACACTGAAGTTCTCAAACAGTACCAGCGGGCATCGTCCCAGTAAGGTTGGAACCTATTATCCAAGGATAGGTCTGTATTACTTGCGTAATTTCACTGTTTAGAAATTCCCCTAAAATGTTGTCATTCATACACATATCTCATTTTTAAAATAAAATATCAGTTTAACATTGGATAAACTAAGAAACACTTGCTTTTTGGCTGCTAGGGGTCATATTAAATTAAAGATGAATATGCTACTGAGCATGGTCTCTTCTTCAGATTGATAGACTTAAATGTATAACATTTTAATAAAGCCCTTTTCTATTCATTTTTTGCTATTCTGACCTTATAGCTCTTGTTTTTTTATGTTAGTGTTTCATATACAATGACTACGTAGTAATCTCAACAGTTTTTCAACATTTCACTGACTGTACTCATGATCATAGTTTACTACTCTTTAGATGTCCTGACTATCGGGCTTTTTGCACTTGCTCAAATCTAATTAGCTTCAAACATTAAGTGACTGAGTTAAAAATAAAAGCTTTCTGTATTTTGATTGTATTTTTCTGGCTTTCATTCCTACTCCTTATTCAGGAAATATGAGGAATGTTTTGTGGGTGGGGTGGGGTTTATTGTTTGTTTTCTTTGGTTGGCTATTTGGGTTGTACTGGTTTCTTAGGAGAACTGTTTTGAGAAAGAATCTAAGACCAGTTCTACTTAGAACCTCCAGAGAAAGAACACTGGGGTGTGTTGGCATCATTATCGTTCAACTGTTAGTTTTCCAATGACTTAATGAACTCTGACTTTTTTTTTTTTTGAAGATATATATTTTTTTATTTATTCAGCTCATGATTTGAACAACCTCCCTTAAATCTGTCTTTTTTTTTTAATTATTTTATTGTTGGTTGTTCATAACATTACATAGTTCTTAACATACCATATTTCACAGATTGATTCTGAACTCTGACTTTTAATGGTTGTGACAGTGTGGTTTAGAACATGTCATGTGAGCCTATGTTCACTGAGCACTTACTATGGGCCAGGTGCTATGCTATGAGCTTTACGCTTATCAGCCCCATCTTACCATAACTCCCTTACACAGACACAGTTACTTGCATTCTACAAACAAGTAAAACAGACCCAGAAGTAAGTTATTTTTCTAAGGGTGCAAAGTGAAGCAGTCACTAAGCTAGAAACTGGAACCTATAAGTAACTGTGTAACTGTCACAGTGTTTCTATTAGAAACAAAGCAAGCTGAAAACCCACAAGGATTTTTAGACTCTGTTTGAATAAATACTTGTATAAAACCATTGAAAATGTTTGAAAAGTTTAAAGGTCTTTAAAATAAAGTACTTTTAAGTTATGTTTTCAGTTTAATTTAAAAATTATAAATACAAGTTACTCTTGAATATGAAACACTTGAACTTAACATGACTTTTGTTAATTGGAATTATTTAGATTTTCAGCTTTTTAAGCAGCATTATCTTAAACAAAATCATCAAAATAATGGACTATAAATTTCCAGAACTTGTATCCTCATAAAACATCTTTTTAACAACTAGGCACTACTAAAATTTCTTCATAAAAGTTAATAAACTCAGTCAAAAGTTCCCAGTACTTAAGTGGTGAAGGGTTTCCCTGATAGAAGACAATCTGGAAGTAAAGGAAATGGTGATTAGTTCTTCAAATGCATATTAAAAAAAAGCAAGGCCACAAGGATCACAAAAAGTCAGGAAATAAAAACATCATCAAATTAATAATTAAAAAATAAAACACCAGTAAGCAGTACCAGATATAGAGATCTACAAATTCCTGACAAATAATTCAAAATGATTACTTTAAAAAACAACACAAAATTGGGAAAATGATACATGAACAAAATGACAAAGTCAACATAGAAATAGAAACCACTTTATTAAACAAAACAGAAATTTTGGAGCTAAGAAACACAATAACTGAGCTGAAAAATTCCATAGAGTGCTTCATCAGCAAACTTGATTAAGCAGAAGACTTAGAAATTTCAAAGATTGGTAATTACATATTAGCCAGATAGAGGAGCAAAAGGAAAATAAGGGAAAAGCTGAAGAACTATGAGATTAATAGGACATTTATGCAACCAATTTAAGCATTATAGCAATATAAGAAGGAGCAGAGAAAGAAAAATTGGCAGATGGTTTATTGGAAGAAACAGTGGCAATAAACTTTCTGAATCTCAAGATGAACAGCTATATTAATGAAGCAGAGACAAATCTTAAATAGATTAAATTAATGAGACCATAACCAATAAACATTATGATCACATTCTCAGAAGTCAAAGACTGAGAATGTTTAAAACTTCAAAATACATGAAACAAAACTTACATAGGAAGGCCTGAATAAAATTTTTAGTACATTTTTCAGCTGAAACATTGTAGGCAAGGAAGAAGCAGGATGATATGTGTTGAAAGAAAAAAATTGACAACACAAACTGGTATACTTGACAAAGTGTTCTACAGAGAGAAGAGAGAGAGAGAGAGAGAGAGAGAGAGAGAGAGAGAGAGAGAGAGAGAGACTTTCATAAACAAAACCTGGGAGTTCATTAGGACCAGACTTGCCTTAAAAGAAATGCTAAAGAAATTGTTTTGAATATTTATTTTTAAAAGTAAGTGAACATAATACCTTTATTTTATTTATTTTTATGAGGATCAAACCTAGGGCCTCGAACATGCTGGACAAGCGCTCTACTGCTGAGCCCCAGCCCCAGCCAACTAAAGGGAATTCTTAAAATTGAAACAAAAGCAAACTAACATGAAAATATAAAAATCACTGTAAAGATAATAATATAGCTATATTCAGAATATTCTAATACCATAAAGGTTGTGTATAGATCAATTTTTACTTCAGTACAAAAGTTAGAGTATTGAAAATACCACATCTAAAGTAATTCATTAATGGATACACAATATAAAAAGATGTAAACTGTCACATCAATAACATGAAATGTGTAAGGAGAAAAAGTTATAGCCTGAAATCTATACATAAAGTGAAAGTTAAGTTAGTAACTTAACACAACATGTTATAAATGAGAGATGTTTTATGTAAACTTAATGATAATCACAAAGAAAGAAAACAGAGTAGATTCACAAAAGGTGAAGAGAAAAGAATTAGAGTATAGCACTACATCCCCCACATACACATACATACAAAAAGAATAAATAAAAAAAGAGAAGATGGCAAGAAAGGAAAAACACACAAAGCAGTCAACAATAAAATATGAAATGACAATGATGAATACTTAGCTATAAATAATTCATTTATATGTAAGTGAACAGAATTTTTAATCTAAAGATATAGAAAGGGGCTGTATGGACGTATGGGTTTAATAAGTTTTTGGTTATTTTTATCTCTTCTAATTAGTTATCCATGACAGTAGAATTAACTTTGACACAAACATAAATGATTGTAACTTCTAATTCTTTTGGTTGTACATGATTTAGAGTTACACAGGTCATGTGATCATATATGCACATAGGGTAATAATGTCTGATTCATTCTACTATCCTTCCTACCTGCAGACCCCCTCCCTTCACTCCTCTCTGTTTACTCCAAAGTATCTCTATTTTTCCCTAGCTTTCCTCCATCCCCTTATTGTGAATTAGCATCTACATATCAGAGAAAAGATTCAGTGTTTGGTTCTTTGGGATTGGCTTATTTTGCTTAGCATGATATTCTCCAACTCTGTCCATTTACTGGCAAATGCCATAATTTCATTCTTCTCTAAGGCTGAGTAATATTCCATTGTGTATATACACCATGTTTCTTTATCCATTCATCTGCTGTAGGACACCTAGGTTGGGTCCGTAGTTTGTAGTTTAGCTATTGTTAACTGAGCTGCTATAAACGTTGATGTGTCTGCATCATTGTAGTACGTTGATTTTTAATGACCTAACTTTTGTCCATAAGATATTTTGGATTTAAGGGCACATTTAGGTTGAAAATGAAGTAAAAATATATTCTACACCAATGGTAACCTAAACAGAGCATAATGCTTATCTTTACATCAGAAAAAAAATATTGACTTTAAGTCTCAAACTATCTGTCACAAGAGACAAGGTCATTATATAATGATAAAGAGATCAATTCCTCAAAAGAGTATAAATATTATAAAGATATATGATGCCAACTTTGGGCTACCTAAGTAGATAAAATTAATTTTAACAGATCTGAATGAAGAATTGGATAACATAAAAACAGCAGTGAACTTCAATACCCCACATTCAACAATGAACAGTCCATCCAGACAAAAATCTAGTAAATACTGAACTGAAACTATAGTGCAGATTAAATGGATCCACCATATATACACAAAATATTCCAAAAACAACAGCAAAATACATATTATTCTCAAGTGCATTTGAAACATTCTCTGGAATAGATTTAAATATTCAGTAACAAAACAAAACTTCACAAATTTAAGCAGGTTTAATCTTATCAAGTATCTTCTGACAACACTGATACAAAACTAGAAATCAGTAACAGGAATAAATTTGGAAAATCAACAATTATGTGGGAATTAAGCAGCATACTCCGAAACTGAAAATTATTCAAGAAAAAAACAGAAGAGAAATTATGTTGAGAAAAAAAATGGAAACAAAAGTACCAAACTTATGGATGTAAGTTCTTAGAAGAAAGTTTATAGCAATGAACACCTACATGAAAGAAAAATAATGATGTTATATAAACAACCTAAATTTATACCTGAAGGAACTATTAAAGAATAAATAAAACCCAATGTTTATAGAGGGAAGAAAATAAGAAAAACAGTAGAGCAGAAATAAAGGCTAGAAAAACAATAGAAAAATCAGTGAAACTAAGAGTTGGCCTTTTCAAAAGAATTGAGAAAGCTTTAACTGAATCAACTAAGAAAAGAACAAATTGATAAAATAAAAAATGTAAGAAGTAATATTCACAAGTGATATAAAAATACAAAGGATCAAGGGAGGTTATAATTAATAATCGCATGTTACAAACTGAATAAGTTATAAGAAGTGGATAAATCCTGGAAATCTACTAAGACTGAATCATGAAGAAACAGACAATCTGCATAGACCAGTAATAAGGAGGTTTAAGGTGTAATAAAAAAATCGAACATCAAAGATAAGCACAGGTAGTAATGGCAACTAGTAAATTCTACCAAACATTTGAAAAAGAATTAAAACAAATACTTTTTAAAGTTTTCCAAAATATTCAAGAGGAGGTAATATCTCCAAACACATTATAAAAGATCAGTACTGCCATATCAGAACCCAAACAAGAACACTACAGGAAAAAATTACAATGAAATCTCTTATGAACATAGATTCAAATATCCTCAAAAATACTAGCAAAATAAGTTAAACAACACATCAAAAGTATCTGCAGTATTGGAAAGTGAGATTTATCCCTGTAATGCAAGCATGGTTCAACATGCACTAATCAAGACGTGAAATGTTGCATTAACAGAATGAGGACTAAAAAATATGGTATTTTTAATAGATGAGTAAAAACAGCCTGGAGAACATCCTTTGGATGACGCTTAGCATAATGCAAATGTGAAAATTTAATAAATAACTATTTCCATGCACTAGCTACTGAAGGGTACCTGTAAGAGCCTCAATAAAACAGGCTATGCTCATGTTTATTTCATAACCACCACACCGGTCTTTTCCGAAACATGTTTTCCTTAATCTGGTTTTACTTTTAAATTCGGAATCACTTTGTGGGTAGCACTGTAGCAGTATAAAACGGCTCAGAAAACACTCCCTCCTCTGATCAGATGTAACTTCATTGCAATGATGTTGGTAGCCATCCATATGTGAAACTCCTTATAAGAAGTGTCACATGGACACAGAGATATTTAAGTGTAGGTCCACCTAGTAGGATTATGATCTAGTTGAAGGACAATGGGACAATATGACAACTTCATAATTCAAACCACTTAAGTGCCAACAACTAACACAGATGTATCATATCTCATATATCCATTTGTGCAAAAACACTTGTCTCAGTAATTAGCAATAGGTATGCTGCAGGTGGCACCACTTTTCCCTCCTAACAAATGATTCCATTCACCCTACACAACTATTCAACAGTAACTGTCTTATTGTTCCTTCTTTCCTCTCTTATGCATAAATTCTTTACTATGATTAAATACTTGAGTCAATTGCCCATATGAGAAAAGAGAGTTTCAGAAAGGTTTTACATGGTTGCTTGCTTGAATTTGCCCTATTAATTAGGCTTATTAAACCAACTTTTATTATAACATTTATATGTTCCTATTATTAATATATAATAATGCCTAAACTCAAACTATAATATAGTGTAGGTTCTAAAAGAATTTGATGTGGAAAAATGACCTTATTAAAATTCATAAAAACATTAATTTTATTTCTTGATATCCTCCAGTTTTAATAGTTTTTAAAGTCCTGATTCATGACCTTGAATAAAATATACATCAGAGTTAGTGAAATTACACTATGTATTTTTTTTCTTTTTAATTGTTCATTGCATTCTCAACTATTTTGCCCAGTTGGAGAGAAATTAAGAACATGCTTTGGTTTTTAATATCATTAAAGTGAATGAGTAACCACAAAATCTGACTTCTCAATGTATTCATTCCACAGATACAAAGGGACTAATTAATTAGTTGTAGATTAAGATTTGCCTTGCATGTTATCAATGATTTAATATTCTATGATTCAGTAACAAGGTAATACAATTAATTTCTATTAAAACATTGATATCATTACAAAATTCAGTGGAATAAAATTGGAATAAAATTGTTTCAAACTTTATCCTTTCAGAAGCTTCTGATGGTGAATGGGGAGAGAAGGGATAAGGAAGGCGGGATAAGTAACAAATGAGGAATCTGACTACATTGGTGGCATCATTCAGATTTCTTTGTTCCAGGGACACTCTTTGTAAAGGATATCCAAGTTCAATGGCACTCCTCTAACTAAAATGAGGGGAAGTCTGACCTGGGACAACCTACCTATATGTCCCTAGCAGCTTCTGGATCCATACTTTACTCCACATTCCCAAATCTAGCAAGAGAATGGCAAAGGACCTCTAAAGGAGATGCTTGCCTCCATTCAGCTTCCGACATTGAGTGCTCTTCTGTTCACACTGAGAGGCATCGTGAAAACTTCTCTGTAAAGAGAGCATTTCTCTTCATCTTATCTTGAGCTACAACCAGAATAGTAGGGTACATCTGTGGGATTCAAAACAAAATTTAAGATAACCATGAACTCCTTTCTCAGACTGGTTCCATTTACACAGTCAGAGAGAAAGCATCTTGTGTCCTTCCTGTGAGCAAATCTAAGAGCACAGGGGTGTGGATATGCTCTGTGCCTATGTGCACAGAGTCATAGGCAGATGTTGGATTTTTTTTTTCCTATGAAGTGAAAAGAAGTAGAAAATGGGAAGAATAGCTCAGGGTTAAGAATGCCACCTCAAAATGTAAATCTGAATACAAGCAAAATCAGGCCCAAAGAAAAAACAGAGAGGAAAAAGTGAAATTCTAGAATGTTTTTTATACCAATAATATCTATGTTTTACTTAAGTGAAAAGTCATTTACACACACCATAAATGATCACTAAGAGTGAACAAGGGCACTAGAATCAGAAAGTCCTGTATCTGATCTCATTTCCATCATTGAGTAGCTGCATGACATTGGAAAATGTTTTAGTCTTTTTCCTTTCTTGCTTGCTTTCTTTTTACTCTCCCCTCCTTTCCTTCTTTTTTTTCTTACTCTGTTCCTTCCTTCCTTTTGTCCTTCCTCCCTCTCTCTCTCTTGTGCTATTGGGTATCCAATACAGTCTTATTGAACATGCTATGCTAGTACTCTACCTCTGAGCTCGGCCTCTGGCCAGAGTTAGTTTTTCTAAACCTCATTTTTCTTATCTGTAAAATAGGTATAACAATCTGGATTCCAAAAACTTTTGAGAAAACTGAATATGATAACATACAGAAGGGCCAGGACGAAATCTAGCATTTCAACAGCTGCTGTCCAACACTGTTTGACAAAAACTTCCCATTGAAACTAAGGGAGCCCGAGTCACTCTTATGAAGAGAGATGCTCAACTGTCTGCCTCCGGAAAGCTCAGTGGGCTTCAGTACGCCATTAAAAATATCAACATTAGAAGTTCTCTCTTTCTGTGATATGGTTGGTATAAATTGTTCTATGGCCGTGTACTATCCACCTTGTCTTAGATAATGCAAATTCATGGTATGATGACACACTCTTTATTAGGAATATATTTCAGAGGGCAGGTGCTATCTGTGGTTTCTTATCAATAACAGATATATAGAACATCTTTTGTGTTATGCTTAGCATGGTGCATATGCAAAAAATTAATGAATCACAGTTTCCATGCACTAGCAACTGCAGGCTACCAGTAAGAGCAGAAGCTTCAATGAAGCAGGCTGTGTTTGTGACTGCTTGAGAGCCATCACTTGGGGGACATTTTCTGAAAACCTGTTTTGCTTAATTTTGTTTCATTTTTAAATTATGAATCACTTTTATATATCATTGCAGCAGTAAAGAAGTACTCAAACACATCTCTTCTGACATGATTCAACTTTATTCCAATTTTGTAGGTCTCCATGTGTAAAGCTCTGAGATAAGTGCCATAAGGACAGATAAGATACTGAGATGCAGGTCTAGCTGGATGGATGGTGGGGCAATAAGACAATTATATAACTCACTCTGATACAGGATATATTATAGTAAATTCCTCATCTATTAAAACTATAGGAGTTCAACCAATTCTTGTCTCTCTGTCACCTGTCACCAACAACTGAAGTTGTTTGCTATGAGGTTGAGTTTGATCTCAGAAATACTCTAAATATGATGCTTTGTTAAGTCAGTAATGTATTATTAGAGCTGGTAATCTATTTAGTTCCCTTGGATTATAATGTTGGTGACTCTTACTGAAAAACATAGTTACAGGGGAAAACTGATCCATTCTCTAATATCTCTTATGGTGCCAATACTTCTTATTTTAACAGAGAAATCTAACATACTCAATAGAAAACAAGGGTTGTCACTTGGATAAAGAAGTCCCATGTCTTCAGAGATTATTACAAATGTGTGTAATGGACTGAACATGAAAATAAGAACTGGTTGGCCTGGGGCTATATCTGAACACTGAACTCAGATTTTAAAAAGAAAGAACAACAAAAATACCACAGTGAAGGAATCTGTACTATTTTTGGCCCATGAACATGGTTTTCAAACCCCTGATCCGTGACCCATGAGGGAATGAATTTGTCTATGATGAGTTTTTCTGATAGTGTTGAGTGGCAGTGACCTTGGAAGCCATAGGCACCAGAATGAAATTCCCCTTGCTGCCCTGGGCAGGCCTGAGTACAGTTAGGCTCATGAGTAGTCCAACACAAATACCTGGAATCTCAGCAAAGTTTGGAGGGAGAGAGTGTGAATTCACACAAATTAGTCAAGCACATAACATTAAGGAAGTGGAATACCAAATTACCTGCCCATAATGAGTTAGAAAAAAGTCTAACTGATCTCTTTTCACACTAGCTAAAATTACAGAAAGTGTAGATAGTGACAAGAATAATAGTATCTTTAATATGAGTTCAAGGCATTTTAAGAGAAATATAAACTTACCTGCTTTCAGTACATGAAAATTAAAGGTAAAAATTTAAATCCCACTGTGTTCCATATATTCTCTGTATAAGTCAATGGTTTTAATTTATAAAACTCTCCTATTTTCATTAGTAGAAAGATTTTAATAAGAAAACAAAAATGGTTGATCCTAAAACTTTTTAAAATTTATAATTTTTTTCCTTGTTCATTTGCTGTGGCAGAGATTCGCTAAAAAAATTGTGGAGTTGATATTTCTGAAAAAAAATTCAAGCAATAAAATTTTTGCCAAAGCCTTGCTGTATTATAATTACTATTATAAGGGTAGGACTTTTAAAGAGACAGATATGAATTATAGAAAATGCTACACAGGTGTTTTGTAACCTCCAATGTATATACTCTACATTGTGTGATAATCTTGAATAAGCTTTTGTGATTCATCTTCCAGGAACTGTATGGTTGCCCTCATTCAGGAATATAAGGAAAAATCATAGTCCAAATGCATTATAGATGAAATTTTGTCTCAAACTAAAATAGCCATATATATTGACCTCTGTCAGTGTTTGATTTTGTCATTTCCTAAAATAATAAGTAATATGATCAAAACTATTTTTCAAAACGTTTCCTAAAATATTGCATTAAAATTATGCCATTTTCATAGTGGGATAGGGAGGGGGAACGTGGGAGGAATAAACGAACTCTATAGGGCAGAGGGGTGAGGGGGAAGGGAGGGGACATGGGGTTAGAAATGATGGTGGGACGTGATGGATATTATTACCAAAATTTATGTATGAAGACATAAATTGGTGTGACTATACTTTGGGCACAACCAGAAATATGAAAAATTGTGCTCTGCTCTATATGACTAATAAGAATTGTAATGCATTCTGCTGTCATATACAAATAAAAATTAACAAAATTATGCCATTCTGAATATTCTGAAATAGAAAAAAAGTTCTATAGGCTGTGCTGAGGGAACATTTTTCCCAGGCAATATTTGCACTAATTATTTTCCTTATCAAGTATCTAATGTGGGGTAGGCTCCACACTGTGAGTGAAAGTGGCTTCCACCCATAAGGAACTCAAAATTCAATAAGGAGGTAGATAGGTCAACAGTAATCATGTTGTTGTGCAAGACCAGAACCACAGTTTCACCTAAAACACCACACACCTAACATTCACTACTCACAGGGCCACCCTAGAAATCCAACTCTGATTGACTGTTTAGGATCAATACTGATATATTCTTGGTTGCTTTTTTCATACTAAAAAAAAAAAAAAAAAAAAAAAATTCTGGCCTCTAAGCAACAATGGAGGTCCTGTATCTTAAACTTTAGCCAGAAAAGAGAGTAATTACTATCTTTAATTCAGCAAAAATACGACTGAAGAAAGTGGGAAAAGCAGACGATATTTCAAAAGTTGTTCTTGCTAGAAATTCTCAGTTTTATCCCTAAACTGTAACAGCGAATTGATTTTTTTTTAATGTTTTGTGATTGATTTTCATTGTTGGACCCTGTAAAAAATGAGCTACCTCGCGAGGTTTGCTGTTGGGGTGTATTTGAGTAGAGTTAGTTACATGTCTATCAACAAAGACCCCCTGTGTGAAGTCCCACTTGAGAAGTATCCCTTATTTTTTAAGTACTAAAGAAAGCTTTGCTTCCCTTGAGAAACAGATGTTTTCTCCTTTTCAGCTGGCACTTTCTACATTTTCCTTAAGCTGTCAAGAAATTCACTGCCAAATTCAATGCTCAGATATAGCAATTGTGAGGTCTGAATGGTCTATACATTGTGTTTAATGTTTCCTTCATAAATTTTTTATTTAATTTACATTTATTCTTGTTTTAATTTTTGGAGAAAAAAAATTACTATTGAATTGAATAAATCTTTGCTACAGCAGTTATGTATGCCTTGTGAAATGACATGCAGCATAGGTAATGATCAGGTAATACTCTTAAAGATGAAGTTGACAGTGAGACTATCAATCATTACAACTCAGATATTAAATACTCAGAAGACTTTTTATGTGGTATTATAAGTAATTATAAACAAGCTTTCCTATTTCTTGAAATTGTTCTGTTCAAAGTTACCTAATATTCACAAAATTAGACTTCAAGTAAAATCAAATTTAAGAATATGTAAATGATTAAATCCTTCTTTGGAACATTTTTGACTTAAAGTATGCCAATTTGAGAAATGTTTTAACCAATTTGAGAATCATAGCAAAACACAGGTGAAACTGGAACAAATTCCTATCAGACAAGAGGATGTTTTCATTATTGGTAAAACAATTTGTCTGCCTGATTCTTATTTCAAAGCCTTAGAAAGTCCAAAGCTTCATCATTTATACATTTTTCCTTCTGTATATCAATTCTACTAGGACTTATCTAAGTGTAAGAAAGGAGATTTTCCATTATAATATAAAATATTCTGTTTTGAAATTCTCCCCTCCCCTCTCTCACTCTCTCTCAGTTAATAACTATTCAGAATGAGGAGAAACAATCCAAACACTTTGAATCAGAATAAAATATAACCATAAGCATTACACTCTAAGAGAAATAGATCTCTTATTATTGTGCCACAACAACAAGCAATGGCCACCCCAGCCTGGAAACCTCGGGACATCCACTGAGTCTTCTGAAAAGAAGGACCCATGCTGACAAAACTTAAAACCATTTAGAAAGATGACCATGTGCAAATATGTAAGTAAATAGCTTGTTTTTCTACAAGATCATTTTACTGAAAATCATTTAACATGTTAATACTTTAAAAAATTGGACATACTATTATTCATGTTAATTTGCTCATCATCTTAGACTTACAAACTTTGGTGAATGTATTTTAATTCTAGAACACCTAAAGTCCTAATTCCTAATTCTCCATTAAGTGCCCTTGGAAGCACTTAGATCTCTTGTCACAGAAAAAATACTATTTCTCTATTATTTACTTATAATAGAATAGTGTATTACTAGGTCAAATTACTATGTAAATTACTAAATTTTAGAAGGCATTACTCATGTACATGAACAAGAACATCCCTTCTTCATATTAATAAAGGGAAAATCTTCTATGGTTTATATTATTCCTTGTGATTTTGATGATAAAACACCATAACCATCAATATTGATAGGAATGATTGACTCTAAAGTGCTTGACTTTTGATAAATTCATGATGTTCAATGCTCCTTGCAGATCTATCTTTTGAGAAGGAAAAGTAACCTTATGTTGCTATATTCTTGTTCTGCTTATTTTTCCATTTTTTTGTTAGATTTCAGGAGGTAATGTTTGGAAAGCAGACTAAGGTAAAAATAGTTGGCAGAACACTAACAAAATTCCTATTAAAATTAAATTTCCTATTAAAATCCCAATGACATTCTTCATAGAAATAGAAAAAGCAATCATGAAATTAATTTGTAAAAATGACCCAGAATAGCTAAAGCAATCCTTAACAAGAAGAGTGAAGCAGGAGGCTTCACAATACCAGAGCTTAAACTATACTACAGAGCCATGGTAATAAAAACAGCAAGATGTTGGCACCAAAACAGACATACAGACCAATAGTAGAGAAGAGAAGACACAGAGACAAATCCTCATAGATATATTTACCTCATAGTAGAAAAAATTGTCAAAAACACTCATTGGAAAAAGGGTAGCCTCTTCAACAAATGCTGCTGGGAAAAATGAAAATCTATATGCAGCAAAATAAAATTAAACCCCTATCTCTCACCCTGCACAAAACTCAAAGTAGATCAAAGACTGAAGCACTAGAACATAAACCCTGTGCCTAATAGAAGAAAAAGTAGACCCCAATATTCACCATGTCAGCTTAGGAACTAACTTCCTTAACAAGACTCCTAAAGCACAAGAAATAAAATCCAGAATCAATAAATGAATGAATCCAAACTAAAAAGCTTCTTCTCAGCAAAGGAAACAATAACTATAGAATAAGAGAAAATCTTTACTACAAATACCTCAAATACAGCATTAATCTCCAGGATATACAAAGAGCTCAAAAAACTTAACAACCCCCCAAAAAATTAAAAAAAAAAATAACACAATCAATAAATGGGCTAAGGAACTAAACAGACTCTTCACAGAAGAAGAAATACAATCAACAAATATATGGAAAACTGTTCAACATCTCTAGCAATTAGAAAAATGCAAATTAAAACTAAGATTTCATCTCATTCCAGTCAGAATGGCAATTATCAAAAAACACAAGCAATAATAAATGTTGGTGAGGATGTGAGGAAAAAGGAACACTCATACATTGTTGGTGGGACTGCAAATTGGTGTGACCACTATAGAAAGCAGTGTGGAGATTCCTCAGAAAACTTGGAATGGAATCACCATTTGACCCAGTTATCTAACTCCTAGATTTATATCCAAAGGACTTGAAATCAGCATACTACAGTGAAGCAGCCACATCAATGTTTATAGCCCCTCAATTAACAATAGCTAAACTATGCAATCAACTTAGGTGCCCTGCAATAAATGAATGGATAAAGAAAATATGGTGTATATACACAATGGAATATTACCCAGTCTTTGAGAAGAATGAAATTGTGCATTTGCCAGTAAATGGATGGAGCTGGAGAATAACATGCTAAGCAAAATAAGCCAATTTCAAAAACCCAAAGGCTGAATGTTTCCTCTGATATGTGGATCTAACTAAGGGGGAGAGGCTAGGAAAAAATAGAGTTACTTTGGATTTTGCAGAATGGGAGGGGGCATGTGAGTCGGAAGGATAGTAGAATGAATCAGACACAATTACACTATGTGCATATATGACTAGATGACCAATGTGATTCTACATCATGTACAATGAGAAGAATAAGAAATAATACTCCATTTATGTATGATGTGTCAGAATGCATTCTACTGTCATGTATAACTAATTAGAACAAATATAAAACAATGGGATTTTAATAATGGTGTCCCAGAGTTTTCTGATGCCAGAGACAATGTGATAACATCGAGGCAAGAGACCTGGCCCTCCCTCCTACCCTGGGGCTCTCTACCTTTCTCTTTATTACAATTTGTTTATTAAAGGGGTGTGGGTAGTTGGCAGAGCTTTCTTGCTGTTTTTTTATCTCCTTGTAAGTATGGAAAAATAAATTTAAGTGCTGCACACAGACATTGACTTTATTTCACATTTTAAAGTAAAATTTGTTTAATTTCTTTTAAATTCCCATTTAGATCTATGCAAGGATAGAGAGAAATGTTGTCTATTTTTAAAAGTAGGAAAAATTCATCTTGATGTAATTGGAACTAGTTTTAAGGGAATAGAAATGTTTAGTGAACAAGCACGTCTTTTGCAGAGTAGAATAAAACCATACTAAAAATAAAAGAATAATAAAAAAATCTATCAATGGGATTTAAAATACAAAACATGTATTTTAAATGTAAATATATTTCTTCTTACCTTGAACATTTAAATTTAACTTAAATACTTAGTATGCTAAAACTAACAGCAGGAATAGCAATTCTTAAGAATATAATTGTCTTTTTATTTTTAATTTGCACAAGTAAAATCTGGAATGTAAAAGTGGAATTTTGAGATAATTTCTTGAAACATAATTTTTTTCCTTACCAAGAATGTCATATCCAAAATAATTCAACACTATAAAATGTTACATAATCATTCTGACATTCTCAAAAGGCAACACAATCATTTTTCATCACAAATGGATGAAGCATAGTGGTATGCCTTTAAGCTAACATATTATCCCATGCAGCAATCCTTCTGTGCACATTATGAAGACTAAAAGCATGGTGGTGGATTAAATTTCTTGTATCACAATAAAACAGAAGTTGCTTGAGAATGATAAGCAGTAAACTCCATTAAGAAACCAATTAATAATAATTAAACCCCAAACAAGGAACATGCCTATCTAGAGTTCTTCTTGAATACTAATGATTTAAGGTGAGTTGTTGGAAGAGGGAAACATGCTTAGGCTTTAATGAATTCTTTATAGACTGAATACTTCATTATGGACCTAAATATGTACTGGATACATATTGACTTATTGGAATCTTGGCCTATTTATTAAAATAAATTTTTCATCAGTTGGCAAGAATATTTTATATTCCAATATAGTGGTTTATATATCTGTGGTTTGTATATCAGTGGTTTGCAAATAGTTCATGTACTTAAATTTCAGATCTCTAGACCCTGCCCTCAATGTACCTGAGTCAGGAGGTCTGCTGTACAGATGGCAAGATTACTTTTGTAATAATTTTGGCAGGTGATACTAATGCTGTTGGTTCTGTAACTACTTTGAGAACTATTATACTGTTTTAATTAACTTTTTTTCTTTTTCAGAGAATGAAGGAGACAATATAGTGGATGTTTCTCAATACTGAAGAGGATTGGAAAAACCTCAGTTTCTTGAGTACTTGAAGCTGTTGGCAGTGTTCTAGCTGAAGTTTTATGTACTGATTGCTGGGTCTAAACACAACAAGAGCTTCTTTTGTCATTATGATCTTTTAGAGCAGAAACTTTTTGCTCCCTTTTGCTCTAAGCAACACTTTTTTCTCATAGGTCATAGGCCTCCTTTAATTTATCTAAGGCCTAAAACTAATTCTCAGCAGGGTCTCTTAATTTAGACTTCAGTAATTTTACTTCAACCATCTCTCTATACTAGTGCTATTCAATACAAATGGAGTTTATGCCACAAGTTTAATTTTAATTTTCTGGTAGCTATAGTAAAAAAAAAATAAATAAAAGGAAACAGACAAAATAAAGTTTCATAAACCTTATTTAACTCATTGCATCCAAAATAATGTAATTGCAACATGAAACAATATATGAAAATTTTTCAAGAGATATTTTTAATTTCTGCACTGAGCCTTTGAAATTCAATGTCTATTTTATACTTGGAGTATACCTCAATTCAGATGCTGAATTTCTAGCAGTTTAAATTAAGATGAGTAACAGAAATAAATTTTCCTTAACAAAGGTATCTTCTACTGCTTCAAGTTTTAAATTCAAATTCAATTTAATTCATATTTTAAAAAATTCGTTTCTCAGTAGCACTTGATATTCATTTCAAGTGCCTCATAGCTAGCTGCCTTTGGTTGTGGGCACCATTGAAGATAACATAATTCTATACCTTTTAACATCATAAAGATCCATTATTTTAACAAGACACCCGGGAATGCCTATCAAAGATGGTTGTATCAGGGAAATTCTTCAGCTTTGAAATTAATTTGCATTCTACCAAACATAGAAGAGGAGGAACTGAACAATTTAAAGAAGAGCAAAACTCTTCTGTAGTGACCTGTAGGAACACAAAACAGGAAAGACCCCACCCTCCAAAAATGAGTTTTGTTCAAACAACGATGAACAGTTGAGAGTAGGCAATTCAATGATCTGAAAGATATTAAGCTTTTGAATCTATGATTAGTAGTTTTCCAAATATTCATATTTGAGTTATCCTAACTCTAATATGAAAGAAAGGGTGGTAATTTAAAATAATTCTGAAATAGCCACCATTGATAAACTAAAAGTGTTCACAATAAATTTACAGGCATGTTTATTGTTCTGTTTCTGTGAGGTATTTTAATCATATTGTATCTGGATTGAACTCTTTCCTAACAGAGAGTTATCATCCCTTTTTTTATAGATGGGGAAAGTGAGATAATTTTCCCAAGATCAGCTGGCTAGTAAGTGATCCAATTTTGGCTCTGAAAGCTAAGCTCCCCCTCTACTGTAAGACAATAGCACTATGAGATAATTTTAAATTTCACTTTGTAAAGACCATTATTGAGACCAATAATATGGAAACCAAAATTACTGACATTTTATTTTAGTCATAGAACTGCCTCTGGAATCTCAATGTATAAAGAGAACAGATTTTTTTTTTAACTTTGGCATCTAATTACCAGTGAAATACTTAAAAAATAAAAGAACAGAGAAATTTATGGAAACTTGAGCTCAGTGGAAGCTACACTTCAAATGACTAGTGCTCTCTTTCTTTGTATTTGCCTTCCTTAGTCTCTAGACCCATGAGCAAGGACACTCTCAGTACATTAGCTGTGACCATATGGCAGGCTTCCAATTATTTCAAAAGTAGCAAGGAATTATGCTCCAAAATAATTTTAAATGAAAGTAATTCCATTTTTTAAAATAAAGTATATCTTCAACCTTTAATAAAATTAGAATTATGTTATCTATAAATATAAGAATGTATAGCTGACTAACAAAAATGGTAGGAACACCCAAATTCACAAATATGAAATACCAGAGGTCAAACTGTACTACAAAGCAATAGTAACAAAAACAGCATGGTACTGGTACCAAAACAGGCGGGTGGACCAATGGTACAGAATAGAAGACACAGAGACTAATCCACAAAGTTACAACTATCTTATATTTGATAAAGGGGCTAAAAACATGCAATGGAGGAAGGATAGCATCTTCAACAAATGGTGCTGGGAAAATTGGAAATCCATATGCAACAAAATGAAATTGAATCCCTTTCTCTCGCCATCCACAAAAATTAACTCAAAATGGATCAGGGAGCTAGATATCAAATCAGAGACACTGCGTCTGATAGAAGAAAAAGTTGGCTACGATCTACAAATTGTGGGGTCGGGCTCCAAATTCCTTAATAGGACACCCATAGCCCAAGAGTTAACAACCAGAATAAACAAATGGGACTTACTTAAACTAAAAAGTTTTTTCTCAGCAAGAGAAACAATAAAAGAGGTAAATAGAGAGCCTACATCCTGGGAACAAATCTTTACCCCCCACACCTCTGATAGAGCCCTAATATCCAGAATGTACAAAGAACTCAAAAAATTAAATAATAAGATAACAAATAACCCAATTAACAAATGGGCCAAGGACCTCAACAGACACTTCTCAGAGGAGGACATACAATCAATCAACAAGTTCATGAAAAAATGCTCACCATCTCTAGCAATCAGAGAAATGCAAATCAAAACCACCCTAAGATACCATCTCACTCCAGTAAGATTGGCAGCCATTATGAAGTCAAACAACAACAAGTGTTGGCGGGGATGTGGGGAAAAAGGTACACTTGTACACTGCTGGTGGGGCTGCAAAATGGTGAGGCCAATTTGGAAAGCAGTATGGAGATTCCTGGGAAAGCTGGGAATGGAACCACCATTTGACCCAGCTATTGCACTTCTCGGAATATTCCCTGAGGACCTTAAAAGAGCGCACTATAGGGATACGGCTGCATCAATGATTATAGCGGCACAATTCACAATAGCTAGACTGTGGAACCAACCTAGATGCCCTTCAATAGATGAATGGATAAAGAAAATGTGGCATCTATACACAATGGAATATTATGCAGCACTAAGAAATGACAAAATCATAGAATTTGCAGGGAAATGGATGGCATTAGAGCAGATTATGCTAAGTGAAGCTAGCCAAGCCCTAAAAAACAAATGCCAAATGTCTGCTTTGATATAAAGAGAACAACTAAGAACAGAACAGGAAGGAAGAGCATGTGGAAAAGTCTACAGATAACAAAGACGAATGGGGGGAGAGAAACGGAGAGAGAAGGGAAAGCATATGGAAATGGTAGGAGACCTTCAAGGATACATAAAATTACAAGAGGCTATGAGGGGCAAGGGGGAGGGAAAAAAAAAGGGAGAGAATTGAACAACAGCAGGGGAGATAGAGAGGGAAGATGGGAGGGGAGGGGAGGGGAGGGGTGATAGTAGGGGTTAGGAAAGGTAGCAGAATACAACAGACACTAATATGGCATTATGTAAAAATGTGAATATGTAACAGATGTGATTCTGCAATCTATATTTGGGGTGAAAATGGGAGTTCAAAACACAATTTGAGTCTAATGTATGAAAGATGATATATCATGAGCTATGTAATGCTTTAAATAATCAATAAAAAATTAAAAAAAAAAAAAAGAAATTTTCTAATATTACTGTCTCAAAGAATCATACAGAGTTCTAAAATCTTTCAGGATGAACTTAATTTAATTCCATTTTTAGAACAGTTCATTTCTCCAAACATCATCCTGAGTAAAGGGACTTTGTGATGAAGAGAGCAAAAACCCATTCATAAATCATTACTTACTGGATTCTTACTATGTGCTTTGTTCTCTCATACCAAAAAATAGTAAATGGCTTTGAATGATAAATGAGTCAAATTGTCACTTTATTTCACAGATTTCCTTCTCTGGGTAATTTAGGGGCAGAGAACAGGCAATTGCCAATAACTGACATTACTGTTAATAAAAAATGAAAAGATTTGTTCTTCCAGCCCTCAAACTCTACTATTCAGTGTTATAATTTGCATTGAGCTTTAGGGCATTTTCTTAAAGATAGTAAATGGAAGAAATAGTAGTCTGAGACAATAAAAGTTATCCTAAAAGAGCAACAAGAACTTGGTATTCCATCAAACATTCACAACACTGGCAATACTGGAGATAGCAATGGAGTTTGTAATTTTGCTAAAATTGAATTTGTAGGAGAAGGAAATATTTTTGTTAATGAGGTCAAAACAGAATAAAAAAGCAATTAGTAATTAAATTAACTCTTAAGCAAAGTCACAACTGCTGACCATCATATAGATTGCTATATTATCTGTATGTTTCAAAGTTATATAGGAAGCCATTAAATAAGAAAAATCTAGTCACAGAAATAGAAAGTAAAATATAGAAATGGAAAGTGTAA
Organism: Spermophilus citellus; assembly: GCF_964194105.1. NCBI lineage: Eukaryota > Metazoa > Chordata > Mammalia > Rodentia > Sciuridae > Spermophilus > Spermophilus citellus. The sequence goes on from NC_138192.1 coordinate 66,952,625, forward strand.
TAACAGACATACAACAGTAAAGGGAAAGAAATTAAAAACTCATAGAAATAGAAATGCAATAGATGAATACTAGATGTTCTCATGCAAAAAGAAAGAAAGCCAAAAACAGTAAAATAAGTCTCTAAAAATATTTTTCTCTAAGAGTTAATTTAAAAGGAAGTAGAATTTATGAAAAGAAGTCTGTAGTTTATATTTTTGTTTTCTTTTTGTTTGTGCTACTGAAGATTGAACTTAAGACCCTGCACACGCTAGGCCAGCATTTTACCAGTGAACTGAAACTCTGGCCCTTATTGAAAATTTTATTTTTGAGATAACATCTTATTAAGTTGCTCAAGAAGCTGGCCTCAAACTTGCAATCCTAATGCCTTCACCTGCACAGTCGCTGGGATTACAGGTGTGTGCCACCACACTTCACTATTAATTTGTATTTGTAGAACTTCAAGTTTTATATTCAGTTGTAAGCTAAAAGATAGAAAAGACAAATATGGAAAAGTGACTGTTTAATATATTATACATCATGGACCTTGAAACCACATATTATTTATGGTACTTTCCTTTACTCATTGGTTCTCTATTATGTTCTTCATATATTCATTAAATGTGTAGTATATGCCAAACACCATGTAAGACTCTTATCTATGATGATGATCTTGACACTAAAGAAATTTTTAATATGGAGGCAAATCACCAGATGTTAGTTTAAAAAAAGGAATTAATCTCTAAGATGTAGAACTGAGTTTCCCAGGACACAGAAACAACTCTCATTTTTTACTTTATATGATCTATTCTTTCTGGATTTTATTTTTTCAATTTCATTACATTTTAAGTAATTTATTAAATTTTAAATTTAGAAACTGCCAATCTATTTGTAAATACCAAGTGAAGAATAAAAACATCTAAAAATGGAGTAGAAGTTTCAACAAATATTGATTTGGGGATTTTTTTGTTTGTTTGTTTGTTTCTTTGAGACAGGTTTCTCTATGTTCCCCAATCTGGGCTTGAAATGGCAATCATCCCATGTAGGCCTCAGGAGGAGCTAGGATTAGAGGTGTGTGCCACTGCATCTGGCAGCAGATTTTGAAAATGTGAGTAACCACCTTGATTCTCCCTTTCTCTGGCTTACTTCTATTTTGGAACAGACACACACCCACACTTACATACATACACATGTTATACACACATATATGTATGTGTGTGTATAATATTATTATCATTATTATACACATGCGATAAAAAGAATTCCAATTGTATTTTTCATAAAGTGATCTTGGAAGTAGTTTCTAGTACTAAGGACAAGTAGATGCACCATAGAATTCATCAGGGACAATGGTTCCAAGTAGTAAAACAGAAGCAGCTAGTGGTTGAATTCTGCTGGAATAAGTCATCACATTAGTACCAACTTGAGCAGTCCAGTGTTTGCAAGGCTCAGATACCTTGGAGACTGAAAGCTACCTTCCACATATTAGTGATTAGTTAGTATTGTTCTGGTAGATTTTTCTAACATATTAATAACTGAATTTTTTACACAAAAGTTTGAGGTAAGATTTACATGGGGTTCTTTTTAAGATCCATCAACTGAGAGTTGGTTTAACTAAGGATGATTATTGTCATTAAATACATAGTTATATGGAATTAAATCATTAGTAAGAATTTCTAATTATAGAAAAGAGAAAGTTAAAAAATACATATTTATATGGAATTAAATCATTAGTAAGAATTTCTAATTATAGAAAAGAGAAAGTTAAAGAAAAAATGTGTTAAAAAATTTGAGGCAATCTTAATTAAAAAAATTAAAGATATATATTGGCTTAAGTCATAGATCTCAGACCATTCTTCAGTTTCTCATTTTTACATTTTGAATTTATTAAGAATTACTATTTTTGTGAGATATTTCATCCTAAAAAGGGATAGGTTTTAGAAGCATTAATTACTGTAAGAGTCAATGAACTTATTATGCTTCACAAATTATTTCTAGTAGAATTTAGTTCTGATGTACAAGTTGGACATTTGTTCCTTAATAAAATGAGCAATAATGGTCTTTGTAGAAATCATAAGGAAAAAGCTTTACTTTTAATGATGTTAAGTTATACTTTAATAAAGTTTGCACCTTCTTGTTCTAGAAAGAGAATGAACAGGAACTTTTAAATTGTCGTTCCAATGTTTCCTACTAAATTTTAAGTAAAAGTAATAGAATCTTAAAAAAAATAAAAAGCAGTTATACAAATTGTCTCACAGACTGGGTTTGTGGCTCAATGGTAGAGTACTTGCCTGATACATGTGAGACCCTGAGTTAGATGCCTAGTACTGACATGAATAAATAAATATCTCACAAAAATATTCTTATCTATTCTAAATGTAAAAAGTATAAGAAAAATAGTTTTAAAATTTTCCTAATTAGTGAAAGAAGCACAGGTGATCTGATACTAGAATAATAATAATTCACTTATTTGACTTTTGATTGATATAGCTTTATGAATTTCAGAATTCTTTTATAACTCACACATTTTTAGCTATTCCTAATATAAAATACATTTATAATCTAAATAATAACATTACAATACATTTATGGTTTAATATTCATCATAATTGAACACCCTGGAATTAACAAGATTATGTTTTTAACTTACAGAACGAGTTCATTATACTGGCAATATACTTCTGAAACAGGGAGAAGAGTGAATAAGTAAATCAAGATAAGGAGTAGGTGTCAGCAGAAAGTCTGTCAGAAATTTGTCATCACATCTAAGGATAAATACATGCCACACATGATAAAAATCAAATGAAGCAGAAAAGAGAAATGTTTTCTATTGCATTTGTGAGAGGGTAGAGACAAACTCATATTAACAGGGAAGTCCAGCTTATATTTGTGTTTGTTTTCCTAACCCATCTTTAGCCTTTATGTCTGCTATCAGTCTCCATTATCTCTTGTTATCCAACTAATGCTAGAAAATGTAAGCCAGCAAGCACCACGTTTGGGAGAGTTGGTGAGTGAAAAACTGTTTTTTAAATTTAAAATGCTTCACAGACATGATTTTATGTGTGTCACTTTTCTTTTAATCTGCATATATCACAGTGCAGAATGTTGAAAATGAATTTAAATTTAGTTCTAAAATCTGATGCAATATGTGCCTCTAAAACTTAGTGTCCTAGTTTATCTTAAAATACAAAACATTCCCCTGACAATTAAAAAAGAGAATAGCACATTATGATCTGTCAATAATCTACTTATGCTAAAGGTCAACCGTGACCCCTAAAACTGAGGAGTTAACCCAAAACATACATTTAAGTTGAGCAATAAACAAGTTAAATAACCAGCACCCCTAAATTTAGGGAGTAAGCTCAATTTTTTTTTTTTTAATTTCAGAAATTTTTGTCTACTTTTAAATGAAACATGGTCAAATAAATTTGTTTTACCAAACTATCAGAATTAATGTCAGGAAATCTTATGATGAATAACTTCTACAAAATAAATAAAATATAGATGCTAGTTTTATATCTCTTTGCTCTCTAGAACATTAGTCATGTATTCAATATTATGGGAGAAGCCAGGAATCCGAGGACATGTGTACTTTTCTCATTTACTCTTCATTAGACTTTGTCTCAAATTTACTTTTTAGAAATGTGCCTAGGACATACCTAGCACAATCAGGAAAGCGTAATAAGGAGGATTGAAGAAATGTAAAATAATATAAACAAATAAGAAAAGAAGCAAGATGATAAAAAACATTGTGCCTGGGGCAGCATATTTAACAACAAACATTCATTGGGTGGCAAGTATATGCCAGGAGTTTTCATAAGTCATTGAGTTTCATTCCTTTGGCAGGTTCTACGATTCCTATTTTATGGTTGAGCATGACATTTTAAGGAGTTCGTCCAAAATCATTTGACTTATAAATTATAGACCTAGTGTTTATACCCAGGCATCATAAGCTAAATTCTTTTCATTTCAGCATATAAATCCAGAGTTGGGAAAAAATAATTTTTTTATTGTTCTATCAATTAAAAAAGAACTTAGTATCTCTTTTGACCATTTAAAGTGTTGTAAGAAACATAAACACAGCATTTCTCTTTTGGTGGGAGGGTAGTACTGGGAATTGAACCCAGTGGCCACATCCCTATCCTTTTTTATTTTTTGAGCCAGGGTCTTATTATGTTGTATAGGGCCTCACTAAGTTGCTGAGGCTGACTTTGAACTCCCGATTCTCCTTTCATAGCCTTCCAAGCCACTGAAAGGGGTGGGCCAGTGCACCTGGCCATATCATTATTCTTACTGAGTTCACAAACTAGATAATCAAAAAAGATAAAGTTCACTAACATCAGAATATTATAAAATCAGCAGTGATTTATAGGCAGCATGTTTGGGAAAGTTTAGAAATGTTCTTCAGAGAAATTGTAGACTTTTAAGCTCGCACTGGCATGAAAGTCTTGATTATGAGAGGTTTTAAATGAAAAATATAAACACAAAGATGAACACCAGTGTGTGTGTGTATGTGTGTGTGTGTGTGTGTGTGTGTGTGTGTGTGTGTGTGTGTAGGGCTAAATAGATTCTTCTGGGTACAGTCAAGAGAGGACTCTGAAAAACAGGGGTATGAAGAAGTAAAAATTCAGATAAGCTTCTAGTAGGTACAGGGTCTCTGATGTGATGCCTAGGTCCTTGATCCACTCTGAGTTGAGTTTTGTGCGGGGTGAGATATGGGGGTGAAAGTTCATTTGCCACACATGGATTTCCAGTTTTACCAGCACCATTTGTTGAAGAGGCTATCTTTTCTCCAAAGTATGTTTATGTTTATCTAGTATGAGATAACTGTTTTTATGTGGGTTTATCTCTGTGTCTCCTATTCTGTACTACCATATCTGTTTGATGCCAATATCATGCCATTTTTGTTATTATAGCTCTGTAGTATAATTTAAGGCCTGGTATTGCAATGCCTCCTGCTTCACTTTTCTTGATAAGTATTGCTTTGACTATTCTGTGTCTCTTTTTTTTCCAAATAAATTTCATGACTGCTTTTTCTATTTCTATTAAGAATGTCCATGGATTTTTAATAGGAGATGCATTAAATCTATATAGCATTTATGGTAGTATGGTCATTTTGATGATATTTTTTTTCTGCTATCTAAGAACATGAGATCTTCCCATCCTCTAAGGTCTTCTTTAATTTCTTTCTTTAGTGTTCTGTATTTTTCAATGTAGAAATCTTTTATCTCTTTTGTTAGACTGATTCCCAAATATTTTATTTTAAATATTGGATCATCACAGGAAGTCATCATAAACTTCGCATAGTAAAATAGGATAGAAAAACGGGAGTGATTGCATGTAGTAAGTATAAGTATTGTTTCAGAAAACATGCTTCAATTATAGGAATGTATCAGACAGACTATATGTGTGCATGGACTCACAAAATGCTAAATTACAATATAAAATATAACTTTTTCTGGTCATGGATAAAAGTTTTACAAACATCAGAATGCCTAGTGGAGATAGTTTATGGGAGATCTGCAAATTAACAAAAGTGGTAGAAACTTACAGGAAGCAGAAAGAAATATTTGACAAAAAGAGATACAGTGAAAACAGTGCCAAAGGGAGATTAGGTTGGCAGAGAAATACAAGACAACTGGAAGGATGAAGAGAATAACAAGGAAGTTACTGTAGCAATCTAGTAAGGTGTTTGGGACCTATAAGCAACATACTCTGTGGACCTAAAGAAAGCCAGAGGAAGGATCAATATTTCAGGGCACAAACTTGCAGGATGACTAATAAATAAAGAAGGAAGGCAAGAAATGAATCAGAAAGGACCATGATTTTGATATTATAGGTCAACAAGAATGGTGCTTTTCAGAGATCATTTTAAGGTGAAGATCATTTTGAGGAGAAGATAAATATGGATTTATCCAAGTTAATCTTGCAGTGAAGTTGAAACAGACATTATACATAATGAAATATGATATTTGACTATGGCAAAAAAAGAAAAAAAAAATTCTGTGGGTCCAGATTGAGAAGTCAAACTAGAGATGAGAAATCACTAATAATAATAAAACCTTAAAATCCAAACATAGTGGGAGAAGAGAATCAAAGAAGCAATTGGAGGGAAGGGACATTGCCATATTAAGAAAGCCAAAAAGGAGAGTTGATGTGAATGTATTTTGAGAAAGGACTAGATACTTATGGAGCAGACAGCCTTGGGGGCCTAGAGAGTGCAAATCCACTAGGAAGATCAAGACTCAAAGATTCCTGCAACTTGATGATGGAGACAGTGATACAGAAACGCAGAGAGAAGGTAAGAAGTCTAAGACTACAAGGGAAGAAGGGGATGGAAATCAGAAAGTCACCACTGAGAAGATGACAGGTCTCCTCTACCCTTTCTCTGAAATTTAGGTAATATTTTATTTTGTGTTCGAAGTCAGAAAAGATAGACTATAAAGATATTGGAAATGTTGAAGATCAGAGGTAAGTCAGAAAACCTGGTGGCATAAAACGAACATAGATTGCTTTCATGTCGAAATACAAATGGGACAGAATCAGTGACCCATGCTGATCCTTAATTCAAACAAACATAAGACAGTCGTGGATAAAATTAAATCCAGATTTGCACCTCTTCTGCCCTTCCAAGACAGTCTTTCTCAATTGGGTCCATTTCTCCGCTTCTGTATACAAAATGTTGGCATCTGTGAACACTAGGGAAGAAAATTTTATTAGAGGGGCAGTAAGCGATCATGTTACCATGGGGAATGGGGTATCTGGTGACCGTTGAAGCTCATTAAAACCAGGAGAAACCTCTAATACCTTTAGATAGGGATTTTGTGTCCATCATTCATTTTCTCTCAATTGTTGGTGGAAAATCTATCAAAATACTGTAGTAATTAATTATTTCCTATCCAATGCCAACTACTGCTCACACAGCTTAAAAATTTAACAATTCACCTGCATTTCTCTTAAGTTGGTCATTAGGAAAATTTGATTTTTAGTACTTATATACTCTTCAACATTTTAAAACTCTGACTATGACAAATATATTTAATAACCTATGTCTTAGCATTATTTAGAACTGGAAAACTTTATTTAGTAAAAAGTCTCTAAGAAAACATAATAGAAGTTTTCAAAATCATGATACAAACTGCAATATGCCATAAATATTCAGCAATAAAAAAACCTGTGGATCATTTCATCAATACATCCTTGACAAAATTTTTTTGAAACACAAAAACTTATCATTTGAAATGTGAGTGATGTACTCTTCAATATACTCATTTAATAAGTAACAACCTTTCAGTACATAACTAAGGTCACTCTCATCAATTCTCTATAGGAGTAGAGGAATAAATTCACCATATCAAGCTTTGTTAATGGAGACAAGTTTTTATTCCAGAATGAAAATCACTTAACACTATGTAGCTACCAGAAGTTTCCATTTCAAAGAATTATGAAAATGTGGTTTAACAGCAGAATTCTAATGTATATTAGGAGATAATGTTGGATTTATCCAAGAAATAATATGTAGTTTCCTCTCACTCTAGGCTTAAACTAAGTAGGCAACCCAGTTACACTACTGATACAAAAAAAAAACCAAAAACATACTATATATATGGAAGGATATTAGAATTAATAAAACATTATTACTCTATGACATATATGATTATATGACCAGTGTGATTCTACATCATGTACAACCAGAAGAATGAGAAGTTATACTCCACTTATGTATGATGCATCAAAATGCATTCTACTGTCATGTATAATTAATTAGAACAAATATAAAAGATAAAAATAATGAAACAATATATAATAATAAGACAATGTGTTATATGAATATGAGATACACACATGTGACAGCTGGATCATTATACTCAATATAGCCCTCCCTGTTGTTAACTCCTCATCACCTCCTGAATACCACTCACTCTAATTCAGCTGCAACAGACCCTATAGTCCACCATATAATCCAGCTACTTCACTTCAGGGACCTCCAGAAATTAGTACTAATTTATTCTAACCAGTTCCCTATATTTATGGATAGTATTCTCTTCTGATTGCTTTGGTATAAACACATGTCTTACAGACTAATATTTTACCCCTCTTCTCATGTAAGTTAAAAAAAAACACCCAGTAATAATTATTATAAATACTAAATCCAAACTCTTTTGTGGTCTTAGATATACTACATGCATTTTAGCTGCAGTCATACTGTTTTTAATGTGTTTTTAATGAAAAGGAGTAAAAAGATTTGCATTGAAAACTACTTTGATCATATTCTCTTCCCATGTATAGAGTTCCATTATAGCTTCTGCTACAATATTATAATGGCATAGGAAAATATGATATTATTGACCATCCACTACTAATTAGGACTTTTTAAAGAAATGATTTGGAAAAAAGTAGGCCACAGTCACATAAATCTTTGAATAAAATGAATAATATGAATCTCAACTATCTTATTTTTTTAATTGAGGAAAAAATACCACAGTAGCACATTTGCACAATTAAAGAAATTTACAAAGACATCTAACAAATGAAGGTAGTAGCAAATGGAATTACATACTTTCAACACTGACCAAACACTTCTTCTCAAGAGATTAAGTTTTTAAAACTGAATGTTTCATTACTTTTCACAATTGAGCAAATTAAGAATGTAATCAGGAGGGTGAAGCAGGCAGGAAGAAAATATCATTACCTGGGGTTTTATAATTGTCCTTCATCAGTGTCCTCCTACTAAGCACAACTGAAAACCAAAGGGCATTGAATGAGATCATAGTTTTCAGGATCATGATGCTTCGGATAGGGAATAATCTCTAAGGACTGTATTAAAAAGTCAGTTTCTGAAATTGTACTCAGGAATACACAAACTCCAAATATAAGCTGCAATGAGAATCTATGTTCCTCATTTTATTTTTTTTCTCCACAGTGAACATGAATTGTCTTCATGACATCAATAAGCCTGGATGATATTGCTTTTCTTATGAACACAAATGTAAACACAAACATTTCTAAAAACTATCTTCAAGAGCTCATTATCCAAAACCACCTGTGTGAGCACATAGAGTCAAATAACTTAGATTCATCGATTCAAACAGATCTGCATTCCATTTCATTTTTAATGTCCCTGTAGATGCTCCATGAGATATGAGTTCCCCTCATAGTATATTGCAATATAATTTTATGGCAAATAGTGACGTTTTGCTATGTTACTATAGCACCATCTTGTCTCAAGAGATTTAAATCAATTTATAGGTTCATACACTTCATGTATTATATTTGATAAGAAAAAGTGTTATGAAAGGTTGTTTTAAAAGCATCCACCAGAGCAAATGAAATGTTCAATGAGGGAGAAAAAGAAAGCTAGATGATTGCTTTAAACTCTGAAAAATACTGATTTGAAATTAAGAGAAGCTGTTCCCCATCTTCACAGAAAGGAAACTAAATCTTTATTTTTAATAATTTGTTTTAAAATATTTTTTTAGTTGCAGATGGACACACACCTTTATTTTTATGTGGTGCTGAGGATCTAACCCAGTGCCTTCCACATTTGAGGCAAGCACTCTACCACTGAGCTAGCTACAAGCCCAGCTCATTTTGAGAAAATGAGCAAGATCACAGTGCTTTCACTATATAATGGAATATGTGGCACTATTTTAGAAACAGGAAGATGTGCACACTCGTTTTGATGTCAAGTGATCTTTGGCAAGTTGCTTGACTTTGATTTCTACCTTTGTAAAACAAAAGCTATTGCAACAGACAGAAGAGAAAAAGACAGAGAGGAAGTTTGTTCTTTAGGTATCATTTGGGGAGCAGCTCCTCTGGGCCAGAAACCACAGATACTTAGAAAGCATAATAGGGGATTCCAGTTCCTTAGCATCTTAAAATTGTGTAATTCTGTAGCATTTCATCTCTAGGTAATATTATTTTAAATTGACTCAAGGGTGGAAATGCTTTTATTGTTATTATCTTGTTTTCCAGGAGACTTAATCTTGTTACTTCACCAAAGACACAAAGTGTGGAAGGCAAAATAGGCCTTGAGTATTAGCTTCTACTTCTGGAAAAGCAAATCTGTTTTTTGGAACAAAGACCTCTTATCTGTAGCCTGGGAGCTCTTTCATCTGTGTAACTGTCAATATATGGTTCTCACACAATAAGATGTAATGAATTCCAGCACTTCTGCCTTTGTTACAGAGACAATTAGGGTGTCCTGCCATCCATTATTCATCACTCTTGCCTCAGCTCCAAATAGAACAGTAAGCAGATCTGAAGAATAAGTATTCCTCACACTGGAAGAATTCACCTTCCAGGGTTATGGTGTCTAGTCACAGATAACCCTCCTGAACTTATGTGTCTCAGACATTTCATTGGCATGCTTTCTTTTGAAGAAAAGAAGCAGCAGTCTTTATTTTGTTTTATTGTTTTTGTATCTTCTTCCCATTATTCTCTCCTTGTTGAAGCAGTTATCCCACTCTATACTCTCTCCTCTATAAGCCCACATACTTATTTTCCTTGAATGTCACAATTTTGTTTTTCTACATTTGAATCTACCCTCCTTCTTGGTGTACATCTGAAGTTCAGTTTTCTTTTTATTTTGTCTCCTCCAATAACAAAGTAGTAAAGAGGAAGTTTATCTTTATACTCAGAATAAGTGACTTCTCCAAATATTTCAAATTTAAAGACAAATAGATCCGAATCCGATGTCTACGACAATAAGAAGAAAAGACACATCTTACCTTCAAATTTATTCTAAACATGCTGGTTCATTTTATAAACAGGAACAAAATTATCAAGATAAATCCTTCTGTTTAAACTAGTTAAGTTTTCAAGATTCCAAAAAGATCAAATTAATTAGGATAATATTTTAAAAATTGAGACAAATGATTTTTTCACAATAAAGATTTACATATGTGTTCAAGAAGCTTTACTTGCTTTTCACATTAAAAAACATAATCAGTATGCAGTTCAAGTTTCATTATAAGTTTGATCAAGCATTCTATCATTAGAAAAATCAAATGAAGTCATGTGATGGTATGTGCACTAGGTTTTAGATGATGTAATTTCAAATTGACTTTTATTGAAGCTTTTAAATATAAAGAATAATAGAAAATGAGAGACACAACATTTGGGTTAGGATGCTCTCATGGGTTATGAAAACTGGAATTCAAAAGGGGTACCCAGGGTTGGCCACTGAGGAAAACAGGTTGACCTTCATGTCAGCCTCAAAAGTCAATAAAATGTTAAGTTTACATCTCAAACATGCTTGTCTCAGCTCTAACAGACACAAATAAACTTTCAAAATACATTTAAAAATTCAATCCATAAAATCATCTGGGAATAGCCACACTAATCTCAATTTAACTGCATAACTAAACATGTCTTCTCTCAATCTTCAAAGAAAGTTCTTTAATCCTAGGTTTCAATACTGTGGTGACCATCTGAGTACCAGGTATTAATCTTCTGGAATATACCATTAGATTTCATCAAAACTGTATTTTCCAGATTAACAAATTTTACTTAGAAATCTGTCCTATATCCTAATATTCTACTTTATGTCTTCATCAACTGTTTTTTGCTTTGGAAGAACTCTGGATCGGCACCAAAGAAAAACTGACTTTCATTAAAATGGTCATTTCTGCCCTTCCCTGTAATAGGATCTTGAGAATCACAAGAGGAAATCAATAAAAAGTACCCTACCCTGAAGGACTCTCAGATTATTGAAGATCCACTTGCCATTTAAGAATAAAAAATAGTGACCCCAAGCAAAACCAGGAATTAAATGCAACTGGTTTAGATATAATTTTAAGAGGATGAAATATTGGATATAAAATTAAGATTCATCAGTAGTGCAAAAGATAAATATGAATGCTAAGTAGGTTGATATATGTTAAAGCAAAATATTTAGTGTCTTTAAGACATTACTAAAATCTGAAAATGGAATTTGGGAAAATTAAAAAAAATAGTTACTAATCAATATGCGTCATCATGATTTCTTAAATTATGAAAATAAGTGCTGGTTGGTATATCAGGGTATATCTAATATCTTTCAATCCTGAAAACACAAAAAGTTTTAAAAATAAGTTATGGAGAGTATATTATTGCTGTGATGAAAATCCAACCATCAGAATTTAAAATATAAACTAATTCTACTATACATGCAAGTGAATGCCCAGAATTTAAGAAGTGTATTTCTCATGATGCATTTCTTACTTAAGTCTTTGTGATAATTGTATGGTTATAGAAAAAATAGTATGACTCTGAAAATAAACATTTTCTTTATTAAGTTGAGGTAAAGTTTACATACAATGAAATGTAAATTTAAGTATATAATTTGAGTTGAGACCAATGCATAGATCCAAATAACCCACATTACTGTGAAGATATAAAACTATTATTTTGTTTCTGTCATCACAATTAAATTTTTCCTTATCTTGAGCTCTGTTCTACTGGAGATATGCAGTGTATATTTTTGGGTTCTGACCTTTTTTGTTCAATATGCCTTTGGGAATCACTCATTTATTTAAACATCCATAGTGCATTATTATTTATCACTGATTAGTATATCATTTGTGGCTATACCACAACTTATTTATCTATTCACCTGTTAATAGATTGGGAGTTCTTCCAGATTTGGGCTATTTGAAATGAAAATTGCTATGAATTTTTCATACAAATAATTTCATAGACTGTATTTTATTTTTAGATATTGACTTGAAAGAAGAATTGCTGGATCATAGTTAGGTGCATATTTATCTTTGCAGTGAAACACTGATGAGTTTTTCAGGGATTTGTACCTTTTTGCAGTCCCACTGGGAATGCATCAGAATTAGATGCTTTCCATCTGCACCAACATTTGATGCTGTCAGTTTTTTTTTATTGATTGTTCAAAACATTACAGAGCTCATGATATATCATCTTTCATACATTAGACTCAACTGGGTTTTGAACTCCCATTTTTACCCCAAATACAGATTGCAGAATCACAACTGTTACATACTCACATTATTACATAATGGCATATTAGTGACTGTTGTATTCTGCTACCTTTCCTATTCCCTACTATCCCCCCTCCCCTCCCCTCCCCTCCCATCTTCCCTCTCTACCTCCTCTGCTGTTATTCAATTCTCTCCCCTTTTTCCCCCCTCCCCCTTGCCCCTCATAACCTCTTATAATTTTGTGTATCATTGAAGGTCTCCTACCATTTCCATATGCTTTCCCTTCTCTCTCCCTTTCTCTCCCCCCATTCATCTTTGTTTACTGTTAGTCTTTTCCTCATGCTCTTCCTTCCTGTTCTGTTCTTAGTTGCTCTCTTTATATCAAAGAAGACACTTGGCATTTGTTTTTTAGGGCTTGGCTAGCTTCACTTAGCATAATCTGCTCTAATGCCATCCATTTCCTTGCAAATTCTATGATTTTGTCATTTCTTAGTGCTGCATAATACTCCATTGTGTATAGATGCCACATTTTTTTTTATCCATTCATCTATTGAAGGGCATCTAGGTTGGTTCCACAGTCTAGCTATTGTGAATTGTGTCGCTATAATCATTGATGTGGCCGTATCCCTATAGTGCGCTCTTTTAAGGTCCTCAGGGAATATTCCGAGAAGGGTGATAGCTGGGTCAAATGGTGGATCCATTCCCAGCTTTCCCAGGAATCTCCATACTGCTTTCCAAATTGGCCTCACCATTTCGCAGTCCCACTAATTTTATCTATTCTAGTGAATGTTAAATGGCATCCTACCTTGGTTTTAAATCACATTCCTTTTGTAAAATGTCCAAACAAGTTTCTTTTTACTTAATTTTTCTTTTCATTACTTATTTTACATGCACACATATATAAAATTCCTCTATTGAGAGGCATCTTTTACACACACACATACATTATAGAATATGATTCCTTTGTCAAATAAATATATGGAATGTTTTCTTTCAATTTGTGTCAGTTTTCATTTTCTTAATGGAACTTTTTGAAGTGCATGTGTTTTTAATTTTGGCCATATCCAATTCATCAATTTTTATTCCTATGTTTAGTACCTTTTGTATCTCTTCCTAGAAATCTTTACCCACTCAAATATATAGAAGATTTTTTTGCTATTTATTTCTAGAAATGTTATAATATGTGCTTTTGTGTTTAGGTTTATAAGTCAAATGAAATTCATTTTGTGCGTAGTGCCATGTAGTTTATCAAGATTCAGTTTTTCTCACACGTTTCCAGCTACTGTCTCACTTTTGGATAGGACTTGCTTTTACTCATTGAATGACTTTAATGCCCTTATCAAAAATCAATTCAGGGCTGGGTTGTAGCTCAACGGTAGAGCGCTTGCCTGGCATGAGCAAGGCCCTGGGTTCGATCCTCAGCACCACATAAAAATAAATAAATAAAATAAAGGTATTTGTCTAACCAAAAAAAAAAAATCTTTAAAAAAATCAATTCAGTGTATACGTGAGGATCTATTTATGGACAATTCTGTTCCATTGATCAATATGTCCATACCAATCCTACTACCACACTCCATGATTGCTGTAGCTTTAGAAGAATTGAGTAATTTTTTTTTTAAATGAGGTGGTTTCAGTCCTCCAACTTTCTTCTTCTTTTCCATGATTATTCAGCTGTTCTAGAACATTTGTGTTTTAATATAAGTTTTTAAATCAACTCGCTAATTTGAGTATACTATCATTTTGTCTAGGATTACAGATCAACTTAGGGAGACTGGACTTTATCTCATTGGGATTTTAGATTTGTGATCATGTAATAACTCTCTTATGGTTTGGATCTGGAAAGTCCCCCAAAAGCTCATGTGTTAAAAGCATGGTACTCAATGCAGCAAGAGTCATAGATGGAGCATTTCCACAATGATGTAATCATGATGGCTCTGGATCCAATCTTAGATCGCTGGATGGAATGTTGGGAGGTGGGACCTATTTGGAGGAAGCGGGTCACTGGGGGCATGCCCTGAGAGGATTTATTTTTCCAGTCAGACAATTCCACCATCCCCCTGCAGCTGAGCAGATTTTCTTCACTGCATCTTTCTGCCATTATTTTCTGCCTTACCGCAGGCTCAAAGCAATGGATCTAGTTAACCATAGACTAATACCTCTGAAACTGTGAGCCCAAATAAACTCTCCCTCCTTTAAGTTATTTATATCAGGTATTTTGGTCACAGCAACAAGCTGACTCACAATTCTTCTTTTGTTTATTTATTCTTTAATTTCTCTTAACTATACTCATGATTGAGGAAGTATTGCGTATTTTTGTTAAATTTATTCTACTAATATTATTTCAAAGATATTTTAAAATTTAATTTTGTATTTTTTTTTCAAAACGCACACAGAAGAACTTGACAAGTGATCAAAGATAACATCATCAGTAATGGGAGAAGCTGACACCAAGTGTTTCTGATGATGCTCAGAAAACATAACATCACTTAGATATTAAATATAAGAAAAGTTCACAAATTGAATTCAAGTCATGAGAATTCATCAAACAAATCCAAATTGAGTATTCTGTAAAACAATGAGCTTTTTTTCTTAAAGAAACCAATGTCATAAAATAAATCAAGGGCTGAGAAACTCATTTTGATTAAAGGGAACTAAAGAAACACAACAATAAACTGCAATGTATAGTACTAGTTCAAACCCTGAATTGTTAAATTGAATGACCTAAAGGACAACATAGGGATGATTGAGAAAATCTGAATTTAGAGTATATTAGGTAATATATGCAAAACTTCCTGAATTTGAAAATTAATCTGGAGTTACAGAAGAGAATTTTCTTATAATTAGAAGATAATATATTGAACTACTTAAAGAGTCAGCATCTCTGCAAACAAATTCAAATGTGTCAGCAAAAGAAGTGAGTACATGCAAAATAGCAATATGTGAAATTCCAATACTAAGAAATAAAAGCAAATGTGTTGACTTGTAAACAATAACTGAACCTATATGTAAAGTTTATAAGAGTCCCATTGTGATATTTTTGCATTCCTTCTGTAGGTCTGAATATTTTTTAAAAAATATTTAGTTGAAGTGATAGTAGCAAAGTAAGACACACAGATCATTCTATCCTGTAATTTTACAACTATGCTAATCTGTTTTATTTGAAAGAAAACAGTAAATTTGTGTTTGAGCTGTCAAGAATTTCTGTAATCTTTATGAGGGGATTGTTTGTTTGTTTGTTTGGCTTTGTTTAGAGGAAGGACAATGGAATAAAGAATTGAGGAAAAATGGGAACAAGAGGAAATGACTTCCAAAATCACATCAAGTGATATTCTTTTCTATGACTGTATTTCACTAAGGATAATCTGAAAATAATCCTGACTGAAAGTCTGTTTTTTGGGTTTGTTATTGTGATTGATGTTGTTTGTTTGTTTATTCATTAAATGGAGAAATGTTTTTCAGTTGAAACTATGACCACTCACAGTATTGTAAACTCCATCTCCTTATATCATATAAATTTCATAATGTGTCTATTCAAATATTTTCTTATCTCATAAACTTTTATTTAGCAAATACAGAGTCAAAGAGACACCATAAATCAATAAGAAATCAGACATATAAGTATGTGCAGATTATAATTTTTATAGCTACATTTATTTTGTGCATTATCTTTTAGTAATATTTCATCATGTGAAATGATTTCAAGAACTGGGGATAATTTGAAAGAAAAAGGGAGTTGAATATGAAAGAGATGCAAAAGATTGATATCTAGTGTAATTCTCAGGGATTTTTTTCCCCCTGTTTTTGGATTGTAACACTAAATCTACAAAACTAAGTCTACAAAAAATGCAAATGATATTAGAATACCAACTGTATCCATCACTTTTTTAAATTTTTGTTTCTTTTTCCTTTTTCTGGGGAGGGAGGTGGTGGAAATGCTTGACATTGAACCCAGGGCTCGTGCAGGCTAGACAAGAGCTCTACCACTGACCTGAGTCCCAGTCCCAATTTCATAGTCTTTTATTTTGACTTTTAAATGTCTGTACTTTCCTTTTGAAACTGAAGAGATTAATTTCTACTTAAGTTCATGTGGACAAAGAAATTGATTTTACATTGCAAAACCTAAATGAACTAATTAATGTTTCATTATTTCTTATCAGAATGTTGATGACTTTATCCTCGGAAGCTATCAGCTCCAACTTTTCTGGGCATGTCCCCCGCCTACTTAATATATATCCATCAAACAAGAAATTTTACATGTGATGCAAGAATAATTTTATCACAGAATTACAAACAGACTGACCCATGCAACCCAGGCTGGAAGGAGAAGTTGGGAAAAAAAAAAACTATACTAAAACCTAACCGTGCACATGCTCTATACACAGCCAGGCTTTAGTAGAGTGCAAGATAAAGATCCTTTTGAAAGTTGAAGATATCCTGTAACAGTCTGTTGGCATTCAACAATGAACTCAATCTTTTTACCTTTAGTACATTGCTATTCTCCTGACTCACAATGGTTCACAAAATGGTTGAGGTTAATTCCCTTTACTAAGAACCGTCAACATGGTATTTATAGAGGGATTCATTTGTAGTCCTATTTCAAAGAGGTCAGCAGGTGCAATGTATTCTTTAGAGGAATTCTGACTCACTTCTCTAGATTGTAAGATACTGTCTTTGTCTAAACAGTATGCATTTTAGGCTTTGCAAAAATGAGTGGCTACATTTTTTTAACTCACTAGTTTGGAAAGCCTAAAAAACGTTCATGAAAAGCCTATTCTATAGAAGTATATGCATTCTGAAAAATCGGATATACAATGTCAGATACAGGTTGTACTTACAGTGCCCATATTTGCAGTTTGCCTGGAACAATCCTGGATTTTTCCTCTTGAATAACTTCCCCCTATCTTTTTCAAAATATTCATCCTTTGGATACTGAATTATGTCACCACCTTAGCACATATTGGGTATTTTTAATCTACAGATTTTCTTTAAAGTAGTTAGGTTTCAATTTTTTCCACACCTTTGCTATAAATGAGACATTTTTTTTTCATTCTCATTAAATAATGGATGGAGAAGGGGAGGAATGAGTTTACACCTCACTATGTCAATCAAGAAATTTTAATTCTTATACAATTTTTTTAAATGAAGATTTTTAGAAGAGTACTGGCACATCATAACTGCTCAATAAGTGACAACAATTCTTAAAATTATTTAAGGTGCTCCAATCATACTCTATTATTTAATTCATTCATATTATTAATCTAGGAAAACAACTCTAGAATTTGAGTTATGTGTTATGTTTCAATTAATTGAATATGAGAATGAGAAGAAGGTAATTATTTTAACTGGAGCAATGGGATATGTTGTAAGGAAGTCCTGACTAGTAACATTATAATGTTATTAGCATAATAAAAAAGGTTTCTGGTCTGAGTCCTTGTTTCTTTGTATCTTTAACAGAGAATATCATCTGAAAGTGATGAAATATTGGCATGTTTTTTATTGTTGTTTCTAGGCATTCGTGAAGTTAAATCAGTTAAAATATCAAGTTTCATCTTCATTCTTTGTATTTTAAATATAGGTTACTATCGCTTCTTCAAATGTCATAGAAGTACTCATGAAAATACTTTTGTGTATTCTTTTATACTTGAGATTGTCTTTTGTGTAGTAGAATTATAGTTTCCCCAGTTAGCTTTATACATTATAAACTACTACTTGTCAAAGATTTAGAGAATGCAATCATTATTTCTCATATTTTCCAAAAAATGAAATCAATCAAACTTTTTGATAGGAAGTATGTTACAAAGGCAAATTATCATTGAAGATATTGGCAACCTCGAATGAGCCAATAATAAAAATGAAAAGGTTACATAACTCATACTATACACACATTGCAGTGAATATATTTAAAATAATGAATGTTAGCAGGTATAAATTTCAGCAGGATGCCTTCTGTTCGCTTTAGAGATGTGGACTGCAGAGATAAGTCCTGCGATTTTACAATGAGAACTGAATAGATGCCGACTAATGGGACAGTAGAAGTTGTGCATCATTAGTGGCATCTCTGTGTAGTTATTTATTTAGGGAGCAAATTCTGAGATCAGCAGTGTGAGAATCCATAAATCCTACTGAGCCTTGGTTAAGTGACATTCATTATAAAGAACACCTGGAAGGAAGACCTAAGAATTGAGTCACAACTAGAAAGATCAGATTACCTGAGCTCTGCATGTCTGAGCTCAGTAAAGCTGCCCAGGTAGAGAATGATCTTTCTCTGCAGTCATTTCAATAGTATTATATTGGGATATTGAGATAATGTTGGTGGCTTATCTAATACAGTGTTAAGTTTATATTGCTTATATATTTCCTCAGACACTATTGTGAAATTTTGAGCATTTGATTCAATTTGTGGTATACAAGTACATTTTTACTTATCACTTTGCATCTAAGCAAAGCTATAATTTTTTATAGAAAATTCATATATCTGAGTAAAAACTATTGAATAGAAACTCTTCACATACTTTCTCTCACAGTTTATGTAGATAATAAGAAATGTTTAAATTAAAACCCAACTTATTTCATATAGAAAAAAAGGAAAAAGTTCAAAGAATGCTTTAACTTTTAATTAGTAAATTATTTAAATAGTAAATGACTGGTATTAATTTGAGATGTGGAAAACTGCAAGAAAATCACTGAAAGACAAATCTGAATGTGAAGAGCAGATTGGAAAGAATGCTGTGGGATGGGGTGTCCAGGCTAGTCGGTCAGTTATTCACAGGAGTATTTGAATAGTCATGCTCCCTAGAGATGATGATACTCGGCACTAGTTCCTTTAACAAAGAAAATAAATTGCCTCAAATATTTTCTATACATGTTTTTATTTTGTAAAAAACACTGTGGGTTAAATTTAATTATCAGAAAATAAGATACTACTTATATTTGCTCAACAACAATTAAAAGGCATGCCAAATTTAATTATATTCATGAAATGGCTACTTAAATACATTCCCCTTCAGAGTATGTAACAAGAAGTATCAAAGATACACATACTGTTATAGCCACCAATAATATTTCTATAAGAATATACTAGGCTTAGAATGGTACAGGTTGGGCAACAGAATCTTGGTATGTTTTTACAACTGTAAAAAAGTTGGAAATTGTAAAGTGTTTATTAATAAGGTATCCATGGTAATATGCTGTTTCCTTTAAGGCTATATTTATGAATATTAAAATAATTTACAGTCTGTCCATGTAACAAATACTACATAATCATTAAAACATGCAAGTTCAGTATGAATTTCTCAGTGAGGAAAACAAGCTACAGATTGGTACAAAATTTATAGTGTTGTCCTGGTAATGTCCACATGCACACACAGAGAGGTATGAGTGTATTTATATAAAAAAATATAGATGGAATACATGCCATTATTTTAGCAGTTGATATCTCTTAGTTTCAAGAACATATGTCTTTACTTTTTAATTTCTCTCTGTATTTTCTAATTTTTTAAACATCACAGTTAAATTACTTTGACAGACAGACAGAGAGAAAGTAAAAATAAGAAGTCCTTCCTGAGGTGTTGAAGTCCTGTATAAGGATGTGACTGATGAAGTGCCTTCTGATACCATAAAGGCTTTATAATCTAAGTTCATGACTCAGGGTTAGGAAAAATGAATTCACTATGTTGGGAGACCAGTATAAAGATGAAGCTATTTCCAGTGTGTGTGGGAAAATAGCAGAAAATGACATCAGAATAATTGCAAGGTTTTATTAGTATTTTATCATGTGGATTTCATGGAGGAGGTGCAGGGAGTGTTGGGATGACTTGAAAACTTGCATATGTTATTATAAGCAAGAGCAGACAAATTCTTCTCTTCACTGACCTGTGAGTGCCCCCATCAAAATCAGCAGATGGTGTGTAGGCACTAAAGATCTATCTGGACTGTTATGACCATTCATGTTTCTCCTTCTTGACTAAGGAGGATGATTACTTGTTAAGTCTTTTTACAGAGATAGTTTTCTAAATATTATAATAAACTTCTTTAAAATATATAAACTATATGATAGTACATTATTATTTCTCAATTAATAAATAAGTTGATTATTTTTACAGTTCTCATCCCTAGCAAAATTATTGACACTAGATGTTGAATGAGTAAATGCATGGATAAATGCATAAGACTTTTCCAGCCCCTGCTACCTTGTAGACATTTTCACTTATAAATAGGTGTATTCCTGGGCTACTTTAAATCCACCCTTTGCAATTCAGCCATTTCCTTTAGTTTTTCATGAGTGTCTTAATAAGTCTCTTCAAAATGTTCAAAGTTGAGTGGAAGAGACAGACATAGAAACAAATTACCACACTATAATTTCATAAGTGTCCTAATAGAGACAAGGAAAAAAATGTTAGGGAACGTGGAAAAAGCTGCCTGAGGATTTAGAGGAGATCTTGAAAAGGAGCTGAGGTTGAAACTGCACAGAAGTTTGCTTAAAATTAGAGGGTGTTGATGAATGGTGTAGGAAGGGGTCATGAAGGCTACCCAGGATGAAGGAGTGACATGTACAGATAGAGGAGTACTCAGGGTGGTGGCCTCTGGGAGGAGCTCAAATGCAGGATAGGTATGTGCTGAGTCTGACGTTTGGCTCAAGATGGAGAAATGTGGAGGAGTTTTAAATAACCAGGAACTTTCCATACTAGTAAATTATAATTTCCTTTATAAATACTAATGGTGAATTTTTTCAAATCACATCATCTTGCCAGGAAATAAAACTCTTGTTATGGGAAAGAGAAAGAACACTGCACAGATCCTTAGGACTGAATCACACTGCAATGGGAAATTTCTCCCTGACTTCCTGGACAAGGACCAGACAAACATCAGATGAGGGATGCTTAACTAAAATTGTGCCTCAACTATGAGTCAACTGTATAATTTATATCTCAAAACTGGCATGCTTTTAATAGAAAAGAGTCACTAATAATTATGGAGAGACTATAAGCAAATCCTAGCTACCCTCACTTCGCTGAACTGTAACATGCTGCCAGATAGATTCATTTTGACTGATAATATTGTTTTAATTGCAAAACACTTATGGTGAACTTTGTTTCATTCACTTTTTGGTGTGAACTGAACTGGTTAGATTTACACTTTGGATAAATAATAGAATCTACAGTTCAGAACTAGAATGAGGATATATAAGATGGGGTAAGGTTACCCTTTAAAACTATATCATTTGAAGGCAATATATAGAATTGGCAAGCACAGACAAATCTAAGCTGTAAACTTTACCTCCACCTTGCTCTGTGATCATAAATATTTGACTTAACTTCTCTGAACATCAAATTAACTAATCTGTAGAATGAAATAATACAGTAATTTCTACTCCCAAAGTTGTCATGAAAATCAGACAAAGAAATTTCTATGAAGAACCAGTAATAGAACTGGGATTCAATAAGCATTAGTCTTTTGGGGATCTAATTTGGGTAGACTATTTGAAAGACAATGAGAATTAACATCTGGAAAGCATATCCATTGTGTAAAACACACTTGAATAAATGAATAGTTAAAGATTAACTGGCTAATAACATTAAAGAAAATGAATTGTGCAGATAAGATTTTCTAGAAAAACTAGAAGAAATATTAACTAATGTAATATGAAAGGTAAACAAAAACCTGATTTAAAATTATTCACTCATCATATAATGTTCTTAGCTCTAACACTGATTTTTGTCAAGTAGATATGATCTTAATTAGTGTATATGAAAACCTTAAGATTGATTTCAATGTATGATCTTTTCTAACACAAGTTTTTTTTTTTGGGGGGGGTAAGGAAATACTTTATTTAGTTTGTCCCAATTTTTGTTGTTTACTTTTCTTTAATAAATTGACTATAAACCACCACTATTTTCTTACATTAATTTTTGTCATCATGCCTATCATCTTGTGTCATTAGCACAGATTTCACTGAATAAAAGGATATTTTGAGCAGAGGTCAGTGGTGTATATTGAGAGGCAACATGATCCAGGTTTTCTGAACTCTACCAATATTTTAAACAATATGCAAGAATTAATATTCTATAAAAACCAACAGACAATGGCATAAATAAAACAGTTCTAATAGTCCTAGAGGAAGGGGGGGAAGAGGAGTAAAAAAAAAATAATACATAAAGCTTGCAGTGGTAGAAATCCACCTGCTGAAATAGTAATTTCTAGCTGATCATTTGGGAAGAAAATGCAGACAACAGAAGCACCTCTATGCAAGGAGCCTGGCATGCCCCAGCAGGCACAGTCTAACTTGAGATCACCTTACGAATGGAGCCAACTAAGGGCAGAAACTACCCACAGTCCTCTCTCACCCCTCCCAAAATTTATACCCATGAAGCATAGCCACAGCTAATTTTACTCCTTTTCTGAGTGAAAAGTACCAAGAGACATTCTACAAGATAGTGGAAACCATAAAAAAGACAAGTTTGTACACAGGAGGCCTATTTCAACTGGGGAGAGGTCATAGGGAGCCATAGTTTGAATTGTCACAGAAAGAACACTTTGCTCTTCTTAATTAGAATTTAAATTTAAATTAAAGAAGAAAGAAAAGGATATTATGGGATGTTCATTCATGCCAATAGGAGCTTGGTACCCTGTTTTCTCATAACTCACCTGGGACAAGTAGAAATTTGACTTTCTTAATTTTTCAGTAATAGGACATGTTTCCTCACTGTTGTGATTAATGTTTTGCTGCTGTCTGATTCTGTTGCAGACAGCACAGCCAAGAGAAAGAAAACATTCATTTCATGATTGTAATTAATAATTGTTATTTTTTACTAATAACAAAAGATTGCTTTAGGTTTTATATATTCATTATTGTGTTACCCTGAGATTAAGCTTCATTGTTGATTAAGAATTTTCAAGAAAACACTGAATGATAAAATGTTGTAATACATATAAAAAGTCAGTACTGTGTAACATAAGCAGTGAGGAGAGAAAATCTATCAAACACAAAAAATACAAGTAAGTAAGAAAAGGGCAGAAGAGGTCTTTGGGATTGTTTGTTAGGGATTGTTGGGAACAATTGTGAGTCAGTAGTGGGATGGCCAGTAAGTGGCACCTGTGGTAACTGATTGATAACTTTTGATTCATAGTTCCTCCCTAAGTTCGTTAAATATTTTTCTGACTATTTGTATATCTACAGGGCATTAAAACATTTAACATTTTAGATTAATAAACAAATAAATATGGTAATTAATAAAATTAAGAAGAAAATTGTTCTGAAAAATAGTACAGAAGTGCTCCTAAGAAAATTACAAAAACCATCCAGGCGTGGTGGCACATTCCTATAATCCCAGTGGTTCAGGAGGCTGAGGCAGGAGGATTGAAGAGTTCAAAGCCAGCCTCAGCAAAAGCAAGGCACTGAGCAACTCAGTGATATCCTGTCTCTAAATGAAACGTAAAATAGAGCTGGGGATGTGGCTCAGTGTATGAGTTCCCCTGAGTTCAATCCCCAGTGCCAAAAAAAGAAAAAAATATATCACTTATCCTATATCTTGGTTTCTGGGAAATCTCTTGATCTAAACCTGTTTGTTTCTTCGATTCCATTGTACCATCCCACATGCCCTTTTCATTTTTTAAGTAAAAATTGAGCACCCACTTGATATCCATATATTCAGGACACAGAAATTAACAAGACTTAGTAATTCCTCTAAATTTGCTCAGAAAATAAATAAAATTAACTACCATGATATACAATAATATGTAGCCCACTGGAAAGTCTACATCGGAATTAAGAACACAGTGGATGAAGACACAGGGGAGCGGCAGTGAAGACATCAGCAATGACTTTACAAAGAAGTCTTTTGATCTGTCTTTGGAAGGATGATGATGGTTTCTGCAGGGTGAGAAGCAGAGGGAAGGGCTAATCCATTCAGAGAGACTTTGAAGTATTTATTATAAAAGAAAGCTTCTGAAAGGTGAGCAAACCCTTGGGTGTATAAAAGTGCAGTAAAGTATGATTGGAACATAAGATTTGTAAGTGAAACAGAATTTGCAATATATTCAACTAGTTGATATTTATTGAGCACATTATGGGCAAGAAACCATGTCAGAAATAAAGCTATGCTGTTTACTGAGTGCAGCATATTTCAATCAGCCTAACAAAGTAGATGCTATTCTCCAAATATACATGTTAGAAAAGGAAAATTAAAGAACCAAGAAAGTAAACTTGGTTAAGTATATCTAGTTATTGTCAGAGCAAAGTAAATCTATTATGGCTCCTCAAAAAATACCCTCCTTGAAAATCCAAGTTAACTCTGAAGGTCACCAAACCTACTGAGAAAGAATCTAATACATTAGGCTGATATAATGTAAGTGCACTGTGCAACAGTAATGCAAAGCTATTGAGGGCTCAGTTCTACCACTTAGGAGCCATGTGTGGTCTCACAAACTGCTCAGTTTCTGTGGGTCTGTTTCTTTCCATGAAATGGTTATAAGAGTATGTATAGCTATGGGGATGTTGTACCCATCATTTAATACATGTAATTTATTTACTATGATTGTGGCTCCAATAAGTCATCGGAGTAAGTGATTCATGTTTCAGAAATAGCTCTCTGATGGCATTGTGGAGAAGGGATTAGAGAGGGAGGGAATCTGGATTCAATACTTCAGAAGAAGGACTAAGCTGACTTCAATCAGAGCACTTGACAGTGGATGGAGAAGTAGGAATAGCATTGTGAGGTATTTCAGATGTAAAGACTGAAAGGATTTGGTGGCCAGCTGGGTTTAGAGTGAAGGGGGAGAGAAAAAAAAAAACATAAAATGACCTAAGGTTTCTAGTATAGATGACCAGATGATGCAAGGCGATGCCTCCATACTTCATACTCCAACTGCTACTTCCCTGTGGTTCAAGTATGCAGGGACTCTCATGGCAGGCTGGCTGCCAGCAGTTGATTCAGTAGTTATTTATAACAAGCAACAGTAACAACAAACCAAAACACTTACAGGCCAGTAGAAGCAAGTTCTTTCCATTAAACCTATTCTAGTCCCATTGTTTTAAACTGACTCTGTTCTCAAGTCCTTTGGGTATAAATATAACCAAGCAGTTATCTCTCAAGCCACAGAAAACATCACTTCTTTCTAGCATCAGAACTGCTTACAGGTATAGTACTAGCAGGTGGCATAAGAGGATCAATAAACAAGAGCTCACTCCTATTTTCAAGCCATTTGGTTTCACTGGGAACAATAACAAAACAAAGTTTTCACATTGTGAGGAAGACTGTTTCTTGACAATGTTCATTTCACCAATAAATACAATTGAACAAGTATAATATCCAGAACACATGGGAGGTAATGAAATTTAGGTAGGTGGAAGGAAATGAGTTTTAGGATTATTTGTTGCTATAATATCCTATCGGTAGGACAGGGAATAGTATAAACAAAGAGTTAAAATGACACCAAAACAAATTATAGGCAACATACTCCTTGGAAATGTTTCTTATTGCCTGAATTACCCACACATGATATATATTTCTATTCTTGTCTTAAGAAATACCATCTGTATCTCTACTACACAATCCAAGAATTAGGAGAGCTGAATATATTATGTTTCTTATAACTTATAGAAAGCTATTGTAATAGTTAAGTTTGTACTGTTAAAATTTTAACTGAACTGCGTTGCTGCTTTAACAAATTATTATATGTAAGCAGTAAAAGGTGTTTACATTATATGTAATTATATTAAATATAATGTGTATATGTACATTAGCAACTTTATTTTAAGGTTGGGAAATAGAAGAAGAGTGGCAAGAGTCCTAAATTTTGTAGGTTCTCTATATAAAAACCTTCATTTTATAGTTCATATATTCTTTTTCTTTGAAAATAATTTCATGAAAACATCCAGGGATTAGAAGACAGAAATGAACATAAGTGCCTCTATAATACAAAAGTTCTGAAAGCAGAGATCAAGTTGTATCTTCCACTGCAGATCCTCCTTCTGTTCCCTAGGGCTTAAAACATTTCCTTAGAGAGAGGGGGCGCTCAACATGTGTCTTCATCTTTACTCACAAATCCGCACTTTAAAGAAGGTCATTCTGCATAATTGTCAGAGAGAGCAGGTTCTGTGTTAGCAAACCAAGACCTCTTCTTGTGTTTAGTTGCATCAAATTTGCCGCTGTAACTTTGCTTTCTGGATATTTTCTGGATTAGGCAAAATCTTTCTTCAGCCCCTACTCATCCCTCAGTTCTTTAAAATAAGCTTCAAAGATGAAGAAAGTAGTACTATACATTTCTGTTTTGTTAACAAAATTGTCATTTTAATACCTCTGGAAGCATAATGCCAAAAATACAGGAATGCTATGACCACTAAAATAAAACACTTTAGATCATGTTTTCCTTCTAAGGATCCTTATTTGTCCTGGAGAAATTTACTTTTATTTTTCCAAATGTTTAAAGTTGTTTGATAATTTAAAGCATTTCTAAATGTGATTGAAGGGGTTTTAGCACTTTAACTAGCTAATTTTATTGCAGCATGCATCCCAGACCAGATGAGCAATAAACTAAGGGATGACCAGCTAAACTATCTTTTGTTTTGGGTTTTTTTTCCTACTTCCAGAATGATGGACTAGTTAATAACTGACGTATTTGTGATTTTTTAATCACTATGCCTAAAAATGTTGCTTTTAAAGTGAATATATTACACTATTAAAATACATGCCCATCCTTATATAAGCCTTGGCATAATTATAGTTTTGTATAATTAGAATTTTATGTCAAAAGATTTACAGCTTCATCACCTCAAGCAATATTTCACAGCTGCCAAGAATGATTTATGCAATAATGATTTAAACTGTAAAATAGACTCCTCAAAGGAAGGGCTGTCAAATATTCCTATTGCAAATAACAAGGTTTTCAAAAATTGATATTCTGGCAAACAGCAAGTCCAATTGTACCTAGCACAAACACATAAAGGAGCGATGTAGGAAGTGTTGCTTCACAATGGATCATGCGGTTCACAGCACACTGTACCAATGTGAACTCCTTGCATAGATCATGAGTTTAACCAGCTTATAAAGCCTCTGGGTTACTTTGGAAACAAATATCAGAAATAATGCCTTGCTCATACATTTGTTACTCCATTTTGAATAAATAGAGAAAGTGAAAACAGAGTGTCTCAACTTTTTGTTAAATTCCTCATTGTGCTTATAACACGATTTTCTATATTCCTATAAAAGGCTAAATTAAGAATAAGTCAAGGAAGCATTTACTGTTAAATAGTCAAGAAACCAAGAAACTACCAAAAGTGAATGTCCTCAATTATTAAGAATTAAGAAACTTTGAGAAGCAAACCAATGAAAATGTTGATTTATTTTTTTTCTTTTCCTGCTTTTATAAATGCACAATGCCTGGCAAGTCTCTAAGATGTAAGAGTATTAAAGCACTTGAACTTCAGAAGTTCTGACTGATTTTACAGTTGGCATGTGAATGAAACCAGTATGCTCTGAAGATTCTATTAAAAGTATTGGAAGTATCAACAACACACACACACACACACACAGAGACACACACAAAACACATTAAGAGAAATAAGTGACTGAAACCTAATCTAAAAAGTTCATTTAAATTAATTATTTTAATTTGGAAAACCAGAAAAATCTTGACTAATCATCTCACGTTTCTCACATCAATTAAACCTAAATAGGCAACTTTTGTTGTTAATGCTAAAGATACCCAAGTCCTTAAATACTGAATCACAATCTGGAAAAAAAAAAAAAAAACAGAACAAAATTACCACCAAAGCTTGACATTTCCATACCTAAAAGACCTTTCAAATAATTTTTGTAAGAAAACAAGAACTTTAATTCATATACCCAAGCAAATCATTCAGAAGAAAATTTACATTTCTGAATACACTAACATCTTTACTACATAACTTTTTACAATCATGATTCCATATGAAATTGCCTTTTAAGGTGTTTTGAGATTATTTTATACAGTCATGAACAAACTAACTAGATTTCAAAATATCACCATTTCAGTGGCAGTGTAATATTAATTTTTATTCAAAAACACTTTGCATAATATACTAAGGATCTATGCAATTGGGCAGACCAAATTTATTTTATGCTTCAAATCTGAGAGTTGAAGAAAAAGTCTGAAATATAGAATAGCCCAGAAAACATAGTGACTAAAGATGGTTCAACATGCTCTGAAGAGCCACAGTACAGACTGAATTGACTTCATAATAAACATTCACATGGGGAAATAATGTCAGACACTCAAAACATGTCAAAGGTCCAGTTTGTTGACTTCAGGTATACAAATAGAGAAGCTGATTTGGGTAGTGAGACCTTCAGTCCAATACATGCCTTCAATAAAATAAAATAATTAGGCTATTTCTAGTATGCTAACACTACTGATGGAGAAAGAGAAGAAGAGGGACAACATTGAAAAACAACCTCTATGCCCTCTGATAATCATATAATTGCTTTCATTCCAGATTAATACAAAGTTATACAAACCTGTTTTTCCAGTAATACTTGGTTGCACATAACCACTTAAGTTCACGTAATACTTAATAGAGTAATTAAGAACTGTACATATTCTATCATGAAACATTTAATTATAAGGAAAGAAGAGGAAGAGTTAAATCTTTTCCTTGCACTTTTTCTCTGTGGTTTACCAAATGATGACTCATTATAGAACATAGGCTATAGCATATCACACATTTACCAAATACTTAAGAGTTTCCCCCATATCTGAAGATACCCCTCCTCTCCATTAATTTCTATCAGTGGAACAGAAAGAAGTAGATAATAATACAATATTGACAAAATTAACTGCAGTATGTCTGTTTTTAAAAATTGTTTGACATTTAAAACTTAACTTGTCAAATATCATTAAGAGTCAACATTTGAGAATGTGTGATGCATCAAAATGGGAATATCTGAGTATTCATCCACAGGAATTCATTAATACCGTGTATTTAATGTATGCATGTCTCCCTCATGGCAAGTCTAAAAGAAGGAAGTGTGTCCTTGAAGTTGAGCCATGACCTTAAGTTTGAAATGCCAGTTTTGATGCAGCTGTAAAATGAGTACTAATAACTTCACAGAGTCATAGTTCCTATTCTATATTTCTTATTTTAGAACAGTATCAAATACATGAACAGCCTTTACTATTTGAATATGCACAGATTTTCTGGACCACTTTTAGAAGTTCCTATCCATCATCCTTACTCTTCTTTTAAAAATGAACAAAAGAAACAAGAGGTGTTGCACATCAACACCTAAAGAGATAAGAAATGCTTATAGCTGTAATCTTAAATTTCAGATTACACAGTTTTCAATACTTCAATACAAAACGTATTTTCAAGTCCAAAAAAAAAAATGAAACTGTTTCTCTCCTACCAAATACATATCAATGCAAGCAATAAACTATTGATCTTTGTATTAGTCCTTAGAGAAGGAGTGTGCAAAACTGATTTGTGACATTTTATCCTCAGTGACATTAAGTTACTGCACTTTCAAAGTACCCTTAGTGAAGAAGAAAAAAATTTCTATTAATCTAAGAAGAATATTCATACTTCTTGGGCACTAAAACACAACAAGCAATGAATACATGTACAATTAAATATCTGGAGTGTCTCTGCACACAGCCTTTCAGTAATCAAAATTTCCTTTCAATGAAATAAAATACGAGGAATCCTAAATAAACTTTACCATTTTTGTGATAGTAGGTGACCTCCACTTTCCTCTCCTCTGACCCCAACAATGCCTGTGCAATTTGGGCAATATCATGCCTCTTGGTCTCTGGCCCATGGAGGAAGTCGCAGGTGCATGGCTTCTGCATGACATCTGGCCTGGAGAAACCAGTCATCTCACAGAACCCATCATTGCAGTAGATGATGGCACAATTCTGCACTCTGGCATTTGCAATGATAAATTTTTTATCTGTAATAAGAAGATGGTAAGGCATCTTTTAAAAAGCTTCCATGAGACTCTCATAAACAGTGAACGTATTTGTTGCATAATAAGAGCTCTGAAATGTAGGTGCTTCCCCAAAATGTTAACTGCCCAGACCTTTCTAAGAAAAAAAAATCAAAAAAAAAATATCCTACAAACTTTAAAAGTGAAAATAACGGTCCAAAGTAATTTTAACCAAAGGTATTTAAAAAATCACTCTTCAAATTGCAATACAGAATTTCCCTGATAGTGGACAAATGCTGCAACTCCCAAGGGTCCTAGTGGACATTCAAACAAGCATCTGGCTCATTGATATTTCCAGAATGCATTTAAATGTAAGATAAAAAAATGTATAAGCCAAAACATTGAAACATCCTGTAACTGTCAAATTTTTCACTTCAACTCTGTCCCTTAGAATACAACTTTCTCAAAGTAGTTATTCTTGGATCTGGCTTTTCTCTATTCCTCTAAGGCATACTACACACATTGTTAAGAAAAAGAAAAAGACAACTAGCTTTGCAATAAAACTAATTCACATTTATTAACAGTTCAATAATGCAAATGGTCACCTTTTCATAATATATTTTTTCCAAAAATACATTTCCTACACAATATCATGTTAACACCTTTTTACTTTTACTTTGGGAGAACCTTTAAATTTTGTACAGTAATAGAAAATTTAATGCAAAGAACTTATTTATTTTGATAACATAATATATTTACTATTTCCTGGTTGAATGTGAAGCAGGAAGTACAAGTTTATTTTGTACATAAGGTACTAGATCTTCACATCATTAAATGCAGTGCCAAAAAAAGCCTGCAAAGTATACAATATAAATGTGGTAATGTACATTTAAGAAAACATAGAATATAAATTTAAAAGTCTAGTATTTAAGATTACTATGTTTATATAAAAATAATTAATTCCCAGTAGGTGGTCCACATGAGTACATTAAATTTTTCTACATTCAGTATCTGTGGGGTTTACTTATTATACTTCAATTTTTAAATTTCTAAATGGAAACTTTAAGAGGATCATAAAGTGACAGAAATATTATTTTGAATAATAAGCGGCTTGCACTGGGAACCAGTAAAGATAAGATACTGCTTTCCCAAATTCTCTCTTTGGGCATATATTTGCATTGATTCAATACAAAGTTTAGCTTCTGTCAGCTAGCAGCAGGCAAGCATCCTTGTCATTCCACAGCCCTGCAATTTACCAAGATAAAATATAGTTTGCATAGCCATTTACATCCCTACTACCATTGACATACGCTTGTTCAAATAGTAGGGTCTGCTCTGCTTCTGACTTTCAAAAGTCTACAATAAAACAGCCTCAAAAATATAAACCCATGTTATACTAGCACGTTCCCCTTTAAGATAGTAGAATAGTAGGACATTAAGTAGCAAGGCAGATAATGGAGCAGTGGGAGAGGAGGATCAAATTGCCTTCTACAATAGAGACCATAATCTAAAATGTAAATCAAAATTAATATTAGAGGGAGAACACTCCCGCTGCCATCCGAGCCTCCTGGCTCGGTTTCACAGCCTCTGAACTTGACAGAGCCTGGAGTTGCCGATCTCCCCAGCTAGTAAGCGGCGGAAGCCAAGTGCACTATCAAAGCAGAAAGCGAGGGAGAGAGAAGCGAATAAACGAACTTACTTTGCCCTTCAAATTTCCGTATGATGGTCCCCAAAAATGTGTTCTGTGGTGCCACATGCCCCCTGCGAACAGGCATGTTGACCCGGGTCTTCCGAGGAGCGCTCCCCGCGAGCTCCGGAGTTCTCCCGGGATCTCTCCTCCGCTAGAGCCCAGGCCAGCGCGCGAGCCGCTCTTTGTGGCAGAGCATCCTCTTTTGAAACCAGAAATCTCTTCCCATTAGCACCACTTCTAGACACCCGCTTCACCCACCGGAGTCCAATCCATTCCCCTCACCTTCCGGAGGGGGCCTCGCACCGGACTGCCGCGGGTGAGAGGTTTGGGGGTGGGGAGAGGGAAGGAGGCGGGGTGAGGGGAGGTGGCGGGGGAGGGACGAGGGAGGGAACGATGGGGGTGGGGTGAGAAGGGGGGCGGGGAGTCACAAGGGCAATCGATCTGTTTCTCTTCTCCCAAACAGCGCCAATTTTCCGGTGCAAATGGGCTTAACCTGGCTGTTGCCCAGAACCCCGAGGATGGCGACCGGGCTTGGGGGAGGGGGGGGGGCGACTTGTGTAGCTTTTGCAGGAAGGAGAAAAAGAAAAAGAGGCTGGGGGGGGGGGTTGACGTTTCTATCCCCGCCCTCTCCCCCTACACACACACACACACACACACACACACACACACACACACTCCTTTTATCCCGAGAGCTTGGGCGCCACCACAGCTCGGATTACTCAAGCGTGCTTTAGCGGAAGCCAGCCAAGAAATCTCCAAAACTCAGTGACAAACAACTACCCTGGGAAGGTGATCTCCACGGCCACCAGCCACAGGGCTCCATCCCTGAGCTCCTCACGCCGCAATAGCTAAAAACACTCTTAGCTGCAAAGAAAAGACAGGTGGGAAGACAGTCCCTCAATGAGAAATATGTCTAAACTGTATTGACGCTCAAGAGGTTGAAGACTGAGGATGAGCCACTCAAGAGTGAAGGTTTAGCGTCAGTGTGCAGCTTGGATCCCTGAGATTCTCGGGGATGGGCGCTGAAGCCCGGGCTGGACTGGCACGCTGGTTCCTGCCCAGCCCTGAACCGCGCCTCGCAGAGACTGAAGGCTGCCCGCGCCTCCGAGCATGCCCAGTTACACCGCTTGAGTCCCTAAGGAGTTGCAAGGTTGAGGGGTGATTGGGTCTTCAGGTGCTAAAGGCTGCGAGAAAGACGAGAGGGCCAAAGACTGTGAAAGCGACTGGCACAAAACAAGCAAAGAGTTTGAAGTGGGCGAGGCTGGGCGCCAGGGGGAAGGAACAAAAGGTGGGTGGGGCTAAGAGTTAGCAGTCTTAATGTGACCTCCCATTCATCAAAGGAACACACTCGCCACATCATTCTGTTTTCCTTCACGTTTTCTAAGGAATCAGCTCGTTTAGGATAGCAAAAGGTTCAAGGGGGCAAAATAGAGTCCTTTTCGTTCTTGCTTCTCAGAGGCTGCCAACGCGGAATCTCGTGGTAATACATATGCTTTTGTACAAATTGGTCCTGGGGACTTAGGGAATCAAATATGACAAGTCATGCTAGGAAAACATGTTTCCAAAGTTGTTTTTTAAAGTTTTCTTTCTTCTTTCCGTTTCATTTATGCTATCTTCTCCTCTCTCATAATAGCCCTATCTACATCCTTTCTCTAAGTGGTATTTGCCACCTATTCTCTCTAAAGAAATAGAACATGGACAAACTTCTAATTTCTAGCTGGTAATGAGGTTCTATCCATCCCTTTCAAACATATAGTTGCATGTTAGAGATTTTTTTGGGGAAGGCGGGTTCTTGCAGTCCATTAATCACCTCTGCCTGTGCATTGAGTCAGTCTGGTTTATATTTTATCACAGCCTGATATCTGAAGTGAGATAATGAGGGTGGAATTGAGAATGACCAAGAAGCAGAGGAGTTAGTTTAGTAAAGAGAATCCTGTGGGTCACAATAAATAAGAAAGAAATAATCATAACAACTATTATAGTCCAGAAAATGTACAACAAATCAAGAACAAAAACCTAAACAAATTTTACTTTTTCATTCAATAGCAATGAAAATGAATCAGAACACATTGCCAAGAAATGTTGACTGTTCCTATTAACTAACATTACATTATTACTGTATGGTTGTCTCTTTGGAGATAT
This sequence comes from Spermophilus citellus, assembly GCF_964194105.1. Taxonomy (NCBI): domain Eukaryota; kingdom Metazoa; phylum Chordata; class Mammalia; order Rodentia; family Sciuridae; genus Spermophilus; species Spermophilus citellus. The sequence continues at coordinate 66,987,266 of NC_138192.1, forward strand.
AAAAAGGTACCCCTTTTCAATGTATGGCTTTTCCCTCTATTCTTTATGAGCAGTTGATTCTGTCATTCTGTGCTCTAGCTGCAAACTGTCTCACATGAAGATAGTTCCTCTTCAAGGTGCTGAATATGTGGAGCTATCCGTGGTGCTGACTCTGACACTGCCTCTGCCTACATCCAGCCACATAAAATAAAACTGTAAATTCAGGCAAGTGGCCCTGATATATCCTTATACAACAATTATATTCATCAAATACCCACAGAAACACCAAGTTCTATTTTCATTTTATCTCTAAAACATCTTTTTCTACTTAGCTATTTAATCAAACCCAAACACATCCTCTTCACAAAACCCATCAAGGACTCCAGAGAAAACTCAATAAATGCATACTGTGTGATTCTAATTAAGGTTTTCTGTATAAAGTTTCATTTTACTTAAGGTTTCACAGTGTAATAACACAACAGTAAGTTATGACAAATAAATATAGACAAACATGTTTTCTAATCACATATAAACTCATTGAATGAATACTTCTTTAAGTGAATAGACATTTCCAAATTGATTTTGAAACACAATATTTATCTTTCATATGGCAAGATGTTTTTATTATGAGTCTGATACCATATTTTACAGGCTATTAACTCTGGAAACCCTGGAATTCTGCCTTTGTTCTTTAAGAGTACAATTGTCTTCCTGCTTGCTGAACTATTCTCTATCTTTCTACAACTTTCAGAATGGCCCCTGTTTGGATTGGTTAATGAATCACATGATTGTTAAAGTTCCATTGTTAGTGTTTCATATGAGTAAGCTCTGTGGGCTTCACATTTTTTCCCCAGCCTCATTTAGCTCTAAGATTAGTTCTATTAATGATTCAGTGTAAAATCATAGAACATTCTATAATCTATGTATTGTAATTGATTGATATGAGCAGAAGATTAAAGGCATCCTGTTTCTAAATTACCCTAGTAATCGTGTTCATGCATTATATATTGGAACAGTGGAGACAAGTACATTAATCTGTATTCAGCCAATAATAGAATCAAACCAGGGGAGAGTAATCATGGCTGCTTGCTAGCTGGAAAATTATTCTTCCTTTCATTCTCATCCTCTGAAAAAAGCTAACTTCAGATTTTATGTTTTTTAAGATTTCATAAATTTTAATATTTTTAGACATTTTGGGAAGTCCAAACTTTGAACAAAGCATGTAAATCCAAATGTTGAAATCCTATCAAGTGTACCCATAAGTCAATTCAATCAAATTATGAGAAAAGATAAAGAATAGATTCAGACATATATTTCAAAACTATCTAATTACCTATGCTATTTTAAAATTAATTTCTATAGAATTTATTGATGTAACTTTAAAAAAATGATAAAATGTACTTAATAAATTTTATACAAAAATGATTCTGCACAAAAGCTCACAGAATTAGTGGAAACTTGCTTAAGAAATATACATTAGAAATTACTCAAGTATCATACACTATTGCTTGAATCTTAAGGAAATACTTTGGAATATTTTTGTGGCATTTTTATCTTGATAGAGAAAGGAAAGTTTTTAAGATCAAATAAGTGATGTGATTTGTGGAAAAACAGATGTGGAAAACAAATTGATTAATGCAAAATTTTCTCAATTTAGGAAAACTATTTTACTACTTGATTACACAGTGTGACATTTTAATGGCTATTTTAATGTAGGCTTCTATGGAGATGCTGAGTATTATCCTATTAACTGGGTCACATTTAACTTATGAATTATCTAACTTTACAGTTATGAGTTAAGCAGATTTTGGCTGCTATTGCCATATGTAGTTCTAGACTTTTGTAAGAGGCAGAAATTTTGAGGTCATCTATTAAAACAACCATATTTCTGTGCAGCATGGAATAGAAGAACAGGCAGGGGAAAAATTGTGTTCTAACACCGAATTGCCTTTTATAGAAAAAACTAATGAAAATGGTTAAACTATTTTATTTATAGCTTCATTTCTAAAATCAGTGTAACAATTCCTAACTTTCAGTTTTGTGTGAAGAATAAATAATAGAACAGATATACATGGCTTAGCACAAAAGCTGGCATCTAGTGAATATTTAAATAACAGCTATCCTACAATAGAAATACTCTACATTTTTAAATTAGTAAGTTAATGATATTAACATAGAATTATCTAATTTAGATTAAAGTTTTGTTTTTGGCATATGTGTGTGAGACAGAAAGAAGGAGAATGAGATAGAGTATTTGGAGCACAAGAAGTAGTTAAAGAATGCTATTGGTAAATCATGCCCATCCTAATAATTTGGAATAATACCATTTCATATACTTGCAATATATTAACACATGCATATTGAGTTAGAACATTCGATATTTCTTGAGAAACTTAAATAATTTTTGATAACCTACTTTATATGTGAATTTAATCCAAATGGTTATTATTCACTCTAACTCAGTAACTTTTATAGAAACATATTTCACATGATTTCCATCCAAATCATTAATATGGCTCATCTTATTAATAATACATAATATTTATCATAAGAACAAACTCTTTCTGTAGAGATGAGGTATTGACAGTCCCTTCCCTGAAATACAGCACCTATTTCTGCAGATAATCTATTCAATATATATATATTGCTGACCCATTTATCAATAATCAACATACATGATAATTAGTGACCTAACTGAATTGTTATACTTTAAGAAAAATACATACACAATTATAAGTTTTAAAGTAAGGGATTATATGAATATTATGGATGAAAATTTGATAGGGTATATTGGTAAGGTTGCTTAAAGGATGATTTATTTCTTGATTTAAAAAATAATTTTGTATATGAGTGAAAATAGTGTATGAAACTTCATTTCTCTCAACATATCTTAGCCAGACATGATGGCATATACCTGTAATGCCAGTGACTCACAGGAGCCAGGAGAATGGAAAGTTCAAGGCCAGCCTCAGCAACTTAGAGAAGACTTAAGCAACTTATCAAGATCCTATCTCAAAATAAAAAATAAAAAGAGAGGGGATGTGGCTCAGTGACAAAGCACCCCTGGACTTATCCCTGGAATTCCCCCAAAAAAATAGATCATAAAATTGGTTTAATTGGCATGTTGACTCTTATAATTATCAAAATCGTATACATTAAGAATAACTTGAGAAGAGCAAGAATGAGAAATTTAATCAGTATCTCATAGCACATAACAAAGCTATGATAAGATCCAGGAAGGTTTAGATCTTGTTTTATAATAATTTGATAATTTATGCAAATCCTGGTACAAAATTAGCATTAAATAAGCTCTCAATAAATATATTTTAGGTTGATTGAGTAAGGGTTATTAAGTTTGTCTTTTATTTATGAAGGAGGTGTTCTAGTTTGTGTATAACTAGATTTACAGCCTGTTTCAGCATTTCTGGAAAAATGATGAGGCTGAATTATGAAAGCTTATTTGTGGGAGAGATTGAGGAGTCTTTTGGGAAAACATTCAAACTAAGTGGAAAAATCACAAAAAGTTGATTTAGTATTAAAAGTTCCCATCATCAAGGGAATGCTTAAATGATTCTGGCTATTATATGAAGGGCAAATAAAGTAATAATAAAGTAATTTAGAACTTTTTTCAGTCTTAACCTCTTACTGACAATTGTAGCATCTTTTCATTATCCTGTCTTAGAACATATGTGTCAAGGTCCAGAATTTTTAAAATAAATTTTACTGAGGTATAATTTATATGAAATAAAATGCATACCTTGTGAGGGTATAATTTATTTTTCTTACTTTATTTTTTTATTTTTTATTTTTTTATTGGTTGTTCAAAACATTACAAAGCTCATGATATATCATCTTTCATACATTTGACTCAATTGGGTTATGAACTCACATTTTTACCCCAAATACAAATTGCAGAATCACATCGGTTACACACCCACATTTTAACATAATGGCATATTAGTGACAGTTGTATTCTGCTACCTTTCCTATCCCCTACTATCCCCCCTCCCCTCCCCACCCATCATCCCTCTCTACCTCATCTGCTGTTGTTCAATTCTCTCCCTTGTCCCCCCCCCCCATTTCCCCTCACATCCTCTTCTATGTAATTTTGTGTAACATTGAGGGTCTCCTACCATTTCCATATGCTTTCCCTTCTCTCTCCCTTTCTCTCCCCCCACTCGTCTTTGTTTAATGTTAATCTTTTCCTCATGCTCTTCCTCCCTGTTCTGTTCTTAGTTGCTCTCTTTATATCAAAGAAGACATTTGGCATTTGTTTTTTAAGGATTGGCTAGCTTCGTTTAGCATAATCTGCTCTAATGCCATCCATTTCCCTGAAAATTCTATGATTTTGTCATTTTTTATTGCTGCGTAGTACTCCATTGTGTATAGATGCCACATTTTTTTTATCCATTCATTTATTGAAGGGCATCTAGGTTGGTTCCACAGTCTAGCTATTGTGAATTGTGCCGCTATGATCATTGATGTGGAAGGATCCCTATAGTATGCTCTTTTAAGATCCTCAGGGAATAGTCCGAGGAGGGCGATAGCTGGGTCAAATGGTGGATCCATTCCCAGCTTTCCCAGGTATCTCCATACTGCTTTCCAAATTGGCCTTACCAATTTGCAGTCCCACCAGCAGTGTACAAGTGTACCCTCAAAGCCCCCATTCTAGAGTTACCAGGGTCCTCAGGGTCAGGGAGGCCAAGCCCCCAAGATGGAGAGAACCTGCACCTATCATGAAGAAAGGTGGGAGGTGGGCAGGATGAAAAAATTAACAAAACTAAAAGTTGGTTCTTCGAAAAAATAAATAAGATCGACAGACCTTTAGCCATGCTAACGAAGAGAAGAAGAGAGAGAACTCAAATTACTAACATACGGGATGAAAAAGGCAATATCACAACAGATGCTACAGAAATACAGAAGACAATTAGAAATTATTTTGAAAACCTATATTCCAATAAAATAGAAGATAGTGAAGACATCGATAAATTTCTTAAGTCATATGATTTGCCCAGACTGAGTCAGGAGGATACACACAATTTGAACAGACCAATATCAATGGATGAAATTGAAGAAGCCATCAAAAGACTACCAACCAAGAAAAGCCCAGGACCGGATGGGTATACAGCGGAGTTTTACAAAACCTTTAGAGAAGAATTAATACCAATACTTTTCAAGTTATTTCAGGAAATAGAAAAAGAGGGAGCTCTTCCAAACTCATTCTATGAGGCCAACATCACCCTGATTCCGAAACCAGACAAAGACACCTCAAAGAAAGAAAACTACAGACCAATATCTCTAATGAACCTAGATGCAAAAATCCTCAATAAAATTCTGGCGAATCGAATACAAAAACACATCAAAAAAATTGTGCACCATGATCAAGTAGGATTCATCCCTGGGATGTGAGGGTATAATTTAAAAAATGTATTTATTTTTTTTTCTTTTTGTGTATGATCACTCATTATTTTTTCACATGCTATTGTAAGAAACAGTACTACATAGTGTCATTGACCTTCACCCAGTTTCTCCCAGTGGTATCATCTTGTATAATTATAATGCAATGTGTTATCTCGAGAGTATCATAAAATTGGCAGGCGTTTTTGGAGTATTCCTGATCCCTAAGACCACTCACAGGTTTGTTGATCACTAGAAGGACTCACAGGACTCATAAAATTGTTATACTTATTGTTATCATTTTATATAGTGAAAAGTAGATGTTTTAATCAGTTTTGCATTGCTATGATCAAAAGATCTGACAAGAATAAATTAGAGGAGGAAGAGTTTAATTTGGCTCACTGTTTCAAAGATTCAGTCCATAGTCAGCCAATTCCAAATCTCAAGGTGAGGCAAAACATCATGACAGAAGGGCAGGGTGAAGGAGAAAAACTCCAGAAATGATAATAAGGAAGCAGAAAGAGAGAGAGCTCTGCTCATCAGACACAAAATATAAACCCTAAAAGTATGCTCCCAGGGATCTCCCTCCTTCAGCCATACACCACTTGCCTACCATAGCTATCATTTAGCTAATCCATATCCATGGATTAACCCACTGATTAGGTTATGACTCTCAATCTAATCATTTCTCCTCTGAAGATTCTAGCATTTTCTCACACATGAACTTTGGGAGAACATCTCATATAGAAACCTCAATAGCAGATTAAAACAAAGAAAAAAGGCACAAGGCTCAGATTCAGAACAACCAGGTGTACATTTCCAGATGTAACCTCTTAGACTACCCACTAGGAGACTGGCTTAATTTTCCCAGGAATAATGCATGACCATGCATGTGAAGTGCTGCTAACCAGGCAAGCTCACCAGAGATTTTGGTATCCAGCATTTTTATCACGGAGCAGCAACAGAACTACGACACAATGCCTGTGTGACTGACCTCAGTTGCTGGGGCTCTAGCACTCAGCTTTTAAACTGATACCATATGGCCGAAGACCTCAAGTATAGAAAACACTCTTACCAGGCAGAATATTCCAAGAACTCAGTGGTTTATTTTCAGTTATTCCTGAGAATAAACCAAGCCAATGGCCAGTTTTAAAGATAGGCCTTTCTTGGGAATACCTAGAGTTTAAAAAACCCAAGCATATGTTATTTTGACAAATCTAAATGACAATATGATGAGCAATTATTGAAAGAAGGGACTGAGATCTTCAGAGAGAACAATTCTTAATGTTTGTGATAATATGTAGCATAATGTTAGCAATGTGAAGGAGGAGGCTTATAGCCTGTACTGTATAGCTGCATGGGGGTCTCTGAAAGTTAGTATAGAAGTTTATGCACAGCCTCATTTTCCAATCCATACCTCTTTCTCCATTGTCTTTGGTGTGAATTTAGATTTTTAGTTTTAGATTTTCCATCCTTCCTTTTAGACACATACTCAGTTTCTTGGAGACCATGTGTTATTTATTTCAGGATTCCTAATATTGAACATGCCATCTGCCTCATAGCAGTGTCCAGTAAGTATGGTTATAACAAAGAAGAAAGGAAAGCATGCAGGATGAACATGTGAATGGGTGTTTGAAAAGAAGGTAGGAAAGATGACACGGAGAAAGGCAGTTGGGACTGGTAAGAGAGGCAGAAGAGACTGGAGCAAATGGGAATGGAAGATATAGAAGATGAAGACATGAAAGGAAAAAAAGAAGGAAAGGAAGAAAGAGTTGGAGAGAAATGAAGAGAGAGGAGAAAGGGAAAGTAAAAAAAGAGTTTAAAGAAGAAAAGAAAACAAGAAATAGTAAAAAGAAAAAAAAAAGAGAGAGAAAGGAAGGAATTCAATTAATTATGAGTCTACCATGAACTTTCAAGAAGATGGTCATTCCTAATAGTCCAGAATCCAGAAACCATTTAAAATAGCACAACCCCAAATCTACACCAACACTTATAACCCATATAACATGAAGAAACTATCTAATTTTCAAGTATCAATAATAATATATTTCTAAAAAACATAGACATGCTTCATTCAGGGTAATGCACATTTATAGCAAATGCATAGTAATTTAAAGGTGTCTATAAATAATTTACTATATAATGACATCCATTTTAATGGAATTATAAAGAAGTACATATATATACATATATTACACACACACACACACACACACACACACATATATATATGTGTGTGTGTGTGTGTGTGTGTGTGTGTGTGTGTATATGCATATGGAGTACAGTAACATACTTATTGGTCATGTAAAATCAATTCAATTTTCAAATTACCAGATGGAAAAATATATTTATAATTAAGTAGCTTGTGTTTGAATATCAGTTAAAGATAATCATACTTGCAAATGGTCATTATTGATGGTTAACAATACAATCTAGGGCCTATACATACAACTAAGCTGTGCATTACTATTTGTTTTTAGTGCCCTTTCTTTTTTAATCTTTTCTGCACTGACTGAAAGGAACTTCCTGCTTACTGAGTAAGGCAGGTTAGGAACCAAGAACTGTTCTTTATCTCAACCCAGTTTTACAGCTAAGAAAACAGAAATAGAGAGAAGATTTGCTTGTGGTCATAAAATGAGTTTCGTTCACTTCATTTTCAAGCTTTGTATCTAATATGTGAATCTCTTACTTTCCTAACTGCTAAAACATACTCCTTCTTCCAAATCTGTTAAATTTCTAAATTTGATAACTAATTTGAATGTTTCTTTTTAACCAACACTGCATATCTAAGCCATACTGCACATTCGAGCACATTTTGGTAATGCTTTATAGCACTTTGAATCTTGAAATTATTTCATATGCTTTTACCCAATGTAGACATATTTAATCTTTTCTGAGAGAAATTTCCATTTCTCTGTCTCTAATTTGTCCTAACTGAATATTCTGCCTTATCTTGGACCAAATATGATTATGAAATTGTATTACACTAATATTTTATTTCAAGTATTCTGCATTAAGTTATTTTGCTGAATACTATTAATGTATTTCATAAAGAGAGTTACTAAATAACTATAGTGTATGCCTTCCTTTGAATTAGTCATTAACATTATTAGTCCTGGAAAGACTTAAACATTGGAAATAATTCTCATTGACTACATACAGATTTTCTACTGCTTTTTAAAGATTTACTTTTTCACCATTTTTATTCATATTGTTATTTCATAGCATAATGTTACATAGCAGTAAATAATATTGAATAATTTTCCCTGGCAGGTCATTTTTTTGCTGTCATTTCTCATCATTTTGTTAAATTATAATCAATAAATAAATTCAGGTCAGAAATTCCTGCTTCAAATATTTTCACTTTTATTTTATGATATTTTGTCATGCAAGATTTGGGAGACATTGCATCATTAAATATGCTAAAAATAAGATGAGGAGAAAAAAAACATCATGTAATGGGAATTCTTTGCTCTAAACAATTGTTTACGTAGTTCATGAAAGAAATCACCTGGGGTGTTATTTTATTTGTGAGTGATATTTTATGTGGTGAGTCCATTTCTATAGTAATTAGGATAGTTCTAGAATCTGGCATTATTACAGACTTTCAACAGTGATGTCTGTATTAAGCAATGTTACATTGGCATTCTCCTGGGCTTTGGCACTGAAATAAGATTAGTAAGTGATGGAGGAGGAAGTTCACTACCTAGAGTGATTACAAGTGTTTCTGTTAGAATTGTACTTGGCTGGAAGCAACAGAAAACTCTTTATTAACATGTTTGACGCAGATGCCTCAGTCTTATGCCATACACAAGTCTTTGTTAGGGAGCCCTGGGCAGGACAGCTCAGGCATTTGCTATGGAAAACACAGGGTTATTTAATCTTCTGTTCTCCTCTTTTTCTCAAGTTTGTTTCTTCCGGGCTACAAAATAGCTTTGCACCTCCAGTCTTCTAATCAGAATTCCAGGTAAAAATGAATTACACAAAGAAGAAATAAAGAGGCCAAAAGGGAGATAAGAATATATTGACTTCTTCTATCCTCTTTTTATAAACCCAGAAAAACCTTCATATTCGCAGAAATTCAACCCAGCCAGCATTTCCTTATGGCTCTGATGAAAACTGTGCATCATGGTGCCCCTCAACAGAGAAGTGACTAGAGAGATACTTTCACAAGTTGTCTTTGATATCTGAAGTTTCACTAGAATTTTCTTGTTCTCTGTCACATGCAAATGCTCCCCAAAAAACATGGACATACACAAGTTATGAAATATCCTCATCTTATGCAATTTCTACATAATTCCCCAAAGAAAAATTTCTGTCAGAAATATTTATACAATAATTTTATTGACATACTATACTAAGTACTCAAATCTTCAATGATTAACTCAAAATCATAATGGCTAATTGAAAAATTTAAGGGTAATTACTTTGAGGAAATTTTACATTTCTAAACAATATACACAAATAGGATTACCTCTCAAATTACCTAGATTTGATTTCCAAATGGCTTCATTTTCATTCATTGTTCTGTGTTTTAACAGGGTAGCAAAATGATTTCTTTCAAAACCCAGTGTTAAACTTAATCACCCAATGGTCCATCATATAGTGATACAATTGATATGACCACTTTTCTTTCTTCCTTCCTTCCTTCCTTCCTTCCTTCCTTCCTTCCTTCCTTCCTTCCTTCCTTCCTTCCTTCCTTCCTTTCTTTCTTTCTTTCTTTCTTTTTTACCAAACATGATTGTATATAGTTCATGATTTTTTAATAAAAAATGTAACTAAAATTTTGTGAAAGAAAATATAATATCTACCAGTACAAATGCTTTGAACAATGATAACTGTACATAAACTTGCTGTTAAGCAATACATCTCTAAGCCACACTTTTTCAGTGACTATTGATCAAATTAAGTTATAAAATATTTCCTATCCCTATACCAGGTGGTTGGAAGAAAGTAACTGCATAGAATATCACTATCACTTTAGTTAATTTAAGTTATATTTTTTTAAAAGTTATGTCTTTAACAGATAACAGACATTTGACAATGCACCAGTATCATGTGAAAATATTTCAAATTATTAATAAAATTTTATGTATTTTTATTGGTATTTTCACAAATGTTTGAAGACTCTGTTAAAAATAGAATAACCACATCAAAATATATACTATGGCTATGTTCATATCTTAAAATCTTTATATTTTACAGATGTACATTTACACAAAAGGAGAAAATATTTATCTAAATGTCATTCCTATGATAGAATACTAAAATTTATTTAATGTGTTTGTCCAGTTAAGGAAAAAAGGCAAATGTAATCTGATGGACAATTTTGATTGTTTGATACAATTCAATACTACAAGGGAAACCAAATAAATTACTAAATAAATTCTGAAATTAATATATCATTTGGCTGTTGTGTCCCAGAAACAACACAAATTACTATGGATATAAAATAAGAAGAGGTAAAATTTGGTCTGAGAATAGGGAGGTAAGTTCTTAAATGATCAACAGAATGCCAATGAGTAAGAGAGAGGCAAAAATTTATAATTTGATAATTGTTATTTTGTATTTCATCAGATTCTTTATTGATTACATTTAGTTGTTTCAAATAATTAGACTTGTAATCTATGATCTGCTTTAAAGCAGAAATAGCCAAGTTTAATCATTCTGGTGAAAATAATATAAACATCTTCAGTAGAAGTAGGAAGAAAAAAACAGGTCATGGAAAATTTCCTCCTAGTCTCCTAACAAAAAACTGATTATTTATTTGTTCATGCAAAATACTCAAGTGACCAAAGCTCCCCATACTTCCTAATATCTGCTGTTCTGTTATATTTTGCTTTAACTATAGTGTTAACTTCTCTTGTTTAAGAAGAAACAAAAGCAAAACCCCATTCTGTAGGGATTAGCTGAAATATTTGTTATTTCAGTTGACGAATTTCTTGTTTATAAATAGTTTGTATAGCCTGAATTCCAATATGTATGACCTCAGAATTTCCTAATGCATAGTTCTTTCTTCACTGTGTTTGCTCCAAAACTAGATTAGAAACTTCATAAAGACAATTTTTATGCCCTATAACCCCCAATATAGTAATATCTTCTTACTTTTTTTGCAATGTTCTTTGTACATAGTTGATGTATAAAGCACATCAGCCATGTACAAAGCACTATGTTCTGTTAAGTAACAGGGTAGCATAATGATTTCCTTCAAAACTTAGTGTTAAACTTAATCACCCATATTGCCTTCCATATTTGCTATACCAATTTGCAGTCGCATCAGCAGTGTATGAGTGTACCTTTTTCCCCACATCCTCACCAACATTTATGGTTGTTTGTATGTATAATAGCTGCCATTCTGACTAGATTGAGATTAAATTTTAGAGTAGTTTTGATTTGCATTTCTCTAATTCCTAGTGCAAATGAACATTTTTTAAGTATATTTGTTGATTGATTGTATATCATCTTCTGAGCAGTGTCTGTTCAGGTCCTTGGCCAATTTATTGATTGGCTTATTTCTTTTTTCTTTTTTTTGGGGGGGTGTTTAGTTTCTTTATATACCCTAGATACTAGTGCTCTATCTGATGTGTGAGGGGTAAAAATTTGCTCCCATTATGGAAAGCAGTATGGAGACTCCTTGGAAAACTTGGAATGGAACCACCATTTGAACCAACTATCCCTCTCCTGGGTCTATACACAAAGGACTTAAAAACAGCATACTACAGGGACACATCAATGTTCATAGCAGCACGATTCACAATAGCTAAACTGTGGAACCAACCTAGATGCCCTTCAGTAGATGAATGGACAGAAAAAATGTGGCATATATACATAATGGAATATTATTCAGCAATAAAAGCAAATAAAATTCTGGCATTTGCAGGTAAATGAATGGAGTTAGAGAAGATAATGCTAAGTGAAGTTAGCCAATCCCCCAAAAAAAAACAAATGCCAAATGTTTTCTCTGATATAAGGAGGCTGACTCATAGTGGGGTAGGAAGGGGGATCATGGGAGGAGGTGTGAGAGGGGAAGGGAGGAGGCATGGGGATAGAAATGATGGTGGAATGTGATGAACATCATTATCCAAAGTAAATGTATAAAGATATGAGTTGGTATGAATGTACTTTTTATACAACCAGAGATAGGAAAAATTTGTGCTTTACATGTATAATATGAATTGTAAGTCATTCCGCTGTCATATATACATAAAAATAAAATTAATAATAAAATTAATCATCCAATGGTCCATCATATATTGGTGCAATTGATATAACCACATTTTTAAGGTAACAGTTAATGTAAGTAATGTACAATAATAACAGGCTGTCTGAAAGTTAATGATAGTGAATATTTGTGCCTAACATACTCTCCATTAAGACTCATTGCAAGTCCCTAAGTATCTGTTTATTTTTAATGTTGGACATTTTGAATAATAATTATCTTTTGACCCTGCCTATCTTGATGAAAAGGGCTTTAGTAAACTTACAGAGAAATGGAGAGTTAATCAGTCTTGATAGAATGAGTTAAGAGGTACTCATTAGATCATCAGAAATTAGTACTTTGGAATGGAAACTAAATTAATCATTTCTCATATTTAGCATTTGAAAAACTTTGTAGCTCCTGTTACAGTCCTTGATCTAGCATAGGAGAACCTAAAGTATGGACCTATGTTGAGCATTAGAAATGAGTGATTTAATACCTAAACATTTGTCATTTTTTTGTAATGAAAACATTCAAAATATTTTCCTTGATATTTAGAATTTTGTGAAACAATATTGTTGACTATAATTTCCTTTCTGCTTAAAATGACACCAGAATTTATTCCTCCTCTCTGGCTATAATTTTTACCATTAACTAATCTTTTTTCATTCTTCTTTCCCTTCCCCTCTTCTCCAGTCTCTTGAAACAATCATTCTGCTTTCTATTTCTATGAGCTCAGTGCATAGAAATAGATTCTACTTATACATGAAATCATGCAGCATCTATTTTTTCTGTGTCTGGCATGTTTCACTTACTATAAACTTCAGGTCTATCCACATTGCTCCAAATGACAGGATCTCATCCTTTTATGGGTGAATAGTATTCCACTGCATATATATGAGAGACACATTTTTTTTATTCTTTCATCAATCAGTGGACACTATGGTTAATTCTATATCTTGGCAATAAATATGAGCGTCCAATGTGATTCAGTGATTCATTTCTTTTGGAGACATCCCCATCAGCTGCATTGCTAGATCTTGTAGTAGTTCTATTTTTAAGTTTTTGAGGAACCTACATACTCTGACTGTACTGATTTGCATTCCCACTGGCATTTATATAAGTTACCCTTTCTCCAGATCCTCACTAGATTTTTAGAATTTGATTTTTTTAAAAATTATTAACATATATTTATTATAAAAATTATTTTCACTCTGACATTTTCATATATGCATACATCATTCTTGGATCATGCTCACTCTCCCTTCTACCATCTGAAGTTCTCCCCTGTATCCCCATGTTCCCCCATCCCATTCTCCTGCCCTAATAGTCCCTGTGACACTTCTAAATCATAGTTTTTTTCTTTTCTTTTATCTCTCTCTTTTTTCCCTTCCTTCCTTTCTTTCTTTCTTTCTTTCTTTCTTTCTTTCTTTCTTTCTTTCTTTCTTTCTTTCTTTCTCTTTCTTAGTTTCCACATATTCGAGAAAACATGAGATAATAGATATTTATCTTTCTGTGTTTATCTTATTTCATTGAAAATGATGAATACCAGTTCTATCAATTTTCATGCACATGACATGATTTCATTCTTCTTTATGGTCAAATAATACTCCATTATATATATACAACTTTTCAAATCTACTCATTTGTTGATGGGCACTTGGGACAAATTCTTATCTTGGCTATTGTAAAGATTACTGCAATGAACATAGATACTCAGGTATTTCTTTTGTATGCTGATTCTTTTTCTTTATATAAATATCAATGTGTTGTGTAGCTGGATAATATGGCAATTTCTTTAGTTTTATTTATATTTCTGTTTTAAAGGCACCTCCATAACTGTTTTCTACAGTGCCTGTATTAGTTGTCATTCCCACTAACATTGGACAAGGATTCCTGTTTTTTCCCCACATCCTTACTAGCATTTACCAATTTAAAATATAAAAGCCATTTTGACTAGGGTGAGATGAAATTTCAAAGAAATTTTGATTTCTATTTCCTTGATAACTAAAGACAATAAGCATTTTAATATGCATATTAGCCATTTGTACTTTTTACTTTGAGAAGTATCTGTCTAGATTATTTGCCCATTTGGGGGTGGGGGGGTATTTGTTCTTCTGTTCTTAATTTGTTTGAGTTTTTACATATTCTGAATAGTAATCATCTGTCATATGTATAACTGGCAGGATATTCTCCCATTTTGTAGATCTAGATTCAGTCTTCTAAATGCTTACATATCTAGTTTTCCCAACACCATTTGTTTAAGAGGCTGTCTTTTTTTATGTTTATTTCTCACATCTTTGTTGAAAATCAGCTGTAGACATGTGGGTTTATTTCTAGGTGTTCTATCATTGCTCTATGTGTCTATTTTTATGACAGCACCATGATTTTTTTTTGTTACTATGGCTTTGTTGTATATTTTGAAAACATTTATTTTGATACCTTTAGAATTACTCTTTTTGTTCAGGATCACTTTGGCTATTTGGGACGGTTTGTCCTTGAAAATAAAAATTAGGATTGGTTTTCTTGTTCTGTAAAAATTTACAATGGTATTTTTATGGGGATTGCACTGAAACTGTATATCACTTTGGTAGTATGGCCAATTTAACAATATTCTCCCAATCCATAAACATGTGGATTGTTTCCATCTTTTTAAAATTTCTTCCTTCAGTGTTTCATTGTTTTTATTGTTTGTTCCTAGAACTTTTTTGAGAATACTATGAATGGGATTGTTTCCTGTGTTCTTACTCAGTGAGTTTATTATTGCCATATAAAAAGGCTACTGATTTGTATGTATTGATTTTGTGTCCAGCAACTTTGCTGAATTTATCAATTTTAAGTCTTTTGGTTGAATCTTTAAGATTTATGAATATAGATTCATATCACTTGCAGCAGGGATAATGTGACTTCTTATTTCCTATTCATGTCACTTTTAATTCTTTCTCTTGCCGAATTCCTCTGGCTAAAATTTCAAGTACACTGAGTAATAGTGATAAGTGTGATTTCACAATAGCTAAACTGTGGAAGCAACCTAGATGGCCTTCAGTAGACAAATGGATAAAGAAAATGTGGCATATATACACAATGGAATATTACTCAGCAATAAAAGAGAATAAAATTGTGGCATTTGCAGGTAAATGGAGAGAGTTGGACAATATAATGCTAAGTGAAGTTAGCCAATCCCAAAAAGCCAAATGACAAATATTTTCTCTGCTATAAGGAGGTTGATTCATAGTGGGGTTGGGAGGGGGAGCATGGGACGATTAGATAAACTCTAGATAGGACAAAGGGGAAGGAGGGGAAGGAGAGGAAGGTAGGGATCAAGGGGGTAAAAAAGATGGTGGAATGTGATAGACATCATTACCCTAAATACATGTATGAAGACACAAATGGTATGAATATACTTTGTATACACCCAGAGATATGAAAAATTGTGCTATATATGTGTAAAATGAATTGTAATGCATTCTGCTGTCATATATAACAAATTAGAATAAAAAATTTAAAAAGAGTGGTAAGTGTGGACATCCTTGTATTATTCTTTATTTGAAAGGAAATTCTTTCACTTTTTCCCTTTCAGTATCATGTTGGCTCTAGAATTGTAATATATAGCCTTTATTATATTGAAATATGATCCTTCTCAGTCTAATTTATTCAGGGAATTTTACCATGAAGGGATGTTGAGTGTTATTCATGGCTTTTTATTAAGCTATTGAGATGATGTGTAATTGTTTTTTTTTCTTTGATCCTATTTGTGTAGTGTATTACGTTCATTGATTTGCATGTATTGAACCATTCTTGCATCCCTGGAATGAAAACATGGTGTATGATCACCACATATATTTATATATCTATATCTATCAATATACAGATATGTATATACATATACATACATTATATGTGTATGAATATATATTATGTGTAGTTTTTTTGTAGTGTTCATATGCAACCGATGTCCCCATGCATGTGAGGCGAGCACTTTACACGCTATTTTGAATGTGATGTTTAATTTAATTAGGTAGTATTTTCTTGAGAATTTGGTATCTATGTTTACCAATGATATTGATGTATAGTTTTCTTTTTTGTTTTGTCTTTATCAGATTTTGGTTGTAGGCTAACGCTGACTTCATAGAATGTATCTCCAAGTGTTCCTTCCTTTCTAGTTCATGAAATAGCTTGAGGACCTTTGGTATTTATTCTTTAAAAGTCTGGAAAAAAATCAGTAGTAAATTCATCCAGTCCTTGAACTTTTCTTTGTTGAGAGACTTTTTATTTACTGGTGTAAAATCATTGCTTGTTATTCATCTATTTAGGATTTTTTACCCTTTTAGTTAAATTTTAGGTCATATGTGTTCAGAAATTTGCCCATCTGTTCTTGGCTTTTCCAGCTTATTGGCATATGGTTTTTCAAAGCATTCCCTACTAAGCCTATGACGTACACTGTTGTCTGTTTTAATACACACCATTTCATCTCTAATTTTATTTTTTTAGTCTTTTATCTCTCTAGTTAGTTTAGTTAAGGATTTGTCAATTTTACTAATCGTTTCAAAAAGAACCAAATGTTCATCACATTGACCCTGTGTAGTGAATTATTTTAGCCTCTGCTTCATTTTTTTCCTGCCCTGAGCTTTATTATCTCTTTCCTTCTACTAATTCTTGTTTTTCTGAGACCTTAAGATGTATTATTAAATAACTTATTTGAGATCTCTCCAGTTTTTTAATGTAGCCGCTCGTCGCTATAAATGTCTGAGTTTGCTGTGTACTACAGGTACTAGAATATCATAACACCTTATTCATTTGAATTTATAATTTTTAAAATTTTCCCCAACTTCTTCAATATCATACCATTCATTGAAAAAGTGTATTGTTCAATATCCATGTATTTGTATAATTTCTGTAGTTTATATTGCTATTGCTTTCTAGTTTTATTCCATATTAATATGGTAAGATGCAAGAAACTCTTTCAATGTTTTTGAATTCATTAAGACTTATTTATGATGTAATATATGTTTAATTTGGTACAAGAGATTATGAAAAAATGTATATTCTGCAGTTGTTGGATAGACTATTCTGTAGTTACCTATTAATTCAATTAGATCTATGTGTAATGTATTTTAACTCTGATGTTTCTATATTGATTTTTTTGTTACAATCTATTTATTAATGAGAGTGGGGCATTGAAGTAACCCAAAATTGGGTCCTATCTCTCCTTTTATATCCAGGAGATTTTTTTCAGCATACAATTGTTTGCCCCAATGTTAAATGCATGTTTATAATTGTTATATATTTTTGATGAATTGTTTTCTTTGTAACTATGTAGTAAACTTTTTTTCTTTTCTAAATAACTTTGGCTTAACATTTGTTTTGCAAACATGAGTATAGCTATTCCTGTTTGCTTTTGAATTCTGTTTGCTCAGAATATTTTTCATACATTTACTTTCTGTGTATGTTTTTGCCTATGAGTTTCTTATTGGAAGTATTTTGTTTTTAATTCCAATCAGCCAGTAAACATCATTTGAGTGGAGAATCAAGACCATTTATACTCAGCATTATTTTTGAAAGGTATATACTTTTATATACCATCTATTGTTTTTCTTCTATTTGTTTTGATTAGTGTATAATCATTTATTATCCACTTATTCATTTCACAGTTTTCGTAGCTTTCTGTATTAATAATGTAGGTTATTTTCTTCTCATTTTCTTTTTTTAAAATTTTTATTGTTGGTTGTTCAAAACATTACATAGTTCTTGACATATCATATTTCACAATTTGATTCAAGTGGGTTATGAACTCCCATTTTCACCCCATATACAGATTGCAGCATCACATTGGTTACACATCCACTGTTTTACATATTGCTATAGTAGTGTCTGTTGTATTCTGCTGCCTTTCCTATCTTCTACTATCCCCCATCCCCTCCCCTCCCCTCTTCTCTCTCTACCCCCTCTACTGTAATTCATTTCTCCCCCTTGTTTTTTCCCCCTTTCCCCTCACTTCCTCTTGTATGTAATTTTGTATAACCATGAGGGTCTCCTTCCATTTCCATGCAATTTCCCTTCTCTTTCCTTTTCCCTCCCACCTCTCACCCCTGTTTAATGTTAATCTTCTTCTCATGCTCTTCCTCCCAACTCTGATCTTAGTTACTCTCCTTATATCAAAGAAGACATTTGGCATTTGTTTTTTAGGGATTGGCTAGCTTCACTTAGCATAATCTGCTCTAATGGCATCCATTTCCCTGCAAATTCTATGATTTTGTCATTTTTTTAATGCAGAGTAATACTCCATTGTGTATAAATGCCACATTTTTTTTATCCATTCGTCTATTGAAGGGCATCTAGGTTGGTTCCACAGTCTTGCTATTGTGAATTGTGCTGCTATGAACATCAATGTAGCAGTGTCCCTGTAGCATGCTCTTTTTAGGTCTTTAGGGAATAGACTGAGAAGGGGAATAGCTGGGTCAAATGGTGGTTCCATTCCCAGCTTTCCAAGAAATCTCCATACTGCTTTCCAAATTGGCCGCACCAATTTGCAGTCCCACCAGCAATGTACAAGTGTACCCTTTTCCCCACATCCTCGCCAGCACTTGTTGTTGTTTGACTTCATAGTGGCTGCCAATCTTACTGGAGTGAGATGTTATCTTAGGGTGGTTTTGATTTGCATTTCTCTGACTGCTAGAGATGGTGAGCATTTTTTCATGTACTTGTTGATTGATTGTATGTCCTCCTCTGAGAAGCGTCTGTTCAGGTCCTTGGCCCATTTGTTGATTGGGTTATTCGTTTTCTTATTGTTTAATTTTTTGAGTTCTTTGTATACTCTGGATATTAGGGCTCTATCTGAAGTGTGAGGAGTAAAGATTCTCATTTTCTTATCTACTCTTCTCATGAGATATATATTTTTCCCATGCTCTCATGACCATATTTATCTTTATTACTTTTCTTATTTTAGAATTCCCTAAGTATATTATGTAATATTCATTTAGTCGTCACAAGTTACCACAGTTTATACTTTTCCTGGAAGGTCTTCATTTCTTCTTTAATTCTGATAGATAACTATGTTGGGTATAGAAGTTTTAATATACTTACTTAGTATTTTACCAATTTTACTAGAATAGGTCATGTGGGGGTTCTGTTTATATTTGGGATTGTAAATTTCTCCTGTATCTGGATAGCCAAGTCTTTTCCAAGATTTGGGAATTATTTTGCTATTATTCAACTAAATTGTTTTTCAATGCCTTCAGCCTATAACTCTTTCTGTCATTTATTCTAATTGTGTTTACATATGCTCTTTTAATAGTATTCCAGAGAGCTCCCTTTTTCTGTTTGTTCTTATTTTTTCTTTATTATTATCTAAATGTAATAACTCTTAAACTGTTTTTTAAGCCTTGCTATCTTTTTCTTAGGCTTGATCTAGTCCATTTGTGTGGCTTTCAGCAGTTTTTAATCTGACTTGTTGAGCTTTTCATTTCCAAGAGGTTTTTTTTTTTGATCCCTTTTCAAAATTTTATCTTTATTGAATTGTTCAGTTGTACCCTGCACTGTCTTTTTAAATCCATTCAGTTGCCAGACAAAAATTTCAAAAGAATGATTTTCAAATAGCTCAATAATTTCCCAGAGGATATACATAAACAGCTGAACTAATAGCTGTTTTATTATTTCTATACTAACTATGGTGAGATGGTATCTCATTGTGGTTTTGATTTTCATTTCTCCAATGATTAGATATGTGTACTTTTTCATTTTCATGGCACTATGTAAATCTTCTTTTAAGAAATATATATTTAGATCTTTTGCCCATCTATTATTTTGGTTATGCATTTTTTGCCATTAATATTATTTTATTAGTAATATCTTCTGGATATTAATTTCTTATTATATGAATAATTTATTATTTTTTGTATGTCTTTTCACTATACTGATAGTTTTCTTTACTTTTTAGTTTTATGTCTATTTTACCCATTTGTTTATTTTTTTCTTTTCTTGCCTGTACTTTAATATTCTATCTAAAATGCAGTGATGTTTACTCTCTCTCTCTCTCTTTTTTTTTTTTTTTACCAATGTATTCTCAGGACTTGAAGAAGAATACTTATCTCATGGTGGGTGTTAATAATATTTAATTAACTCATGTAACTACAAAACTTATTTTTCTTATGATAAACATAATTAATAAACAGTCATAATATCTATACTTACACAGTGTTCATATAACTCTATACTATCAAGGAATGCTCTGAATGATATAAAAGTCCTTATTCTGTTTATATCTATGAGTCCCTTTTCCAAAGATTTCTACCCTAATTTTCATCTCAGGAAGCAGATTCTGATTGAGTTAATCGATGGAAATGCCAGTTAGAGAGGAAGATCAATGTCCTTTTTCTCTTTAGGTAATTTAAAAATTAATTTGTTCCTCTG
The DNA here is from genome assembly GCF_964194105.1 of Spermophilus citellus. Taxonomy (NCBI): domain Eukaryota; kingdom Metazoa; phylum Chordata; class Mammalia; order Rodentia; family Sciuridae; genus Spermophilus; species Spermophilus citellus. The sequence goes on from NC_138192.1 coordinate 67,008,249, forward strand.
TCAATGGTTACTGTTCTTTTCAAGGTAATTGAAAATTATTCTCTTTCCTCTTGAGTTTTCATGTATACTTTCTCCAAGTCTTATTCTTTCTTTCCTAGGGTTAACATAAGCTTGGTTATAGTATACAGAAGTCATTCTGCAATTCTTTAGACCTCATATGTATTCACATATTTGTATATAGTACCTTTAAAAATAAATATTATTCAAATAATCCTTACTTTGTGTGTGCCATCTGTTCTGGTTGGGACTCTGATTGAGTCTGAAACCTACATGAGGAAAAGCTTAGTGCATATTAATCAACAGCATATAATGAAAAAATAGATAAATGTGTTAAATTATGTGAATATACTATTAATATAGAATATACTAATATGTTTTATATTGATATATAAATATTAAGACAAGAACCTTTGTACTTCCCAGAAATAGTTTTTTTTAGAATAGGTTAGATTAAATTGTATTTGAAAAATGGGAAAATCTTAGACAAAAGAACTGGCCCAACCTTCAGGCAAAGTGACCAATAGGAACAAAGGCATAGAAGGGGAATGAAATATAAAACTATTATACATGGGATAATAAAAAAAATCACTGGGATAAAATACAGCTGTTAAGATGACTGGATTTCTTCTTCACACTCTAGAGAATTCATTTATTTGCCTTTTTCAGTTTCTAGAAGCAATCTCTATGCTGTGGTTCATGGTCCCATTCCTCCATCTCCAGTGACAGCACAATCAGGCTTATTCTCATGCTTCTATTTCTCTGGTTTACTCTACCCACACTTTTTCTGTCTATCTATCCTTACTTCTATCCAACCATCCATCCCATCTATCTTGGTAAAAACATACATCACAAAATATATTATTTTAGCTCTTTTTAAGTGTATAGTTAATTAAGTGCATATTGTTTGCAATAGTTCTCTAGAAGATATCCATCTTACATAACAAACTTTATACCCATTGAGCAAGAATTTTTCACCATACCCTTAGCCTCTGGCAAACACCATTCTACATTTAGGTTTTAAGACTTAAGCTAATTTTTTTTCATGTATATGGAATTATGTAATATTTGCCACTTTTGTGACTAGCTTATTTTATCTACCATAATATCCTCAAGATTCATTCATGTTGAGGATTACAGGATCCCCATCTTTTTAAATGCTGAATAATATTTCATTGTATGTATGTCTTTAATGTATTAGTTACTAATGGACATTTGATTGCTGAACACCTCTTGGCAATTGGTAATAATGCTGCAATGAATAAGAGTCCAAATATTTCTTTGAGATTCTGTTTTTAATAATTTTGGATATATACCAGGAAATTGAATTGCCAGATCATATAGCAATTCTGCTTTTCATATTTTTGAGGAAATGCCACAGTGTTATGCATAACAGCTTTTATACTATTTTTACTCCCATAAATGATGAATAAGGATTCCAATTTCTCCACATCCTCTCTGACATTTGTGATTTTATATTCTTGATTTACTCTACTGCCACCCTTTTTCTGTCTATCTATCCTGAACATCTATCCAATCATCCATCCCATCTATATAGGTAAAAACATACCTCACAAAATATATTATTTTAGCTCTATTTTATAGTGGCTGTTTGAACATATGTAAGGTTACATTTCAGTTTTGGTTTTAATATGCATTTCCTGATGATTAGTGATATTGCACATCTTTTTATATACATTTGCCTATTTGTTAATCTTATTTAGAGAAATGTTTTTTTTCAATTCCTTTGCCTTTTTAAAAATCAGGTTAATTTGTTGTTGAATTACAGGAGTTTGTTATGTATTCTAGATATTAAATTCTTTTTAAATGTATTTCTTTCAATATTTTTTCTCCTATTCTGCAATTGTCTTATCACTTTCTTTATTGTTGTTTTATTGCATGGAAGTTTTTATCTTTTTCCACTGTTTCTATTGATGCATTTTTATTATAATTTTAATTGTGCACATTTAACAGATATATTGTGATAATTTGATACAAGTACAGAGTGTACAATAATAGGACATGTTTATGGGGTAAAATGTGATAGTTCATGTAAACAATCTATACTAATCAAATAGTGGTAATTAGCATTTTCATATCTTTATTATGTCTTTAAGTTTAGAGCCTATTGGCTCCTCTTTTTCTTGTTATTCATAGAATATACTAGAGATTATAATGAACTCTAGTCACTCCACTAGTATACAGGGAAGTTGACAAAACAGGTTCTAAAATGTAGTTGGAATGGACAGAAGTTCTAATATATTCCATTGGTTAATATGTGTACCTTGATGCCAATACTACATGGCTTTGATTACTGGACCTTTGTTTTTTTTATATTTATTTATTTATATTTGCATTACAATTATTAATACATAATTATATCATAATTTATATGTAAGGTATGTTGACACCACATTTCACATCTTCATACATGTATTTTTTATAGTGATGAGGGTCTCTTTTTACAATCCATGCTATTCCCCTTCTCCCTATCTAGAGGTAATCTTTCTCCCTTGCTCTCCCTCCCAACCCCATTTTGAGTCACCCCCCTTATATGAGAGAAGACATTCAGCATTTGTTTTCTGGGGATTGGCTATCTTCACTTAGCATTATCTTCTCTAATGCCATCCATTTCCCTGCAAATGCCATGATCTTATTCATTTTTATTGCTGAGTAATATTCCATTGTGTATAAATGCCACATTTTTTTATCCATTCATCCACTGAAGGACATCTAGGTTGGCTCCACAGTTTAGCTATTGTGAATTATGCTGCTATAAACATTGATGTGGGTGTGTCCCTGTAATATGCTGTTTTTAGGTCCTTTGGGTATAGTCCGAGAAGAGGAATAGCTGGGTCAAATTGTGGTTCCATTCCCAGTTTTCCAAGGAATCTCCATACTGCTTTCTAAATTGGCTACACCAATTTGCAGTCCCACCAGCAATATACAAGTGTACCTTTTTCCCGCATCCTTGACAGCACTTGTTGTTGTTTGTCTTCATAATGGCTGCCACACTTACTGGAGTGAGATGGTATCTTAGAGTAGTTTTAATTTGCATTTCTCTGATTGCTAGAGATGATGAGCATTTTTTCGTATATTTGTTGATTGATTGTACATCCTCTTCTGAGAAGTGTCTGTTCAGGTCTTTGACCCATTTATTGATTAGATTATTTGTTTTTTGGTGCTTACCTCCTTGAGCTCTTTATATACCCTAGAGATTAGAGCTCTATCTGATGTGTGAAGGGTAAAAATTTCTTCCCAGGATGTAGGCTCCCTACTCACTTCACATATTATTTCTTTTGCTGAGAAAAAAAAAAAAACACAACTTTTTAGTTTGAATCCATCCCATTTGTTTATTCTTGGATTTAATTCTTGTACTATAGGTGTCTTATTTAGGAATTTGGGCCTAGCCCCACGTGATGAAGATTAAGGCCTACTTTTTCTTCTATTAGATGAAGAGTCTCTGGTTTAATCCCTAGATCCTTGATCCATTTTGAGTTAACTTTTGTGCATGGTGAGAGATAGGGATTAAATTTCATTTTGTTGCATATGGATTTCCAGTTTTCCCAGCACCATTTGTTGAATATACTATCCTTTCTCCAGTGCATGCTTTTGGCACCTTTATTTAATATAAGATAATTGTATATTTGTGGGTTAGTCTCTGTGTCCTCTATTCTGTACCATTGGTCTACTAGCCTGTTTTGGTGCCAGTACCATGCTATTTTTATTACTATTGCTCTGTAGTATAGTTTAAGGTCTGGTATAGTGATACCAACTGTTTCACTCTTCCTGCTTAGAACTGCTTTAGCTATTCTGGGTCTCTTAATTTTTCAGATGAATTTCATTATTGCTTTTTCTATTTCTATGAGGAATGCCATTGAGATTTTGATTGGACTTTTGTAATATGTTTTGAAATTAAAACATGCAAAGCCTCCAGCTTTATTTTTATCTCAACGTGATTTTCCTATTTCAGATTCTTTAAAATTTCATATAAATTTTGAGATTTTTTTTTCTATTTCTGAATAAAGCATTGAGTTTTGATAGAAATTACATTGAATCTGTAGATCATTTTAGTTAGTATTGACATTTTAATGAACTCAAGTCTTCTAATCTATGAATATGGGATTTATCCTCATTTGTTTTTGTCTTTAATTTATTTCAACAATGTTTTAATAGCTTTCAATGTACAAGTATTTAATCTTCTTGGTTAAGTTTATTCTTAAATATTTTACTTTTCTTCATGCCTTTATAAATGAGAATGTTTTCCTAATTTCTTTTTAGAATTAGTCATCATAAATGTAACTCACTTTTGTTTATTTTGTATCCTGCAATTGTTGTAAATTTATTAGTTCTAACAGTGTGTGTGGTTGTGTGCATGTGTGTGTATGTAAACTTTAGGGTTTTCTACGTAGAAAATCATGTCAGGTGAACAGTCATGCTTTTTTTTAATTTTTTGGTTGTAGATGGACACAGTACCTTTATTTTACTTATATATATATTATGTGGTGCTGAAGATTGAACCCAGTGCCTCATACATGCTATGCAAGCACTCTACCACTGAGCCACAACTCCATTCCTATGCCATACTATCACTTCTTTTCTGGTTGGGATGCTTTAAAAAATTTTTTTAACCAATTGGCTTTTTCTAGGACTTCTGGTACTATGTATAATAGAAGCAATGAGAATGCATATGGTTTTGTTGCTCCTGATCTCATAGGGCAAGCTGTCAGTTTTAACCCTTATGCATGATGAAAGTTGTGGATCTTTCACATGCAGTTTTTTTTTTTTTTTGCGTGTGTATGTGTGTGTGTGTGTGTGTGTGTGTGTGTGTGTGTATGTATGTAATTTCCTTCTATTCCTAGTTTGCTAAGTGTTTTTATCAAGAACAGGTGTTGCATTTTGTCAAATATTTTTTATGGATCAGTTGAGATGATCATGTGTTTTGTTGTCCTTCATTCTGTTAATGCAGTGTATTACATTAGTGGATTTTAGTATGCTGAACCATCCTTGCAATCTGAGAATAAATACCACTTGATTATGTGCACAATCCTTTTGTTGTACTGGAGGACTGATTTGCTAAGTATTCTTTCAAGGAATTTTGCATCAATATTCATCAGAGATATTGGTCTCAATTTTCTTCTTTTGGCTTTGGTATCAGAGTAATGCTGGCCTCATAAAATGAGTTTGGCTTCTTCATTTTTTTGCAAGAGCATGATGTTCATTCTTCTGTAAATGTATGGTAGAGTTGTCCAGGGAAGCCATCTGGTCCTGGGATTTTCTTTTTTTTGGAGGTTCATTCTCTTTCACTTTACAGCATCCCTCTGATGACATTAAGCTTTTCTTAACAATCCAGGATAACCTCTACATAACAAGATCCTTTTAAGTCACAATCTTAATTCCTTTTTTCAGTCTAAATTTCACCAAATGTGTTAATTTCCTAGGTCTCTTCTAGGGCTATCATAATAATCACAAATTGGGTGGGCTAAAGCAACAGAAATTTATTTTCTCATTATTTGGGAGGACAAATTGTGAAATCAAGGTGGCAGCCAGGTTAATTTATTCTTCATGTTCAGAGAAAAATGACCACAGATCTCTCTCCTCTAGCACTGATGGTTGCTGGCTTCCTTTGTGTTTTTTTAGATTATATATGCATAACCCTAATATCAAATTTCATCTTCAGGTGACCTCTCTCTGTGTTACTGTATGCCCTTTTTTGTTCTAAAATAATTCTCTCAATGGATTGAGGGAAGATGCACCCTAATCCAGTATTTCTATCATGATCCTTACCTTAATTACATATACAAAGATTCTATTTTTAGCTAAGGTCACACTTTGAGGTTCTAGGAGGACATGCTTTTTGTGTGTGTGTGTATTTGGTAGTGGCAATAATATGTAACCAACTACAGCATTAAAATCTAACATATTCACAGCTCTTGAAGATAAGGATATAGACATTTGGGGGTCCATTATTCTGCTTAGCATAATCATTACCTCCCTACTGTTAATTGACATAGACATAAGCCAAAGAGAACAAAAGTGGTATATCACATTAGTGTCTGGATTACCTGATCAGAAAGTGTATGTTTACATCCTGACCTGCTTCTCTCTGGTTCATAATGCATCACTTCATCTTATGGAGTGCTATTGGGTCCACATGATTTTATGACTTGATATATCTGAACATAAATCTGCTTAAGGTGAGCTGCATGGTTGCTTGCTGCCCCCGTGTCAGACACTCCATCCCTACCAAGGCCCAGTATTACATCAGAGGCTGCTTTTCAATTGATACGTACTTTTTTGCAACAGGCATTTGGGACTTTTTACCAAATATGAAGTATCCACATTGTAACTCTCCTGTTGGGGTTTGACAAAAACCCTTTAGTGTGTCTTTTCTCATCACAGACACTTCAAATATCAGAAGATCTACTGTGTCATATCTTCAGAGTGGTAGAAGACTAAGTATTATATCTCAGCCTCCATTGTATTTTCACTTCTTATTCATTTGGTATGATTAATTGATAGTATTAATATGGTGAACCAAATGTCATGTGGTTCAGATCCCTTTGGACCATATTATGACAGTGATTAAGAGAATTTATATAACCCTTGTGCAAAATAATAAGTATGTACATTATCCATCCCATGTGAATGTGAACTTTTTCTGTCTTTCCTTCCCTGAAGACCTGAAAAGGCAAGCATTTGTCAGGTCATTGGCTGTATAACTGAAATTACGTTCATCTATTTTAGATTTAAAAACTATATATAGCACTACAATTGTAAATATGCTACTAACTGGTCAAACTCAAAGTAGTCTACTGTGTCATCCTGGATCTGTCTGGTTTTTGTAGGGGTCAGATTACAGTTCAGTAGGCTTATGATGGGGATCATTGTTCTTGCATATATTAATCTTTAAAGGTAACAATAATCTTTGTCATTCTTCCTGTGGTAGATAGTGTTTTTAGTCATTATTTTGTCGAAGGAGAATTTTTAGCAGTTTTTGCAGCTTCTGCTTTGAATCTACCACTTATAATATCTTTATGTCCTCACAGCCTAAGGAACTATTATTGTAGCTCAGATAGCTACCATGTGATGTGATTTACAATTATATACTCAAAAATCCTGGAAATGACCATTGGTTCAGTCTATGGACCCCATGTGAACCACTGTGAGCTGGGTCTGTGTCAATGTACTATTTATTACCTCCCTCTAAATAAATCTCTAATCAGAGGATCATCCTTATTACTGATTCAGGCATTGGGGTATATCAATGTTAACTTCGAGTCTTGTCCAAAAATTTTCAAGATGTTTGAGAATGATTCATTTCTTCCCCAGTGGATAGTAACTTGAATAAATTTATGCAAGACCCTTTGAGGAAGAACTCATAAAGTTATTTCTACATATACTTGATATGTATTACTGGTTCAAATTGAGAAACAATTTTGCTTCTTCTAAGAACTCAGTTTTTCCTCCCATAATGGGTTTGGGGCCTGAGAACTAGCTCTGGTGGAGTTATGAGTAAAGAATTGTGACTTTTTATCTGTGGGACGTAGGGCTCTTCTAAGTCTCCTGGGAATTAATTAATGTTTAAATTAAGAAGCATTCTTGTTATCTCTCCATCTGTTAACCATCTTCATGGCTCTCTATGTCAGCTCCTTCAACTGTCACACCACTCTCAGATGGATGCTCCAAAACACTTGTACAAGAGTGTTCAGAGAAGTCTAATTTATGATTTTCTTAAATTAAAACCAATCCAGATATATATTAAAAGACAAATTGATAAATGTATTCTGGTATGTCAACAAAATGGAATAATATGTATCATTGATATTAAATAAACACAAAGGTAGGAAATCAGATGAATGGATTTCACAAACATCATGTGGATTGAAAGAAACTAGACACCAAAGAATTATATTGTAGTGGGCAGGGGATGTGGCTCAAGTGTTAGCATGCTCGCCTAGCATGCGTGCGGCCCGGGTTTGATCCTCAGCACCACATACAAACAAAGATGTTGTGTCTGCCAAAAACTAAAAAATAAATATTAAAAAAATTCTCTCTCTCTGTCTTTAAAAAAATTTATAAAAAAGAATTATTTTGTAGTATTTTTAGTCTTTTTCATGTAAAATGTACATAAATTTATATAATTTTTATAAATTAGATAAATTAATCTTAGTGCTCATGGTTGCATGGTTAATTAGTTAATTTATAAACAGAAGTAAAGAAATATTTATGATTGTTTTCAGTAGTTAATTTCCTTTAGTAGGAAGGATTGGTAGGGATTGAGAAATGACAGGTGGTCTCTGGGTACTGACAATATTCTATTGTCTTGAGCTAGTAAGGGGTTAACATGTATAATAATATTCCCTATTATAAATCATGGAACTCTACAAACTTGTTTAATGCACTTTCTGTCAGAGTTTCCCCCAAAAAGCAAAAATTTATTTACAACCAAGTTAAAGGAATTTCATACTTTGACCTTTTCAAATAAAAAAACTTTATGTTCAATTTTCAAATACCATTTTCTGTATTGTGGTGGAACCTCTTCAAACCCTGTCCTACATCATCAATTGTGTATATGTGATGTTTTCTTTTAAATCCCAGATCATAATAGTCACTTAAGGCAGGTGATATATGTTTCCTGTGTGGTTTAAAACCAACCTTCAGGCAGAATTGGATTTTTACCTGTTACAAAATGCACTTTTTGTGCAAGTTAAGTTTCAAATGAGAACACTGGTTTGATAACCAATTTTCTCATAGAACTATCTGGTGTTCTAAAAAACAGAGTATTGTCCTCTTATTATTTTTAGTTTTGTTTCATCTTCTTACTTCTTAAAAGGCAGTTTCTAACGTATATAAAAATGATCATTTCATTTGTGTTTCTCAATTTGTCCTCAGTTTAGTGTGGGAGAAAAAAAATCTGTAATGATGGCAAAGACCAATAATGCCAAAGACAAGGAAAGCAATGGGTTGGGAGTCAAGTCAATTGTGGTTAAACACCTCTGAGTAATCCATTCTGATGCCAAGTCATTGGGATAATCTCATTTCAACTGTTAGTCTGAGTATTTATATCTAGTGATTTTTAATTAAACAATAAATCCTTCTCCTATTTTAGAATGGCTAATGAATAACTGAGAGAAAAGTATATCAGAAGACAATATGATGAAAAAAGAAGGAAATCTTCAAATTGTTTTGATTAGCACCCACGCAACCTGGAAAACTATTACTTGCTTATTGCTTCCAGATTGCACCCCCTGGACTCTGGTTCTGCAGCAAAGAATAGGGTAAGAACATGTCCTGACTACTGCTTGTTTTCAAACTTTCTATGGATTTTAATCAAACAGGGATCTGTAAGAAATTCCCAGTGTCCATGTTGTACCCAGTCATAATTAAACAGAATCTCTGAGAGTGTTAGCGAGGTACTTGCAAGATTTATAGTACCACTGATGTTGCGAAAAGACAGTCACATATCAGACCTTGCGGTTTAAGCATCATATTGGAATTTAAAAGATTAAATACTAAACATTTTTTGACAATGAGAACACTTTTAAATATTAATTTTGTTTAATATCATAATTAATATGACACCAAAGAAAATGGTTAAGTTAAATTTATATTTCCTCAGACAAGTATCCTAAACTCCTGAAGAAGAATTTTGGATGAGTTGAATGAGAAATGAATACATGTTCATATCTAATAATAATTCTAGTTATTATAATTATCCTCAGGATTACACCTATCACAAAAGGAGAGTGTTGGGTGTCTCCTATACATTATCCCTTGTTCAACTGTATTTTCATAAGGTCTGTTATTATATTACAAAACCACTTTAACAGAAGTTTAAGAGAGCTATGTATGAACCAATATTGGAATAGTGCAAGTTATCATTAAACAAACTTTAAAAGAGCTTTATAGAATTAGAATGAGCTCTATATTAACTGGAAGTAGACTATGTTCTATGTATTAGGAAATCTGAAATAAGAGTAATGTCAACTGGATAAAATTTTATTTTACTCCATGTATTAAAGTCCTAAGGGATGCCATCCTGAAGTTCATTCTTTGTTTCTTGTTACTGGGGTTAAACCCAGGGCCTTATGCATACTAGACTTAGCTCTACCACTAAGTTATATCCTATCTGGCAGTCCTGAAATTGTATGGCTATTCCCCTCTTTCAGGGAACCAAACTTCAGAATGTGTTTCTCTTCTCTTAGTGTATTGCCTCAGGATCTGTAAAGGGTAACAGAGATTCTTGTGCTCTCTGTACTAAAGGTCACAAGTCCCTTCTGCAGGGTTAGCCATTATTCACTTCTAGCCATTGTTACTGTGTTTTATCCTAGGGCTGACAAAACAAAGCACCATAAACTGAGTATCTTAACATAAGTCCACTTGTTCTCTTGCAGTTCTAGAGGCTAAAATTCCTAAATCAAGATGTTGACAAGACCAAGCCAGAGCTCTAACTATTGTACTCAAATTCCAGATATCAGTAAACAATAACAACAATGAAAACAAAACAATAACAACAAAACTGAGCCAAGTCCTTTCTTTAATGGCACTTCCTCATTTTCTTTTTTTTTTTTTTTTTTTAATTTTCACATGGATCTCCCACTCACCCTTCACTGGCCAGCCTCTAGTCACATATTTTCACTCCTACAATTAGCTGGCAAACAAAACTTTTAGTTTACATGGCAATGTGACCTAATTATTATTATGAGTGTTCTTAGTAAGTCGGATTAATAAAAAAAAAAACTGTGATGCACTTAATACTCTTTGTCATGGACTGAAGGAAGAGAATTCATTTAGCAGATGGACAGAAGTATGTGAAAAAAGTACTGGCACTCTGGAGCTTTTTGAATTACTTTCCAAGAGACGTTTGTTATTTTGAGATATTTATAATAACCTATTACAGTGTTTGTTTACTTTTATGAGAACAGATAGGAAACAATAGCCTAGGACAGTGAAACTCAGGGTGAGAAATTTTTTTGTTCCCCACTCTCCCCTGTCAGAACGTTTGACATTACCTGGAGTCATTTCTAGTTGTCACAACTATAGGAGGTACTTTATGTATCTTGTGAAAAGAGGCCTGAAGTGCTACTAAATCTCCCACAAGGGATGAGACAGCTCCCAACAAAAATAATCATCCAGCACAAAATATCAATATCTAGTGAAAACTTAGATCCCTCTCTTTCTCTTTTGTCAAGACAAAGTCAATATCCAAAATGTCATCGAAGACACCAAGAAAAACAGCAGCAATAGCAAAAACAAAATGCCGTTGTCAATCGTTTTCCTAAGGAAAATCCACAGTTCTGAAGTTAAATAAAGGTGTAGTAACATTCAAATAGTAGGTTATCACAAATTCAAGGATCAAATTCTTACAAAGACCTATCGTGTAATATAAATTGGTGAGGCTGGCTATGGGTAAGATAACAAATGGCAACTGACATTTGCCCTTAGTGACCAAGGATCTGAAGCGGGTAACAGAGACTCTTGTGCTCTCTGTACTGAAGATCCCAAGCCCCTTCTGCAGGGTTAGCCTTTATTCACTTCCAGCCATTGTTACTGTGTTTTATCCTAGGGCTGACATAACAAAGCACCATAAACTGAGTATCTTAACATAAGTCCACTTGTTCTCTTGCAGTTCTGGAGGCTAAAAGTCCCAAATCAAGATGTTGGCAAGACCATGAAGGAGAGGGATGGAGTTTTCCTCACCTCTTCTTAGCTTCTAGTTTTCACCAGCAATCCTTGATATTGCTGGGCTTGCACATTGCCATCTCTGCCACAATGGTGTCCTTCCTGAGTCTATTTATGTCTCCTATGGGTAAGTCTCTGTCTGTGCCAAAATTTCCCTCTCCTTACAAGCAGACCTCATTGGACTAAAGCCCATCCCAAATATATATATACATATATATATATATATATATATATATATATATATATCCTCATATTAAATTGATTACTCCTGCAAAATTCCAGTTTCCAAATGAGGTCATATTTATACGGTCTGGATCTTAGGACTTTGAAATATCTTTTTAGAAAACACAATGCAATCCATAAGTTACAATGCAAGAATTTGGGCTCTAGGTTTGTTAGAAGTTATTTTTTCCAGGGAAGCTGAATATCAAACTTTATTTTGCCCAACTGCTGGTAACTAAACACAGAGCCTTGCAAATGCTCGGCAAATGCTCTATCTCTGAGATATACTTCCAGACTAGGAAGTTCAGCTTATGTTAAATCCTGGAATCATTATAATGCAGCTTTTACAAAATATCACCTGTGTGCGGCATCTAGTTTGTGACTTTGCAAACTTGCCATATCTCTTATGGGTAAAGAATATGAAGAAGTGGGGGTATTCCTTGATTTTCTCTAAAGATAGCATCATATAGAAAGGAAAACGTGATGGTGGAAATAAGAACTGTAGAGATGAAGAAGAAATATGGAATTCTGGGAAACATCAAAGAAAGGACTCTATGACTGGTGGAAAGGAAAAGTGAGTTCAGTGTGGCTACTGTGCCATAAGTAACAGAAGAACATCAGCATGCAGGATGTGCAAAAGATATTCCAGGCAAAAGTTCAAGAAAGTTGTCACAAACAATGTGTGAACTTGTATTGAAGGACTCATTTGCATGGATACATGAGTTCATGCATCATTGAAATCAATGCACTCATTTACGGTTTGGACTTTGGGTCTATTACACCTGCTGGATGTTTAGTAGACATTTGAACAGTGTTGATATGTATGCTAATGGTATACATCAATTCTGACAAATTTTTAGAAAACAAACATAAACTATTTTTGATCTCTGAAATATTTGACTTTCAAAGCTTCAGCATTCAGAATTGGCAGACAAAATTAACACTTACATTTTCAAAATTCATATGCCCCATCTTGAAGACAAGTGCAAAATTAACTCTACCTCCATCACATGGATTGAGTAGAAGAGGGTGGATGGATGCTGGGCTGAGTTACTAATATCTGGTCCTTTTCTCAATACTGGAAAATATATTAACACATCAATTAAAACACAATCCATTGAAGGAGATTAGTTCAGTGGCAAAACAGAGACCATGGCAAAATAGTTTAATAGCAGACTATAAAAGCATGTACCAGGTACAAGGAGAGCAATGAAAGGGAGATGAAGCTAAGAGCATATGGTGACTGATGATTTTCCTAGGAAAAGTTTGGAAACATTTCATGTAATATGTGTAGGTATTATCCATGTGAAGAAATGGAATAAGGATTTTACCAAAAGATGTAATAGAATGCTTAAGGAATGATTAGGAGGAGGCATCAGGTAATTAGCAATCAAGGTGGTATGGTTCCTTATTTGGGGGTTAGTGTGAAGGGAAGCTGGAATGTCATTATGGGGGCATATGCAGCATCTGCTAGGAAGTTTGGTTTAATTTTAATGACAATGGCAAGCTTTTAATAGGACCAAGGAGGAGAAATGAGTGTTATCACAAAACTATAGGAGACAGAATATGAAAAAAGACTGGTTGCAAGTTTAGCAAGGTAGGTTGCGGGTGTAGGCCAATAGTAGTACCTGAGGGCCAAGGTTCCATCCTCAGAACTGGGGGGTTGGGGGTGGGGAGCAATCCAGTAGAAGGATGCTAACACTGAAATCACAAAAGCAGGAATGAGAAAAGAGGCAGTGAGTCGAGAAGAACAGAGAGGTCGAAAGAGAACTAGGAAAGAATATTAAAGACAGCGAGTATGGCTGAAAGAAAGCACTAGCCCAATGTGAGTGGGGCGGAGAGTTAGAGCACGGTGCGGTCTGCATGTGTTGCGGTGGGGAGTTCTGGCTTCATGGGTTATTGAGGACAAAAGAGAAAATCACAGTGAAATGAGGAGCTGCTGGAAAATGAGGCAGTGGGGATTTTCAAAGTCATAGTGATGAAGGAAAAGAGAGAGAGCTCAGCAACTGAGCTGAGGCCTGGGGTGACCATATGTATATCATGGAAGAAGAAAGAAACTATAACATGTAAATATACCAAGGGGGGAAAAAAACTCAGTACACTGAGAAAGACTAAAGATCAACAAGCCATATATAGAGCCACATGCAGGAATTAGTCTTGATTTTAAGCATCCTTTCAATTTATACACTTTCCCATCTCTCCTTTCCTTATTGGGCTATAAACGACAGCATTGTAGTGAAAAAAGACATTTTCTGAGCTTTTTAGGGACATGTTATAAAAGCTTTTACTTCCCAGTTCTGCTCCTTGTGAGTACCCATTTTTGCATCAGAAGGGAAATATTTGGAACAGGACTCCAAATTAACATGAAAGTCTTTCTCCTTCCTTCTTTCCTTTCTCCCTCCCTTCCTTCTTTTTTGTCCTTCCTGCCTCCCTCTGAAATATGTAATCTTCTGCACTCCAGAATGAGGAGAAATGGCTCAACAAGCCTCTGGGCCCTGTTGCTGTGGTAACTAGTAAGACATTATTAGCATAGTATGTGAAGGTGGCATCAGTGCCATAAGACTCCTCCTCCATAAGTTAGTAGTTGAGCAGGTCACAAGTATCCTTCCTCCTCATTGTCACAATGGCAAATGTAAGTAACACCAGGGAGATGAATCTACATATGGCGTGTGATTCGATTTTTCTTTAATTTCCTTATGGGAAATGTAATTTGATAGCAACTGATGCTAGGGAGGTGCAGATGGTGAGTTTCGGGCAGATCTTATTACCTGCAACGACAGAGTGCAGCTTGCTTTCGACAGCTGTAATTGGCCTTTCCCAGCTTCTGTGGAGTTGGGGTAAAAACATTACCTCTGAGTCCTTGATGTTTTTGCAAGACAAATGGAATGGTTTATTTTTCATTTATTACTTGTGACAGGATAATGAAAGAGGAAGATCTGGCCTAAATTTGTGAGAGACAACAGTTCTGGAAGAAGGTCTCACCTCCCTGGAGAATGAGTAGCCATAAAGGTGCGCATAATTCAAAGATCATTTTGTAGTTACGTCAAATGTTTGATGGAAGTCAAATGATAAAATTCTTTTAATTGGTCAGTTAAGTATCCACACCAGTTGCAATTATGTCAAATGGCACCTCTAAAGCCTGCTTTCCTCCAAAGCCTTCTTCCCTGGCATGGAGATTTAATTAAAATTGAATGTGCTGGCCGGTTCATTGCCTATAAAGGCTTGTGGCCAGCCCTTGCTATCAGATCTGAGAGTTGTGACAGCTTTTCAGCAATGATGCTAGCTGCTCAAATAAGGTCTGTGCAAATAAGAATGGATTAGATTATTTTTTTTTTTACCCTTCACTCACAACTTGCTTTGTAAAAGATGAAACATCCATTTTAATGCAAACATAAAAAGTGAAGCCTCATTTTCAGGCCCTTTTCCCACCTGGATTCTGAAGGTGAGGGCATGAAAAGTACTAATACATGGAAGGGAGATTCTCCTGTGTATTTTTCCAGTTGGAAAGAATCCTTCACTAACACATCTCCACAGAACTCAAACGCTGGCATTCGATTCCCCAGAGTTAGTGCACATTTCTGTGGGGAAACATTTGTTTTTTACATCAGAGAATTCACTGTGACTTTTTCTCTCCCAAAGTTAAAAGCTTTCATAATCCAGTGCCTTTCCTGTAATTGTATGTATAAACTTTAAAGTAGAAAATTTCGACCACCAAATGATGACTTTGCTTATTTTAATTTTCTGGAATCAGTTTAATGTTTAATTCCATTAATACCTGCTTAATATTTAATAAGGGACTCAGTAGGGTACATGGCACTCTTACAAGCCTTCTATCCCAGTGTATATACAAATTTGGATCAAATTGGAAGGATAAATGGATCCCAGAAGAAGCAGCAAAAGAAATATGCCATTTATATAAATAAGGCCTTCTCCCATTAGAATGTCCTCATTTAGTAGTCTGGCACCATTAGCAGAAGCCTAAGAGGGGAATGTGTAAGCCTGTGAAAGGAAAAGAAATCTTAAACTATGTTCCTTTAGTAACTCAGATTGTTACCTGGAGGTATAATTCAAATTCAATTTGGTTTACTTCAATTAAATAGTTACTCATTATTTGTTTTATGCTAGGTAGAAAGTGTACCTTGTACTGTAGATATAAATTTAGCAAATATGTTCAACAGGTGACAAATACACCTCTTGGGAAGGGCCATTTATAAATGCAACTTTGCACTCACTACTAGCCAGTCAGTAACCTACCAGAGTTCTGGAATTACAAGGTCTGAGTAGAGAATGATGCATGTGTACCAGTTTACAATTCCTTTTTACAGCTGTTTTAAGATTCCCATCTTAACAGCTACGAAACACAGATGAAAACATATGCAATGGAGGCACAGGGGTCACCACCACTAGTCACAGTTACATTCTAGGCCTAAAATCTAGGAATGTTCTAGAAACAAACACTCCAAGGGCATGGCATATGTCCTATTCATCTACATTTCTGAATTCTCCTACATAATAAACAATATTTGATTATTGAATAAATAAATGATTTAAATAAATAAGTGAATGAATTTGTAAATGTGGTCATGGAATTAGACTAAGCTGCTAAAATCAGATAATCCTTATTTTTTTTCCGGCTTTCTAATCCGTATAAAGTTAGCAGGTCACTGAAATCCTCTAAAGCATCCGTTTGCTTATTTGTAAATGGGAATAAGCCATACCAAGTGAGAGGATCTGAGAAAATGGCATAAACAGTGTTTGGTTTGTGTAGGCTGAATTAACAGTGATTATTGTGGCTATTGGTCATTGTCATTTGTAGATGTACCATATTGTATTCTGGAAAACATTTTTAGTGCCCAACCACTACTTCCAAAGATTAAAATTGTTTTAGAGGATCTAAATGCATAAGCATCTCTCCTTTTTAGAAAGCCTCTCAGGTTATCCAGTTGACTATAATTTGAAGCCAGAAAATCACATTTATCAAAGAAAGACTTCCACAGAGCAAATACACACACATACTTTTACCTTAAAAATGTCCACCATTCATTAAAGCCAGACAACTTTATAAGTTAGTTTTTGTTTGTTTGTTTATTTTGTTGTTTTGTTTGGTACCAGGGATTGGACTGAGGGGCACTCGAACACTGAGCTACATCCCCAGGCCTATTTTGTATTTTATTCAGAGACAGGGTCTCAATGAGTTGCTTAGTGCCTTACTGTTGCTGAGGCTAGATTTGAACTCACAATCCTCCTGCCTCAGCCTCCTCAACTGCTGGGATTATAGGCATACGCCATCGCGCCCAGTTTATAAATTACTTTTCAGTTGTACATTTTGTCATTCTCTGTGTACTTCTGGGGTGTTATAGTTAGGCACCCTTTTTCTCTCATAGACATGTTCACTTCCTGTCTGAGTGTGCTGTTCACTCTAATTATAGAGTATAGAGATTGCTATTTAATCTTCTGGTGGTTTATTTTTCTCAAAAGATCAATTTTGACTGAAAACTGATTTTTCTTTTCCTTTATTATGGAATCGGGGAAGAATGGTAGACCAACAATTCAACATTTGATGCTCAGGTTCCTAAAGACTAGATTTTTTTTTCAGTTTTTTTTTTTTTCTATCAGCCTGGTGATATATTATATTCTCTTTTTAGTAAGGCAATTTCCTTGTCTAACTTGTAGACTCTCCATTATAATGCTTGAATTTCTGGGAGACTTCAATCCATGATCTGAGTGTGCAGGTCTATTTCTTTTATTCCTTTCATGGCTGAAAATTTTGGTAGACTTTTCAATGTGTGCTACAAACTCAGTTGTGTGCTAATCACCATCTTTTGAAAATGAAATCATAAGTTAAATGTACAAGTGGAAATTACCTCCTAGAGGAAATACTCAATGGTTTACTTTTCAAAGAAGACAATTATACCCAAATTTACTTTTCATAAATTCTGTATTATATAATATATTTGCTTAAAGACAGTAATATTTCTTTGTGGGAGTTATAAATATACTGAATAAAATATGAACCACTTCAGGATTTCCAAAGAAAATTTGTTTTCATTGCATTAGTTCTTCCCTGGACTTACAAAATAAATTTACTCATTTTTTTCAGATTATCTTACATCTATGTGTATCTGAAACCCTTCGAAAACATTAGCCCCCAGCATAGCTGTCTGTTCTTTCAAAAGCTTTGTTCCCGTGTTTTTGCATAAGATACTGCTCTCTCCAGGACAGTTTGGCCTCAGCACAGTATTTTTTGTTTTTCTCTGCAGGCCATTTGTAGCCCTCACTAACATTCTTTTCTTAGATACCGAACTGTTGGAAGCTCTTGGCAGGTGTCAGTGTCTTCTCTCTTCTGAATCTTGGCCAAAACCCACAAGTTTTACTTGCCTGTAGAGATGCATTACGTAGCTTGATGTTCCTCCTGTGATAGGACATTTATGATTGGCATTTTAAAGCAACACACACACATGCACACATACACACACGCCATATCTGGAAATATGAAATGAGTTTTTATTTGTTGGACTGTGTAATTTCTTCTCTCCTTTATTTGCAGGAGATACTCTGCCTGATACAATTGTGGGTTTATTTGCTTGCTTGCTTGCTTTATTAAATCTCTCCTGCACAGTGCTAGGGATAAAATAAGCCCTCATGGACTAGCCGGATGGGACAAACGGACTCTCCATAAGTGAACTAGATGTGCACACATAAATAACATTTATATATTCTTTCCAATCAGGGTTAACATGGAAGTGGAATAGTGGTTGCTAGGCACCAAACAGGACGACAGGATAGCCCTGGAATTCAGGAGTAACAGCTGGTGGAATCATTTCAGGTAATCCAGTGTCAGTTCAGCATATCATAGAGAACCTGTCTTCAGTAGAGGTCTGATGATCCACAGGAATCTTGTTAGCTTCATGTTCTTTTCTTAATGATAATGGCAATTTTTAACACCTACTATAAACCAGGAATTGTGCTAGGAGCTTTGCATAAATTAACTCTAATCCTCTTATGAAACTGGGGAGGGATGTATTATAATTCTATTTTTTTTCAGCCGAGGCCATACCATATACCTAGTAATACCCAAGGTAGTGCTCCTTCACTCATGACAGTGCCCTGACACCCTCGCTTTAGAAACACACCAAATCCCCTTAAAGGTGCCAGGTTTTAGTGGATGTACAAAAAGCAAGGAAGAATTGCCCCTATGTTTGTGGTGATGTAGCCAAAAAAAATCTCTGGTGTTAAAACCAGATTTCTATGTTCTCCTCATTTCTCATTTTTATTTCTACTTCTTCACTAATGAAGTAGGGATAATAATAAGAACTATTTTCCTTTCTGTTTCCCTCAAGAATTTTTTTTTTCAGAACTAGATGAAGTATAACATAGGAAGGAACAATAAAAATGTAAAGCACTGATTTAATACTGAATTCACACCCACAAACTCAATTAGCTCCAATATAGAAATACATTGTAGTACCTGTAAATAATTCAAATAGGATACCTCTGTTATCTGGACAAACACAAAATTGTGACAAAATCCAGAAGTCTGTGATCAGAAATTCTACAAACAGAAAATGTAGAACAGAGGTTGACACTGGTTTTCCATGAAGTTCACTCACTTAAAACAAAATGGATTAGAAAAAAATTGAACAGTAAGAGATAAAAAGATGTTCAGTTATTATTTTCTTAAAAATATTTTTTTCAGAAGTTATAATGAATTTTCTAGACTTGAAATAATACCAATCAATGTCCAACTCTATCACAATGTAAGGGATAGTATTTATAGAACAACAAGACACAAAGACCAGAACCTTCAGAAAAGAGAAATTCTGTGGTTTAAAAATGATGAAAACTAAAGGGAGAGGCCATAGCTATGTCTATAGGATTTAAAAACTTTATTTATTATGGTACATTTTCAAAGGTTGGGATGCTTAATTTCCTCAGCTAACAAGAATAAAGCCGCACAAAACAGAAGCTTTTGAGAAAATTTACCCTTGAACTTTCAAAACTGCTTAGAGAATCTCAAATACATCTTTTTAGCATCTTACTATTTTCACCTTCTCTTCAAAAAATGCATATTGATTAGTCATTGACAGTTTCATTTCTTGTTTCTTAGGACTTTCCACCCAGTTTAATGAAAGAGCCAAGCATTAGAAGTGGAAAATGTTTCAACTAGAAGGCTCTGAAAAGGATCCAGTGGTGTTTAAGCTGTGGGAAATGACTTTCACCTGGTCATCTATTTGCTTTGCTGCCTTTTCTATACTTCTACCACCAGGTGGCAGTGAGACAACACATAAGGTTACCATATAATTTCTCACATTTTAGTATGAAATGGAAAACAAAAACAAAAACAAAAAAAATCTGAAGACCTTACTGAAGTAATCATCAAGGTCCAGGTTGTTGATATGAGGATGCTCAGATAATATAGGAAGTGTCAATTGATACTCTATATATGATGACATACAGAAATGCATGCATGAACACATGCAAAAGCATAGCAGGATAATTCCTATTTTGGTACTAAAAACATTTTTAATGAACATATTTGTAATGATCACATGTACAGGGTGCAAATTAATAAACCATTTCTAAAGTTCAAATAATACAAAAGTAGCTAGATATTTTATGTATACGCACACACACACACACACACACACACACACAATCTATAGTTATATATCTTCATGAATCCTAAGAGAGAAAGGAGAAAGTATAATATAGCAAAAATTTCAATTCCATAATCTTTCAGCCTTGGTACACTTGTATGAGAACCTACTTCTTATGGTATGTGATTCCTCTTCCCATTCACCTAACTTCTTTTTCTCTTATCTCAATCACTACTTCTCTTTTTAAAAGGAAGATATTCCTACCTTCTCAGATTAGATCAAATCTCCCATTATAGGCTCTTCTTATACCGCCATGAGTCTTCAAAACAGTTATTATTTGAATATGCTCTTGAATAATATATATCTCTGCCACTGTACTTTAGATTACATGGGTCAGACATATTTCTATTTTGATTAGCATTTATTTCCCAGTGCATCTAATCTAGCATGGTTCTATACATGCATACACATACATTTGATGAATGAATGTTTCAGATACTGATATAAAAATGACAACGTTAATTTTACAACAAATGTTTAATTCATACTAACTTGCTTTAATAGTTCAAGGTGAAAAATTACATTTCAATCTCCATTTCAAATATGTATTTATTTATTTATTTTGCAAAAATAAACATTATTTGGAAAGAAAATCAAATCTGACTTTTGAGGTGAACTAGTCTCTATAATTTATACAAGAAAGCATTTGGCTTCCTTTATAAAGCTGGCTCTGCATGCAGATAAATTCACACCATGCATAGCAGCACTTTAATTTCCATATGGTTATAACTTTTGGATTCTTAACGTGGAGTCCAAGGCTGGCCTTCAATGCTTTGTAGGTTGCTCTGAAATTATGTGAGGATTCTGTTTGTATATATAAGTATTGTGTATTTTTTTCAGTGAAAGAGTTTAAAAATTTCCTTAAATATTTAACTATACCATAGAAGCATGTAGTAGAATCATAGAGGAGAAAGTGCCTTGTTTAATTAACCAACCATAAAACACTACTCATTGTTACTGTGGTTATTATACTTGTGCAGCTCATTTTGTTGTTATGAATATTTTACAATATTAATATTTTAAAGAGTACTTATTCAATAAAAGGTCAAAGAAAACACATGCAAAAATATTTACTTCATCATCAAACATGAAGATGATAGAAAGAAAGGCACAAAAACCCATTACCTTAATTTTAGAACCAAATGAAAAAATCCATATTTATTCAGACCTAATTAATTTTGAACATTTAATAATTTGATTAAAAACATAGATTCTATTCAATTTTATATGCATTGTTTAAAAACATATTGTATTCAATTTTATATGCATTAACAAGCATGATTTATATTACTAAAGTCTTCTATTTTTCTATTTATCTTCTCCTTAGTTTTTCTATATATTAATAATTAAAAGAAGGATATTGAGATTTCTAGCAATTATTATCAAATTGTCAATTACTCCATTCAACCTTTTAATTTTTGCTTTATGTATCTTGGGGCTTAATTGCAAGGTGCATATATGTTTATGATTGTTATATATTCTAAATAAATTAACACTTTATTTTATCTCCTATAACTTTGTTTTATCTTTATGTCTTTGATGTAAGTACAGCCTCTCAAACTATCTTATGATTGCCCTTTGCATGATGTAACTTCATATTTTCTTTCTTTCCATGTATCTGTGTCTTTAAATACAAAAATGTGTCTTTAATTGATAGTGCACAGTGGAATGCTTTTTTAAAAATCTAGTTTCTCCAATTTATGAGGTGAATAGAGAACCTACATCTTTGGAGCAAATTTTTACCCCTCACATATCAGATAGAGCACTAATATCTAGGGTATATAAAGAACTCAAAAAGCTAAACATCAAAAAACCAAATAACCCAATCAATAAATGGGCTAAGGACATGAAAAGACACTTCTCAGAAGAGGATAGTCAATCAATCAACAAATATATAAAAAATGTTCATCATTTCTAGCAATTAGAGAAATGCAAATCAAAACTACTTTAAGATACCATCTCAATCCAGTCAGAATGGCAGCTATATGAAGACAAACAACAATAAGTGTTGGCAAGGATGTGGGGAAAAAGGCATACTCATACTTTGCTGGTGGGACTGCAAATTGGTACAGCCAATATGGAAAGCAGTATGGAGATTCCTTGGAAATCTGGGAATGGAACCATTATTTGACCAGCTATTCCTCTCCTTGGTCTATACACAAAGGACTTAAAAATAGCATACTACAGGGACACAAACACATCAATGTTTATAGCAGCACAATTCACATTAGCTAAACTGTGGAACCAACCTAGATGCCCTTCAGTAGATGAATGGATTAAAAAATGTGGCATATATACACAATGGAATATTACTCAGCAATTAAAAAGCAAATAAAATCATGGCATTTGCAGGTAAATGGATGCAGTTGGAAAAGATGATGCTAAGTGAAGTTGGCCAATTCCCCAAAACAAATGCTTAATCTTTTCTCTGATATAAGGTGACTGACTCATAGTCGGGTAGGGAGAGGGAGCATGGGTGGAATAGAGGAACTCTAGATAGCACAGAGGGGTGGGAGGGAAGGGAGGAGGCAGGGAGTTAGCAATGATGGTGGAATGTGATGGACATCACTATCCAAAGTAAATGTATGAAGACATGAATTTGTGTGAACATACTTTATATACAAACAGAGATATGAAAAATTGTGTTCTATATGTGTAATATGAATTGTGATGCATTCCATTGCCATGTATTTAAAAATAAAAGCAATTAAAAATAAATTAAAAATAATAATACAGTTTCTCAGTGTCTGCTTATTGATTGTATTGCTTGATTTTTCACATATAAAATTGTTATTCACATATTTGAATATATGCTTACCATTTTATTGTTGTTTATTATGGGTCTCATGTCTGCTCCTCAGTTCTTTTATGAATATCTTTTGCAATATGTGATGTGTGAGTATTTTCTGGTAAAACATTTTAATTGTTTCAATTATATTTTCACTATACTTAAAAGTTCTTTCCTTAGGGCTTACCACATGCATCTTAATTTAGAATCTTTTTCAGATTTATAGTAACTTATTTCCAGTGAGATACAGAAATGGCATTCCTGTGTAGTGCTGTTGCTTCCTCTTTATCTTGTGCTATTATTGTCATTCATATTGCATCTACTCCATATGTGGTGACCATGATTTATCATTATTATTACTTTATACAATTTTCTACTTTTTAAAAAGTTGAGATAGAAGAGGAAATCTAGTACATATGTTGGAATTTGTTATAGTCTCTCCTCCTATTTAACACTTCTGATTCTCCTTTGGTTCTATAGATTCAAGTTGTCATCCAATGTCATTTCCTTTGCTCCTTTCTGTATTAATTGTGAAATATATATTACATTTTAAGGTTTTATAGGCACAAGAATGCAATTATATGCATATTATGCTCTGCAACTTTCAAAAAATTAAGAAAACAAGGAGAAAAAGGTACATCTTTACTGTGTAGTAAAGGATTTCAGGATTGTGGTTTTAGAAGGCTCTCAACTATTTCTCTCCTTAATTTTCTGTTAAACTGTCTGCTTTTCCTGGCAATGTACCTGCTGGTAGGCTCTACTAATTCCCAAGTGGTTGTTATACTGTTCTCAGTACTGCCCTTAGGCACAAACTGCTTCAAGATCTGATCCAATTAAATTCAAATCCATGTGCAGGGGTAGTTCTTGAGGCCAGTCATTGAGGTTTTTTTTTTTTTTTTTTTTTTTCTTACCTCAGTAGGGGTCTTCCTAACTGTTTTCTTTTCCCTGTTTCTGTCTGGTAAATTACCTAGCCTACAGATTAGCCACTAGGGAGCTACCAACCTCTTTTTTAATTGCTTAATACCCAAATTCTTTTATTTTAAAGAGTGCCCTTAGGCATGAACTTTTCCACAAGCTCTTCCAAATACATTCAGCTTCTTTGGGAAGATCTTTAAATACTATGTCCTTATAGCCTCCCTCTCCCTTTATGCAAAATCTCTGTAGGAGGTGTGAGCATAGTAGCTTCTTTCCCTAGCTGGACACCCCCAGTTAATAAGCAGGATAATTGATAAGGGAAAGCCTCCAGCTTTCTCTGTTTACCATTCCTCAAGTATAATCTCCACTCTATAAACAAGTGAGGGTGAGACTCACTGGGGAGCCTGTACCCTCTGCCTGCCACACCACCCTATGAATGGGGGACGGTTGGAAGGGTGTTGTCAACTGGTCACATTTCCCAGGAATTTAGACTTTGCAATTCAAAAAATGCAGGTGGAAAATGGAAAGGCCCAAGTAGAGCTCCTCATTTAGAGACATGGTATATCTCTTAGGAACTGAGAGAAAAGGGAGAGTCCTATCTTCTTGGCCACACTTAAAAAAACAAATGAAATTTCTGCCACATTGAGGTGGGCTAGGGAGATTGCAGATTGATTCTAAAATTATTAGTGTTCTCCCTGAGAATCACTGTTCTCCCTGAGACCAAGGAGACTTTCTTGCATACAATTGTCTTCATTTTCCATGTGCCTCTAGGAAAATTTCTAGAGGTTTTAAATGGTTGATTTGTCTTAAAATAATTTAGATAGTTAAGAAGTACTGGAGAAAGTGATAGAAGAGATTCCTATATTCTCTGATAAATAAATATAAAATCCAAATATTCCTAGATTACCCTTAGGAAATTTGTTTGAAATTCCATATTCCTGACTGATTATCATCAATTGTTAATGGGGACTATAATTTTCTCTCCAATATTTTCCTTAAAATTAAATAATTCTATCAACTAACTGATTAAAGAAAAAATTATGAGTCATTTTTATTTTTTTCTTTACTTCCTGTCTGTGAATCACCAGCTCATGCTATGACTCTACCTCCCAATATATCCTAAATCCATCTGTGTTCTCTATATCTATTGTTATTTTTCAAAATGGCAGCATTTCTTACATAGATCAAAACAATACTTTATAGGGTCTTTGCTACTACCTCTTTTGCCTATAACAATTCATTTGCCACACAGCAATCAGAATAATATTTTTAATATTTATGTCATACTCTGATTTAAAGCCTTCTACTATCTTTGAATTTCATTTGTGTTAGTTAACTTTTCATCACTGTGACAAATATAGCTGACAAGAAGAACTTAAGAGGGGGAAAAATTTATTTGGGGCTCACAGTTTCAGAAGTTCAGTCCAGGATAGGCTGGCCCTGCTAAGGTGAGGCAAAATATCATGGTAGAAGGGTGTGGCAGAGTAAAGCTGCTCAGTTCATGGCATTTGGGATGCAGAACAGGGTGATGGAGAGGTAGGGATATAGTAACTCCCAGTGACTTTCTTCTTCCAGCCAAACCCCACATACCTACATCTATCATCCAGTAATCCAAATCATTAATCAAGTGGATTAATCCACTAATGAGGTTAAGGCTTTCATAATTTAATCATTTCATCTCTGAACATTCCTGTATTACCTAACACATGAGCTGTCCCCAGGACATTAAAGATCCAAACCACACCCAAGATTTGGAACAAGTCTCTCTATCAGAGCAAATAAAGCCTTAAGCCCTATCCCACCCACTTCCTTGATTTTCTCTCATTATTTTCCCCTTTACCATTTTATCCTTCAGTTGGACTTAACTGTATGTTTCTTGGATTGCCAAATACAGTAAACTCAGTGCTTCTCTGGGATCTATACATTTGCTTTCCTTCTGACTGGAATACTCCATTCAAATTTAACCTTACTTTTTCAAAGCTGACTAGGTTGGCTGTCTATTGCTGCCATAACAAATTGCCACAAATTTATTATTTTATAGTTCTGTAGGTTAGAAGTCTGGCCCAAGTCTCTCCTGACTAAAGTCAAATATAAGTAACCTGTGTTTCTTTCTGAAAGTACTAGGTGAAAAGCCCTTCCCTTGGGTTATTGAGAAAATTAAGTCATATAACTGAGGCCCCTGTATTTGTGATACATGTGACATAAAAGCTATCCTCAACTTCTAGGGGGCTGCTGCACTGCGTGGCACCTGACCCTCTGCCTCTATCATCAATGTCAGAAATGCAGGTTAATTTCATATGATATCTGAACTCTATGACCCACTCTTCTGCCTTCTTCCACTTTTAGATGATTAGATTGGGCCCATGTAAATATTCAGAATAATCTATTTTTTGAGAGAGAGAGAGAGAGAGAGAGAGAGAGAGAGAGAGAGAGAGAGAGAGAAAGAGAGAGAGAGAGGGAGAGAGAGAGAGAATTTTTTTAATATTTATTTTTTAGTTTTCGGCAGACATAACATCTTTATTTGTATGTAGTGCTGAGGATCGAACCCGGGCCGCACGCATGCCAGGCAAGCGCGCTACTGCTTGAGCCACATCTCCAGCCCAAGAATAATCTTAACTCTCATAAGAATTACATCCTGGTGAGGTAAGATCATAATAAATGAGTAAATAAATAATAGAAGACATTTCAGATTTAATCATATATGCAAAGTCCCTTTGTTCTGTCTGGTAAAATATACCAAGTCTTAGGGATTTGGCCACAGACTATGGGGAACTATTACTTTTGGGGAAAGTATTTTGGGGGAACTATTACTTTTCCTACCACACTGATTCATTCTTATTATTTGGATTTTGGGGAAAAAATGTTAACTCTGTAATGAAACCATCTCACCCACATCACAAATAATTCTTTATTATATCAATGTATTATATTTCTTTCAAAGCATACGTCATTCTCTACAATATCTTGTAATTTCATCCCACTGGAATATAATACTTGTGACAACATATGTATTTTTTGCTTGTTTATTTTCTTATCCTTAGCCCCACTATAGAGTTTTACATATAAAAGGTATCCATGAACCATTTTACATAAGAATGGAAAAATAATTTTATTTATTTATAATTTTCCCTAACTCTGATTGCTTTGGTGGAAACAACCTCTTGATAAGAACTCTTGATAGGACATACTATTAAATTTACTTCCTACCTATTTCCTCTTCTATTCAAACACATATTTTTGTTTCTTGCAGCTGGTACAGCTGAGTCTCTTTATTATTTTATAAGATTTCTTTTGCATTTCTCTGTTTTGTTTTTCCTATTACCCAGACAGAACTGAGAAGTTTTATGTTTTTTTTTTTTTTTTTGCTCACTGTGACAGTGAGATAATGCCTTTCTTAAAAAAAAAAAAAAAAAAAAAAAAAACCTGCTCTCCTGGTTATAACTTCCCATTACCTTTCTAAAATGATTTTAGGTTCTTAGATTTAAAAGTAACTAAGTCACTACAGAATATTATCTTTCACTTCTTTGTCTTAAAGTAGTCCCAAAATTGCTATAACAGCTCATGTAAACATAAGTGTATAGCAACTCTCATTAGGAATTATCAGTCCTATTAGGCTTAAAGACTGACATTATTTCCTCTAACAATTTGAAACTGTATTCTACCTCAGCATAATAATAATTCTGCTTCTTTCAAGTTTGTATTCTTGCTGTGGAATAAGTGGTGTCCCTCTAATTCACATATCGAAATCCTACCTCTTAATGTGAAGGCATTTGGTAACAGGACCATTGGGAGACAATTAGGTTTACATGAACTCTTGAGAGCAAGATCCTCCTGATGAGACTAGTGCCTTCATAAGAAGAGATATCTGGGGCTGGGGCTGTAGCTCAGTGGAAGAGCACTTGCCTCACATGTGTGAGGCACTGGGTTTGATCCTTAGTAGCACATAAAAACAAACAAATAAAATAAAGGCATTCTGTCCATTTACAACTACAAAAAAGTAAAAGAAAAAAGAAAAGGAGAGATACCCGAGCTTCTTTATTTATTCTATCCACCATGTGTACGTGGTGAGAAGGTTTTCATCTGCAAGTCAAGAGGACCCCTCCAGACATAGGTCCTATTGGCACTTTCTCCAAAGTTGGGCTTTAAGCTGTGTTTTAATCAGCTTTTTCACCACTGAGACTAAAACATTTGACCAGAACTGCTGGGTTACTGTTTTCGTGACTAAAAGGCTCAGGGGTCACTCCAGGAAAACTGGGCTGACTGGGCTGCACAAACTAACCACACAAGAGACACAAATACCTTTTCCTTTGGGGTTACTGTGAGGGCTCCTCTGACCTTAAGGGTCTGCAGGAAGAGAGAGAGAGCTAGCATGTGCTGACCCCTTTTATTGAGGAAAAGCCATTCAAATGCGGCAAGGGGTCAGGTTTCAGGGGGCTGAGTCTATCTTCATGATGTCCACTGTCAGCAGCTTGAGTGACATCTAGGTTGGCCACACCCAAGGGCACAGTAAGAGAAGGGGACACACACAAAGCACTTCCTTGGAACATTGTATCCTAAACAAGGCAAGGGGTAATATTACAAAGGAACAGGTGAGCATAGCTCCCCCGTTGGGGCTGTAGCAAGACATGCCCAGGCATGAAGATAGTCACTGGAACCCTAGAAGAGCCGGGCAGTCTAGCAGCATGGGTGCCTGATGCCACATTGCCTAGCAGGGGAGTTAACTCAGTCATATGCGAGGTTGGTCCCACACACAGAACAATAGTAGAAGAGGAAAAGTTTATCTGGGGGCTTATGGTTTCAGAAGTCTCAATCCATAGACAGCAGGCTCCAAACTTCAGCGCCTAAGGAAATGCTGAACATCATGATAGAAGAGTATGTCAGAGGGAAACAGATCAAAGGATGATCAGGAAGCAGAGAGAGACTCCACTCCCCAGATACAAATATATATCCCAAAGGTACACCTCCAATGACCTACCTCCTCCTGCCTTCAGTTACCACTTAATTAATCCCATTAGGGGGATTAAATCACTGATGGGTTAAGGCTTTTGTAACCCAATCATTTCTCCTCTGAAACTCCTTCCATTGTCTCCCATGTGAATTTTGGGGGGACGCCTCAGATCCAAACTCTAACTCTTTTATCTTAACACCTAGTCTATGGATTTTGTTATGGTAGCCTCAACAGACAAAACCAGTTAGTGAAAATTTATCTGAAACTATGCTTCATGTCCCTTTTTTTCTGCAAGTGAGGAAAACTAGGGCCTATGAAAGTCAGTGTCCAACTCATATTTTGAGGTAAGTTACTAGAAGAGGCAGAGCTAGAGCCCTACACCATCACTCCCAGTTCAGTGTTCTCTCCACCACACTTGGTGTAGTGATACAAATGGGAAGATGGGAAGTTTCCCTATTAGTAATTTAAGACGAAAGGCAAAAAAAAAAAAAAAAAAAAAAAAAAAAAAAAATCCAGATTTAACTTGTGAAGTTGCCTGGGTGGTGAGAGGTTTAGCAATTGGCTTTTGTAAATGTAATGACTTTGGGCTTTTAAATGGAACTCCTTAAAGGATCAAAATTCACAAATTATTAGGTTGTAATTGTGACCTTAGGGCTTTTTAGCCATTTCAACAATAATTATAGGACCAACTCATCTCATGATCTAATTATCTGATCTGTGTTCTGATCTGACCTGCAAGGACTCATCACTGTAGGTGAGGGTCATGAAGACAGCTGAGGCAGGAAGCCAGTTGTTTCTGAGGGATCACACAGCAGCCAACATGTTTACACAGACAAACACAGCTGTCTTCATGATTTGCATTCTCACCACCTTACATTGAACCATCCAGGAAACCAATATGGTGGTGGTAATATTAGAAATTTATTCCTTCAAAATCGAGCTAACATCTGCATATGATTTCATCTTATTTGAAGTGTCTTTTCATTGTTATTTTTTCTGTTAATTGGAATGCATATTCATTTCTGATCTATTAAGCTTAAGAAACAAAAATGTAAAATTCTCTTTCAAATTGAACAAAGAACACCATTGATCATTGTTCTTTTTGAAATTCTATTATCCTTTTTAAATTTATTTCTATATATAACTATACCTCTCCCACGATTCTCATCATTTTTGCTTGGATTTTTTTTTTTTTTTTCGAAATGCTATTGAGCCAGAGGGTACTGACATCTTCTTGTTCTATGGAGTTTGCTTGGATAAGTAGAACTGATAACCCTGATAACAGCACTCATAATCTGTTTATTCTTAAAACTTTCCCTCACTCCAAACCCATCTTCTACCTATAGTGTCAGTTTTCAGGAATGGCTGAAACAGCAGGCCAATAGCCCAAGATGAACACCGTGAAGCTGTCTTGAACTCTCTGCTATGGGTTGAATTAAGCCTCACTCAAAAGACATGTTAAAATCCTAACTCCTAGTACCTCTTAATGTAACTATTGAAACAGAGTATTTTTCAGAAGTAATCAAGCTAACATCAAATCATTAGAGTAGGCTCCAATCCTATAACTGGTGTTTTTTGGAAGGGGAATGTTGGGCAGAGATGCTCAGGAAGTAAGCCATTTGATGTCAGAGGCTGAGAGAAGAGTGCTCAGCTGAAGGAGGAAGATGTCAGGGACTGATGGTCACTGGGAGCGAGGAAAAGGACAGCAGTGGCTCTAAGTCACAGAGAGAGCACAGCCCTACTGATGCCTTGATTTCAGACTTGTAGATTCCAGAAACAGAAGAAAATAAATCTTTCTTGTTTTAAGCCACCCAGTTTGTGGTCCTTTGCTATAGCAGACTAAGAAAACTCATGCAGTCTCCCTTCTCACAGTTTCTCCTTCTTACATTGAACTGATCACCAAATCTCATGAAATATACATTTAACTCACTGTGATAAACATCAGGTAAGAATTTTTTGAAGCACTTATTAATTTTAAACTAATTTAAAGACATTAGATTTACTATTTATCACACAATAGCAAAAGTTTTTTTTTTTTTTTTTTAATAATCCAAATGGAAGGAGAGAAATTGGAGTGATTTCACAATTAGTAAAATTCTTTGTTGTTTATAAACATCCCTCCCCCTGTTTTTCCCAGGGCTAATGTACAGATAAGGGAGTAATTGTACCAAGGTAATATTTGGAAATCATATTTCAAATTATTCATGCTGGTTGGATTAGGCATTAAATAACTCACAGAGGGGAGGCCACAATGCTAAACTCTTAAAAGCCCTTTCACATATAAAATTGTTTTTAGTTGTGAATATAAGATCTTAAGCATTAAGGGAAGTGTAGCTAATTTATAAGCTTTAATGTCTTCCCACTGAGGTGTATAAGTAGATAGTTGTGGATGAAAGGCACTAAGGAAAACCTAAACTTCAGTTTTAATCTGTTGGTAGCAAATGCTATCAAAATATAAAATTGTTTGGTAAATACCAAACTAATCTGGAAATGCTACTGCAGGGTTCAGATAATATCCTTAAGGAACTATATTTGCTTTTATGATAAAACTTGAAACACTGATTAACATAATCTGAATTAGAAGTGTCTATTCTAATGATTAACTCAAACCAGAGGCAATGAATGGATCATCTATTTATTAAAAAATACATATTGCCACCCACAGATGCTAAGCAGAAAATAAGATTATAAGCTAGACATAAGATGTCCCTACATATTCTGGAAACTATATTCTTTTTTATTAGTTGTTCAAAACATTACAAAGCTCTTGACATATCATATTTCATACATTTGATTCAAGTGGGTTATGAACTCCCATTTTTACCCTGTATACAGATTGCAGAATCACATTGGTTACACATCCACGTTTTTACATACTGCCACACTAGTGTCTGTTGTATTCTACTGCCTTTCCTATCCTCTAGTAGAGGATTGGAAACTATATTCAGATGGTGATCCAAATAAAGCAAAGGTCTGTTAGGAAGGGGTGGATGGGCCAAGGAATAGAGCATGTCACGCATGTGTAAATTTTGATTGGAGGACTCATGTCACTCTTTAGGGATTCTGTGACTAGAATCCAGAGAATCTCCTCCAGATGATGTAGGAGGATGCCAATGGGGAATAGCAAAGTCCTGGAGGTAAATCTGACTCCTTTAAAAATTATACCCAGGATCTGATTTATACTTTCCTTCTTCTAGAAGTGTCATTATGAGATTAATATAAATCATATATTAGATATAAGAGACTATTCCTATCTGGAGAATTTTATTTAAAAAAAAAACAAACTCAAAATATTTAACAATTTTTTTTTCTCAAAAGCTAGATGTGAAGAGTTACAAATTTTGGTTAGTTGACCTACTGCCCTTTCTTTCATTGTTGTGTACTTGAACTCAGTTTAATATTCAAATATAAACTGCAGCTAGGCATGGGGGTGTACTGCTGCAATCCCAACCACTCAGAAGATTGGAGCAGGAGGATCACAAGTTTGAGGCAACACTCAGCAATTTCATGAGATCCTATTGCAAAAATTTTAACCAAGTACTGGGGATGTAGTTTAGAGGTAGAGTGCCCCTTGGTTCTATCCTCAGTTTGTACTGAAAAATAAATATAAATAGATAAATAAATAAAATAACAAATATAGGCTGCCAAGTTCATAGAAATCAGAGTAATAATAAATATGCAATTTGCCCAAGAAATGTTATCACAGCCAGGTCACCAGCGTTCCTGTTTTGTGACTCTTTTCCAGCTTTATACTGATGGTGTTTTGCACAGGTGCACCCCTTCCCATCTTCAAAATTTTGGGATATGAATTGTGGTCAGAGGAGTTAGTCACTAACAGAGTGTGGCCATTCTACTTAACCTTCAATCTACTTAAGGAGTGGCAGTTTATTGACTATGAATCTTATATACATCCAAATCTTCTTGTTCTTTAGAAACAAAGGGATGAAACAAATGAGGAAGAATATATTCCACAGATGTCATACTTTATGCTACCTGTCTGAACTCCAGTTTCAATCTGTAGGTCTTAAGCCAATCTACTGGTCATGCCTCAGGGTCTATGTTAAACAGAGGCTGTGCATACTTGATAGCACTTTCTCACTAAGTTGGGAGAACTTTTGAATTAAACATAGATAAAATTCAACAGAATGAAATTAAGAAACGTGTAATTCAATTTATAGTGAACAACCCTGGGCGGAAAGTAAGGAACAAAAAACAGAAGTAACCAAAGTTATGTTAGCAACCACCTGTGAACATTTTTCTATTCATCTTGCTTATCAATGGGCTCATTTTCTAATTAAGTCAATGCGGCAAAACAGCACTTTTGAATTTGCAGCACAGTATTTATAAAACTAGCTTCTCAAATGGAGAGAAATGAAAGCCTCTATAAAAGCAAGTTGATAATTCAGCAACCACTCCCTAATATGCAACCAGAACACCATAATTCAAACATAGTCAGGTATTATGTGTCATCGTGCATTTATGTCTGACCCAGATTTCACATCATTTACCAGCACTTTTCCATGGTTCTTTGGTTTGAATTGATAAACATAAATATAGAATGAAGACAGCTTTTTGCTTCTCTTCCCCACCCTGTCAAACATTCATTTGGAAATAAGCATTGCAGAAAAAGTAATCAAGCATGATCTGAAAATTTGAAATCATTCCACAAATCCTCTGAGGTCTTGCATAATTCTTTTAGGGATTGCTTTTAATACTTAGGTAATTAATGATAAGATTTAGTTTTGATACATGTTTTCTAAATTCAAAACCTACTTGACTGTTAAAAATCTCTCTTGAATCATTTTTTTCCTCTTTCTCATTTCAAGAGGATGTTGAAGGAGAGTAAATCTTTCTAAGTGGATCTGGAGAGAAAAGTGTTGGAAACCTATCAATTTCAAAGTCTCAAACTGTTTCCCAGTGACAGGGTCTTATGGTACCTTTAACATAGCCCAGTGGGAACTGAAAGACTCTTGGCATAAATTCTGGCTCCCATTCTCAGATGCTTCTTTTGATTCCCTTAGAATGGCTATGTGGTCCCTTTGCAGTTTTCTACACAGAAAGATGCAGTCCAGTAATGCCCACTTCAGACAGTTTGACAGACTGGCCCTAAACTCATCTCTGTCTCCACCAAACAGTCCTATTAGAATGAGTTGGAGATACAAATCTGACTACAAAATTGCATCTCATATGTTTTCTTATTTCCTATCAATTACACTTTAAAGTGATAATGCCATTTAAGCACTTGAAAAGATACCTAATAATGTTGAAAAAATGTGAAAATTACGAACATTTTAAAATCTAAAACTGATCTGAGACAAGACAAATAGTGATATATTGTGAAAATTGTGTATAAATAGAGGCTTAGGTATATTTTTAAGTCTGATAGGGCTTATAAACTAGTGCATAAGATCCAAGACTAACCAACTTTGATGGATTTCAAGAAATCAAATAAAATATCCAAGATTCAATACAGAGAACTTAGTACATAGGTACATATAAATAATATAGAAATATCTCTAATACAAATATAAAATACATTTTTGGAAAATGTATTTTTATGTAGTTGAGAAGTTTTCTACTCAAATTATTCCTACCATTGATATTTCTATTAAATAGTAATCACTTTCTAACATATGAGTAACAATTTTAATCTATTAATTACACAACATCAGTATATCTATTAGTATAAAACATTTGTTTTGAAACAAATTCTTGTTGACATCAAAACTTTTCATAGTTAATTATGGGTTTTGCTAAATTAAAACCAATTTGTTTCAACATTACAACATTACATTTGTATTACAGATTTCCCACAACTATTGGTTAAAAAAAATGTGTTTGACTAGAAATGATTGCTTAAAGTAAAATCAGCAAATGAATAGGGAACCCATTCCCCTCCCCCCAAGTTTAAAAATACTATACCTGTCTTTGAAGGATACAAATTTTAAATCTGACCCAAGTCAAGCCTGATCGGCATCATTTTGTACTTCTCTTTATAAGTGACAGAAAAGACATTTCACAACCATATTCTATTTTTTGGTCTTTAAAGTCAGCCTACAGAGATGGATGTTCTACAGGTCCTCTGCCTTGGAAGTTCATCCTTGTGGTCTGTCTTTTCTTCTTAGAAATGAGGTTTAAAAAATGATTTCCACCAGTATTTCTATAAGTGCAGGCAAATGAAATATTCCTAGGACTAAATCTTTATTATACTTTATGGCTTATTTTCTTTCATAGAACACAAAATCATAGTTTTACTGAAAGTTTAAATAAGAATCTTTCCTTTAAACTAAAATGCCACATTGGGAATAATGCAAATAAAGGGGTTTAAAATAACATTCTTGTGAGAAGGAGAGAGTTATCTCTTAGCAAAAGAGACTGAAGAAATTGTTGCCACTTTTATGGTGTACAGTGTATACTCATATATAGAACATCTGTTATAACATCAATTAACTTCATTGCTTATAATCACTGAATTTCAGATCATAGAAAGAACCTTAGAATCATCTTGTACAATTTTCTGCATACCCTAAGTGAAACAGCAAAAGCCCAGCAAAGAGAAAGATTTGCTCCATTCTCTCCTACTTGCACTGCAGCACAGATTTGTGCCCTAGATCACAGTAGTAGCTGTTGTGATGGGCATCCACTGAGCATCAGTCCCACCTCAGTGAACCAAACAGGCATTTGGCATGCCTTTTCACTTGTTATTTATTAAATGAGAAATTTATCTCATTTAAGTATCTGTGCATCTTTCAGAATAATAAATTTCAGTTTTCATTTAAAAAGCTTATGAAAACATACAAAATAATATCTTTCTAAGTCTCTTTAGATCAGTTTACCTCTTTCATTTCCACTTTCTAAATCTAGACTATTCTTGTCAAAACTGGATTATCTCAATGGTCTTACTAAGATCCTGCTTACCTAGTCTATTTATTTTAACCTATCCCACACACCACAACCAGGTTAAAGTTCATGAAAAAATTCTTGCAAGAACACTCTCTCTTACCATAAATAAATCCTTCCCATTGCTTTCTAAATAAAATAAAATAAAAATTCCTGTCTCAAGTAGAAAGCTCTCTACCACCTGGTATGACCTCTATTTGTTACTTCATGTCCTACTACTGTTCACCCATGTATTAGACCAGGCTCTCTGATTTATTCTCTATCTCTCCATCACCTCTTGCTCATTTATTCATTCCTAGGACTCAGTTTTCCTTATCTTAAATTCATCTCCCCTTCGCTGATACAAGGTCATATACTTTCATATTCTTTTTGAAGCTCATGTCTCCCTGGCTCTTCCTCAGGTCCTGCCAATGAATAAGCCCTTCTGAGCTTCTATTTTCCCAGGTGCTTCTCAAACAAACTACAACAGTATTTATTGCATGTAATGTTTATAAAATGCATAAGTCCAGGTTCAATTATAGAAATTCTGATTCAGTAAATCAGAAGTCTACATTTTAACAAAAACTACAGGTGATTCATAGTCAGGTGTACCTATGACTATGCTTTTAGAAACACCATGTAGCGGTAATATCTGGTTCACCTATTTGAGTCTCAATCACACTCATTTGCAGTTTGGAAATTTCTTATTTCCTTCTCTCATTGACCCAACAAGATTATCAATTCATTGAAAATACGACATGTACTCTTTTTTTTTATTATCCTACACTGTACTTGTATATACTTAGACCTAGTATCTGATAGAATGGACTAAATTATCTAAATAATGTTTATGTAAATTATCTTACATTACTTTATATATTTATTTATGTATTTAATATATGCACCATCCCATAGAATGTAAGCTTCAAAACAGTAGGACTACATATTGTTCTTATCTGAATCCAACAATACCTAAAATATAAGATTTTAGCTAAATATGTTGTATTTAAAGACATAAGTGAATGAACATCTTTCTTGTTTTAATTATTATACTTTTAGTCACATTTGAAAATGATAGCAATAAGAACTATCTATATTATTTTGTCCCAGTTATTTTTTTGCTTCCCAGTTATTTTGAAAGATGTCCTTTCACTTAAAATGGATCACATCATGAAGCTATGATGTGTCATTCAGATCATTCTTCAGAATGAAGGATTTTTTCCCCAGATGCTAAAATATGCTGTCAGATGTCACTACTCTTTGAGAGCTGCCTTGGTTCTCAAAGAAAATTACTTCACTCAACTTCATATTTCCTCACAGAGGTTTGCATACACAGTCTTGTTGACAAAGGAGTAAAAAGATCCTCTTGTCCCACCTCAATACAACTTGAATGGACCATTACATTTCTAGAACATTCTGTTGTACACATTTAGGCATTTGTTAGGACTTTATTCCCAGTCAATTTCTCCCTGTTTCTGATCACATTTTCTTTTCAGCTTTTCTCTCTTTCTGTATATTACTTTCTATCTCAAAG
Source organism: Spermophilus citellus (assembly GCF_964194105.1). Taxonomy (NCBI): domain Eukaryota; kingdom Metazoa; phylum Chordata; class Mammalia; order Rodentia; family Sciuridae; genus Spermophilus; species Spermophilus citellus. The sequence continues at coordinate 67,045,874 of NC_138192.1, forward strand.
TTTGTTTTCTGGGCAAAATTACTTATTATGCTGATAAGGTCAGAGAAACCACACACTGAATGGGATTTTGAAGCTGGATAACCTGCCCCTGGCAGGTAATGAAATTAAAGATCCCATAATTGGTTAGGGGAGCACAGATAGACCCTGAGCATAAGGTAACAACATAGTCATTAAGACTTTCATCCCTGGCAAATTGGGTAGCGTGCTGTGAAAGGCAATGTAGTAGCTAGTGCAATGCATTAGGTGTTTGAGAATTATAAGGAATATAGTGACTCTCCAAGGACACTGGAACTTGACTGTTTCCACTAAGTTCTATAAACCTTTGGGGGAAAGAGCAAGCTAAGAGATTGTGAAGATTAATTGGTAATAAAAGCTAAATGTGAAAGTAGAGGGCCTCCTTGGTAATATATAAAGTTGCTCTAATCTTACATAGAAAGAGGGCACAGAGAGCTCAGGACCAGGCCTAGAACTGAATTATAAGCATAGCAGAGCGCTAAAATAAGATGAAATTCCCAAAGTGCATTCTGTACAAAAGTAGAATCTTTCTGGGAAAGAATATGACATATATATCTGGAATGAGGATAATTCTTGGGATGATACATCTAAAAATCTTGAATCTCCAAATCTCACTGAACCACTCAGCTTGAGGAAGTGGCCCATTAGCATTTTTTAATTTTTTTGGCTCTGTTGGGGATTAAACCCAGGGGTTCATGCATGCTAGGCAAACACTCTACCACTGAGCCACATCCCCATCCCCCAATAAATTTCTTAAAGGTTATTAATCTCCCATTGAAGCAAAATGCAGAGACCTCTTCATTAAAAGACAACACATGTTCTCCTTTAAGTATTATCTCTCTTCTTCCTTCTATCTCCTGTCTACCAGGTAAATGATTTGGGCAAAAATTTACTACAACCCAGGTGGGGATACACTAGGCCTACTCCTATGGTTTGGATGAAATTTTTATTCCCCTCCTCCCAAACTCTTTTGTTAAAGCAGGAATGTTCAGAGGTAAAGTGACTGAACTCTTGGGGCTATAACTCAATCAGCCCAACCTAGTTTGAATGACTTGGTGATAACTGTAGGCAGGTGGGATGGGATATGACTGGAGAAGCTGAGTCACTAGGTTAGTGCCCTGGAAAGGAGCATCTTCCCTGCATGCACCCCCCTCCCCCACTATCCCCCTCCCTTTCTGGACCACACCATGAGCTCAACAGTTTTCTCCCACTGGTTATTTCCCCCCATAATGTGTTGTTAGACATTGGGCCTGGAGCAATGGAGTTGGCCATCTATGGACTGAGACCTCTAAAACTGTGAGCCCCAAATAAAATTTCCCTCTCTAAGTTGTCAGGTATTTTGGTCATAATGACTAAAAGCTAACTAAAATGCCTACTAAGGAAAAATGGGGGTTATACCTTAAAGGAACACTAGGACTTTAACAACATTTAACAGCAGGAAATGGTAGAGTATGCTGGGGCTGGGTTTTGAAGGTGCTGGCTCAAGGGGGAGGATATAGCATAAAGTTGGATAGTATGGACACTGTGAATACTATTTTACAAAAATACAGGATTAATTACTCTGGCAAGGACCCTGGAAAATGATGTGAACACAATTTACACACACATACACACACACACACACACACACACACACACACTTCATAAGATATATCAAGTATTCATTATAGGTTATATGAATTTGTTGTGGGATAGAGCTGATATTTTAATTAAAAGTCACAATGACTTACTCAGTTTCTTTCGCAGAGACAGGTTTTAGACCTCAAATCTTTTGAGTGAAGTAGAGTCAGGGTCACCTCAGGAGAAAAGCCTATAGAGCTATAGCAAATGGACATACCTATGATGTCCAGGGCTTTTACAAGGGTATATACTCAGGGAAGTACAGTAGGGAAAGAGGATAGTCAAACATTTCAAGAAATTTTGGACACAAATCTGAGATAATTTGATACTCAGAGACTTGTGAAGAAAATCATGGCTCCTCTTCTCATGGTGGTATCATATGAGGATAGACAATTAATGGATTCCTGGGCCAGGCTTAGTTAACAATGGTCTAAACAACTTAATGACTCCCTCAGTCATTGTATCTAGAGTCACTGAGTGTATAATGGTTTTTATCTGCTATCTGGCATTATCTCATATATTAGGTTCCTGGCATAGGAACTAAAAAATTCAAGTGGAAATCTCTGAAACTGCCTTTCCCATATACCTAGCCAAAATAATAAGTAAAGTATAATATGTCATTCCTAAGGAAAAAAGAACTTAGAAACACCCTTAAACACCTAAAAGGTATAATGGTGGTGGTCATCATTATATCTTTGTTTAACGAAAAAGCTTTTTCCTTATAAAACAAGGCAAAACAGAATAGATATTGGAAGAAATTGTAGATTACTGTAAATTCAGAAATATGTGTAGCCTCATTTATTGCTATTGTGCCAAATGTGGTTATTTGCTAGAATAGATTAACATGGTTTTAAGAACTTGGTAAGTAGCCATCAATTTTGATCTGGAGAATGTTGTCTTTTGTATCTTTATCAGAACAAAAGGAAAAGAAGACAGAATACATTTATAGTTTTTCTCAAGGGCTATGGTAATTGTTCTGTCTTTCATTATAACATATTTTGAAGAAATCCAGGCAGTCCTGACAGCTCCCAGAATGTCATATTGAACCACTATTATACAAATGGCATTATTCTAATTGGACTGGGTGAGCATGAAGTGACTAGCATGATGTAAATCCTGGTAAACCACATGTACTTCATAGTATGAAAAACAAATCCTATGAAGATTCAGGGACCTGTCATGTTAATAAAAATTTTAAAGGTCTAACATGCTAAGGCATTGTTTCAAAAATAAAGGGTAAACCATTGTAATTTTTACACCTCACCATGAAGAATGAATGGCTGATAGGCCTGGAGGCAGCATATTTCACATTGGAATGTACTTAATGATCTGAAAGGCTGGGTGGCTTTGCATAGGTTCCAGAGCAGGAAATAGATCTGCAATAATCCAAGTGCAAGCAACATTACTGCTTGAGTTGTTATCCTATGAGGCAGAAGACCCTATGGTATTAGAGATATCAGTGGCTGGAAAGGATGCCATATGGACTGCACGACATGTTCCAGTGAGACAATCTCATGCAGACCCCAGGGGTTCTGAAGCAAGGCCATCACCGCTGCAGTGGAGATTTATAGCCATTGTGCTGATGTATATATTCACTGATTAGATATTGGATATATTCCTTTACATAGCATGAATTTTATGTATAAAATATCTGAGGTTGATAAAGACATAGTTTCCAAGAAATTCCTAAGTGATTTTGTGTCACTCTGGGTAGGCCATATATTTTTATAAACACTTAAAAATTTATATATTTCTGTCGTGACTAACTTGATTAATTTTTTCCCTCCCAGAGTTTTGGAGTGAAAATATTGAGGGAGTATAACCTGATTATACATAGTATCTAGGGGAAATAATATAGGCAAATATGATTCATGGCTTCTGGTCTAAGTCACTGACCTAATAATATTTGTTTTTCTCTTCTTTCTGAGATCATACTGAAATATACTTCATCTAATATTTTTAGGAGAATATAATAATAAGATCCCATATTTGAAAAAACAACAAAGATAAGAATGTAGATATTTGGGTATCTAGAGACTGGCAGAGAAAATAGAACAGATTAGGGTCTGGGTCTCTAGCTCAATGGTAGAATGCTTACCCAGCATGCATGGAGCCCTAAGGTTAATCTGAAGCACCACGAAAAAAAAAAAATCAGAGCAGATTAAATTCCAGAGTCATATTCTACTCACGTACACTTATACAGTGTTTAAGCTGCACAAGTTTCCAGTGAGGACCTGGAGACAGCAGCCTAAGATATACTAGTGAGTAGTTTTGTCAAATGATTCCTAAAGGAGTACCAAATAAAGCTAACAAATTCAAAGAGCAGAAGTGGGCCTTGGGGCTATCAGTAAAAATCATTAAGTAATTGAATCTGAAATAGCTTAGAGTAAACCCTTCCTTTCTCCCACAGCCAAACAAAATGTCTGACAAGAGAAGATTTTGCCCTTGGGGTATTACCCTGGGATGAATTAAAAGAAGTCTACTCTTCCTGGGGAGGATGTGAGTTCCTAAGAGAGAAGCCCTAGGCACATGGGATAAGTCCTGACTAACTCTGTGGCTGAGATAGGAAAATTAGAAAGTCACAATATCTCCCTGAGGAAACCTTACTTCCAAAGTCAAATCATTATTTTGGCAACAGTGTGAGTCTCCAGGCTCCTTGGCTATATTATTAATCAATTTAGTCATTCAATTAAATATGAATGGGAAATCAAAATCAACCAGAGTTAAGGACAATCAATAGTATGACTGATAGCAGTAATAAAATTGCATAAGAAACAAATCATTAGAAAAGAGATAATGAATATAATGTAATCAATAGTCTATATGGTTATATATTAATATATCATATAATATATTATAATTAATATAACTATATAATCAATTTCTTTGGAGATTTTAAAATGATATGCATCTTAAAAATAAATCAGACTGTGATGATAAAGAAATCAAAGAGCAATAAAATATCCTTGAACATTAAAATATAATTTTTTGAAAACAAACCTATGGATTTCTGATTGATAAATAGACAGTTGAAAATCAATTAGGCAATCTAGAGTAAAAGAAGTTTCCTGGACTACTTATTTAAAAAATAAAGTGGAAGGAAACACTATATACAGGAAAAGTTACAATATCTGGAGAAGAGGATCGATGGAGGAAAAAATCTTGAAGAATAGAAAAATTTAAAAAATGAACAATAGTATAAATGTTTGTGTTGAAAAGATCAAAAGATCCATGAAAATAATGGAAGAATTACAAAAAGGCATATATCTGCTTACTCTCTGTAATCTAGTTTTTTTTCCCCCTCTCTATTTTAGCTCATGAAGTCCCCAAGGGCCCTCCTCAGGTATTACCCATCTATGCTCCTGCTAAATTAAACAAACAAACAAACAACAAGCATGCTACCATTTGATGTGTCTCCATATCAAACTCAAATTCCTCAATGCACCTGATCTCAGCAAGGCTTTTTGAAGTAACACAGTATCTCAACAGTGCTGAATAAATATTTGTTGAATCCTGGGTAAGTAAATGACTTTCCAAATTGAGCTAAATCCATTAAAATATGAAGTCCTGGTCATGCAGAAGACAATGAAGAAGGGTGGAAGCAGCTGTAGAGGTACTCTACCAAATTCCACACCTGTGTGTGAGAGGGGTGTGTGTGTGTGTGTGTGTGTGTGTGTGTGTATTAGGGCAAGTGGAATATAGGGGATGTGGAATATGTGTGTGTGCTTGTATTTATACTTTTATATTTTCTTTCATTTTTCATGTTTTCCTTTGCTTTTGAATACACAGGCTCCCTATGGGTAGCAAATTTTCAGTTTTTTCTCAAGTGTTACCACAGCATGAGAGGGGATGGGGGATGGCAAGTGAGAGTAGGGGATATTCAATGGTATCCAGAGTCACCAGGAAGAATAATGATCAGTTTTATATGTAAGTCATTATTAAGTTATCGACCTCAGTAAAATTTCAGCATTCATCAGTTAGTGTTTCAGGAGGCTCCAATCTGCAGACATGCTGTGACTTGACACTGTTAAAATTGTTATAGATTCTACCAGAAATGGTGCAGGAATAAAGAAGAACTTGGAAACAGGTTGAGAAATTCATATTAATCTGTCAAGTCTTTTTTTTTTTTGTTGGGGGGGGGGTCCTAGTTCATAAGTTTCTCATACAATTTGGTGCCCGTTTGTTCTACTTCTCAGAACATCACTGTGCAGTGGTAGTCTCTGCTTTTTTCTACTCGTTACTTATGCACTTAACTATTGCTCTGTTTCACTTTCTGCCCCATTTCCTACCAGAATGGAAGCCTCCCCCATGCTCAAATGTTGGTGGCTGGAAGTGTGGGAAGACAGGGTGGTGTGCTCAGACTTTGACCTGTTTTACACAAAATTTTCAGTAAAAATCATCTATTTCTTCTTTGTCGTGAGAATATTCATATGAACCTCCTCCTCTACTGATTGATTCAAGTACCCAGATTTTCAAAGATGACCCCCTAACACAATTATTACATTAGGTATTTAAATATTATTTAATTCTAGCTTCACATATCCAATTCATGACTAAAACAACATTTGGATTTCACTAATAAATGAAACTATTGAACTAGTTAGTTAAAATTGTAATCCTGCAATGTCAAGGATATAGTTTCCTTCTGGTAAGTCATTTATTTTAGATAATCATAACAAATCCAATGCAATTGCTCTTTGGGCTAACATGTAAGTCAATTGTTTAACTATAATAAAACATATTAAACCCCAGGCGCTCTTCCTAGGGTTAAATATTAAGAGTCATATTTTAATACTGCTTTAGCAAATTCTTTACCACACATGACTTTTCCCTTTTAAAAAGTGGCTATATAATTGCTGCCTTTCACATCTGAAGTTGACACTAATGATGGTTGATGCTTTCTGCATTTGCAGCCATCCCTGAAAAGACCCATGTGTGACTTACATTTCTACCCACACAGCTCATGCTTAAAGGTCAGCTCTCTTAGTACTCTTCCCAGTAGACCCTGTACCCATAATGACAGAGCATTCCTATTTCTTTCAGAGAGCAAGTTACAGACATAGTGAACACTAGTTGTTTGGTGTCTTACAGACCTAAGAACCAAATGTAGCTTTGACTCACTATCTGTGTGTTATACTGACTCAGTGCTGTGAGACTGGCTGTGTTCCAAGCATTTCGTTGTGGGACTCCTGTTTTGCCCTGAAATTTTGAAAATGATCCTAGGTAAGTCTGATAAAACAGCTGTGTAAGCCTTGTGTGTTATCTGTAGCAAGTCCAAGTCTGGCATGTGTTTTTAAAACAAGATCTGCAAGTTACTTTGTGAAAGATAATGTTTGAAAGTCAGTGACGTTTGAAAATACGTTAAAAATGTAAAACACTATAGTCATACTTATTAAAATAGGGAAGGGGCTTTATAAAATATTTTAGTAAACAGTATGAATCTCAAATATATAGGGACTTCCAACTGAAGAAAAGAGTCAGAGTTGCTACCAGATTAACATTCAATAAATGTTTGAGACCTGACTTTGAGATAAGTTGCTGCTGAGCTAAGGGTCTCATTGAATTCCCTAACATTGGAATTGCCTACAAATGATTGTTATGCTTCCCTGTCTCAAAAGTAGGTCAGATCCCAGTATGCTTTGCTCCATTTAAATTCCTGTCATGAGGCTGATATGAGAAAAACAGAATTGATGTCTTCTCCTTCTGAAGATTTGTCCATTTGCATACTCTATTTCTCTCCTCATATGACAAAGCAAAATTGTGGATGTGTAACCAAAGTGATTCTGCAATCTGCATTTGGGGTAAAATTGGGGGTTCATAACCCACTTCAATCTAATGTATGAAGTATGATATGTCAAGAGCTTTGTAAAGTTGTGAACAACCAATAAAAAAATATTATGAATAAACTCTTTCTATATTGTAACTATCTCAGTCAGTTGCTCTATATTATCTATCACCAGCCATGAGCAAACACATTTAACACCATTAATCTCAGTGGCTTCGGAGGCCAAGGTAGGAGGATTGTGAGTTCAAAGCCAGCTTTATCAAAAGTGAGGTGCTAAGCAACTCAGTGCGACCCTGTCTCTAAACAAAATGCAAAGTAGGGCTGGGGATATGGCTCAGTGGCCAAGTGCCCCTGAGTTCAATCCCCAGTATCCATCTCCCCCAAAAAATCTTTATGGCATCCTATAATCTCAAAGTACTACAGAGGATTGAAGACACACTTTAAAAGTTAATGTATGTTATACACATGGCATTTAAAAATTAGACATCCTAGTGAAAATACAGTTTATGCTTGTTCTTCAAATTAAAAATATCATTTGTATAAGAAAAGAAATAAAATCATATCTTCTCCATGCTTCACTGACAAGAATCACTTAGACGATGAATGCCATCTAGGCAGAAACTTGGGCATTGCATATGAAGGGGAATCTAGATACCACTACTAGTTCTTATCCAAAAGCAGGGCAGACCAAAGAGTGAAAAACTAATAAACACTTGTGGTTGATTTTGAGAAGCTGTTTTTCAAGAACAATTAAACAAAAGGCATGCTTCCCCCACTTTTGACTTCATAGTTTGGTTTTGAAATCTTTAAGAAGCAGTTTTGTTTTCAATCCATTACTTCTCCAGTGATATTAATGAGAGACACTTTCTCAATACTTCTCATTTATAATCGAAGCAACACAAATAAATTCATAGTGTGTCTATGTACTCCAATAGTTTGACATGAATTTTGAAAAACTATTGACTCCATATTCTGGGTTGGTGCCATAAAGAGAAGAATGTCTCCAAATATTGCACTTCTCAGGAATTTTTTTTTCCATATGGAAAGTTCATGTTTAAAAGATAAGAGTTAAAGTCTTCTGAGAACATATGATAATACTCAATAAATATTAACATTAATCTAAACTAGCTAGTTTAAGGTGATTAAAATTATTGGAATAGTTTGAAGATACAGTTTTAAATGGACTTATATTTTAACAATTATGTTCTTTCACAAAAGTATAATATGTGTCTCATAATAGGCAACATTTCTAAAACAGTTTGAATTTGAAGAGTAAGTCTCTCAGGAGCAAATTCAGTGTTTGAGGATATATATGTCCATGTGTGTGTTTTAATCCAGTTATGTTCTCTGGAATCAATGTCATTTAAGAAGCAATGTTCAAAGTGTCTCCTGAACACATTACATCCCTTCTCCCAACATGTAGAGGCATCTATGAAGTACTTTAGGAAAGGAACCCTAGAAAATAATCTTCTAGTCACCAAGACCCATGCATTTTTTTCAGTAAGGAAACTGGGTTTCTTTCTCTATTTTAGTCAGGAAAAGGAAATGTTGGAGAGGCCTGGACTATACTTTTATTATATTTTAGCCCATAAACTCAATCAGCATCTCAAGTTTCTTTTCATTTTCTGTTTTCCTCATGACATTTAAACTCTGTTGGACTCCTGAATAGTAGCAAATGAATGTACTCTGTATCAAGGATAACAATGCAGGTATACAAGAAAGAATGTAACAGTCTCTTTCACATCTTCTACACCTACCCTAAATATCCATTATTTTCAACAGTGCAAAAATCACTCTTTCTAAACACTCTCTAAATATGCATGCATACAGGGCCCACCCAGTAATGCATCTTTGATATGCAAACCAACCAATGCATATGCATACCTTCTGTATCTGGCCCCTAAACCAGAGCACACACTTCTGTCTTAATCGTCCCAGAGTCAGATACCAGGCAACTAGAAACCACTCTATATTCTAAACTCTCTGAAATTATCCTTATCTTGCAGTCCTAAAGAAATCACTCTATCCTGCTTGCTTTCCCAAGGAAAACCCAGTAATGGTCTAAGCCTTCCTGTTGTTCCTATTTTCTACTTGCTGAACACCTTGGTGACTTTGCATGTGATCTTGTGTGGGGTCCTTTGACTCTCACCTTTAGCAAAAGACAATGAGAAACAATTTTTCTCTTGGGCATCTCCTTTGTCTTGTCTAATGATCATAACTGGTTGGCCACATCATGAAAGAATGCAAAACATATTTTTGCACGTACATATGTATTCACACACATATACACCTACAGACAATTTTTAAACAGACTGGATTATATTCAAAGTTTTACACTCACTGGTCCCTAGTATATGTCATATGTGGCCTTTCATAGTGTTCCATTGGTCTCTTCAGTGGCTGTGTATTGTTCCATGCTCTCTGAGTAATGTGAGTGTTATGTTAGAAATCTTCTGTGTGATCTCCACTCATTTTCTCCCCTGCATTCTGGGAGGCAGGCTGCCACAGCTTCCCTTGCCCTTTGGTTTCTGCAGGTTGACAAATAGAGACTCCCTGACAGAGATTATTGAGAATGAAAAAGAGGAAGGCAGGGCATTGTGCCTTGGCCCCCTTCAGCACATTTGCCCCAGCCTGGCCTTGTCCCTCAACAAAAGGCACTTCTCCTTTCAAGGAGGACTCCTTTTGAACTTTGGTCACAGAAGAACCCATGAGGAAGGAAAATAGCTACACTGCTTCTGAAAGTTACTGAAATTGCTCTTGTGATTTCTCTACATACTGATTATCCTTTTAAAACCCTTTTCAAATTATCAGGAATTCTATTTTCTTGGGATTCTGACTGATAAATTACTTAGTGTTTCTTTGCTGATGAGCATTCAGTTTATTTTAAGTAGTTTTGCTGAAATAAATATAATTCTACACAGATTCTTAAATGCTGGCACTTTTATTTCCATAAAATATTATCACAAAGTAACAATTCAAATGTTAAGTGCATTTTAATACACACACACACACACACACACACACACACATATTTCCAGATAACTTTCTAAAAGATTTGAGTCAACTCACACTTGTATTAGCCATATATTATGTATTTAATTGTTTGAATGTTTTACCAAATAATTTTAAGTGCTTACTACATACAGATATTATATAAAGGATTTAATAAATATTAACTCATGTGATTCAATATATGAGAATTCTTATTTCCATAGATCCTTACCGTCACTACATGTTATTACTCTTTAATAAATTTTTCATTTTGATTTGTACAAAATATATCTCCTCATTTAAATTTGCATTTAGTTGGCAAATTTAGTAAGACTGAGTCTAATTATATTTCTTCTTCGATTAATTGTTTATTCATATAATTTTCTTTTCTATTGGATGTTTATATTAATGCGATAAATTACATTGGGAGGATTTGGGCAAGTGGCTGGAATCCACAAAACTTAATAGGCAAAATAGACCACAATTTTCAAATTAAATAATTCAGTAAACATAATGACAAATCACATGCTATTCAACTATACCAACATATGCTGTTATTATCCACAGCCAGTACTGATGTACTGGAGTGTGATCAGAAGGAATGCTTCATCTTTCAGTGACAGATTTAAGAGATTTGTAGATGTAAGAATTGTGAAAAGCAATATCTTTTTTCTAAGAAATCATGATTTGGTTGACAGGCATGTGACTGAAATTCAAAATATAATTTGATCAGACTTGAAAAGACCTTGGAAAAAATTTTGTCAAAATTTGTAATTTTACAAATCAAGAAACTGGGCCTCTTATTAACATATCAGACCAGAGGATTTCATGTGGAATACTTTGAGAATATAAAAAATTCACAAGATTTTAGCTATTCTGAGCCTTTGTTTCTCTTCCCTAAAACTAGAGAAATAGTACAGCAGCACTGGGCAGATCAAATGAGAAAATGGAGTTCAAGTGTTCAAAAGCTCTAGTCCACAACATATAAACATGAGACATAGCTTCAGAGAAAACTAGGTCTAGAATGCTAGGTGCTCAGGCAATATCTCTTCACTTTGTGCTGTCTGGTATCCAAGAAATAGTGTCTGTTGGCATTTTGTAGATCCTGGAAAACTTAGGTAAAGGAATAATAAGTAATTCTTCAGGTAATCTTTAGTCTCCATGAATCTAGCAATTCTCAAATTACAAAAAACAAACTTTTCTTTTTTCTTTACTCAGGGTTCAGCAACAGAGGTAATAGTCAAAACAAGCCTCTAATATTTTTAGCTAAAAGGTGGCAGATGAGAAATAACTCCTTTCAAAAGGAAAACTCAAGTCTGTGTGTTTGCTTACACACCAAACATAATACTTTTCTTTATCATCACCCTGCTCCACCACAAAAAGAACTTAGATGACGACAATGCTAATGTTCCAAGCCTGTGAAGAATAGGTTATGCTGAGCAGGTGGGGAGAGGAGTAAGACAAGGCCACATAGGAGCTGCATCAAGTGACAGAACAAAGCTGCTCCCAACACCACATGCTTCTTACTAATGGGAATTCAGGAAAATACTCTGTTTTGACAAAGTAGTCAACATTTTGTTACATATGTAAACTACTAAATGGCTTTGTTTCATTATTGAAAAATTCATAATGTGCATTTTTCTACTGTTATTTCTGAGAAAAAAAGTAAAGATGTAGTTCCAATATAGAGGAATGTCTATCTTAATGATGGATGATCGAAGTTAATTTGAAAGTAAAATATTAGCAGTATGTATAATCCTTCCAAAACAAGAAGGATATTGTATTTCCTACTTTGATCTAAAAATCTGTATTAGTCCTATTCCTGCATAAAATGAAGCAAGCCCATTTTCACTGAATGAACCTGCACTCTCCAGATAGAATGTGTGGAGATGCCTCTGAAGATTCTGGAAAATAAGTAGGGGTAAGTGGTTTGGAGAAGAGAACCAGAATTTGCTATCACCAAATTGGAGGAGAGATTCCTATTTCATTTTTTTCTGGTAGTTCCCAGGCTGGACTCAAAGGAAGCTTCAGACATAACTGCTAACTGTGGCTGGGCATGGTGGCACATGCCTGTAATTCCGGCGGCTTTGGAGGCTGACGCATGAGAATCACAAGTTCAAGGCCAGCCTCAGCAATTTAGTAAGACCCTAAGAACTCATCAAGACCCTCTCTCTAAGTAAAATGCAAAAAAGAGCTGTGGATGTGGCCCAGTGGTTAAGCGCCCCTGGTTCAATCCTTGGTACAAAAAACAAAAACAAAAAAGCAAACAAAAACAAAAAAACAAACAAAAAACTGCTCACTGTGTGCAAACAGAGAGGCAAAGGAAGACCTCTGTTTCTCATATGAAGACTGAGCATGGAAGTCCTGCAGAGTCACAGAGAGCTAAGGAAACACCTGCATATTTGTTTTAGGCATTCTCTCCCCTTCTGGGCCTTATGCATTCCTCAGGGAGCAAGGCAGCAAAGATGTTAAGAATAGTACCTAAAGTTCCAAGGGAAGTGAACATTTCTCTTTGAAACTTTGGTCTCCAAAGTAAGGAAAGAATAGTCATTTTTTTTTTTTGTCTTCTCCCTCTGTCCTATTATCACCTCAAAGACCATTGCTGTCATTACAAGTGTGTCACAGAGTATTGAAAATAAAACCCTAGCTTTCTAGGCAGAGAACTGGAAAGCAGTGAGCCATGAGTTGAAACATGTCACAGAGGTGAAAGACAAGAAGAATATCACACCAACCACATCAAGTGGGTTATCCTATGCACAGAAGACTAGTTCAATATTCATAAATTAATTAGATGTCAAAGAATGATAAGCAGATGGTGTTGTCAATTGATGCAAAACTGACAAAATTTAACTTCCACTCAGGATCAAAACTCCCAGTCAACGAGGAATAGCAATGGACACCTTTTAACTAATGACCATACTCTTCACAAAACATCCCAGAGATAAAAATCAGTGAAATATTAAAAGATTTTCCCATATGATCAGAAAAGTGAAAGGATGTGTCCTATAACCATGTGTATCCAGTATTGTTCTGGATATCCTAGACATCCTAATAAGGGCAAGTACACAATTAATAGGAGCAACTCATTGGAAAGAAAGAATCAAATTGTTTCTATTTGCAGATGACAATTTTCTATGTAGGCCATCCATAGGAATTTACAAAAAAATAATTAAGTAAATAAATAAAAGAAAAAAAGAAGAAAAAACATAGCTAGAATGAATAAGTGGACTTAGTCCAACAATAGAAGGTAAGCAAAAATTTGTATTTCTATTTTCTAGTAGTGAACAATTTGAAACCGATTTTTTAGAAGTGTCTTTTACAATGGTTCTATAAAGTACGTAGATATACATCTTTGGATGCAGGATCTGTATACTGAAAATTACAAAACACCAAAGAATTCAAATACAACATATAATGTACATAGATTAGAAGACTCATTATATCTGAGAGGTTCACTTTCCCCTAAATCATTCTCTATAAATATACAAGCCCAAACAGGATTTTCACTGGTTCTTTTTCAGAGAAAAGAAGATTCTAAAATTTGTGTAAAATCTCCAAGTAGATAGAAGAACCAAAACAGTCTTGGGGAAAAAGAATGTGTAACTCCATATCATGTACAACTACAAGAATGGGATCTTAAATGAAACGGGTTGCGCTTCATGTATGTATAATATGTCAAAATACACCATACTATCATGTATGTCTAAAAACAACAAATAAAACAAAAATAATATATGTGTAGGACTTTAAGATTTATTATGAAGGTTTAATAGGACAATGTGGTTTGGGCAAGCTAATGAGTATACATCAGAGAAACTGAATACAATTTCCAGAAAAAGTCCTAAAGAAATACAATAAGTTAATTTTGACAAAAGTATACAGGCAATTCAATGCAGCAAGAATAACTTTTTAAACAAATGGTGTTGAAACAATTGGGCCTCTTTTTTATATATCGAAAAGGAATTTTACTCTCATATATTAAAGAAAAATGAACTCAAAATGGACCAGATAACCAAATGTAAAATGTAAAAACTATAAATCTTCTAGAAGAAAACACAGAATAAATCTTTACAAGCATATGTTTGTCATGTGAAGGAACTGTTGATAAAATAATGACAAATCATAGACTAATAGAAATTATTGTAAGTTATGAGAACTCTCACAATTAAGTAATAATGAAACAGCTAACTCAAAGCAATTGGCAAAATATCTGAACAGATATTTTACCAAAATATGCAGATGGCAAGTAAGCATATGAAAATATATTTGAGGGGCTGGGGATGTGGCTCAAGCGGTAGCGCGCTGGCCTGGCAAGCGTGCGGCCCGGGTTCGATCCTCAGCACCACATACAAACAAAGATGTTGTGTCCGCCAAGAACAAAAAGAAATAAATATTAAAAAAATTCTCTCTCTCTCTCTCTCTCTCTCTCTCTCTCTCTCTCCTCTCTCTTTAAAAAAAAAAAAAAAGAAAATATATTTGATACCATAAGGTATTTCAAAATACAGATGGAACGGGTTGCACTTCATGTATGTATAATATGTCAAAGCCACCATGTGATGTCACTAAAAAGTTCTGAGAATAGGTAAAACAAACAGTAAAAACAGCAAGAAAAAGAAAACCTAATAATACTAAGGACTGGCAAAGATGTGGGGCAACTAGAATTCTCTTGCATTGCTGGTGGGAATGCAAAATGGTGTCATCACTGGAAAATTGTTTGGTGGTATCTTGTACATTTAAACCTAGGTTTACAATATGACCTAGAAATCCCCATTCTAGCTATTCACCATATAGAAATTAAACATATGTCAATAAAAATATATGTGCACAAATGTTCTTAGTATCTCTGTTTATAATTGCCCAAACATCTAAGCTAGCCATCTGTCCTTTGTGAATGGATAAACAAACTCTGGTATATTCATGTAATTAAATACTGTCAGCAATAAAAAGGAACAAACTATTGACATTGTTGACACAATATATGTATATGTCAGAAGTATCATGCTGAATAAAGAATACAGTCTCAAAGAGTTCGGTCAATGTCAAACATTTTGAAAAGTAAAACTATAGGTGTGGGGAACAAATTCATGTTTTTTTCTTTTTTTTTTTTTTAAAGTCTTTTAGTAACAACTTAGTCATTTTTTTTTTTTTTAATATTTATTTTTTAGTTCTCGGCGGACACAACAGCTTTTGTTGGTATGTGGTGCTGAGGATCGAACCCGGGCCGCAGGCATGCGAGGCAAGCGCGCTACCACTTGAGCCACATCCCCAGCCCCAAATTCATGTTTTTTTCTGCAAGAAACATAGGGAAATGGTTTAATTACATGTTCATTTTTTTTTCTTTTTTGTTTTATTTTATTTTTTTGTTGATGGGATTGTTACATATACTGATTGTAGTAGTGATTAAATGAATTTATACATGTTTTAAATCTCATGAAAAGTTAGAAAAAATAAGATCAGTTTTATTTATATAAATTAAAAAAAATAATGAAACCTTTTATTATACTCTTTAGTAATCTTTTATGTTATGCTATAAGCTAGAATAAACAATACAATTTTAAACCATGCCAATCCAAAGTCAAAAGAAGAGAATTAAGTTTTACCACTTACTCTAAAATGTTGTAGATATCTCATAGTTCATCTTCTACAACTAGAATCTTTTTCATTTTCCTATAGCTCAAGATTTTCACAACATTGGGCTGGGGATGTGGATCAAGTGGTAACGCGCTCGCCTGGCATGCGCGTGGTGCTGGGTTCGATCCTCAGCACCACAAAAAAATAAAAAATAAAGATGCTGTGTCCACCGAAAACTCAAAAATAAATATTAAAAAATTCTCTCTCTCCTCTCTTTCTCTCTCTCTTAAAAAAAGATTTTCACAATACTAACAATTATAAAAATAACTTCTCTAATTCTCTATTAAGGTAGGAATATATCAATATTAATGCTATTTATCATTGACAAGTAAATTTAGTGCATCTACAAAATCACCTTTTTAAATTTTAACTTTCTGCAGAAATATATGTTCTATGGAGTTGTTTTATAGAAAATCTTTTAATGTAGAAATAGTTCTGTTATACTACTACAAGGACTTAGAAAAGTTGAGACAAAAATTTATCATAAGAAGGTTTTAAACTTACTTTAAATTAATTTATTTGCCTTTTTATTCAAGAGAGCAGTATTTGAATTTCAAAAGAACAGCCTATAGCACTCTTTAGAATTTAGGGAAATCAACCAGTACTTAAATTCACAACTGCTATCTATAAATCTTATTGTCTTCTTGATGTTGTCAGTTTGACGAGGTTATGATCCACAATATTTAAGCAAATACTAATTGTGATGTTGGTAAGGAGACAGTCTATAGATGCAATTAAAATCCATAATCAGTTGATCGAAATAATGGAGAGTATATTGGATAACCTAACTGAGCCTGATTCAATCAAGTGAAGAGATTAAAGCAGAACTGAAGTTTCACTAATGAAGAAACTGCACTGCAGCTTCACCCAGTGCTGAGTGCTCTTGTCTTTCTTTGCCTCTTACTGCCCTGTCCTGCAAATATGAGGCATGCCTAGCTAGTCCTCAAAATGCTGTAAATGGTTTCTTTGCAGTAATTCTTTAATTTGTATCTTCTACTTATTCTGTTTTGATGGTTTAACTTTCACTGATACAATTACCTACATTATAATTCCAAATGTAATATGAACCAATGAAATAGAGTTCAAGATTATTAACTTATTTATCTGACTCTCAATGAAAATTCTATAACATTTTAAGAATTAATTAAACTCAGATTATGTTTCACTGCTAGAAAGTATCTTTTCAGTTTTGTGAATATTCATTATGTCATCTGTTTTTAAATAATTTTATTTCAGCCTGTGCACTTTCTTGTTTTCATCATTGATACTTTAGGTATTTATATAAAAGGGTGCACATTATAACTTCACATATGTAAACTAACATTAAAGACAGAATCAGGAATTGACAACTCTTATCTCTTATACTACATGATGGAGCTTTTTGTTTAAGTCAATAAAATAGAAAAGTGGCATATGTTTAATTTTTTTAAAGCAAAGTGTGGAATGCCCCATCCTCTGCCAGTCCCATTACATATCAAAAAACCTGAGAAGTTGCTGAGTTTTTCTCATAAAGAGTTTTACCAAAAATACTTCAGGAGTTTCCTTTGAAGATTCTTGTTTTAATTTTTGTTCAACAAAACATTATAATCTTTCCTCAGAGTCTATAATGTTAGAAATGATAATGGTACTATTCAAGGCAGAACAGATTCTTTCATAAGTACCTAAAAATAAATAATAGATCATTCTAGTGAATTTTTCACTTCTATTGTCCCAAGGCTGTTTATGATATTAAATTATCTTCATTTAAAATAAGATTTATTTACAATCTCCATCATAAGTACATTTCCAAAAGTCACATCCTGGTTAAGAGCATCTCTTACTCATTAGATAAAAGTCTTTTTTTCTCTTTTGTTTGTTTCTTCATATTGGGAGCACATGATTCAGAAGGATAAGATTAGTCTGTGCTGAGAAGTGAAGGGTGATAGTAGGTCTCCTGGCTTGCGGAATTATTCTCTTCTTGTCTTAACATTACCTCTGGGCAAGACTTTATGATAAAATACCCCAAAGTGGCTCTTAACCTTCAGAAATCATATTTCTTATTTGGTGTAGTAATGACATTAGATCAGGATTTTAAATTCTAAAGGTTTCATTACAGAGGTGTAAGACAGCATTGAGATCTATGCTGGAGGTATATGGAGTGGTATGAATAAGTCACATGTTGGTATATTGATAAATGCAATCTACTGAATATGAGAATTTAATATCAAGTTATTGTGTCTGGAATTTCAAATACCATTGTCAGAATATCATCAACACTGCTACAAGCTATTTTTAATATAAGAATTTTCATTTTATTAACATTAGCAGCAGCAAATTTAAATTGTGTGCTTCATGTGACTTGCTGATTACCTTTAGGGCCTAGAGCCATTCTGTTACCTACACTGGGAAAATAAAATCAATTAGAATAGTGGGGCTTTTTTACCCAATGCTGAAATTTGAGGGATTTAAATTATATCCAGAATCAGTTCATTCTGCTGAACAACTTAGCAGTCAAATTCAATGAGATAAATTTGTTGCTGCTATCAGTAGCCACTGACTTCTAAGTAGTCCTTTTCTCTCCCTCCTTTTTCATTATATCCTCACTTGAAGATATAGGAAAGCACTGGGAAATATATAAAATGTATTTTTCAAAATAGTCAAAGAGCTACTTCTTTCAAACAGTATAATTTTTGCCCATGCAATCTTTTTTTTTTTATCTTAACATATCATATATTTGATTCAAATGGGGTATGAATTCTTATTTTTCCACGTGTACAGATTGCAGGATCACATTGGTTACATGCAATCTTTAGCTATCAAAGCTAGCTATCTCTAGATTTTAACATCATTTTTCAATTATAAGAGTGAGATGAATCTAGCAAGAGTTAAAATCACTTTTTCTCCTGGCCCTCTACACATATCTAAACTATCTTGGGTGATGGAAGTATTCTTTTATTTTGGAATACATGAGCTCCTTATAAGTATTTATTGTTCAGGAAGATGGAACAAAAGAATAATAGTATTAAGGAATTTATAGAAAGCAGAAATCTCTTGCAAGTCAGGCACAGTGTCTCAGGTGCATTGGTCTGGAATTGAAACTTATAACACCAGTTAGAATTGGATGAGCATAAGAGATGAAAAATTACAGTTCCTTTAAGCACAGTGTCAGAAACTTAACACTGCAGTGTTTCAAGCTGTCTATGTCATACACTAGAGATTAGTTATGGATAATGGAAGAATACTTTGTTCCTGATGGCACTCAAATGAAGAACTATGTTTGGAGAATTCTTTGAGGAAGAATAAAATAATTTGCAGAAAGTTAACACCGCCAATGTGAACACACATGAAAAATAGATAAATTATAAAAGTCATATTTTTAAAAGTTTCAAAGAGCTACAGTTTCAAGGAGGGCTAGAGAGACTTAATTTTAAGAGAATATTTCAGAAGATTATTAAGAAGTGACCTCAGGATTTGTAATTGTTCTTTTCCTAGGAGTAAGTGATAATTTGGGACATGTTTTAGAACCTGAGGTTGGGTTTCCTTCAGAGGGAGAAGGAATGCCACAGGACATGTAAGCCTACAGAGCCAACACCAGTCATCCGAGGCTGGAGACTTGAGTGTCCTCAAACATGTGACCAGTTTCTCTCCTGAGAATATAACTTAAGTTATAGAGAATGAGCCTGGGTAGATGAAAAACAAAATTGCATGTTTAAAAAAAATTGTCTTACTCTGGATGAAAAAGATAATAAAATGTAATTTTTGAAGAGTTATCAAAAGAATTGTGAATTGATATTGACAATCTAGCATCGGATTTTCTTTCTGGGAACATTTTCCTATTTTGAATACAGTTGGAGGTAAAATAAAGGGTTTTCCCCTGATAAAGATTTCTTGGGAAATTAAGAAACCAAGTAGGCAGAAAAACACACAGACTCCCTCTCAAGATGCACAGAATGAGATAAAGACTAAAATCTCCAGAAGTAACAAGGAAACTCCTACATTCTCCCAGTAATGAGTGATAAATGCTTTCCAGATCTCCAATTAAAAGATCTTGTGGTGTTACATTCTAGCAATAGAGACAAAATAGAAAGAGACTAAATCTCAACAAAAATTCAATGCAGTTTTGACTGGGCTCCATTTGATTGGATTAAAGTAATAGCTTCTGTTTCATTTGCCTAGCACCTCCATGGTGAAAATTAGCATCTATAATCTGAATGTTCCTAGTTTTTATGTAAAATTTTCATTATTAAATAAACAATCAGAAGGCATGCAGAGACATAGAGCCATATGATTGGTAACCACAAAGGAAAATAGGCCATAGGATCAGACTTCCGGGTGATTCTAACCTTGGAAACAAAATCAAATAAGTAAGCTTAATATATTCAAGAAATTAGAGAAAAATATAAGTTATTAGTATATGGAAATATTTAGTATACTATAAAAATAAGATGAATATTTGGGAGCCAACATTTAATATTTGAAATTAATAAATCAATGGGTGTTTTTCATAAACATTTAAACAAAGTAGATGACAGGCTGGTAGGAAATATCCAAGCTGAATCACAGAAAAATACTAGTAGGAAATAAGGCATAAAAGGCATGAGTGACTCTGTCAATAAGTCAAACATACATATCCATAGAAAGAAAAGAAATAGAATTTAATCGGAGAAATTTTATCTGAGAAATTTTTAAAGAAGTGTACCACCAATATGCAGATAAAAGAAGCTCAGCAAGCAAGAGATAATTAACTAGGTACATTAAAGTCAAGGTGCTGAATACTAAAAAAAAAAAAAAAAGAAGAAGAAAGTCTCAAAGGTAGCAGAAAATAAAAAAGACAATATTTTCAAAAGAACAAAACTAAGACTAACGGATGAAATTTCACCAGAAACAAAGGAAGATGAAAGCTGATACTGATATTGGTAAGTCTTGAAGTAAAATTGTTGTTAATCTAGAATTCTGTAATTAATAAAAAAATATTTTTCAAGACATTCGTGAAATGAATGTTTTCAGCAAAAATACCTTGAATACTTTATTAACAGGCATTAGAAATTATATAAAAGACAGTTCTCAAGTTAAAAAAAATTCTACAATATTAGAAGAAATGCACAAGGGATTAAGGAACATTGGAAATGGTAAAAAAATTTGATAAACATACATAAATAATGATTGCATAAAACTATAATCATAATGTTTATTAAATTTGTAAGTATACCATTAAAATGCTTACAATTATAATACAAACATGGAAAATGGCTTCTTAAAATTATTCTAAGATGCTAACATTAAAGCAAAATGAAATTATTAATAAGTTATACTATAAAAGGTCATGAATAAATTTTTAATCAGTAAGCACTAAAAGAATGCATAATTCACAAGGTAATAAAGAAGGAAAATAGTAATAGTGTGAATTCAAAAGAAGGCTAAGGAGGAGAAACAAAAAAATAAAGAAGCCACTGAAAAACTGCTGAGAGCCACAGCCCAGTTGGAATGACACATGGCATTTTTGCCAGAAGGGAGTGGTTGAGAGGTGATGCCAGCGAGCCATTGAGATGATGATGGTTATGTTAAGCTGTGTATTCAATTGTATATTAGACCCCTGCTGTCCACCTTGGGGGGAGCCTGCTACTTTGGAGTTCTGGAGGGATGCCTGGGGAGTTCGCTTTGGTTGGGGAAGTTCAGGAGGAGGGATTTCTGGTTGGGATGTTCCTGGAAGGGCCATGTGGGTGGTGTTCCCTGGAGTTCCGGCAATTAAGGAGTTCCTGTTTTGAACCTACAAGTGCCTACAAGTGCCTCCTGGCTCGGTTATTTTGTGCCCAGCAAGACTGCAGCATTTGGTGGCCCGTGTGGGGAACACCTGAGTGTAAGTGATAAGGTAAACTGCTCACTTCTGAGGGCAGTGCGAGAGAATGGGTAACCATTTAAAGATTCTTCTTTCATTTTGTTTCTCTTTTGTTTTAAGTTGCCAGTCCCTGGAGATGGGTGGGACGGAAGAAAAAACGCTCACATCTGAGGAAAAACTATTTGTGTCTGAGGAACAGATAGGGAGAAAGGACGGATGGACATTTCAGGAGGATAGAAAGGCTGATATAATTAATTTTTGTTCCATTTTTGTTTTATTTTGTCTCGGTTTTGTTTTGCATTATCTTAGTGAGGGGTATCTCTGTCACGGAAATATGGAATTAA
The DNA here is from genome assembly GCF_964194105.1 of Spermophilus citellus. NCBI lineage: Eukaryota > Metazoa > Chordata > Mammalia > Rodentia > Sciuridae > Spermophilus > Spermophilus citellus. Next base: position 67,068,075 of record NC_138192.1, read on the forward strand.
AAATTAAAAAGAACCAAACTGAAAGGGCGTTAAGTAAAGTGCTAGAGGAAGGAGGCATCTCAGTAAAATCAAGAACAGTTAGGGCATACGTTAAGACGATACAAAGGTGTAGCCCATGGTTCATTAAAGAGGGGTTGTTAAATATATCACAATGGAACCATCATGGTAAAGATTTTAAAAAGATACAAAAGGAAAGCCCAGGAGCTCTGCCAGTTGGCACATTACCATTATGGATGTTGGTACAATCTTCTTTGCTTAGTCTAGGAGAAGACATTTTAAATGAAGTAAAAGAGGAAGTCTCTCAAGTTAGTCAGACAGGGAAAAAATGTTCAGAGAAGGAGGGGCTATCTGGAGGAAAGTTACAATGGGAGGTTGCTACTAACACCTTTCTATCACCATAGGGCGTAAGTGTCCAACCAACAGCTCCACCTATGGAGACAACATATGCTGAGTGGCTCTCAACCCTCGTAGTTGATAGATGGGATCCTGAGACAGGACCTCAAAGATTAACATGCCCTGTATTTGACGCAGCAGGAGGGCAGTGAAATTACCATGTTTTAGATTTCAAAACAGTGAAGCAGCTAAAAGAGGCTGTAACAACCTATGGTCCTCAAGCACCCTTCACTGTAAGCATGGTCTAATCCATTACCAACTTGAACATGATGCCAGAAGATTGGACTAGTATGTGTAAAGCTGTGCTAAATGGAGGACAATATCTGTTATGGAAGGTTGCCAATGAGGTATTTTGCACGGAGACTGCTAGTCGAAATGCAGCACCCGGTTATCCTCAGAGAAATCTAGATATGTTGTTAGGAAAAGGACCTTATGAGGATCAGCTGCAACAAATTGCATATGATCCTGATACATACTCACAAATTGCTGCACATTCCATTAGGGCATGGAAGACTTTACAAAGACATGGAGATTTACAAGGTCAATTATCTAAGGTAATACAAGGAGCTAATGAACCTTAGGCTGAATTTGTAGATAGGCTTATTCAAACAGCTACCAGAGTTTTTAGGGATACAGAGCAAGGAATGCCATTAATTAAACAGCTAGCCTTTGAATAAGCAAATTGTTGGTTCAAGGAGGCCATTAGATCATGGAAACATGAAAATTTAAACACATATATTAAATTATGTAGAGACATTAATGAATAAGGGCAAGTCTTGGCAGCTACAGTACAACAGGCTTTAGATGCCAGGCCAAAAATATGCTACAATTGTGAACCAACAGGACATTTTAAAAGGAGTTGCCCCATAGGAGAAGGGTTTAACAAAACTAGGTATCAAAGGGGTAGAATACCAGGTATTTGCCCACGATTCCGTAGAGGGAGACATTGGGCTAATGAATGCTGTTCTCAAACCACCATAGAGGGTACTCCATTATCAAAAAATGGACAAGGACCAGGTGTTTACCCACGATATCATGGAGAAAAGCATCGGGCTCCATTGCCAAAAAACGGACAGGGGGACCCAATGCTCCGGGGCCCATGACCACAAATATACGGGGCAATGGAGGAACCCAGCAACACCATCAGGGTAGTGCGCAGGACGCATTATCCATTAGATCCCTCATCAGACAAACTAGATGGAGCGCAGGATTGGACATCTGCGCCTCCACCAGAGCAGTACTAACTCCAGAGATGGGAGTTCAAATCATTCGCACAGGAGTAAAAGGACCTCTTCCCCAAGGAACAGTAGGCTTATTATTGGGATGCAGTTCTTCTACTCTAAAAGACTTACGTAAGTCCTGGGGTAATTGATCCCAATTATGAAGGTGAAATAAAAATTATAGCTAGCTCTCCAAGAGGTATATCAGTAATTTCACCAGGAGATAGAATAGCACAGTTATCAATAATACCCAGCCTAAATGATAACTTTTCCAGTAGTACTATAGAAAGAAGTTCCAGGGGATTAGGCTCCACAGGTGTAGATTGGGCTATGCTGTCTTTAAATTTAGATTTTCGCCCAATGCTAAAACTAAATATTCAAGGATATGAATTTAATGGGCTACTGGATACAGGTGCAGACCTTAGCATCATATCTCATCAAGAATGGCCTAAACATTGGCCATTACAACAGGCCACTCAAACGCTTCAAGGCCTAGGAGTGGCAACTAATCCCCATAGAAGTGCAATGGTATTAGATTGGAAGGATCCTAAAGGATGTGAAGGAACTATACTGCTATATATATTGGATCATCTTCCTATAAATTTATGGGGATGAGATGTCCTAGATCAATTAGGTTTGACATTAACAAATAACATCAATCCAAATGTGCCCACTATTAGGGCTAGACAAGGTTTTAGGAAAGAAAAAAGATTAGGAGAACAAGAGCAAGGTATAGCAGCACCAATTCAAATAGATCAAGGAATAAATAGACATGGATTGGGTTTTCACAAGGGGTCACTGAGACAATAAAAATTACTTGGAAATCAGAAAGACCAGTATGGGTTCCTCAGTGGCCCCTGACTAAAGAAAAGATACAAGTAGCCCATGACCTAGTCAAACAACAATTAGCGGAGGGATATATACAACTTTCCGTATCTCCCCATAATACTCCCATTTTTGTCATTAAAAAGAAATCTGGTAAATGGAGATTATTGGAAGATTTAACAGCCATTAATAATGAGATGGTTATTATGGGACCTGCTCAATCGGGGATTCCCTAATTGTCTGCTTTGCCAAAAACCTGGTATGTTTTAGCTATAGATATTAAAGATTGTTTTTTTTTTTTTTTCAATTCCAATTCATCCTGAGGATAGTCCACGTTTTGCATTTACTATCCCTGCACTGAATCATGAAGGCCCCGATCAAAGATATGAATGGAAAGTACTCTCTCAAGGGATGGCTAACAGTGCAACTATGTGTCAAATTACGTTAACAAAGCAATCCAGCCACTTAGAAATCAAAATCCTGAACTACAAATATTTCACTATATGGATGTTGTATTATTAGCACACAAAGATAAAAACACATTGCTAGAATGTTATGCCACACTTACAAATTTATTAAAAAATTATAATCTAGAGATTGCAATAGATAAAGTACAATTAAATTTTCCAATTAATTATTTAGGAGTTCTATTATCCTCAACCATGGTCCGTCCACCAAAAATTCAAATACGAGTAGATCAACTCAAATCACTTAACAACTTTCAAAAGTTATTAGAAGACATAAATTGGATAAGGCCTTATCTAGGCATACCAACAGGAGAGTTGGGACCTTTATTTGATATCCTAAAAGGTCCATCAGATACAAATTCACCCCGCATGTTAATGCCTGAAGCAAGAAAGGCATTAAAAATCATTGAAACATATATGGAAAATATGCACTTGGATAGAATTGATATAAGTTTGCCTTTATTAATTATTGTACTACCAACAAAAAATATTCCTACAGGAGTATTTTGGGAAGAAGGTCCATTATTATGGATACATTTATCTTATTCTACTAACACTATTCTTACTATGTATCCTGAGGCTGTAGGAAATTAATACTCAAAGGAATAAAAGCAGCAAAGGGAGTGTTTGGAATTTCTCCCAATAAAATTATTACTCCATATACTATGGATCAAATTGATGAGTTAGCTAATGAGTTAAATACTTGGGCAATAATCATGTGCAAATATAATGTTTCATTTGATAATCACTTACCATCTAATCCTTTGCTGTCTTTTTGGTCTAAGCATCTTGTAGTTTTTCCAAAAATGACAAGAAAAACACCTATCATGAATGCTCCAAATATATTCTCTGATGGGTCAAATAATGGTACAGCAGCAGTAGTTACCCCTGATCAAACTTTTACATTTTTATTACCCAAACAATCAGCTCAAAAGGTAGAGCTTAATGCAGTATTACAAGCTTTGTGATGTTTAAAGATTCTGTATTTAATTTATTTTCTGATAGTCAGTATATAGTTAATGATATAGTATCCCTTGAAGATGCTAGTAGGATTTACCCTTCCTCTACTGTTTTCTCTTGTTTTCTACTATACAAAGTCTAATCTGGGACAGAAAAGATCCATTCTTTATAGGACGTATCAGGCCACATACAGGATTGCCTGGAGCCCTTAGTTTGGGCAATGATTTAGCAGATAAAACTACACATGACATACATATTTTCTCTACACTAGAAGAAGCTACAAATTTTCATAAAAGGTTCCATGTCAATGCTAATACTTTACAAAAGCGTTTTAAAATAACTAAGGAACAAGCTAGACAAATAATAAAACAATGTCAAAATTGTGTGACCTTTTTCCACAAGTTAATCTTGGAGTCAATCCTAGAGGACTGATACCTAACCATATTTGGCAGATGGACGTCACACACTTGCCAGAATTTGGAAAATTAAAATATTTGCATGTTACAGTTGATACTTCTTCTGGATTTTTGATAGGCTCCCTTCATGCCGCAGAGAAAACTAAAGATATTATAGCTCATTGCTTACAAAATTTTGCCACTGTGGGTGTTCCAAAACCATTAAAAACAGATAATAGTCTTGGTTATACTTCTACCTCTTTTAAACAATTTTGCTCATCATTTGGCATTACTCATATAACAGGAATCCCATACAATCCACAGGGACAAGGCATAGTTGAAAAAGCTCATCAAATTATTAAAATGTACTTATTAAATCAAAAAGAGGGAATTGGGAAGGGGTATATATATATCCCCCAAAGATAAACTTAAAATAACCCCTTTTACTCTAAACTTTTAAAATTTGGATTCATCAGGGCTTAGTGCTACAGAAAGGCATATGTGTCCAAAAAAATGTACATAAGCCTAAGGTACTTTGGAAGGATATTCTAACAGGACAAAGGAAAGGTCCTGACCCAGTGATTGTCTGGAGTCAGGGTTCTGTTTGTGTGTTTCCACAGGGAGAACAGCAGCTGATTTGGATTCCAGAGAGACTAACTAAAGTGATTTCTACAGAACAAAAAGAAGATGACTTGGCTCAAATCCATAACAGCTGTTATCCTTACATCTACAACAGTGGTACCCCCACACCTGGAGGCTAATGAATAATGAACACCATTAAAGTCTATTTCAAATGTAAAAAACCTTGGGGCTTGCTTGTGGGAATACCTTCAGACCCATTATGCAAGTTACAGGAAAAATGATGGTATATCCAAAGAAGAGTCAAACCCAGGTGGTAAACAGGATGCCCTTTTCAATATCTATTTTGTTACTGCGTTTTCCCACATCATGAAGTTCTATTTTATTTTTTGAGCTCATACAGACCTAGGTTAATGTTTTTCTGATCAGTTCTATTTTTTGACTGTGCAGTTTTTAAACATTGCAATGGAGATTTCACCTGTGTAAAGCTACAAGGCCTTTACTATTGTCTTATGTGTTGTATGTTATGTGTGCACACTTGTGTTTTGTGTTGTATGTCTGTATGTGCGTATGTCCATATATCATATACGAGGAATGCTCATGAAAAAATGGATCCAAATATTTTTTTTTATTCACGTGATTTAAATGGTTTAATTTAAATTGGGTAAACAGCTGTTGAGGATTGTTTTAATATGTGAACCAAAAAGGACGTTAACAGATCTGTTTTTTTACTTTCACCTTTCCTTTTTATTATATTTAATTCTATTCAGGATACTAAATTGTTTAGAAAATTGCTTTCTTTTAGTGCCTGCTGGGAAGTTACATAATTTTTTTTTTAGCCATCATTGCCAGAATTCTTATCTTCATCTCAGTGCTGGTGAAGACAAAGATAAAACCAAACTACAGCTTCTGAGATAGCTATCACAACAAATTGTATAAACTGATGCATCAATGAATAATGTAACTCAACAAGTGATGCTCAGTCAAGGAGTCAATTTACTTTGGGAGGAAATGAACATATTAATAGTTTCCTCTGCTTTGAACTGCTTGCAGAACTTGCCTGGATTATGTATCACTTGTATGTATTGTGAACTATCTTTTGGTGCAGTGAATTGTGGTAGTGCTGGAATATCTTTGCTGGTTGTGTCATCGGTAGTACAATTTTTCCAAAGGAGCTGTCAATTGGCTTGGTGTCATGGCATTTCTGTATCCTCCTCCCTTCTGCTTGTGATGGCCTTCAGCTAAAATTTGGGGGCCAATAGAAGTGAGGCAAAGAAACTCACCCCCCCCACTGGTGCAAAGGCCAAATCTGGGGGCCAAAAGAGGTGAGGCAAAAAACCTTACCCCCCACTGGTGCAAAGGCCTATCCACAAGTATGGCTGTATGCTGGACTGGTAGTCAATGATGGGTATGATTCAATTACAATGGTACCAACCTAAGACAGGGAGGCTGACACCTTGAGATCAGCTCATCCAATGATGGGTAAGAACCATATGTAGTATTGGACAACCTAAGACAGTCACGGTCCCTAAACCACATGCTTGGTATTTAATTAAACAGAAGGGGGGAGATGCTGAGAGCCACAGACCAGTCGGAATGATGCATGGCATTTTTGCCAGAAGAGAGTGGTTGAGAGGTGATGCCACGGAGCCATTGAGATGATGATGGTTATGTTAAGCTGTGTATTCTATTGTATATTAGACCCCTGCTGTCTGTCTGGGGGGGGCACCAGCTACTTTGGAGTTCTTGTGGGATGCCTAGGGAGTTCACGTTGGTTGGGGAAGTTCGGGAGGAGGGATTTCTGGTTGGGGGTGTTCCTGGAAGGGCCGTGTGGGTGGCGTTTGCAGGAATTCGGGCAATAAAGGAGTTCCTGTTTTGAACATACAAGTGCCTCGTGGTGGCTCAGTTATTTTGTGCCCAGCCAGACTGTGGCAAAAAACAGAGAACATGAATAGTGAAATTGAAGATTTAAATCAAACTATGTAAGTAATTACATTAAAGGTAAATAGGTTAAATATTTTAATTAAAGTAATATGCCTGTTAGATTGAAGTAAAAAATAAATATCCTGCTAAATTGTTTTTGAATATAAGTAAACAGAAATACTGAAAATAAAAAGAGCTGAAGAAACATAAAGTAGTAATAACAATGGGGATGTCAGCAACACAGTGGAATAGGGGTTTACTACCATCACCTCTCAAAAATGTACTAAATTTGACAACCACCCACAGATGAGAGTATCTTAGTGGAGTCCAGGTGTCCAGTGCAAAAGGTATATCACAATGTTGGAACAAAATTTTCTAGAATTAATGCATTGAAGAGGTTAAGAAGGCAGTCTCATGTTTCTCACTTCATCTCTCCCCAAGGTAGCAGAACTGTTGTAAGTCAGACACAATTGACCCACAGTTGTTTCCACATAGAAAGTGAGAGCTTAGTGAATGCAAACCTGACATCCCCAGCTGTGTTGGACACTATGTAAGAAATCCACTTCTTTCTCTCCCCATCTAGAATACTGGGAGCACAGATGAGAGGAAGTGACTCAAAGCAACTAGGGATGAGAAATTAACAGGGACCACAGATTTAACTGTTAGCTTTATAGACTCATTAAGAAGCCAACCACACACTGACTGGGAAGCACTACCTATGCATGATGCCAACTAGTCTACACATGTCCCCTGTACTTTATGTGCCTTACTCCCCTACTTTCCCCAAGGCTTTGTGCCCAAGCATGCCTCACACACAGCAACTTTAAGTCTTTATAGATAGCTTATGAGCACATTATTTACTATCCTATGGAATCTGGAGAAGGTGCACAAACTTGAGCATACTGGGTATCACCACAGAGAAAAATAATATGTGGCTCACACCATCCAGCCTGGCTTTGAGAAATAAAGGAAAGCCATACAATCTTTAGAATTCGGCTCCAAAAAAAAAAAAAAAAAGTAACAAGAGAAATAGAGCATGCAAATCCAGAGAAGATATATTTAAGAACCTCAGAATCAGAATTATTAGTCAGCCTGACTGGGGAAGCTTTTCTCTCTAAACCCAGTGAGTAATACCTCCTTCAGATTCAAAGAGCACAAAACAAGACTTCAAGGAACACCAAAAGCTAAAAATACAAGACCATCAAAGCAACACAAGAGTTTCCAGCAAATAATTATGAATAAATACTGATTTATGAATTAACAGATAAATAATTCAGAACAATAGTTTTAGGAAAGTTCAATATGTTGCAATAGAATGAATTATAGACAAATTAAGTCAGGAAAACAATCATGAGCAAAGTAAATTTAACAAAGATATAAAAATCATACAAATGAACCAAACAGAAATTCTGGATCCAAAGAATACAATAAATGAAATTCAAACTGAAAAAGAGAGCTTTAACAGATGACATGATTAAGCAGAAGAAAGAATCTGTCAACTTGATGACTTAAAACTACCTCATGAATGGAGAAAAAAAGAATAAAAAAGGAATAGAGAGAACTTATGAGATTTATGAGGCATAACATAGAGAAATATTAGAGGCATTACTTGTGTACTGGAAAAATAAGTAAGACCAGAACCTTTATTAAAAGATGTAATAACTGAAAACATTCCAAGTCTTGAGAGAAACATAGACAAGCGGGAACATATAGCTCAACATTTACCAGTTTTCACCCAAAGATGTCTTTGCTCATGCAAATTATAAGTAAATTGTCATAAATCAGAAAAAGAGAATTTTAAAGAGAATGAAAAAAAGTTGCATCACATACAAGGGAATGTCAATTACACTGTCATTGGATTTCTCTACAGTCCTTGGAAACCAGGCAAGAATGGGTGATATTCAAAATGCTGAAAAAATTGCCAACAAAGAATGCTTTCAGTGGCAAAGCTGTCCTTAATAAGGACAAATAAATACTTTCAAACAAATTCTGAAGGAATTAATCACCACTAGTACTGCCTAAAAGAAATATTAAAAGGGGTTTTCAAGAGGAAATAAAAAGATGCTGGTTAGTAATATAAACGCATATGAAAGTATAAAGTTTACTAATATGTATAAATACATAAATATGTAATAATTTTCTAATACTGTAAATTTATGGAATTTATTCCACAAATGATCTTGGAAAAATTGAATAGCCACATGTAAGACAATGAAATTGAACCAAGTTTACACCATTTACACAATTTGACTCCAGATGGATTAATGACTTAAACATAAGACCTGCTGTCATAAAATTCTTAGAAGAAAACAGAGGAAAAGCTCCCTGACATTGGTCTAGGAAATAATTCTTTGGATCTGACACCAAAAACACTGGCAACAAAGATAGAAATCAACAAATAGGAATTATGTCCCTGTAAAAAGGTTTCTTTCTGTGTAGCAAAGGAAAAAAAATCAACAAAAATGAAAAGACAACCTACAGAATGAGAAAAGATATTTGCAAACCAAGTGTTCAAAAAGGTGTAATATCTGAAATATATAAGAAACTCATACAACCCAATAGCAAATCAACAAATAACCTTACTAAAAATGGTCAAAGACCTGAAATGACAAATTGTTTTCCCAAAGAAAACACAGATGGAGAACAGGTTTATCATTAGTCATCAGAAAAATGCAAATCAAAACTTCAATGTGATATCCCTCATACCTATTAGTAAGTTTATTATCAAAAAATTAATAAATAACAAATTTCAGTGAAGATATGAATAAAAATGAACACTTGCACATGGTGGTTGGGAAGATAATTTGGAAAAGTCATTATACGCATTTCATATATTACATACAGAAAATAGTATTGAGGTCCCTTAAAATATTAAAAAACAGAACCACCATTTGATCCAGCAATCCTATCTCTGGGAATAAATTCAAAGGAAATTGAATTATTATCTTGAAGAGACATCTGTACTCCATTTTTATTGCAGCATTGTTCCCCAAAATCAAGATATAGTAACAACTGAAATGTTCACCAATGGATGAACAACAAAAGAAAATTTGGTGTATATACAGAATATAATGTTAGTTTTTTTTTTTTAAAGAGAGAGTGAGAGAGGAGAGAGAGAGAGAGAGAGAGAGAGAAAGAGAGAGAGAGAGAGAATTTTTAATATTTATTTTTTAGTTCTCAGCGGACACAACATCTTTGTTGGTATGTGGTGCTGAGGATTGAACCCGGGCCGCACGCATGCCAGGCGAGCGCGCTACCGCTTGAGCCACATCCCCAGCCCTATAATGTTAGTTTTAATGAGAAAATCATGACACTCGTGACAACATGGATAAACCTGGAGGGCAGTATGCTAAGTGAAATATGACATTATCCAAAAGATATTCTGTGTGATCTCAGTTAATGTGGAATCTTCTAGAAAAGCAAAACTCATAGGAACAAAGAATAGAAGGTTGGTGATGAGAAACTGTGGGTGAAGGTAATCAGGTAATATTGGTTAAAGAGTACAGAGTTTCAGTGAGACAACTTGAGTAACTTCTGGAGACCTAATGTGACTGTAGTAAATGAATGCATTTTACAGTTGTAAAGGACAAAACTTGAATTTGCTAAGAGGGGATCTTAATTGTTTTTACCAAACAACAACAAAAAAGTGTAAACTATGTGATTATGCTAGATAACTTGCATATGATAATTATTTCACAATATATCATCACATCATCATGTAGTATATCTGGAGGGTATAGTCATATACTGCATACTGAGGTTTCCATCAATGATAGACTGCATACATATAATGACATCATAAAATTATAATGTAGCTGAAAAATTCCAATTTATGGTCTACTACTTTACCTTTTCTATCTTTAGATTTTTTTTTTAAAGAGAGAGTGAGAGAGGAGAGAGAGAGAGAGAGAGAGAGAGAGAGAGAGAGAGAGAGAGAGAGAGAATTTTTAATATTTATTTTTTAGTTCTCGGTGGACACAACATCTTTGTTGGTATGTGGTGCTGAGGATCGAACCCGGGCCGCATGCATGCCAGGCGAGCGCGCTACCGCTTGAGCCACATCCCCAGCCTATCTTTAGATTTTTAAATATAAATTATTTACAATTATGACCTGATTGCCTACAGTATTCAGTATTGTAACATGTATTACAGGTTTGCAGCCCAGAAGCAAGAGACTATACCATATTGCCTGGATGTGTAGTAACCTGTACTATCTAGGTTTGTGTAAGTGCACTCCATAATGTTCACTCAATGACAAAATCACCTAGTGATTCAAGTTTACAAGGTATCCCTATCTGTCACTAAGCAACATGTGACTGTACATAATTTTAATTTTTTTTAATTACAGCTTAATAAAGCTGGAACAGAGAAGAATACTGGTATAGGGTAATAAATATTGTAGGCTTTAAGGTAAGAAGCACTAATAACAGAGGGACATTTTATAATGATGAAGAGCACTATTTACTAGGAAAATATCATAATCCTATATATGTAGAATTATGATATTTTAAATATATAAAATAATTCTGTATTTTATAGATGTATTCATTCACTTTATATATGCATTTCATATATTTTTATGTATGAACATACTCATATGTTTTACATATGCATATGATCTTACATATGTATATATAATCTTAAATATGTATATATAAATCCGTGATTGTATGTGTGTATATATATATATATATATATATATATATATATATATATATATATATCTTAGCATAACAACAGATAATTTTATAGTTTTAGAAGATGCATTCATAGACTCATCTCAATAACTGGCTGAAAAATCAGTAGAGTTTAGGAGATCTAAGTAACACAAATAAGGAACTTGACAGTATTTACAAATATAGAACCTTGAACACAGCAATTACATTTTTTTGAAATACATAGAAAAATTGGTGAAATTGGTTATAAGTTTACTATAAATCAAACCTCAAAAATATCAAAAGACTGAAGTTATTTAGAGCATATTCACCCATTACAGTGAAATTAAGCTAAAACTGAGAAATAAAAATAGCTATCTAAGCTCAAGAAGTAAGGAAATAAATAATAGGAAAGTATTGTGTCCCCAAAGGTCTGGATTTTGAATGTTTAATCCCTGAGGTAGAAATATTGAGAGGGAGTGGAGCCTTGAGAAGGGGCCTAATGAGAATCCTTAAGCAGGGTGTGGGACCCTGGTCTCTTCAATTCTTTTGGTTTCTTTCTATGAGGTGGGCAGTTTGCTCCACCATATCTTTCCACCATTACCATCTGGAACCCCCACCAGAAGCTCAAATGGTTCTCCTTATTGAAAAACTGGAAGCTCCAAGACTGTGAACCAAAATAAAAAATTTTAAAGTTAATATCTCAGGTGTTTTGTTATAATAAAACAAAGTGACTATATAGACTATAAATCAATAAAATGAAAATTCAACATACAGTAGATAAAATAACAATAAATTGTTTTTATTGAAATTTTCATAAAATGGGAAAATCCCTCTTAAGACTGATTAAAACAAAAAGAATAATTATAAATTATCTATAGAAGGATTATTAGAGGAGACATCAGTATAAGTTATTGAAATATTAAAAGTGTAACTAATAATTATAAAAATATTTAAACTGATACATTTTGACAATTTGAATGACATAGAAAAATTCCCTCAAAAAACCTACCTACCAAAAGGACTTAAGAAGAAATTAAAAATCAAAACAGTCTGAAATTTGCTAAGGAAATATATCTCATTTTTATAATACTCTCACAAAGAAAATTACTGGCCTTAATAGATTAGCCTATGTATTTTTTCCAAACACATACTGGAATTCTTCAAATATTTCACAAAAACTACCAGAGAATAAATAAAAAGGGGACACTTCCATGCTTCTTACTACAAGGCCTGCATAACTTGATACCAGATCCCTACTAGGATATGAAAAGAAAGCACTTACTGACCAATATTTCTCATTAACCTCACTTAAATATCCTAAATAAAATACTAGACAATGGAATTCAATGATATTAAAGGTGAATGCTTCAAGAGTAAGTAGAGTTTGTTACATATAATGAAGAATATTATTGTATTTGTGAGTTCTTCAAAGTAATACATAACATTAATGCTATGGTTTTGATAAATCTCCCCCAGATTCCTAGGTGTTAATGGCCTGGTCACCAATCTGTGGCATTACTGGGAGGCAGTGCCACTTTTAAGAGGTGGGACCTTTCTGGAGGAATTCAGGTTACTAGGGTTGTGCCCTTCAAGTGGGTATTGGGACTCTGGCTCCTGTATGTCTCTCTGTTTTGCTTCCTAGCTGCCATAAAGAAAGGAACTTTCTCTACCATGCACTCTCAACCATGATGTACTAGCCTGGCCAAAGAAGCACAGGCAATGAGTCTGTGTCCATGGACTGAAAAACCTGCACGATCTAGAGTAGAAATAAACCTCTCCTCCTAATAAGTTGATTATCTGAGTAATTTTGTCACAGAAATGAAAAGCTAACACAATTAATAAAAACATATGAGAAAAATTGGGTAATTATCTCAATTGAAACAGAAAAACAAGTTTGTTAAAATTCAACACCCATTCATCTTAAAAAAGAGCAAGCTAAGTCTTAATTTTAAAAAAGTACAATTAAAATCACAATGCAATACAACCACCTACAAGAATATTAAAATGAAAAAAGACTGAAATTAAGTGGTGGAGAGGAAATGATATTTGGAGACTAGATGAGTTCAATTTTAAATTCACTATCTATAAATAGGACTTATTTACTATTGTTACTATCTATAAGTAGAACTTATTTACTATTATTACTATTAATAACAATGATGATGATATAAAGCACTTAGAATCTATTGATCATTAGAGAAGTTTGAAGTATAATTTTTCAATCATCTGTGAATCATTCACTGGGGGGGAAAAACGAGTACAACATTTCAGATCACCTCCAGTCATTTTCTACCACCCTTGATATTTCTTAAGCTTCACTTTCTACTCAAGATAGGAAGATTCACTTTAATAAGAACTGAGATATCTTGCTGCCCAAAATATGTGCTAGGAATTTTAAATCCCAGTGTAAGTGATTTGGGGTTTGAAGGATTAATTCTAGATCATCAGTACTTTTGAGGGAGGTCCATAACTACTGCAAGTCTCTGGACAACGCATTTCCTTCTTAAACTGTGAATATTTGCTCTATATACAAGTTGCTTCTTATTTTTGTGCTTCACACAGTGGCATTTATCTACCACTCATCAATCTTTACTGAATGAGAAGACCCTCAAATTATAGTGAGGCCATTTTCTAAAACTTAAATGCTAAAATAATGTCATCTTAATGTTTTATTTCTTTTACGTGAAAAATTTGATCTCCTAGGGATCACTCAAGACTTCTAATTCTGGTGCTTTTAAAACTGGGACAGCATGCACTCTCTTCAAGAGAAGTTCCATTAAAATGCAAAATGACTTCTATTTCTCACCACTCCACATGACTCAAGGGTTACAAAAATGAACTATACGTTCTGGCATATCCTGCTGTGATTTTTCTCACCAACCTTATTCAATTCCACGTGTCATTAATCTTATATTCTGGAGTTCCAAGAGCCAGAAGAGTTTTCAATGAGCAGGGGCAAGAACTCCTGGCCATGTGGCTGACTTCCTAAGAGAACCAACACCCAAAGGAACTGCACCTGGGCCCTAAAAATAAAGCAGTGCATTGCCTACTTTGTAGTCTGGAGAAAATATGATTGATTATAGGAATGACTTATTCATCCTGGACAATGCAGTTTGGAGGTATAGTTTTAGAGATTTCGATGTACTAATTTTCATAAGAAATAATCTTGGTTAGTAAGAAACTTTGAGACATTTCTGTCACCACAAAGTCGCTTTTGCCTTTTTTTTTCTTCACTTTTCTTATTTGTGTCTTAAGAGCTTAGAGAATGTGAATTCCTTATTTGAAGCAATGTAAAGGAGATATCGTGTTGACACCTGGACTGCATAATTTCTAGATTAAATGCACCCAGATGCAGAGTATCTCAAAATAGTGGAGTTAGTAAAGATGTTGATACCTTCTTTTGGTAGTGGTATCAAGAGTATTCAACCTACTTTTGGCTGACTTCTAGAGTTTAAATAGAGTTCTCCTTCAAGTAGCCTTCCTCCCACACTCTCCTCTGTTTGACACTCTTGAGAACAGTATAATTAACTTGTGTCACCGCTATGTGTGACTTTAGTATCAGTGTAGTTTTTAAGACAGTAAAATGAGGTTTGTGTCTAAACAACCAAATGGTCCCAGGCTGCTATATTAGGCAAGCAGCTCTGCCAAGAACACAAAGAAACGGAATAGAAGAGCCAAAAACAATACAGGTGTCTTGAGGCAATCAGTCTTGAGTTATATCCTCTAGTTTTCAGTTTCAAAGCAGTTTATGAATTTGAAGTGTTAGAAATGAACGCAATTGTGAGAATCTGTTGATAATTTGGAGCAACTACTCATGAAATAGTGAACATTTAATTGTGTAGCAGAAGAATAAATATTATTGGGTCTCTTGAGGTCGTGTGTGTGTGTGTGTGTGTGTGTGTGTTTGTGTGCGCGCACAAGCATGTGCGATCATGTTTGAATGCATGTTGGCAGAGTGGTTGGGGATACTGCAGAGAAAATTATTTGAAAATTTTATTTTCCTCTGGACTATCATTCATTAAGATGTTTCCATCTACATGGCAAAAGATAAATGCACTATAATGCTGCTACTTTTCTAGTAGTCCTGTTTATAGAAAATAAATTGCAATTTTGAAAGCTTTATTTGAATAGAAAATAGAAGCTACACTGTGGAAACAATGTACAAACATAAACATAGAAGTATTTACTCTTTCCATATGCTTAAAACACTATGTTTTTATTTTTCATTTAGTTATCCTTATTGATCACTAATTTCTACATGCAGAAGCTATGGACTTTGCACATGTCATCAAAGATGATAGGCATTTAATCTGTCTTCAAGGATGAAGCAATAGTTAAATAATTTGCCAATATGGAAAAGTCTGTCAGTGGCAGAACTGGCATTGAACTCAAGCATGTCTGCCTCCTTGATACCATATCACCTCATCAGTATCCTCTGTGCATAGTACTCTTAGTCCTCAATGGCAAATGCTGAATGGCTGCTTCCTTTGGTCTTCTCTGTCTTATTTCATTTATCAACATATTGGGACTCTCCATACCAAAAAATGAAGTTAGACTATATTCCATTCTAAGGTTACATTGCAGTGAGTTACCCATAGTTACTAAGTTTTCATGAATATTTAGTAGTCAATTAAAATGTTTATTGATGGCATGTTCTGGGTGAAACATTGTACTGAAGAAAATGTTTATGAATAGATCTTTTTTTTGTTTTTTTTTTTAATTCAATTATTATTTTCAGACAAATTTTTAAAACAGAATTGTTAGGTCAAAGAGGGAGATGAGAAGTCACTATGTTAAAGATCATGTATTTTATTATTGTAACCATTTGTTTATATCAGTAGTATCTGGTACAACCAATTTCCTCACTAAAACATGATGAGAAACAGAGTCTGGAGGAACATATACTAATGCATCTTTCTGGACTTTGTTTCTCTTTATATTTTTGTGTCCTAAGTGATATGTTACAAACTGATAATGCTTGTTAGAGGTGATAGATAGGCCCAACAGTTTGGACTGAGGGAGGAATTAGAGAAAGCAAAGGAAAGGAGTGAAAGAATGAAAAAGATAATGAAAAAAAAAATCCATAAGCAGCCAGGGTAATTTTTGATAGTTGATAATTGCTTTGGAAATTTTGGATTTCCTTTGTCTTGTCCTAACATTGATTTGACTCCTCAAATCTCTCTGGACATTTCCTTCAGGTTTACATCCAATTGTAGCAAGTGTAGACACCCTTGGTCATTTAACCCTCCATGTTTGCATTTTTAACATAGAACATAAGATTCTTGGGCTGAATATTTGATCATCAAAACTCCAAGGCTAAACCTTTCCAACCGCCACATTCTCCTCCAGCTTCTGCCACAATGGATCTGTATATCTCAGCTTTCTCCTTACTCAAGACATGCATTTCATTGGCATGCTATTCTTTACTTGGGTTGAAGAATGTTAATAAGACTCTATGGTACTATATGTAGTTTTGTTTGTGTCCTTAAATATACCTTTCTGCTCACTAAATCCATGGCAATCAATACTATAGAGATAACATTTCTATTCTTTATAAAGTTCAAAATAGTTACCCAAATGGGATTAGTTGTTTTCTATTCCTAACCATTTTTTAGTTTCTATTAATTTGTTGCACATGTTTAGTATGAAATTCAAATTATACGAATGTGTCTTTCTGGACTTTGTTTCTCCCTGTTTTATCCAGAATCCAACCTGCACTTGCTTTTATAAAAATAATAATTTTGTTTTATTGTAGAACTAATAACTACATTATTTTTAATTAACTTCATTTTGTAGTCTGAAAACTTGTGAAAGAATTAATAATTAGTAAACTCTAAATCTCTTTGGGCCCTTAAACCTGACAATGGTCCCTCAACATTCAGAATCTCATTAAACCTTAAAAAAGTATCTCTGTATAACCTTTGTAGGCTTATAGCCTTTTAAAAATTGTACATGCTGCACACCCCCAGAGATTCTGGTACATATTCTTGTGACCAGGCCACCACCTCAGAATAATTGCAGCCAGTTTCTCATATCCATCCAAATATGAAAAATTAAGCATAGCAATTATATCCCCATAGTAATCATTAAACATTGTGGCTAAACTTATGAAATTGCCAAGGTTTCTTCAATATTTTTCACAAGTCTTAATTATTCACCTTCATACCTATTTTTACCCTCGGGAGTAAGGGGGACATGTCGGGAAATCTTCTTTATATGCTGCATTCTTGTGTGAGTCTTTTGGGATATGCTCCCAATTTTCTTTCCAATAATAATCATTTAACATTATCAAATAGATAAATTAAATAAAATGTTTATATAAGTTATCACTTACAGTCATGGAAATTTTTTTCCCAGGGGTTAAAAAATAAAATAAATTCCCTCTCCAAGGAAAATTTTCTTTTACTTTCTACCTGCAATAATTTTCCTCTTTAGATTTGAAAAATGCAAATTAGATTTGAAAAATCTCAAGTGATTATAAACACAAAAGGCTGAATTCTCAAACATATTCTAGGGAATACAATGCAAGAAGTTCACAATAGTTTAGAGCATCTTAGAAGACTGTGTGTCCCAAGTTTGGAGCATAGAATCATGAAATTTTCGAATTTTAAAGACAGTCAATGGAAGTTGGCTCATTTTCTCATCCTATGCAATTTATAAAATGTTCAGTTATATTCTTCTAGATTTCCAGATCAGAAATCCTTTGATAAGACCTGTTTGATAGTTTCTTTACAGAGCAAAGAAGCTACCTTATATTTCTGCTCCATATTATTGCACTTAGTATCAGTATGGTGATTGAACAAGGTCTAGAGAACTCCACAGTTATCATAACAGGACAATAAAGAAAAGGTCAGACTCCATGTATAGAGACTTATAAGAGCCATAGATAGCATCACTGGATATTTGTGTGAAGGACACCTGAAAAATGAAATGAAAAACAAATCTATTTTTTTTTAAATAAGATGGACATGTAAATCATTAGTTTAAGATCCAAGGGGTTTATGCAAACATGTGCAGATTGTTTAAGTGCTCATAAGAAGTTTAAGTTTCTAATAAAGAGCGAGTTTACTAGGGAAGTAAAACATGGAATTTGAAAGAAATCACACATAAGTGAAAAATGGCTTATGGTCACAGAAAGGCAAGAGCTTTGCAACCAAACGTAATTCTGCAAATCTGGTCAATTTGATTATTAATAGAATTAAGTAGTACTTCATAGAGTAGTAAAAGCATATCAAGTAGATGCACCACAGTAAACATATAGTGAAGGTAAGTGGTTATTGTTTTTAAGAGACTAAGTGCATGCTTAGGAGCCACGCTGTTGTTTGGGAACTAGTAGTAGGGAAAAAAGAATCATTTCACAGTAGTATATTGTTTTTCCAGTCTACTCTTTAACCTGTGATGGCATAAAACCTCCTAGTAGCAGTTAAGCAGTCATTATAATGGTTTTCCAATAACAATTATATATATCTTGAACACTTTAGCCACATTTCAAATTCCTTATCATCCATCTTTGTTTAACCACGGAGGTAGATTGGAGTTACAACAGTTCTAGTTTTTAAATGGGTAAAATGTAATTAGGCACCTTTATCTTTCTGGACACCCCTCTAAAGGAGACGGCTCTTTCTCCCATTTCCCCCATGTCTCGAGGTCACCTCCTCTTAGGATCTTCATTATTTCTCCATTTCCATGGGACAACTGTCCTCCTGTCCTCACTGCTGTCATACACAGCCGTATTCTATATATATTCCCGGCTTACCAGAGACTCTAGAGTCTGCCTATCTTTTCTGCTCTAATCCCCCTGTCATCCTGGGAAATATCTGCCTCCATAAACACAATTCATACAAAGGTCTACCCTCTCAGTATTTTAATTTTAACTACAAACTCTCACATTCATTCCACTTTACCTGGTGTTTCTGGAACTTTTCATCAAATGTTTGCATTTTTCCCCCTGTCTACAAACTATCCAAAGAATGTTGCTGGATAAGTTTAATAAAACTCTTCCAATTATAAGTTTATGGCTGTTATTTCTAAGCAAGTCCTCAATGTGATTAGATAATATTTCTACAGTTTCTCAATAATTTAATATTTCTCAATATGTGCAACCACTATCGCTATCACCGAATTACAGCCTTGTCTGTATTTTTTTTTTTTCCTGCTTTCTTTTAAAATGAAAATGGCATCTTTCCTCTTGTGTAAGGCAAATTTCTCCATTTGGTCTTGATCTTGTTCTCTCCTGATACTTTGCATCCATAAATTAATCGTCCCTTTTTCTGGATTTAAACATTACCTAATTTCTAATATCTCCATGCTTTAAAAATCCCCCCTGAGCCTTATTCTTAGTTACAACATTATCTTCATCTATCGTTTTCTCAGTGAAGTGCTCCAAAGGGTTACCTGTACTCGTGTTTCTCCCTTTGCAATCACTTCTCATTCCACAACAATTTGAATTTATCATTTCAACTCCACTAATGTTGTTCACATCAGTGTAACTAACAACCTACTTCAGTTACACACAGTAATCACTTTCTGTAATATCTTGCTTGATTTCATAAAATACATATGGCTAATATATTCTTTTGTTTAGAAAATGGTCTTCCTTTGGCCTTCATATAATATACTTTCCCAGTTTTTCTTCAACTTTCTTGTCACTATTTCTCCTTTAAACATGCACACACAGAGGATACAGACACATTAATAAAAATTGCATATTCCTGGTATGTTAGGGCTCCTCTGATTACTATCTTCTTTGGTCTCACTTCTTATTACATGCTCTCTTCCACATTTCCCTCAACCTCGCCCAGAGCTCTCTTCTTGATAAACATTGACCTTATCCATCAAACTGAAAGTTTTACCATTGGGATCTCTAAACATGCTCTTCCCTCCACATTGATGATTTGATTTTACTTATCTTTTACATATAGATCGTGTCTCAAATGATCTTTCAGAGAACTTATTCTCACTAAATGTCCTTCTTATCTGCTACCCAAAGTCACCCTTGTCCTCTTTCTTATCCCCTCAAACAGTATGTTTGAATTCTGTTTCTTTTTCTATTTTCCCCATTGGAAGCTCCTGGAATGCAAAGATCATGTGTACCAATCCAGCACTAAAGCACAGGCCCGTATATGGTATATACTGGGTACGTAATGAATATTTGACAAGCTGTATGAATCAATAAATTATATCATAAATACACATTCTGGCAAATTAAACATTGGGTCCTGGGAGAATTCCAGAATAAATTATTGAATAGCTCATTTGTAAGCACTTCAAAAATAAAGTGATAATGACTAGGAGGCACTCTTGGGTCACAAAGGACAAGTTGTTCCCTATTAATTGGATCTCCTCTAGTATATGAGAATGTCCTCAACGGAGTATCTAGACTTTTCTATTTGGAAATAGCTTTGCTTCAAAAGTATGTAATTATTTAATCTTTATTGTCTCATATCATTGTGGACAGGTGAAATAAGATCAACTATAAAAAACAAGAGTTAAAAATGTTCCTAATGGATCTTGGGAGCTGCAGAGATCACATTTGGCTTTGCTTCATTCACCAATTTTAAAAGTGTATGCAGAAGAAAGATTTTTTTTTGTATTATGAGCTATATAATGGAACACTTGCAGAGCCTTTGGACTGTCTGGGTGATAATTTCTGTCAGGGATGTCCTTGTCACAGAAGGTATTTCCATCCTGAGTGGGAGGCTGCCTATGTAATTTCTGGAGTCTTCCTTTTCTAGGTGTCATGATTCTGTGAAGTGTTATCATCTCAGGATGTACTGGAGATGCCTGTACTATCCCAGAATGTTCTATACAGAAAAAATTACAGAGTACATCACAAAGAATAAGAGAGGTAAGGGCATTGATTTATATATCTAGCTTTTCAAAGAATGCAGAATACAAAGGACAAAAATAAAAACTCTTCTACATCATATGACAACAGATCTTTACCCCAAGTCTTTAGGGGATAGTTTCCTCTAGAATTCATAAATTTTAATTCTTTAAGTTTGGATTATTCACATATTACCTATAATAGTATTTCCTTAGAAGATGGATTCAATTATAAGAAAAACTCAACAACTGTCCAACTTTGAGGAAATCTGAAATAGACTACTATGCCATGTTGGCCAAAACTGGTGTCCATCACTACAATGGCAAAAATATTGAATTGAGCACAGCAGGTGGAAAATACTACAGAATGTGCACACTGTCTATCATTGATCCAGGTGATTCTGATATCATTAGAAGCATGCCAGAACAGACTGGTGAAAAGTAAAACATGTAAAATTTTTCTTTAATAAAACTTGGCAGAGTGTGTTTTAAAAAAAGAAAGAAAGAAAGAAAGAAAGAAAGAAAGAAAGAAAGAAAGAAAGAAAGAAAGAAAGACTCAGATGTGAAATAGCGATTTTATTTTTTTTATAATTTTTAAAAACTTCTGAAGTTTTTTGTTGTAGTAATTGTTTTTGCCACCTTCAAAACTGATCTCTCTGTACACCATCACCTTAAGTGCCAACAAGCTAAGTGCAGCTTTTATATGGTCAAATTCA
The DNA here is from genome assembly GCF_964194105.1 of Spermophilus citellus. Taxonomy (NCBI): domain Eukaryota; kingdom Metazoa; phylum Chordata; class Mammalia; order Rodentia; family Sciuridae; genus Spermophilus; species Spermophilus citellus. The sequence continues at coordinate 67,090,036 of NC_138192.1, forward strand.
TAACCTCAGTGTTTTCAAAATCCTTTTAAATGATAATGAAAATGCATTGCTATAGAGTTTAATGTCATTTTCTGTCTGCAGTACAGACAGAGGGTTCTCTGTTGTCAGATATGATTTGGAAAGGACATCAGAGGCCAAGGAACATTGTTGGCTTGGATAAGTTCCACAGATGAAAAGGCCTAATTGAGGGAACTAGCTAAAGTTTGGTAGGCAGCATATGAGTGAAATGCTGTTTCCAATGGTGTTCAAGTAATTATATCCAAATAAGAAGCTTTCAGGTTTGACTTGTGTGACCTTTTAAGTAGGAAATTGTCACACATTCCAACTGAGCTAATGTTTCACCAAACTCACTGGAGTTTTCTAATCAGAGTTGAATGATATAAATACTAAAGTAAATAAGCAGCAGTGGCCACTCCTCTGTTCTTTCTCTGGAAGAAGTTCTGTATCACATTTTTCTTTCTGTTGCCATAGCCATGACCTATGTTCACACTCACAGCCTGTGTCTGCTCTACTGTAAATACTTCATAACCAGTTTCCAATTTCTCTCCTTACCAATCTCTTCCATTTTAAATGTAACCTAATTCTTCTCAAATACTGTTTAGATAACAAATAACTACCCTTTTTGAAAAAAATATCATGGGTTTTCATTGCTCCAATAATCCCCCAACTACTCAGCATGTGTTCAAGTATGTAACACTGTTTATCCTTCCCCAAATTTCCACTCTTGTCAAACAAGTTATTACTCAAAAGTCATCTTAAGATCTTGCTTCTAAGTATTAAATTACAGAAAGCTTCTCCCCTGGAATGTTGTTACCTTCTACTTGTTCCCATTCACAGAGTTCTTCAAAATTGAAGGGATCCGAACCTTCTTTGAACTCTCTAAGTCATCATTATCTGAATAACTCCTCCTTGTGTAATTGATCTATCATCTTGTGACATCTATTATTACATTTGAATTTTATTTCCTTATTTCTTGCTATAGCCTTATCTGTTAGAGGGAAGGCAATTCCTTAAGATTTCATAAGATAAATGTTCCATAAATATTAGTTGATTTTACCTGATAGTGAATTTTGATGTCTTATATCAAGGCTGCCAGTCTACTTGAATGATATAACATGTTCATGCATACATGTTCAATCTGACTTCCATTGTTACTCTTCTGTGATTTGAAGATCGCAGCCTAAAATTAAGCAAAGGTTGTGGACAAAGTTTCCAAATAATGTATTAGATAATTATTTTTTTTCCAGTTAAATCCCTTGTTCTACTTTTCCTAAGGCTTTCTCTTTGAGAATCTTTGTCTTGCTTTTCCTTAACCATTTTCTTCCTACTTTTCTTATCAAGAATACAAAGTCTTTAGAGAAAAAGGCATTGCCTCAAACATTATATGATATATGTTTTATCATTTTGAATTATAAAGTTCATTAATTTTGAAATCTATCAACCTTTTGTGTTTTAATCAGATGTAATGTTTCTTTTTCTGATTGTAAACAATGTATTTTGTAAGGGGCATCAAGACTCTCAGGTCACAAGAGTCACTAGTGCCCGGACACTGCTTTTGTTTTGAAGGTGTTAAATAACTACAATTGCATGATTTTGGCAAAGAGGTTGAAGAAGAGAATCTTGAAGCAATCGGGGGTAAAATCAGATCACAATCTTATCTTAAATGCATACCAGAATCACCCAAGAATATTTTCCAAAGTGCTTCAGCACTGTAAGTTCCTTATTCAATAAATTATGGAGATTGTATATGAGTGTACACAAGTGTATTTGTGTATGTGCATGTGTCTTAATGGATTCAAATGTGAAACCAAAGTTGAGTACTAGTTAATTAGTGATATTGAAGCTCAATTGCAGTCTAAAACTTTCATATTTTATAACTTTATAATTAAAACTGTATCACTACTAATCTTCACATCTATCAACACATTCTATTAAAAATCTGTCATTGACAGATAAGTATCAAAACCAAAATAGCCATATAGTATCTATAGTCTGCTCAAAACATTAAGAACCACTGAATTAAACATTCAGAATTTGGATTTGGCAGGTATTATTTTTCCTTAAAATTAGGGTTTTAGGTTTTTTTTTTTACTCTGAAATCATTAGCTGAGAAAAGCACTTCAATTGGGTAAGCATTCACTGAGCTTTTTTTAGTTGTCCAGGATTCTGAAAGTCTAACTTAAATACAAGAGAAGAGTTTGGCCCATTTACATTCTTAAGAAATTTGTTAGGAAGGAAGAAAAACCAACATTTATATTCAGACAACAGTTGTAGAACTATGCAATATCATCATAAGATTAAATGGAACCTTATACCAGAAAGTGTGCTTGTGTATATAATATGATTCATTGGGAAAGAAGAGACAATGTTGAAAGGGACTATGGACAGTCAGAGGATGAGTAAATCCGATGGAAAGAAGTGGGATCTTAGAATGTAAGATGGTCAGAGAGAAACCAGGAGAGTGGGAGGCAGAAACAAAGGAGCAAAGCCAAAGGGGTGGTCAAGATTGAAATCTGCTTCCTTTTTGTGAATAACCACACAATGCAGAATATCTGGAAGAATGTCATACTCTGAGGTAGTAAGATAACAGAACTTAACAATTCCAATCAGCCCTACTTTAAATCACTGAATAAATTAGTTGTGACCTAAAAATAGATATATAAGTTTATAGACTTTTTAAACTATCCATTGCTATAGTATTTTCCAGTACTATTTGTTGGTAGAGTAGATATGGTAAATCAGGCCTTTTACATTCTAACCTTCAATTCATCCATTAAGTGGCAAACACAAATGATTTTTCTAGATCTCAGTTTCCTCATCTTTAAAACAAGCCTAATAAAGCTGTTGCTGAAAGGAAATGATATATCCACTTATGTTCAAGTAATACATGTGTAAGGAGGATTAGCTGAGAAAATGTATATTATGTGATTCTCACTATGCATTGCACATTGTAGGCATCAACTAAGTAATAACTACTATGATTATTTTTGTTACTATTTTGTTCATAGACATTGTGACTTGGAATAAACCAAAGTGACCTTGTAAATTGGACCTACAGACTTACAAAACAACAGGAGGAGAGCTTAAAATTGGCATGCCTTTAAAATAGGGACCTCATAGTCATTGTTATGTCACTGCTCAGGATTTTAATGTTATGTGAAATAAGCCCACCATACAAAATATCCTAAGTAAAAAGTCACTTTTATCTGTGAGGCTAAGAGATCTACATTGTGCACTCCAGGTTTTTTCCATTCATTTGTTCAAAGATAAGCAGCAAGCTATTATGCTCTTGTGGGGCTGTCTTCAGAGACTATTTCTGGCCATCACTTGTGGGAATGCTTTATGAGATGTCAGCGTGTGTGAGAAGAGATAGCTTGGTTTGTCATGGGCAGATAGGCCATATTCTGCTGTAGACTGATGGCTTTGTCTTTTATCATTGTCACAGGCTTATTTAGCAAGCTGTGACTCTGTGGTTCATCACAATGAAAGCTGTCATCCCCAGACACGTGGCCTGAACATCCTTTCATCTTCTGTGCCAGTAGGATCTGTCATGTGACATCAAGCAGACCAGCAACTCCAGATGGACGGTGCAGCCTGCATCCGTGTAACAAGGAAGGTTTGTACTGGCATTGATCCAGGGTTTGCACCTTTGATTAGATTACATGGATGGGAAAAACATATGTAAGCTTTTAAGTTGTGCATGCTGACAATATGTCACAAATATCACTTGAAATGGTACAACCAGTTGGGCTCAGGTGATAATTATTTATCATAATGTTATTCTGAGAAACAGATACATCAATTAAGATTGAGTAACTCTACCATCCTCTAATCTTAACAAACTCTTCTCATCACTAGGCATTAACATAATACACAATTTCTGAAGCAAATTCATACCTTTAATTACAAAGGACCCTTCAATATTGTTGACAATTTTTTGATACACTGATTTTACCTTTGTGTGTGTGTGTGTGTGTGTGTGTGTGTAGCAATTCTGCAAATATTGGCTCTCTTACACATAATACCAATTAAGAAGCATGATATCTGGAAATATAAACAGAATATTCTTCAACATTTCTCAGGGAGTTCTGTGGCTGAGAGTTGACTGAGTCGCTTACATCACAACTTTTCCAACATAACCTGTAGGACATATATTGGCTGTGGAAATGGGGCTGTCCTGCTGAGTTCAGCACATCACTTGACCCTGGGGCATAGTATTCTGCTGTGGCTGTGACTTGGCAGATCAGATTAAACTACTTTGGGAACATTAAAGTATAAATATTTCATAGGTGTCCTCATGGGATTAACTTTGAACTAAAACATTTAAAAGTCCCAGTTGTTTGGTCTCACTGGTGAGTTTTGTCTTTTTCTTCTCTTTTTAAATCTCTATATTTTGAAGGTCATCTTTTATGGAGGTCATCTATTCTGGAGTTTAGTGTTATCTTTTTTGCTGCTATTGTTTTCTTGATAGATAAGAGTTTGAAGTTGGAATCTTCGCTGCAAAATTTTTAAATGCTAAAACTCAGAAATCTTTTGGCCAAAGTGTTGCTTATGAAAGGCAGGATTACTAAACTGAAGGGGAGATTTTTTTTTTTGAAAAGTGAGAACATAGACAATGATCACAGAGCAGAAGGTACCTCAGGGCCATTATGCAAAGTGGACACTGCACAAAGGTGCCATTTGGGGTTCTGAGTGGACACTCTAATTTAAATAGTGTTTAGTTCAAGGGAGAACCTTTTGCTCCTCACCTGCCCTGAGATGGTGCTTTTGGTTTTTGCCCAAAGGGACGAGATTGTCTAGTAGTAGCTTGGGATAAATTGAAGGAAGACATTAACAACATATCTGCTTACATAAAAGAATGTCCCCAAAACGTCTCCAGGATTTTGGAAAGTCACCTGTAACTACCATATCCAGTATTAAAAAGTATAATTATACTCTTTAAATGTCTGAATTTCAACTTTTGAATTTTAAGTTTTCTTAATAAATCTGTATTCTGCATTAAAAGACTAAAGGACCTGACTAGCACAATTGTAAAGAAGAAAAAGTTTATTTGGGGCAGACAGTTTCAGAGGTCTCAGTCAACAGACAGCAGCCTCTCTCCATTCCTTGGGGCTCAAGGTGAGACAGAACAATATGGCAGAAGAGTATGGCAAAGTGAGGCAACTCATATGAAGACCAGGAAGGGGAGAGAGAGAGAGAGAGAGAGAGAGAGAGAGAGAGAGAGAGAGAGAGAGAGAGAGAGAGAGAGAGAGATACACTCCACTCTCCAGATACAAAATATATATCTCGTAGCCACACTCCCAATGAACCACTTCCTCTAGCCATACCCCACCTGCCTCTAGTTATCACTCAGGTATTTCCACCAGGAATTAATCCACTGATCAGATCAAGACTATAATCCAATCATTTTCCTCCAAATCTTCTTGCATTGTCTCACACATGAGCTTTTCAGGGACACCTCATACTGAAACCATATTACTACCTTTCTTAGTATTTCCCAAGTTTAAATGCATTGGAAGTAACTAATCTAAGCAGATATAGCTCCTGCAATTAATAAATCTTTCAGGTAAATTTTTATTTTTCTTGATGAAAAAGATATGATTAGACTTGGTCATGATTGCATTTCAGATGTTACATTCTCCTGTCATGTTTGACTTTTTAATTTTGGGATAAGGAAAAGGTTTCAAATATGACAGTGCAAGTTTTTTTAATGTGCAAAAAAAAAGGAACAAATAGAGAAGACTACTTTGTGGAATTTGGGGCTTTAATCTAGACTTGGTTAATGGCCTTGTTTTTATCTTAGGCAAACAATTTAACTCTGCTATACCAGATGACAACAGCAAATGAAGCACAGGAATGTTTTCTCCTTCAGTAGTAATTTGTGTAATATAATAATATAATGCCTCTCCCCCACTCTCCATTCTCTCTCTCTCTCTCTCTCTCTCTCTCTCTCTCTCTCTCTCTCTCTCACACACACACACACACACACACACATACACACACACACACACACACACACACACACACAAATAACTTGTATGTTACGATAAAATATCCAGCAGCTGGAATTTTAAAATCAGGGCCAAGATATAAAGTTTATATTTGTTGAACACAATATTCCATGTAAAATATAAAAAATATGAAGTAGAAGAAATTAATTTTCTATGATATTTTGTGTCTTTGTGTCAAAATATCTATATAAAGATATAGAAAGAAAATCATATAGAATTAAAAAGGAAAGTGATGAGTCTCTATACATATAGTACTTGTATATATAGTAGTCATATGTGATTAATTGCATGGTCAATTGAAGTCAGTTAAATCAGTGGAAAAACTATTTAACAGATTTTTTATTTAATTGATAAAAGAAAATCTTTGGATTTTAATTGAATTGCAAATATTATGTCTTTCAAACAGAATCCATTTTATTTGTATATTCAGGAGCACCTAGGAAAGTATGAGCTAAAGTAGACCACAAAGATCTATTTCCTTCAGATTATCTGTTATAATGAAGATCCATACATTGAGTACATTGTTTCCTATTTGGTTACTGTCAGACTACAAACAATGTAGATGATGTATAAGATAAAGATACAAATGACCAAGAAATTGCAGCTCCAGGAATGAGAACTAGGAATTCCCTAGTTCTTTACAATGAGGCTCCCCAGGTTTATGGTCTAGTTATGAAGTAAGAGGATCCCGGCAGATTAGAACTCAGAGATCACTGCCTTCTGCAATTCAGACTAGTTGAGGGAGATCTCAGTACTCGAAAATGGCCAAATTATTTTGTTATATTAGGTGCATGTATAAATGCATAACACAAATTACACTATTACATACAACTATAATGCATCAATAAAAATATGGGAAAGAATCATACCTATTAAATTTATAGCAATTCCTTTCCTCCCTTGTACATACTTCTTATAGTATCAACAAGGCACCAGCTGTATTGCTCCCATTCAGGTCCTGCAAGTTAGACACCTCTCAAATTTTGTTGATTAGACTCATCAGAGCTTAGGGTATACACAGGGGCCATTGCTGGCTTTGGAATGAGTTTGACCTACTGGACTCCTATAATTATAGAAAGATTTGATGTCATGTCTTCTCTAACCAAACTTGAAAATAATGAATGAGGGATTTATTGAAATATAGTGTCATTATTTCTCTTTTGCTTTACACTGTCTGTGCCAAGACTAAAGATCATTTCTTCATTCATATTTATCAAGCTTAATAGAGGTACTACTTTGTATTTGTAGAAACTAGATGAGGTATTGGTTTTATTTTTACAAAGTAGGCTGTGATGGCTTCAGAGGCCAATTTTATATTTTCCTCCTTGAGTTCAAAAGGAAATTAAAAGGAAATCAGATAACAGCAAAAAAAAAATGCTGCTGGAAAACTAGTATGAATACTAGATATTTCCACTTGGGAGTGTTCAATAATATTGTTTATAAGGTGAACATTTGTGTGTTTGGGGAGGAATTAGGCAAGATTCAGCAGGTCACAAGTGTAGAGACATCATACTAACCATATTAATAACCAAGAATTTTAAAAAAATTTTTCCTTCATATAGTCAATAGGTTCCCTAAGAATTTTATAGGATATGAATTTTTTATAGTATTACCTGTCTTACTAACATTAAATCTAACTCATGATTAGTTTTTTAAACTAAAGTCCTTGGCACATTATTATCACTATTAACACACTATTCTGAATAATATACTTCAATGATATTTGGACCTCAACCACATTCTCAGAACCTCAAGGTGTGTTCTTGACTACTGAAGTAAAACTGTGGAGGAGCTCAAGAACACAAATAATGCTGCTTTGTTTTTAAAGAGTCTGTATAGTTTTTGTTGTTGTTATTTGAGACAGGTTCTTGCTATGTTGCCCAGCTGACCTCAAACTCACAATCCTCCTTCCTCAGCTTCCCCAGTAGATAGGATAATAAGCACACACCACTGCATCTGACTGCAGATTTTATTTTATTTTTGTATGTGCTCTATGACAAGTTAGGGAAATGAGGAGATATTTTCCATTGAGTTTAGATTTTGTGCAGTAAGTTATAAAAATTCTGTAGTTTGTTTTCATCAATTAAATAAAGGGAGACTAATTTTTAATTTTAATTTTTAGCTTTTTTTTTTTTCTTTCAGCTTTGAAGATCAAGTCTCGTTTGTTTTTTTTCTGGCTCCCATTTCAAATTATGCAACCTTTGTCTTGTATAAAGAAACATTAGCAGATTTGTATATGAAGCACCGTTTTACAATTTGTTATGCATGGGCATGTTATTTCTGCTTTCCCAGCACAATAGCTTTTTGAATATTTCATAGCTATTCCTGAGTTGAGTCAATTCACTGACATCTGTCCCAGAATAGCAGGCATTCTGTATTCACCTCATCTGTGTTTTCTAAACTCACACATCTTCTATTTTTTTCTTGAGGCCAATTAGAAATGCAAGGATGAATAATTAGCCACTCCATCTCGTCTACCTGTTCTGTGGCAGTCATCCTTGAATACCTTTTCAGTTTGTAAAGAGCTTTAATGAAAACATTGACAACAACAATTTATAAAGTACTCCACTCAAAAACAGAATCTGGGACGAGCACATAATCACAAACAAAAAGGAACATGTGCACAAATATAGCTGTGAGTACCCCACTAAACACACACATGCTCTAAACTGGGGAAACTTCCCAGAAAGAGTCAAGCAAAGGGCATAAGAGGAAGGGGGTCGACATGATGAAGTAAATAGGGAGGTAAAGCAGATGAACAATCCTCTACCCAGTGGCTTGGGAGGGTGAGGCAGGAGGATCTCAAATCCAAAGCCAGCCTCAGCAATGGCAAAGGGCTAAGCCACTCAGTGAGACCCTGTCTCTAAATAAAATACAAAATAAAGCTGGGGATGTGGCTCAGTGGTTGAATGTCCCTGAGTTCAATTCCTGGCACTCCCCTCAAGAAAAAAATTCCTCTAAAAGGAAATTCTCTTACCTGTATACCCTCCATATGCACAAAATTGAATTTATGTTAGTAATGTTCTATGTCAGAGCGATACCATAATATATTATTATTTCCAAAGTACAGAAGGGATTTCAATAAGCCAATGTCATGAATTCTGCTCTCTGGAGGTTTAGAACATTCATGTTGTATCACATATATTGGAAATGCTGCCACACTAGAATCAGAAGTTTTAGATTCCATTTTTTAGGGTTGGGACGTTCATGCTCGAATTATGTGATCTTAGATCAGTGACTTAACCAAACAGTGTTTAGCTTTCTTCTTCATCAAGAAAGGAAAAAATATTTTGTGACCCCTATGAAAATAATTTAAGAAGTATATGCAATATAGAACAAATCATTAATTGCATATATAGATATATAGAATATATAGCGTACAAATAAGTAATTTAGAATTTTCATGATGTCTTTCTATATTTGTGTGTTATGTGCATAAGTGAAGTATATGAAGACCCTAAAATATTTACAATAATAATAACTAGATGTTTTAGAGTGAGTATATTTCCTTTATGTTACAAACAAAAGGCCAAGATCAAATTACATATATTTTGTACTAAGTGTGTAATATGTATTTTTTTAAAAAATTCTTTTTGTATTTTAGAAAAAAAGCTAAAATAAGAAAGTGAAGCAAAATAATTCATCAGTTATGTACCCCACAAAAAGTCACAGAAGTTCAAATACCAGAGCAATGTCGGATAAGCAATTAAAAGGTTACTATTAAATAAAAATGTTGAGTAGTTAGGATATAGATAGAACAGTTATTGCAAATAATCAAGTAGTATGGAAATACTTGGAGTCACACACAAAACTCCTGTACTTTTTTTTCTAAGTTGTCTATCAGAGCAATAATAACCTATTTTAACAAATAGTAAAAAAAAAAAATTAAAAACTTATTTTAACAAATCTTCATCTAATACACCAGCAAATGGATGAGGTTAGAGGGTGATTTGTATTATTTGTGCATGTTTGTGAATGTATGTGCATATACGTAAGGGTGGGTGTTGATGACAAATTATGAGCAATGAGGAAATTAATCTCTTTGCTCTGAATTCTTTGCAAGTCAAGAACAGCAAGTATAAGGAAAAACAAAGCAATATAAAATAGATTCAAGTTATTTTGTGTGGCAGTCTATGATTGACTTCTGGTCTAAAGTAAATGATAATAAGGGCTAGATATCTAAGTGTGCTAAACCTAAATATTGGAATGTTCCTGTAACACATTTAGTATCAAAGTCACTATTTTATTTTGTGGGGGGTGGGGTGGGTACTGAGGATTGAACTCATGGACACTTGAGCACTGAGCTACATCCCCAGCCCTGCTTTATATTTTATTTAAAGACAGGGTCTCACTGAGTTGCTTAGCCTCACCATTGATGAAATTGGCTTTGAACTCAAAGTCCTCCTGCCTCAGCCTCCTGAGCATAGTGAGATCATTTCCTAGAGGTGACTAGGCCTGTAGTAACTATGGTTTATCAATGTTGATCAAAAGTACCACCTGCAATATCTTTATATAATAAATATTTGGTGCATTGGGGAAAATAGAATAAAATTAAAAAATCATGGTATTTGCAGGGAAATGGATGGCATTAGAGCAGATTATGCTAAGTGAAGCTAGCCAATCCCTAAAAAACAAATGCCGAATGTCTTCTTTGATATAAAGAGGGCAACTCAAAACAGAGCAGGGAGGAAGAGCATGAGAAGAAGATTACCATTAAACAGGGACAAGAGGTGGGAGGGAAAGGGAGAGAGAAGGGGAATTGCATGGAAATGGAAGGAGACCCTCATTGTTATACAAAATTACATATAAGAGGATGTGAAGGGAAAGGGGAAAAAAGAGAGAAATGAATTACAGTAGATGGGGTAGAGAGAGAAGATGGGAGGGGAGGGAAGGGGAGGGGGGATAGTAGGGGATAGGAAAGGCAGCTGAATACAACAGACACTAGTATGGCAGTATGTATAAATGTGGATGTGTAACCAATGTGATTCTGCAATCTGTACACGTGGTAAAAATGGGAGTTCATAACCCACTTGAATCAAATGTATGAAATATGATATGTTTTGAGCAACCAATAAAAAAAAGTAGAAAGAAAAGAAGGGAAGAATGCAGGCAGGAAGGAAAGAAATTTTCAATTCAACGTTTCCTAACTCATTACTTATTCTTTGTGAAAAAGAAAAATCCACAAATATTTCAGGATTCTGTGTTAGGAAGGAAGGTGTTCAGTTCTTTTTCTTCTTTTTTATTTGTTGATTTGTTTTAGACAGCATCTCACTGTGTTGTCCAGGTTGGCCAACTCTCAGTCCTCGTACCTCAGCCATCAGAGTAGCTAGGATTTTAGATGTGTGCCACCAGGCCTGACTTTTTTTGCTTCCCTTGGAATTTTTATTATTTATTTATTTTTTGGTACTGGAGAGTGAACCCAGGGGGCACTTAAGCACTGAACTACATTCCCTGTGACTTTTACTTTTTTATCTTGAGACAGGATATTGATAAGTTGCTTAAAGCCTCACCAAGTTGCTGACGCTGCTCTCAAACTTGCAATCCTCTTGCCTCAGGCTCGTGAGTCACTGGGATTATAGAAATGTGCCACCATGCCCAGCTCTTCTGCTTCTTAAGAGAGTAAAATGCATGGAAATTTCTTTACTCAATTAGTTTTATTTTTTATTTTTTTGTTTATTTACAAACTCGATGCCAAGTAAAACATTCCAGGAAAGCAGAATAGCTCAAATATACAGAGTGTTAGTTAATCACATTTTTCATTGCTTCCATATATATACAAAACGTTCTTTGGGAAAGGACCCCATTTGCACCCTTTGACATATTAATGTTGGCTTGACATTCTAAAGCTCTCCCTATTATTTCAGCATTGCAATGTTTTATTTATAGTTTCAGTAACATAATTGGTGTGCTGAATCAAATAATTTCTTAAGAATAAATTTGGAAGGAGACCCTCATTGTTACACAAAATTACATATAAGAGTTTGTGAGGGGAAAGGGGAAAAAAAAACAAGGGAGAGAATTAAACAACAGCAGATGGGGTAGAGAGGGAAAATGAGAGGGAAGGGGAGGGGGGATAGTAAGGGATAGGAAAGGTAGCAAAATACAACAGTCATTAATATGGTATTATGTAAAAATGTGGATGTGTAACTGATGTGATTCTGCAACTTGTATTTTGGGTAAAAAATGGGAGTTCATAACCCACTTGAATCAAATGTATGGAAGATGATATGTCATGAGCTTTGTAATGTTTTGAACAACCAATAAAAAAAGAATAAATTCAGTTACATGGATAACTTATTAGTCTACTGAGTATAATAAAAACATTTAACATTCTCTTTCTCTAACAATGATTAATTTACCCATTTAAGGAATATTATTTTTTCAAAAACCAAGTATAATATCCCTTAAGTTTGGTGTTAATACTAAAACTGTGTGAAGTCACCTAGGAAATGTGTTGAATTCTGTGGAGACAAAGAAGTCACTTCTTTTTAGCTACAAAGTCCCAGCCTTTACTGGGATGTTAGTGTGTTTTGATTGTCGTGTTGTTTTCTCTTCCACTTCTGACTTGTCTCTCTTGAACTTTGGGTTGCCAGAAGAGACAGGTGGTGCATGAAGTTTACTTAAAACAGTGCCAGTTTTAGCTTCACAGCAAACATGAATCAAACCAAGTGGGAACTGAGGCCAGGGTGAGAGAGAAGTAAGAACATAATCCTTTTCCAACAGTTGGATGCATTTTAACATTTTTTTTTTCTTATTCTAACTGGATAAGCAATAGAGACTTCTGAAATTTAAATTAACAAATTTTACTATTGATATATTCCATGCCAGATACTGCAATACAACATCTCACTTAGTCATCACAATATTCCTGTAGAGTAGCTATTATTATACATATTTTATAAATAAAGAATTTGTGGCTTAGAGTACTGAGGTGACCTGCCCCATATACATGTTTCTGAAAAGTGACAAGAACGAAATATAAATTGGTCAATAGTTAGATCAGTGGTCCTTAACCAGGGGCAATTCTACCCTCTGGACGGTATTTGGTAATGTCTGGAGGACACATTTCAGATTTTCACAGCTGGGAAAGGGATACTATTGGCATCTGGTATATAGGGACTAGGGGTTCTGCTAAACATCTGCATCATGCAAGACAGCCCCATAACAATTTTCCCTCTCAAAATATCTATAGTCAGGAGCTTCACAAACCCTGAAATAGAAATAATGAAGCTCTAGGCTAAGTTATATTCTTATCCTACTACTATTTTCTCCTCTGAGGCAAATAATGGACCCACCAAAACAATAACAGGGAACATAGTGGTTATTTTTTGCAATACTAGGAATTGAAACCAGGGATGTTTACCACTAAGATCCATCTCCACCCTTTGTTATTTTTTATTTTCAGGCAGTGTCCTTGTTAAGTTGCCCAGGCCAGCACTGAACATGTGATCTTTCAGCCTCAACCTCCCAAGTAGCTGGGATTATATGCATGTGCAACTTTGCCCAGTGGAACACAGTTTTTGAGATTCTATATAATAAACATTAAGGGAAGTGGCTTGGTCCAGGAATCAAAAATGATAATATACAATAAAAAACTATTACATCATTGTTTATGCAATACAATGCATGTATTAAGACACCTAGTCAGTTGTCTAGAGATAGAGGGTGTTGAACAAATAAGATTTGGTGTTTGCTTTCAAGTAAGAAGAGCACCTGTGCATCCTTGTAAACATATATTTGCATGTATATATGTGGATAGATAGGTGTAGATATAGAGAAAAATAACTGTGAATAGCATGTGTTGAGTGCAAGCATGGAGTAGGTCATAAAATTATAGACTAATATTTGAAGAGGGCTTACTAGGTCCAAGCATACATACAAGGTAGGTACTGTTATTACAATTTACAATAGACAAACCGAAGTTCAGAAACCTTAAGCAGCTCTTCCAAATATCAGGCATTAAATTGTAGAGCTGATATAACCCAAGCACCTGGTTGCAGAGTCTGTGTTCTTAATGGGTATGGAACACTTATGCTGTTACAGGCTGCCGTAAGGAATTCTATAAAGGCACTTTTTCTACACTGACTCTAGATGGGCTTGTGAAAGAGGATAACAGTATTGAGAGGAATGGGAAGATAATGGGCACAGATAAATGAGAAAGGCTAGAAGATGGAAAGATGTTTGTTTTATTTGGGAGATAATTTCTAGAGTGGACATTGTAAGGACATAGGGTCTATGGTCTTAGGGAGCACAGTGGCTCTGCTATTTAGAAATTTTGTATATTGGGCAAGTTTTCTCACGTTCTCTGTTCCTTAGTTTTCTTATGAGTAAAAGGAGAAAAATGTTATCATATCCTTCATAGGGGTATTATAAGGAAAGATGTTGCGATATGTGGAATATTCCAGCATATAGTAAGTGCTTTATATGAGTTAGCTGCTAAATAGTTTTGGTTAGTTTTCATCATCAATAGTCATAATCTCATCTGGACCAGAGAAATAATGTTCTAACTAACTGGTCTCTTTTCTTTCATGTTTCTTTGTCATGGCCAGTTAAATTTTTTTTTCTAATAAAAATAAGTTTTTAAATTAAAGTAAAACAAGATGACAACAATATTTCAAACTTTAAAAAAATATACATTCTTGCCTTTCTCATTTAATCACAAGAAAATAATTTCTAGTGCATGAAGAGTGAGACAATTTTTATTCTATCTTTCTTACCTATAATTTCCGGTGAAAAAAAATAGCCCAATCACATAGTTTTTCATTTTATTAATTCAATGAATATGTATTCATTTAACACCATATGTGAGGTCTTGTGGTAGGTGCTGGAGATACAATGGTGAAAACAGCAAGCACAACACTTTGATTTCTTGAAGCTTAAATTCTGAAAGGATAAGCACCCAACAAACAAATGAAATAGTATACAGAACACTATATATACATCATGGTAAGAAAACAACAGGGTACTCTGAATTGTAGAATAAGAGCATATTGCTCCTTCTCTATAATGGTAGAAAATAAATTTCTGAGGTGATGAATGTTACAGAAGGGCCAGTCAAGCAAATATCAGAAAGATGATTATTTCAAAAGCAGTAAATATTGTGTCAAAGACCATGATATATGAAAAAAAAGCATAATCTATTTGTAGATTAAAACCCACCAGATGAGTTGGCCAGGTCAGTGCAGAATGTTGAGTTATTGGCAACGATTCTTCAATCCTTATCAACACATCATTTTCTGTATTGTAATGCATTTTGTTGCAATAAAGGCAGAGTATATCACCACACTTTTTCACTTTGGGCTTAGCCATGTGACTTTCTTTGACTAATATGAATGGAGTTTGAGTACAGTGGAAGGAAGCTAATTCTCAATAGACCTTCCAAACATTGCATGGCCTTTGACATTTGTCATCTCTATGAGAACATAATTAGGCTATCAGTCAATGAAGGATGAGAGACAAATGAAATAGTCATATGGTTAACTGGCAGACCATCAGTTTGAAGCCAAGATGCTCAGCTGAGTGTACCTACATCATGATGAAACCATGGATGCACAAGAAAACCCAGCCAAGATCTGTGGAGATCCTTCAGACACCCCAAAGACTTGTTAGAAACATGCTTATTATTGTATTTTGCAGCAATAGCTGGCCAATATAATTGATAAGGCAGACAAGACCCAGGTAAGCCTCATAAAGTTACAGTATGTTTTGATTGCCCAGAAATGAAAATTAATTACAATGTCTGTGGAGACAAGAAAGAAAAAAAACAATTATATGTAGCATCATGGAGGCCAAAATAAAAATGTGAGTCATAAATGAGGAGTATTCAACCACTGTATGGCAACCTAAGTCAGATGGGTAAATAAGAACTATGAATATCCATTGGATTAGAAAAACATCTGTGACCTTGGCTATGGTAAAACTGAAATGTAGAGGGAAAACTGAGAATAGATTGGGATGAAAAAAAATGGAAGATGAAGGAAAAGAAGATTTATCTTTCTTATTCTTGAGATATGTTGGCTCTCAGTTACTAATTAGACAAAAATTTTCCTCCAACACATAGTATAATAATAAGCTTCTAACTATGTACTTGCATTAAAATTCAACAGTACTTCGAGAAAATTTTTAAGAAGTTTACATGATTTCTTGAGTGGGTACCTTTCAGTGCTAAATAAATAGTTTAAATTATTAAATTGATAATCATAGCAAGCTATATTAAGAATACTATATTATTTAGTATGTTTTTATAAAGAATAAATCACAATATACATGTGTGTCAGTATGATTAATTAAATTCATATAACAAGAAGAAATTTTGATATACATTATCACCTGCATATCTTAAATGGAGTATCTATTTGGATTATTGGAATGGAGTATCTATTTGAATCCTACAGGCAGATGTTTTGATTTATTTTAAACCAATAGATGTGAGAGTAGTTTAAACATAGAGTGACAGAAAATCCTTCATCAAAACAATAACAATACAAACTGTGTTCCATCAAATTGAATGTTCGCAAATTTGAGAAAGATTTGCATTCTGTATCTAATAGGTAATTAGCATTAGTACATTTGAATTGAAAAACAAACAATAAACCATATCTTGATTTTTACTAGATAATATTTTTTTCATAAACTTCCAAGAACAAGATTGAATATGCTCACATATATATTTAATGTGGGGAAACATATATGATAAGGTGCCAAAGCATACTTAGGCAGTTGATATTTTTTGCTTTGAAGCATAAAACCTTTATATATCTGCCAAAGCAATGAATCTTTTTAGAATGGCACATCTCTAGTTTGGTAGTTATTTTGTCAGCCTGCATCCTAAAAAGGTAGATTTTAAGTCATTGCAAATCAGATACAAACTCAGAAAATGATAAATTCCTGAAGTTGCCAAAAATATCATAACCAGAATAAAGAAGTGCAAAAGCAGGAATGTGATGGGTTCCACTCAAGAGGGAGTGATGGGAGGTATATATACTGAGGATTAGATTGCAGATACCTCAAACAGAATAGTAATTTGATGTCCCTTCTGATGGATATTCTTTATATATTTGTTCAACACTTATACAGCAAGATCAATATGAGCATCTGTGAGAACTGGCTTATTGGTTTGTGTGTTTGTTTTCTGCTTGAAGGAACTATCTAATGCTGTGAAAGTGAAACCAATTTAAAATTAATGATCTTTATAGACAGACTGGAGATGACAGGCACTGGTTTGGCCGTTTGTGGTAGCCATGGGTTTATACGGTTTAAATATCCCTTGAAGGAAATTTGCTGCAGACAGCATGGTTGACTGAGTTTCCAGTGTACCTTTCATCCCCCATGACAGTCACACTTCCCTAGGCTGCTTCTCACCAATGACTGACAATAGCAAAAGTACTAAGGCCAGGACATTTCTGCCTGTCATGGAATTCCTTTAGGAAAACCTTTTATTTTTTTTTCTGAAAACTTCATCATCTTAGTCCAGAATTTCAATTGTACTGTATTCTGAAGCTCTCCTGATCCCATCTATTTTATTTCCTCTCACTTTTCATTAAGTACCAAACATTCAGTTAGAAAAGAACAGGAAAAAAATCAATTCACATGGAATAAATAAAATATTCATTTTACAGTTTTGCCCCAGAGCTATATGAACTCTCTCATTGTTTTTCATAGTATAATCAGAAGAGATTTATACCTTCTGAATATTCTACAGAACATGATCATTTCATTCATGATATGGTAATCAGGTCAGGATGAACACAAAGAAATTAGTATGCTGGAGGGCTTCGTAAGATACAGGCACTGAAAAAGTGGGAGTTACATCCAATGAAGTCTGAGATTCAAAGACTCACTACTCTTTAAAAATGTTAGGTGCCCTAAGGTCAAGAACATGCCAAGAAATTCCATCCAAAGTAAGAAAGGTAAGGAAGCATAAAACTGGCTGGACCTTTTCAAGTTCTAGAGATGACACTGTTCCACTCCAGGAATACTACTCCAGCCTGCATACTATGTGATATGGAAGATTGTCAGCACTGAGTAGGGTCCAGTGTAGAAAGGGGCTAACACAGAAAGTTTAGTTTGTCTCTTGAACCATAATATCTGGAAGATGTAATGATCCTGGGTGTATAAATGATAAGAAAAGATTCAGTGTGGAATTTATGACAATCCCTTTATGATACTCCTATTGCAGGCTTCTGAGACTCTGAAGGAAAGCCATGCATTTCATAATGGGATTATGATGCATTTTTCAAGAAACACTCCCTGACATGTTAATGGCTTCTATGACAGAGGAAATGCTTGACTGTTCACTGTATACCAGATGCCTGTATATCTAAAACTTCCCAATAAAAGATGATTTTGTTGGATTTATAATGCCCATCAGCTGTCCATAAAATGGAAATAGTATGTCTAATACTAGAGCTTAAGGAGGACCAGAGAATACAAGTAAGTTTCATGATCAGAGAGCCCAGCCACTCATCATCCATCAAGGTGCACAAGCACCCAGGCTTTAGTTTCATCCTATGGCCTTATGCAGGCAAGGGGAGGGGTACCAAAGATGAGTGAAAGAGCAGGAGAGAGCATAAGCTTGGTTTATTAATAAGTCATCATGGCATACAAGTTTAAAATTAATAGTAGCTGTAGTGTGTCCACATTCAAGAATGATTCATGAGGGTTGGGTATGTAGTTTATTGGTAAAATTCTTACCTAGCATGCATGAGGCCCTAGTTCAATCTCTAGCACTGAACAAAAACAACAACAATAACAATGAATGGTCTTGAGAAGCAGTGATGACAGATAATATTTCTAAAAATGTATATCTGGAAGAAGTCTATCTGATTGTCTATTTGATACAGATGTCACCTAAGGTAATGTGTGCCCAATGTCTTGATATCCAGTCAGGAGCCTGAAAGTATTAAGACTATGATCTAAAACAAAAAGATCTTCAGCAGAGGTGTATGCATTGGTATTTAGGCAAACTGTGGATTTTTTAAAATCATACGTTAATACCAGCAACATCTACCAAATGAAAAGCACCACACAACGATGATGACAAAATGACTTGACCAATTGACATACTCAGCCTTCATCATCTGTAACCTGTGATTCGTTAATGCACAAATGGACAGAGTAGCCATCGTGCATAGATGTGGATTACTCATGAACCTACTTGTCAATCTAGCTACTGCTGCACCTTGATCAACAAAGATCAATACTGAGCCACCAATATGGCTCTATTCCTTAAGGAGAGTAGATGACCACATTTTTAAATTTAAAACAATTAAAATTTTTACCATTTATACACCCATAGCAGGTGGGGAGGAGGAAGACTTGCAATAACTTGGTGTAAAGTTAACTACACTGGAACCTTTCTGTTATGGAAGTGCCAGAGACTTACCCTAACAAAAATGAATACCACTTCCAGGATTGGATATACCTTTCCTGTCTAGAGAACCTCAGTTAGTACAACTACTTTTGTGGGCTTAGATAATGCCCTATCTGTGGGCATTAAATTCCATACAATATAGCATCCAACAATGAATCCCACTTCATAGCAAATGATATGCACGATTGGGCCCTTAAAATGGAATTTACTGATCATATCAGAAACTTTAACATCCTGAAGCATTTGATTATCAATGATATTGAGATGGTCTACTAAAGATAGAGATAAAATGCCAGCTAAGAAGTGATATTCCACAATAATATGGTATCATCATTCAGGTTACAGTCTTTACACTAAATCTAAGAACCTGCATATGGTTCTGTGTTCCCAATAAGAAGAATATATTGATCTGAGAACTGAAGGGCCATAGCAGGAGTGGCTTCTCTTACCATCACTCCTGAATACCTACTTAGGATAATATTATTTCTATCTATGAAACTCTGGTTTCAACAGGGTTAAAGGATAGAGTCTCTGGAAAGAATACAAGCTTGGGACATAACAAAGGACACAAAGAACAATTAGCTACAACTACCACCATGGATCTTTGGATTCCTTGGGACCAAAGGACAGAAGACAGATCATCATCATATTGCAGGGTAACTGATTCTGATTAGTAAAAGAGATTAAGCTGCTGTTGCAAAATGCTGGGGTTTTAGTCAGTTCAGGCTTCCATAACAAAATAACAGAAACTCTGTAGTTTAAACAGCATAAATTTATTTATTTATTTCCTATCAGTTCTTTAGGGTAGAAGCCCAAGACCAATTTACACTCATGGCTGGGTCTGGATGGGTCCTCTCCTTGGCTTACAGTTACCTTCTCACTTGTGCTCATACATTCTTTCCTTTGTTGCTGCACCAGAAGAGAAAGATGCCTCCCTTTCCTTGTAAGAATACCATTCCAATTGATCTAGGACTTGACCCTTTTGACCTCAATTAACCTAAACTACTTCATAAAGCCCAATCTCAAATATAGTTACACTGGGTGATAGGGCTCCAATATATGAATTTGGGGAGGACAAAAATCTATTCATAGCAGGTGAGGAGGAGGAAGACTTGTAATACCCAGTTGTTCATAATTATGGCCAAACTGGACACATACAGCAACCCTGGAATGGGACATTAGGTATATTTAACTTTTAAAACAAATGATTTATTCTAAAATAGATGAAATGTGAAAATATTAATTATTAATGCTTGATGAAATATGTTTGGGGGTCATGCTTATAGTTTATGCCTATCTAATTTAATATGATTATAATAGTATTTTGAGTTAGATTTTCAAGAACTATCTATTTTTTTTTTTAATTCAAGGAAGATTCTATTGAATACTCATCTGTTCTGCTACTGAGTAATTAGAACTCAATTATTTCTGAAGTTCTCTCTTTTTTCCAAGGCCAGATAAAATCCTAACTTTTCTATTAAGAATAGTCCAGGTGATTAAAAAAAATAAAAAAAAAGAATCATTACATCACAAATCACCTTTAACTTTAGTCCTTCTAGTCATTTCCTCATGACTCTAAGGAGATGATTTCAGATATTCTCAGGTGCCACACAGTAGACTCCTACATTTGAAAGTGGGCTCTAATCCAGAAAGCATAGGAGGTTACAAAGGGGGATGCTGGTAATATAGTGTGGTCAATAAAGCTGTATTTCAAAGCCAAAACGAAAATTAATGCAATTATGGGTTTCCTCACAGATCTTCAGCACTTATCTAAAGCACAAGGACATTTTCTCTTCACTGGAGTTTGCATAGTATTGATTTTTTCTTCTAAAACGTTTATTGATTTAGATATTTTGCACAATATAAAGCATTAATGTGTGAGTTGAAAATTTTTTGCTCTAAAATACTCAAATTCTTAAAAACCACAACTTTTAAAAATATAGATACTGCAAATAAGATATATGTGTCATACTATAGGGTGATGGGGGCACTTCAAGGGTATTTTGAGTTTAATAAATAGTAAGAGTTCAATTTCCTTCAGAAAACAGCTTTTGTAAATTATTCAAAATATATAAAGTTTAAATTCTACTCAAATTGTGCTTTGAAAAGGAAGAACTCTATTTTAGATGTTAACTATCAATTTCTAAATTTTTCTCATTAGTCCTTGTGAATATTAAACAGATAATCAGAAATTCTGTTCTTATGGAAAGGAACAATATTACTTAGCAGATGTAAGTTGTCCAGAAACTCAAGTTTCCAAGAGATGCCTTATTTCTTAATTTTCTTTTAGTCTAGTTAAATTCAATAGTGTTCAATGAAGAATCATCATTTAGTTCTGCTAGGAAGTTATAGTGCAATTATTTTGGGTGTTTCTTGTGTCCAAAGGTTCATATAAAATACCAGAAGTTTCATATAGTCCACTTAGGAGTAGTCCTTCTGATTTTCTGCACATGTTGGTTACCACTGTGATTGCTATTTGTTCTGAACAGTAGAGTCTCTTGAGTCCTTAAGATCCATTTTTCCCATTCAAAGTGAAATGTGGAGGTGAATGGTAGGTGATTTCTGCCTAAATAACATGGTTTATAATAAAAACCATTGTGGTTTCAGTATATGGTGGCAAAAACCAGACAGACATACAGACAGGATAGATAGAGGCACACATCTCATTACTTTCTGTTCATTGAAGTGGGAAACAAAAAGTGTAAAAAACAGTGGGAGGAATGCCCTCAAATGAGTGCATGAAAAAGCACTTTGACATTGGCCAGTGATGTGTTGTCAGGGTTGGTTGCAAACCTGAAGGTACAGCTCAGCAGTCACATTGATTATGACACCATAGTATTGCATAGTGCTGGTGTAACAGTAGCCCACATTATGCTTTGAAGATAGCCCTTTGAATATAGCCTATAGCAGCAAGGACTGGATTGTTTATTTTTTTTAATTTGTTTTAATTAGTTACACATGACAGTATAATGATCTTGACATATCATGCATTTGAATCAGATGGGATATAATTTCTCATTTTTCTGAGTGTACAGGTTGCAGAATTACATTGGTCATGCAGTCATGTATATACCCACAGCAATAATAATATCTATTTTATTCTGATGTCCTTCTATATTGTTTATTTTTAAAACAACTTGTTTCATTCTCTTCCTCTTTCCTTCCTTCTCCCTGATCTCTCCCTGTCCCTAATCTTAGTAGTGGGGGGAATAGGATTACCTTTCTTCTCCATCCTAGGCAGAGTTATCTGTTTTTGAGCTCACACCCATAACAGGAACAAAATAATTTAGACTTGGAGGTGGCACCAGAAGATCTCAGAAATGACTGTCTCCCAAATTAGCAAGTGAATCTCAGAAAGCATAGCTTTTAATCACCTCTTTAAAGACCCCCCTGTTACCCTTGATGAGCAGAATCACAGCTTCTGAGACAACAGTCCCCTGTGTTTCTCCATTTCTAGCAAAGCAATAAAACTTATTTTTTCTTGTTCTCAAAATCATATTCTCATTATTGGATTGGCATCTGGGACAAGGACAGAGCTTAAGGTAAGACCTTAGAAGAAAATGCCTGAAAAATCTTTTCAAATGTTTCTGATTCCCAAGTATCATAAAAACCATAGAGGATCAGGGTGTTCTTGTGTGTCTGGGTCAAAAAATCACAGAAAAACTGGGAATATTACAGAATCTGCAGAAGCCTGGATTAGGACAAAGCAGGAACCAAGTGTGAGGAAGCTTTCATCAAGGCAAAAACATCCCTTATGACACTTGAATGGCTGAATAGGACCTATCTCCCCTCAGCCATTACCAGTATAGAGAGCAGCTCAGGCTAATCATACCACAACATTTCTAAGAAGCAACCCTTGTGGATTAAAGGCCCAGTCCTCATGCTCCTCTTCCTTAAGATATGATGTCATATAGTCTGTAATTTATATGTCTTCTAGGAACTATCTAGGAAAGCAGCAGGAAAGAAGAGAGGGAGAAAGGTATATCTTCAAGACTTTTTTTGACCCGAAAGAAACAGATTAAAATATCATATAGTACTATCATTTCTCACTTCTCACCTTAAATTCTCTCCAGAGGACCTACAATTTCTCTCTACTGTCTCTGCCTCCTGTGAAATCTGCCCCAAACCCAATCCTACCTGCAATCTCTGCCCACCTGCCTTCCCTTTACATCTCTCTTGCTCTGATGGCAGCTGGATTTTACCCATATTCTTCCCAGTCAAGTGGTACTTGGTAATTGTTGACACCTTCTTGGGTTGGGTCAAGGCTTTTCTTACCACCAATAAATGTGCCCTACGGTGGGGAGGCCAATGTCCTCATTGAACACATTCTTTCCCATTTTGGCCTCCCTTTCTTGCTCCAGTCTGAAAATGGTCCTGAATTTACTTCCCATGTTTCACGGTCTGTAGCTAAGGCACTCAACAGCTCCTGGCATTTTCACATGCCCTACCATTCCCAGTCCTATGGCAATATGGAACATACCAACCAGACCTTGAAGAACATTGTCACTAAACTATCCCTTGAATAACATTTAGATTGGACTAAAACTTCTTCCCTTGGTATTCTTAGGTTAAGAGCCCTCCCAAAGAAGCCACCCAACATCTCCCCTTTTGAACTTCGATATGGATGGCCTATCTTCATGCTCAGCTCACCATTCTCTGATTCTCCACTACCTCTTGCTCCTCATCTTTTCTGGCCCCTTCTTGTATACATTAGTAATCTTCTTTGGCAATACAGTGATGCTGTTCTGGATAAGCCTAGTTCTGCCTCTTCCCCTTCGCCCACTCTGTCTCCTAGTGACCTGGTACATTTTAACCCCCAACAGTCCCCACTCCTCCTCAACTCTCTATAAAATGGACTGGACCCTACTGAGTCATTCTTACCACTCCCTCAGTGGTCTGTCTTGAGGGCATACCATATTGGGTTCTTAACTCCCATTTAAAACAGTTTTCTCTTTTATATACCAACACCCACAGGCCCTCTCAAGCTGCATTTCTTCAACGCCAGAATCCCCAATTCCTTTGGTCTCTGAGGACCACTAGGACACTACAGAACCATGAGTACCATCCTTCCCTTTTTAATTTTTGCCCTCCTCCCTTATTCTGCACTCACTTCCCAGGGTACCATTCCAATTTCTAGGAGACTTACAACAACTTGCTGAAACCATACTAACCATACAATCTCAGCTTGATTCTTTAGCTGCTGTCGTTCTGCAGAATCGAGGGGGCCTTGATCTTTTTATAGTGAAAAGGGCAGACTTTGTCTGTACCTATAGAAGGAATGCTATTTTTATGTCAATGAATCTGGTATAGTAAAGGACAAGATAAATCAACTCCAACAGGATCTTGAACATCTGAAACAACAGCTCTCATCTACTAAAGAATGGCTGCTAAGTAACCCCTTCTCCAGTGGGCCCTTCCTTTCCTGACACCTCTCCTTTTCATAGGCCTTTTGTTAATGCTTGCTCCCTGTGTCATCAGATTAGTTCAAGACCAGAGTCAAAAACTCTCTAATCAAACTATACAATCTCAGCTTGACTCAGCTTTTGTTATAGGAATACCAATCCCTCACCAAAAACTGAGGCACCAGGGACAACACTCCACCTCCATCATTGTTCCAATGACATCCCATGTCCCTAATGTGGGATTCAAATGCTGCCTCTTCCCAGCAGAAAGCAGTTATAGAATACTGACCTCCCTCTTCCCTAATGGGCCCAATAAAAGGGGAAATATAAGGTCCTTGCTTAGCATCTGGACAGCCATCATTTCAAGGAAAAAGTTTCACTTTCTTGCCCAAGGGCATTTCTGAGAAAGGCTCACCACCCCTTCATACCAACCCAACCCTTCACCTCCCACATTAGGACCCATCTGACTCTGATTCCTGAGCCTCCCCCATAAAAGTTCCAGAACCCAAGCCTGTTTTGCCTCTCTCTCCTATAGAGAGATGGCCTTTATTGTCAGTTCTAACAAATAAACTCTTGTGTATACCTCTACCTGCTCTCTGTTTTTCATCTCTTGCTTATTCATCTCTTGTTCCTTGCTTTCCCTTAAAGTTACAGTTATAAATAAAAATGATAGGATAATATAGTGTATGTTCATAGTAATTTCCCTAATGTTTTGAAATTTTGATTAAATTTTTCAACAAACAGAACCTTCTGCCAATAGCATGGTTGTGACTTCCAAGCAGAACATAAAATTTAAAAAATACAAAGAACATCTGTGATGAGAGGATTCCTATTGTTACAGAAAATTTGTTAGTTTTAAGACTAAGCTAAATGATATTAGACAAGTATACCATAATATAAATAAAGAGAAAAATATAAAAGAGAATGAAAACTTAAATTTGAAGAAAGATAAAACTTTCCGAGAGTTTTCCATAGATATGGAAAATGAAGAAGAATCTGGCTGCTAAAGACAAGCTTCCTTTAGTTTCATACTCTTCTATGTTAATAAATCCCTATTAGATCATCAAAAGTCTCATCCCAAATGTGTTAAAAAAAACAAATAAAAGAAAGAACAAGAATGTATGTCATTATGTACTTTTCTGAAGAGTGAAGCAAAAGCTAGAGACACTGCATTATCATGCTCTTTAATTTATAAAAAGAAAAACTTTGATCTATCTGCCTTATTATAGAGATACTTGGTCAAGTAACAGTTACAACCTTTTAAATTTTTGGTGCAAGATTTCTTACAGATGATAATCTGGTCTGCTTCTTAATTGCATAAATGCAAACATTTGCCATTATACAGAAGCTAATTTAGCAATTAGCAAAACAATTAAATTACTTTAACTTCCTTACTGCATTCAGAAAATTCTTGAAAGTCAGCATGATTGTTTAATTACTGTCAATAAGCCCAGTACTGTTTATCTTGGCAGAAGTGATGATCCTTAAGAATGAGTCCATTGCTAAAGATAATAGAATAACCACATGTCTCACTGCAGTGGTTCCTGTGCTCTCTTTCCCACCTTTTCTAAAGTCTTAAATTCAAAGCGAGAATTCATGTTTTCCACTACTTTCCTTCTCTTTATAATAGCCCATCTCTCTTCAGCCTATAATAGTAACTCACAGTTTTCTTTGCTATTATAAAGAGCTATGTAGAATTTGGTTAGAATAAGCCATGCAAACTTGGGCAAATTACAGAAACTTTTCAAAATTCAATTTCTTGATTTATAAATTGGGAAAATAGTAACTCTGACATAAAGTATTGTGACAATGAGTAAGATAACATGTAAAATGCACTTGAACATAATACATGGATGCTCAGAAATGCCATTTTTCTTGATATATCCTTTCTCCCCATTTTAACCCTTTTAATCCTTTCTTCCCATTTAAACCTCAAGTTTTTGGAGCAAATTCTATAAAGAATGTGATAATTTTATATTTCTCCCATATTGGCAATAATTCTGATGGTGGTGATTCTGATGGCGATAATTCTGATGGCAATTGCATTTCATTGTCTCTGCACTAAAGAATGGTCATCAACCAGTGTCATGATTGTAACCACTCACTATTACACTATTCCTCAAGAACAGAGGACTTGAGGATCCCCAGAGTCATTCTGTATGCTTTATCTAGTCTACATGTTGTATTTTCATGCCACATTTGTCAATTGGTTAATTGCTTCCTGTTTGTCAATTTGTCAATTGCTTCCTGGTTCTTATCCTTTTCTGAAAATCCCATTTATGTTGCAGAAAATGGTGTTGGAGGCAACCTAGATGTTAAATTGCTGTAGCTTCTGGCTACCTCTGCTGCCATGCCAATACTAAAATGAACTTCTTCCAGACCTTACTCCTTGCTATGTGGTGAGTTTAGCATAGCTTTATTAAAATTTATTGTATTTATACTGATCAACATCTTATCAGTGGGAGAAATAATCATTGTAGTGTCTAACAAATCTTCAAGTATTGATAAAATACTCTAGTTCTTTCCCATCTAGTGATTTGACTCTAGTTTTTCTCATTTTAATACCACTAGCATTTTTTAGATGGCTTATTATTATTCTTTATCAATTCAAAGGTCACTTCCTCAGACAGCTTTTCCTTGAATCCTTTCTAAAGTGTCTTCCCTCAATTTTTCTTCCTTATATCTCTCTGGTTGTTTCCTATGTAAACTTTATCTATCTATCTATCTTTCTATCTATCTATCTATCTATCTATCTATCTAACTTGTTTGTTTTCCTTTTTCATTCAATTTATTAATTATCATTTTTTTCCTAAATTAGATTGTATAGTCCATGAGGGCAGGAAAATGTTGTCTTAGTTTTCCCCCCAAATTATAGCCTGATACAAGCATTCAGAAATATCTGGTTTATGTGAGATATGATTCTAGGAAGCACAAATGAGAAAGTAGAATAAGTGAGACACATAAGGGAGAGAAGTGGTTAATCTGTTAATGAAAATGATAATGGTTGGAAAATTGAGGCTCAATTTTTCTGGGAAATTTATAAGAAGCAGAATGGACAAAATATAGTCAGTTCTGCTATAATAGCATTTGTGTTCCAAATAACCACTGCTATATAAAATTATGCAATAAAAACCTGGGCTTATTGGAATTAAAGTGGAGGTAGGGACACAAGACCCCCAAATTATATCAGTCACAAATAAAAATGACACAACCTTTAAAGATGGTAGCACCTTTTGACATATGCCCACTTGAAGCTAATGTATGAAATATGATATGTCAAGAACTTTGTAAGGTTTTGAACAACCAATAAAAAAAAAGAAATACATAAAATCTACAATAATGGTACTTTACCTTGAAGAAGGCCTTGCTCATGGAAAGCAAGTTGAAAGTGTGTGAGGTACTGAAATTCAGTGTAGGAACAGGTAGGTGAACACCTGTGTATACTTGTAATACCAAGTTCAGTTGGGTGTGGCTCATAACCCATACCCTGTGAGGTCTCTGGTAGCTGTTGAGGTGTGTGTACCTTCCCTGTGTGTGTGTGTGTGTGTGTGTGTGTGTGCATTTTTATGTGAGATCAGTTGGCCTTATGCTGTTTTCTATATTCCCCTATATTAGAGATTAATATGCTTTTTCTTAAAAGATCAGATAGTAAATGTTTTCTGCATTGTGGGATGTATAGCTCTGTCCCAGGCCTAGAAAAGCGGGTAGGGGGATGGCCATAGTAGTGCTCCAGTAAAATCTTATTAATAAGGCAGTGAGACTCAGAGTTTTCTAATTCTTAATTTAATATTTCTGATGTTAGAAATAATATATAAGCTAATACAAAATTAGTATTCTGTCAGGATTTTTTTCTTAATATATCTATTACGTTGGAACAAATACACTTTTCAAAACAAGCATGACAGAAAAAGTGATTACATAAGAATTTTCCCACTGAGAGAATTTCTTCTAAGAATGCTAAATTCTCAGCACGTCTAGGCAGACCAATTTGTAAGGCAAACAATTTCTGAGTCCTAGAAAAGGGCCAAAGCTTAGAACTACAAGCTAAAAGTATGTGAGTGGAAAGTTGTCAGGTTATGTAGAAATTGTCCTCCCTTGTCCAAGGCTGAGATAATGGGACATAGCACCACTTGCATCTAATACACTCTCTTCTTCATGGTTGAATCTTCAGTGACTGGAGTGCATTAGGCACATGAAACCAATGACTTGCCTCTGCAAAGGGATTCATTAACCAAAGCAACCAGGAATGAAGCCAGCTTGGTCCATTCTTAACTGAGACCTTAACTCCACTGGGTCAGACTTAATAATATACCCCAGCATGCTTCAGGGTTATGAGAATATAGAACCTTCACATTTTTTCCTATTTCTTAATAAAACCTCGTTTACCCATTTACTAGTCTACCAATTTAATGTAGTCTAGATCTAACAAACTCAAGCTATATTTTAAAGCAAAATGATAGTGTGATCTATATATTTCTAGTCCAATAATAAAATATATCCTTTATTGGTTTAACTTGACTTATATAATTTCCTTGCTTCTAAAGCATTTAATCTGCACTAGTGAGCAATGCCTCTGACTTATATGTTTAACATGCCTTCACAATAAAAGCCAATTTTAATCTGAAAGAAACAATTATTACTAGAATTTACTTAAAAGATATTATTTTGGATGGATGCATGTCCCTCCAAATGGATCCCTGACACTTAATGTGATTTTATTTGAAGAAAGGGCTTTTAAGGAGTTCATTAAAGTTAAATGAGCCGATAAGGTAGGGCCCTAAGTAGACTGGACTGATATCCTTATCAAAACAGGAAGACACCATCTCCTCTGCCCCACCAGCTCTTTCTCTCTTTACCTCTGAACATAAATATTCATAGAGGAAAGGACACTTTAAGGGCACAGACAAAAGTTGGTTGTCTACAAGCCTAGAAATGTGAAATCACCAGAAACTAATCTGGATGGCACTTTATTTTGTATTTCTAGCCTTCTGATGTGTGAAAAGATAAATTTTTATTATTTAAAATACTTAGTCTCCAGTAATTTGTTATGGTAGGCAAACACAGATTTGGTGCAAGAAATACAATGCTTCTATAACAAATATCTAGAAAGGTAGAAGTGGCTTCAGAACTAACTAGGTGGGGAAGAGTCTGGAAGATTTTTGAAATGCACGCCAGAAACATTTGGATCCCATTGAAATGACTGTTAGTGGAATTACAGATGTTAGTGGGGATTCTCAGGTGGGCTCAGGAAGAAGAGTGGAGCTACAGAAAAAGCTGCTGTCATCATAGAAAAAATATATATCATCATGAACAGAAAGTAGAAATGGATACTAAATACATATTTGGTGAGGTCTTATATCGAAATGAATAACATGTTATTGGAAACTTGAAGGAAAGGCAATTCCTCCTGTAATCTCTCAAAGAACTTGAATCAATGGTGTTCTAGTGTTTTCTGGAAAGTAGAACGTGGCAATCTAGCATAATGGTAAGAGGAAATTTCTTAATTCAGGCCACAAAGTAATCGTATTGTGGCCTGGTTTCTTCTTACTTCTTATGGCAAAAAGCAAGAGGAGAGAGATAACGTTTAGTTATTGCTAATTAAAATGAACCAGAACAAAAGACTTGGAAAATACTTGATCTGTCCATACTATATCAAATGCAAGCCCTTTTCTGGAAGGAAAACCCAGGGCATGCCTGGACAATCACTCTGTAAAGAGAGTGCTTATAGAATTAATCGGCTAAATCTGCTGAAGCCAGGAGTAGAAACAGCTGGGAGGCAGAAGGTCAGAGAAACTGAGGCAAAGTGAAGGAAGACTGCTGAGATTTTGGAATCTACAGCATTGGTCAGTAAATTAAAAAAAAAAAAAAAAAAAAAAAAAAAAAAAAAAACATTAGAAACAGAAACAGCCAGAAGATGATTGCAGGATCCTCAGGCATGACACCCCAGTCATAGGGTCAGGAGACAAGGCTGTTTTCTCCTGTTTCTGTTGGTAAAATGTTAAACCCATGATGTCAGAAGGAAGGCCAACCCACTGACCTCAAAGGTGGACCAGGATTCAGGTGGTGGGGCAGGGCTGATGTGAGGACTATAGAGATGATGTTCCACCCCACTGGACCTGCAGGGCAGAACATCCAACCAAAGAGGACTACATTCAATACATAAGGTCAAATGGAATTTGCCTTCTTAGGTTTCCAACTTGCTTCAGACCCATCATACTTTCTTCTCTGACCTATGCCTGTTTCACCAGTATCATTTCATACTGGGGAAGAATTTTTGTCTCTGGAGGACTCCTAACTGTCTGACCCATACC
This sequence comes from Spermophilus citellus, assembly GCF_964194105.1. Taxonomy (NCBI): domain Eukaryota; kingdom Metazoa; phylum Chordata; class Mammalia; order Rodentia; family Sciuridae; genus Spermophilus; species Spermophilus citellus. The sequence continues at coordinate 67,121,132 of NC_138192.1, forward strand.
TGATTTACATGGTATATAGATGAGACATTGGGACTGGAATTAATGCTGGAATGAGTTAAGAATTTTGAGGCTATTCAGAAGGATTGAATATATTTTGCAAGGGAAGACAAAAATTGGGATGTGGGGAGAAAATAGAATGTTCTGGACTGAATTGTGTCCCTTCAAAATTCTATGTTGAATCTTTAAATTTCTCAAGGTGATAGTCTTTGGAAATTGGACTTTAAGGTGGTCAATAAGGTTAAATGAGACACAGGAGTGGGGATCTAACCAAATAGGACTTGGGTCCTTATTGAAGGGGAAGGAAAGACACCAGAACATTCTCTTTTCTGTGCCTTCCTCTCCCTGTCTTTCTGTATTAGTGTGTATCTGAATGGGGTCATGGAAGACAGAGCAAGAAGCCAGGTCTTCTGAAAGCATCTATCCCACCAGAAACCAACCCTACTGAGCCTTGTTCTTGGATTATAATTTTAGAAACTGAAAGAAACCAAATCTCTGTTGTTTAAGCCACCTACTTTGTGGTATATTGTATGGTAGTCTGAGTGGACTCATATAAGGATACTAAGCATCAAGGAGAAAAAATAAGTTAAAAAAATTTAAACTAACAACATGTTTCACATTAAGACTGTTATGAGCAATTATTAATCTGAGCAAAACAGCAAAAACGACTCAATAAATATTTATTAAGCCCTGGATCTAGCAGACTTGGCTAACTGCTTAATCAATAGTCATTGCCTAGCCACCCCCACCACTCTCAGTTTATCCTTAGCCTAACACACACACACACACACACACATTTTAAGATATTTCTGTGATTTCATTATGAAGCTATTAGCAAGAGGCTAGACAACAAAGAGAGATTTAACCTAAAAATTAAACCATTCTTCTGAAAGGAGAAAAGATAATGTAGTCTTAGTAGAATACTTCCTTCTGAAATGGGCCTTTTAAGTGATAGAGTATTCCATAGGACACTCTTCTGGGTTTATAAAACCAATGTTTGTATCTTTACGATGAAATTATCACCATCAGAGAATTAGGAAATTACTGATTCTGCAGAAAATACAATTGCTGAGACTAAGACCCAAGCCTATTAGAGGGTTCTGTAATCAGGTATTCTTCACCTAATGTAATTGAAGATCCTAGATTAGGAAGAAGATTTGATTAATGGCTATTATTTACTGGACTCAAGTCACAGTTCACTAATCCAAAGCTTAGGTGTGGGAAGGATATCAGGTCAATGTATTCAAGCTTTTGTTTGTTGTTATTAGCCCAGCAAGAATTGGAGAAGACTGCTAAGTTTTTGAGAAGTCTCTAGAGAAAGGGACTTGGTGATCTGGAAACAACTTGTGAATATTCGTTTTAATGCTACCAATTTGACACCAATAAGTAGACTACAGTAGCTCATTGAGGTAGGAAGGGGTCAGCTCTATTGTGATTATGGAGCTCAATGGAGAAGGACACTTTTTCTTAAGAGAAGAACTATTCTACCCTCAGACAGTGACTTGAAGGTCTTTCTATTTAATAAAAAAATACTTGCTATGAAAAATAGACTGCTACATTTCCTATTCTACTCATTTTTAAGCATCTGTCTTTTGACAGGTGTTGTATTTCTGTACCACCATCTGTGTCAAGTGTTCTGAAGATGGACAACTCCAGGCCAAATGGGTATCCAAATGAGCATTAAGCTGGACACGGCTGCCTTGCCTTGGACCAATGTTCTGGCCTCTTATGCTTTCTTCTCCTTCTTGCCTATCATCAGGGCTGTTGCTTAAGAGAAAGTCATTATCGTGTGTGTGTTTGTGTTTGTTTGTGTGTGTGTGTGTGTGTGTGTATGTGTGCTTACAATTGAATTATTACTTTTGTGGTGGTAAAATGTACCTAGAATAAAAAATTTATTTATTTAAAAAAATTTGAAAGATTTATTTCAGTCAGACATGGTGACATATGCCTCTAACTCCTCTAACTCAGGAAATTGCAGCAGGAAGATTACAAGTTCTAGGCCAGCCTCAGCAATTTGGCTAGGCCTAAGCAACTTAGCAAGACCTTGTCTCAAAATAAAAATGAAAAAAAAAAAAAAAAAACCGGGGCAATGTAGCTCAGTGGTAAAAGCATTATTTAGTTCAATCCCCAGTACCAAAGTTTTTTAATAAAATAACTTTAAAGTGTGCAGTTCTGTGGATTAGTGCCTTTATAACACTGAATGATCAGCATTACTAATTCCAAAAATGTTTCATCATCCCTAAAGAAAAACCTCATATCTATTATGCAGTCACTGCCTCTTTTATCCTTCCCTACTTCCTGGGAACTACTAATCTTTCTCTGTATCTATTGGCTTTGCCTGTTTTGAGTATCTCAGAAATTTCCTTTTATTGATTTTTCCCCTTAAGATCCATTCAAGGAAGAAAAAAACGGTAAGAAAATGATAACAATTAGGAGAATTTTAGAGCCAGAAATTACTCACCAAAGCAACACAATCAGATTATATATTGTATATAAAAATATCTAGTAAACTAAACAGATTTGTATGCCATTATTATTTTTAATTTCTCAGCCAATACCATTAAAACACTTCTAAAAGTATTTTCAGGAAATGCTCTTCCCAGGTACCCACTTATTCTTAACTTTTCTTTGTGTTAATGAGAGACAATCATAAAAATAACTTAAAAAAATTTCCTTTATATATGGGCAGGAACCCTCACTGACCTCTGTCTGATTTTGACCTTTGTATAAACTAATACTGAACTATCAGAGAACCCCCATTGACAGAGAAAACTATCAGATCTTATAAGGTTGGGTAGGTGGTGCACACCTGTAGCTACTCTGAAGGCTAAGTCAGGAGGATCACCTGAACCTAAAAGTTCAAGGTCAGGCTGGGCAACATAGTGAGACTTCATCACACACAAACAAAACTACTACCAACAAGAAAAAACAAACCAACACACACACGCACACACATACACACAAAACACAAATGAATGCATTACTCCTAATAACCAAAACACAGAACAGAACAAATGTATATCAAGTGAAAGATGGATAAGCAAATGTAATATATACACCTATATAATGGAACAATATTCAGCCATAAAAATAACATACATGCTACCCCATGGATGAATCTTAAAACACTGTACTAAGTGAAAGAAGTCAAACACCAAATGCTACATATTATATAATTCCATTTATAAGAAAAGAAAATTCATAGGACAGAAAATAGATTAGTGGTTTCTAGAGCTAGCAGAAAGGAGGAACAGAGGGGTACGTACTAGTGGATACAGGTTTTGCTATGGGGAGCCACTTCAGAAAACACTCCAAGTCCAAATTCAAAGCAATGAGAGTTTTATTTACCTGGTCAGGGACTGTCATCCACCCATAGAGACTGAAACTCTGTGGAAGAGCAGCAATTTTCTGGCCTGTATCCTAGGAACATACAGAGGAAAACCACTACTCAGGGGCTTCTCTTAGTGTCATGGAAGCAAGCCAATCATAGAAGCTAAGAGAGCAATTAGCATAGCAACTCGCAATCGCATTTGGGTTTGAGCAGGTATTAGACAACTGTATTCTAAGTTTGAGCAAGTGGTTAGTGAGGGCAGGAACCTACCTCAAAGTCTTGGGTTACCAAGACCACCATATGCTGGGTTGAGTACATTTTGAGGTACAAAGTACAATATAATATAAGAAAACAACTATCATTTCAGTTTCTCAGAAACAGCTCTTGTGACAGTTTTTTTAATAGAAGACAGCAAAATGGAATCTTAGGCCTATCTAATGACAGTTCTTGCTTTATAATTTTCTTACCTCACTTATCAAAATCTTATATCTATAATCTATATTTTTTACTAATCTATAACCTATCACTCACATTTTTGTTGATTATATTTACCAGTTCACACCACAACAGTTTTCCTCTTAGGCAATGAAACTTTTCTAAAATTAGGCATCAGTGATTGTTATTCAAATTGTGATTATGATGAAACCACTGAAACTATCCTTGAAAAGAGAACTCCACACTAATTTCAATTATGTAAAACATAACAAAGAAAAAAGTTTTTGTAGTAACAAACTTTAATGTTGATTAATTTAAGGAATTAATTAATTTAAGGACTCAAACCATTATTAAATGGCTACAGAGCCATAGGTATTGGATGACAGTGTCAATGGCAGGCACTTACTGAATTGAGTAGTTTTAAATTCTTGAGACTGCTCCTAGAAGAAGCAATTCATAAACAGGAGAAAAAAAACTAAACTAGGGTAAGAAGTAAAATTGCTTCATATTTCTTAAGCTTATCTGATACTGCTTTGGAAGTGAATGGTGCTCTGCAGCTTCCATGAACTGTAGAGAGAAACTTTTTCTCCCCATTTCTTTTCATTAAGCATGTTATTAAAGATGGTTAGTCTCCTACTCCTAGTTTTCATGAGGAAGAATTTGTTCAGCATACTGTTCACTTCTCTTTGTCATTGGAAACGTTACATGATTTGTCCATGGGGACATTGGAGGCAATGAACCAGGCATGCTTGGCTCACATCTGGTTTCCTTTTTCTTGAGAGAGAGAGAGAGAGAGAGCAAATTTGTTAGAGAGGCATTTGTTCTGCCACTCCTGTCAGAGGTTGAGTCAGTGGGATGGTGGCCTGGGTCAACATTGAGGGAAGAGGCAGTGGGCATATTAGTTTGCCAAGTAAACAAACCTAAAATGTGCAGCAACTTGCTATTAGTAACAATCACCTTATTTTGGTTTCCACATTATTATTCCTCAGTGTTACTTTGTGGAGGACACTTTAGAAAACCAAACAAGACCTCTGAAATGTTCTAAGGAAGAACAAGTGCTCAAAGACTGGTGAGTGGATGCAAGTAATGAAGGGAGAGATGAAATTGGGTGTAATCCACTCCTTAGCACACTTAACTCACAATGTCACAAAGGTAGAACAAGTAGGGAAAAGAACAAAAAGTGCTAGATAGGTAAATTAAATTAAATTATCTGTGCAAATATCCTCACAAATAAGGCCTCAATGTAGATTTTGAGAATGACAATACATTAGAGAGCTATATCTCAAAACATGATTAGCAAGACCATTGAGATTTAATATATTTATATTTATTTAGCAAAGAAATAGACATGGAATTTTTCATCAAGAAGAAATGTTAATGTAAAAGGAGTGTGCTTGTCTTTACCTTGAATTTAAATTAAGCTCAACCTAAATGAAATACAAAAGCCAAAAGTCTTAAATTGCTTATTCTTCATTTATTTTCATATTGGCATCTTCTTATAGCTAGAACCAGAGAAAAATTTTCTTTCCAACAAAAGCAGATAATAAAATATATCTTATGATAAAGCATATTTTTAACCTGAACTTTGCCTTTTTTATTGGTTCTCTTTAGTTATACATGACAGTAGAATTCATTCTGATATAGTTATAGAACCATGGAATAGATTTTATTCTAATTAGTGTCCTATTTTTATGAATGCACATGATGGTTGGATTCACTATGGTGTATTCATATAAGTACATAGTAAAATTATTTCTGATTTTATTCCATGTCTCTCCTTTTCTTTTCTCCCTCTATTTCCTTCATTCCTTTGTCTAATCTCCTAAATATTTATTCTTTCCCTCTCCCCCCTTATTTTGGTTTAGCTTCCACATACCAGTAAAAATTTTAAACCTTTGGCTTTTGGGAACTGGCTTATTTCACTAACATGATGGATTCCAGAATCATCCATTTGGTGGCAATGCCATAAAGTCATTCTTATTTATGGCGAAGTAATATTCCATTGTGTATATATGCCACATTTTTCAAAAATCTATTTATCTTTTGAAGGACACCTACAATGGTTCCATAGCTTAGCTATTGTGAATTGAGCTCCTATAAACATTGATGTGGTTGCATCAATGTTGCATACTGATTTTAAATCCTTTGGATATATATTGAGGAGTGGGATACTTGGGTCAAACTATGGTTCATTCCTAGTTTTTTGGAGAATCACCATACTGCTTCCCAGAGTGGTTGCAGCAATTTGCACTCCCACCAGCGATGGATGAGTGTACCCATTTCCCCATATCCTTGACAACATTTATTGTTACCTTAAATACTCATGTGTTTACTCATATAAGGAAAATCCATAAAACATGCATTGGTTAAATGCATTTTGAATGACAATTAAAATTATTTAACAAGGCTATAGGCTTACTTCTAAGATAATCAGTTTATCATCATTGCAAGAGTTCAAACAGAAGCTGAATGATTGATCATTTGCTAGGGATAACTATAATTTCTAACTCAGTGTTCAGCAGACACCCTTATCTCTTCTTTCCTATTTTTTAAAATTTTGAATTTATAAATATTTCATCATTTATTTATTAATTATTGTTTACAAATACTATATAACATCATTTTTTACATCTGTCAAGCAAATACTTTTCAGAATTTTTTTGCTTTGAATAATTTCAATCTATGGAAAACTCTTAATTTACCTGCCAGTCCAGACTTGTCTTACATAGTAATACTTTATTTAAGACTATTTGATTATGTTACCTGGATGCCTGTTTCTTTATAAGATGATTATACCATCTGGAAATCATTTATTTTAAAGTGTAACTACAGTCATGCGCTCATAACCTCATATTGTAAGAAAAGTATACAAATTGTGTAAATCAATAGTGCTACATCAGAATTGGAAAATGTATGACAAAATTTCTGTCATTCCTAGTTTCTTGATAACTAATTCTTTTTGCCTTCCCTTGAGACAGAGCTGGCCCTTGACATCCTACTCAATATAGCACAGTCACAAAGAAATGCCAACAGAGCAGATTTGGCCTCTAATCAAGAGACTGGATCCAATTATAATCAAGAGTGTGTATCAGCATGCCAAACATCTAATGGTATAATTTTTTTTTTAATTGGACCATTGTTGACATTGCTTCCAACATATAGCCTATTGAATTTTTCAACAAATTGGAAGGATTTGAATAAGGTAATTGATGGTGCTCTGTCTCTGGCAAGAAGCACTTTGGCAAGTAGATTTCAACAAATGGTATGCACCTGTTCATGCTGAATAACCATAAATTGAAAAAAAAACAACTTTACCTCCTTAAATCCAAGGAAGCTACAGCTTTAAAATTCCACATTGTATGATCTATATGAATGAAAAATACCTAATCACTGTACAAATGCAACTTAAAATTAAGCAACTACTATCAGGTAGGTGATAGGAATAGTTGATATTAATAAGATATAGTCAGTAAAACTTTGTTGTTGCTTAATTTCATTAGTGAAATTGGTATTTTTTAAATAGCACAGTTATTTTAGGTATCTTAGATTAAACATAATTGGTATATTAAACTATTCCAAAATACACAATGGAATTAAATGATCAGTTGCTCATGTGCATGGCATGGTATGAGAACCAAAACATAACCACAATATTGTGTCTAACATACTGCAATAACAGTTTGACAAGGTACAAATTATTGGCGATCATAAGGATATTTTAGCAGAAGTACCAATTAGCAAGATAAATATTAAGAAAGATGGTATTTTGCCTTAGTTCTCCCCAAAGATCCTATCACTGGATTTCATACACTTTTTCTTATTTAATATATACCTTCTCTATTTCTCATGCTATTATGTATGAAAGAATACCACTAATTCCATAACATTTTAATTGATAAGGAAGGGACAAATATTTGAGAGTAAATAGAAATTGGAAAAGAGGGCTTATACTTAGCAATAGAAGGCAAATGATGAAATCCTATCCATAGAGTGTGATGAATTATAAAGAAGGCCACTAGCAACATAGATACTTGTTAAATTAAAATACTAGGCCAAGAGATTAGGGTGAGGGAAAATGATAAAATAGTAGAGCAGGGGGTGGATGGGGCATGTGATAAAAGATAACAACAATGAACACATATGTCTGGATATTATATGTAAAAGAAATACTAATAAACATTCCTCATTTTCACAGGGAGAAATGCACAATGGAGCCCTATAGCAAGATGATATCCAAATATCTGATCAAATTGGCCAACGGTGAAAAGCTCTTATCCAGTATAATTTTGAATTAGTATTACTATTTTAAATGCCTTGTAGTGAAGCCAGTGATTAGAATCTGCAAGGATGACTTTCAGAGAGTTTCAAAATATCTCAGATAAAACCAAAAATATCTTTAAAACTGTTAGAAATAAAAATATCTATAAAACAACAAAATTACAAATAAAACTTCATTTAAAAAATTATTTACTCTAATTTGTTATACATGACAGTAGAAGACATTTCAATTCATAGTATACACATAGAGCAAAATTTTTCATGTCTCTGGTTGTACACAAAGTAGAGTCACACTATTTGTGTCTTCATACGTGTACTTAGAGTAATGATGTCTATCTCATTCCACCATATTTCTTACCCTCATATCCCCTCCCTTTTCCTCCCTCCCCTTTGCTCTTTCTAGAGCTGATTTATCCCTCCCATGCTCCCCACTCATCCTCATGATGAATCAGCATCCTTATATCAGAGAAAACACTTGATATTTGTTTCTTGGGGGGTTGGCTTATTTCACTTAGCGTTATATTCTCCAACTATATTTATTTACATAAAAATGTCATGATTTTATTCTCTTTTAATGCTGAGTAATATTCTGTTGTGTATATATATCACATTTCTTTTATCCAATCATTTACTGAAGGGCATCTGCTATAAACATCAATATGGTTACATTACTATAGTATGCTGATTTTAAGCCCTTTGGGTATAGACTGAGTAGGGAGAGAGCTGGGTCAAATGGTGGTTCCATTCCCACTTTTCCAGGGAATCTCCATACTGCTTCTTTCCATATTGGTGGCAACAGTTTGCAGTCCCACCAGCAATGTATGAGTGTACCTTTTCCCCCACATCCTCACCAACACTTATTGTTGTTTGTATTCTTAATAGCTGCCATTCTGACTGTAGTGAGATGACATCTTAGAGTAGTTTTGATTTTCATTTCTCTAATTGCTAGAAATGTTGAACAATTTTTCATATATTTATTGATTGATTGTATATTCTCTTCTGAGAAGTGTATGTTCAGTTCCTTGGCCCATTTATTGATGGGGTTATTTGCTTTTTTGGTGTTAAGATTTTTGAGTTCTTTATATATCCTAGAGATTAGTGCTCTATCTGATGTATGTGTGGTAAAACTTTGTTCCCATTCTGTAGGCTTTTTATTCACTTCACTAATTGTGTGTTTTTTTTTTTTTTTTGCTGATAAGAAGCTTTTAAGTTTGAATCAATTCCATTTATTGATTCTTGATTTTTATTCTTGCACTATAGAAGTCTTATTAAGGAAGTCAGAACCTAATCTGACATGATGGAGACTTGGGCCTACTTTTTCTTCTATTAGGTGCAGAGTCTGGTTTAATTCCTAGGTCTTTGATCCACTTTGAGTTGAGTTTTGTGCATGGTGAGTGATAGGGGTTTAATTTCAGTTTGTTGCATATGGATTTCCAGTTTTCCTAGCACCATTTTTTGAAGAGGCTATCTTTTTGCAATGTATGTTTTTGGCACCTTTGTCTAATATAAGATAACTGTAATTATGTGGATTTGTCTCTGTGTTCTGTATTCTGTACCATTGGTCTACAAGTCTATTTTGGTGCCAACACCATGTATTTTTGTTACTATTGCACTGTAGTATAGTTTAAGGTCTGGTATAGTGATGCCACCTGCTTAACTCTTCTTGCTAAGGGATTGCTTTAGCTATTCTGGGTCTCTTATTTTTTCCAGAAGAATTTCATGACTGCTTTTTCTGTTTCTATGAGGAATGTCATTGAAATTTTGATTGGAATTGCATTAAATCTGTATAGTTCTTTTGTTAGTATGATTATTTTCACAATATTAATTCTGTCTACCCAAGAACAAGGGAGATCTTTCCATCTTCTAAGGTCTTCTTTAATTTCTTTGTTTAGCATTTTGTAGTTTTCATAGCAGAGGTGATTCACTTCTTTTGTTGATTCCCAATATTTTTTTTGAGGCTATTGTAAATGGGGTACTTTTCTTCATTTCCCTTTCAGAGGATTTGTCACTGATATACAGAAATTGATTTATGGGTGTTGATTTTATATCCTGCTAGTTGGCTGAATTCATTTATTAGTTCTAGAAATTTTCCAGTGGAATTTTTTTTCGATCTTCTAGGTATAGAATCATATAATTTGCAAATAATACTAATTTGATTTCTTCTTTTCCTATCCATATCCCTTCAATTTCTTTCATCTGTCTAATTTCTCTGGCTAGTGTTTCAAAGACTATGTTAATAGAAGTGGTGAAAGAGTGGTGTCTTATTCCCATATTTAGAGGGGATGCTTTCAATTTTTCTCCATTTAGAATGATGTTGGATTGGGGCTTAGCATAGATAGCTTTTATGATGTTGAGATATGTTCCTGTTATCCCTAGTTTTTCTAGTGTTTTGAACATGAAGAAGTGCTGAATTTTGTCAAATGTTTTTTTCTGAATCTATTTAGATGATTATATGGTTCTTATCTTTAAGTATATTGACATGATGAATTATATTTATTGATTTCCAAATGTTGAACCTGCCTTGCATCCCTGGGATGAACCCCACTTGATCGTGGTGCACTAGCTTCTTGATATGTTTTTGTATTCAATGTGCCAGAATTTTTTTGAGAATTTTTGCATCTATGTTGATTAGAGATATTGGTCTGAAGTTTTCTTTCTTTGATGTGTTTTTGCCTGGTTTTGGATTCAGGGTGATATTGGCTTCAGAGAATGAGTTTGGAAGTACTCATTATTTTTCTATTTCTGAAAATAAATTGATGAGTATTGGTATTAGTTCTTCTTTAAAGTTCTTGTAGACTCTTCTTGTTTTTAAGGCTCCTGATGGAATCTTCTATTTCTTTGCTTGAAATTGATCTGTTTAAATTGTGTACATCATTCTGATTCAATTTGGGCAAATCATATGACTCTAGAAATTTATTGATGCTTTTGATATTTTCTTTTTTATTGGAGTACAAATTTTCAAAATAATTTTGAATTATCTTCTGTATTTCTGTACTGTCTGTTGTGATATTTCTTTTTTCATCATGTATGTTAGTAATTTGAGTTCTCTCTCTCTCCTTTTCAATTTTATTTTTTCAATGAATCAACTTTTTATTTTGTCAATTTTTTCAATTGTTACTTTTGTTTCCATTTTATTGATTTCAGGTTTGATTTTAATTATTTCCTGTCTTCTACTACTTTGGATGTTGATTTGTTCTTCTTTTTCTAAGGCTTTGAGATGTAATGTTAGATCATTTATTTGTTGACTTTTTCTTCTTTTAAGGAATAAACTCCATGCAATAACTTTCCTCTTAGTACTGCCTACATAGTGTTTCAGATATTTTGATATGTTGTATCAGTGTTCTCATTTACCTCTAGGAATACTTAATCTCCTCTTTGATGTCTTTTGAAACCCATTGTTCATTCAGTAGCATATTATTTAGTCTTCAGGTGTTATAATAGCTTTTATTTTATCATTGATTTCTAATTTCATTCCATTATGATCTGATAGAATTCAGGGAATTTATCTACTATTTTTTGTATTTGCTGAGTTGCTTTGTGGCATAATATATGGTCTATTTTAGAGAAGGATATATGTGCTGTTGAGAAGAAAGTGTATTCACTCGTTGATGAATGAAATATTCTATATATGTCAGTTAAGTCTAAGTTATTGACTGTATTTTTGACTTCTATAGTTTCGTTGCTTAGCTTTTGTTTGGAAGATCTATCCAGTGGTGAAAAAGGGGTGTTAAAGCCACCCAGAATTGTTGTGTTATGGTCTATTTGACTCTGGAACTTGAGAAACCCTTATAAATCATATAATCATGGTTCCCTTGAGCAGTATAAAATGTCCTTGGTTATCCCTTTTGACTAACTTTAGCTTGAAGTCTATTTTATTTGATGTGAGGATGGAAAACCCTGCTTGTTTCTGCAGACTATGTGAGTAATATGATTTTACCCAACCTTTCCCCTTAAGTCTATGGATGTTTTTCCCTATGAGATGAATCTCTTGGAGGTAGTATATTGTTGGGTCTATTTTTTTTTAAATACAATCTGCCAGTCTATGTCTTTTGATTGGTGAGTTTAGACTATTAACATTAAGGGTTATTATTGAGACATGATTTGTATTCCCAGACATTTTTGGTATTTAACTTGAGTTGGTTTCCCCTTTTATTAGTTATTTCTTTAGTGTAAAACCTCCCTCTGCTGATTTTCATTGTTGTTTTTCATTTCCTTCTCATGAAATATTTTGCAGAGGATATTCTGTAGGCAGGCTATCTAGTTGTAAATTCTTTTAACTTTGTTTATCATGGAAGGTTTTGATTTCATCATCATATCTAAAGCTTAATTTTACTGGATGTAAGATTCTTGGTTGGTATCCATTTTCTTTCAGGGCTTGGTATATGTTGTTCTAGGATCCTCTAGCTTTCTGGGTCTGGGTTGAAAAATCTTCAGATATCGTAATTAGTTTCCCCGGACATGTAATCTAATTCCTTTCTCTTGTGGATTTTAAAATTCTTTCATTATTCTATATGCTAGACATTTTCATTATAATGTACCTTGGTGTGGATCTGTTGTGATTTTGTACATTTGGCATCCTATAAGCCTCTTGTATTTGGTTTCCCAATTCATTCTTCATGTTTCCAATTCATTCTTCATATTATCTGATATTATTTTATTGAATAGTTTGTTCATTCCTTTGGTTTGAAAATCTATGCCTTCCTCTATCCCAATAACTCTTAAATTTGGTCTTTTTTATGCTATCCCACATTTCTTGATTGTTTTCTCATGGTTTCCTACTATCTTCACTGTGTGATCTACATTCATTTCAAGATTATATATTTTGTCTTCATTGTCTGAGATGCTTTCTTCCAAGTGGTCTAATATGTTGCTGATGCTTTCAATTGAGCTTTTAATTTGGTTTGTTTCTTTCATTTCAAGGATTTCTGTTTTTTTTTCAGAACCTCTGTCTCCTTATTGAAGTAATCTTTTGCTTACTGTATTTGCTTATGTAGCTCTATGATACATAAATGATAATTTATTGCCTGTATTCGCCCTCTTATATCATCCTTTAATTCACAGAACATTTTAATTATGTACATTCTGAAGTCCTTCTCTGTTATTTCTTCTGCTGTGCTGGCCATGGACTTTAATAATGTCACATGTTGGTTTATTTGGGGCACTTTCGTCACTTTTATTTTTCATGCTGCTCATGTGTCTTCCCTTCTAACACTGGGGATCTGAGGCATTAAAGTTTTCACCTTATATGCTTACAGTGCACCTGCAGGGTCTCAATACCTCTCCTTTGAGGGGAAGAACAATATTAATAGATTCCACTACAAACAATATAAAACCCTAAACCAAATAGATGATATAAAGATGTTTACAGTTTGGTCATAATATACAGAAATGGTGAGTTCAATTATCATCTACAATATAAGCAGTAGGTTTTCAAAAGGGTTTACAGTTTCTGATGAAGGACAAAGAACCAAGGGTGAGGTGTAGGATGAGATGTTGAGGGGGTCGGAGGGGAGGATATAGAGTTATTAGATCTTAGGAAGTGTAAAGGAGGAATCTAAAGAAGATGGTTAGTAGCAAGAGAAGAAAGATAAAGTGATTTTGGGTAGACAAGTAAGTGGAAAGACAGTAGAGTACATAAAACAAACACACATAAATATTAAGAAAAATTTAAAAATGTAAAAATAGGAGAAAAGAGACTATACAATACAACTGTAATATATTATTCAGACATCCCAGTCCTCAGTATCCTAATTTATGCAAAGTACTTGGCTTCACATATGTTGGGGATTTAAGAGTGGGAGAATAGAGAGGGAGGAAAGAAAAAAAAAAAAAACCTCAAATGAAGAAAAAGAAACTGTTTTGGTTGGAGATCAGTGTTTTTCCTTCTTCCCTTCTCATCCAATAGGTGGGATTGTCAGTTGTTTGCTGATATCGCCACCCTTAGGATGGTGAAGGTTGCCAGGGTGGGAGGGTTGGTCTTGGGTACAGGGTGCCTGGAAGTGGGTAAGGCACCAGCTGGTCCATGATGGGAGACTGCACCCCAAGGATTTCCTTTGGGGGCCACTCATGTGATGTGGGCAACTAGTCTTATCTCCTTATATCCCCTGTAGAACTCACAGTTCCTGGTCTCTAAATTAGTCTCTAAACTGTATCTTACTCCCCCTCTCTCTTTCTACTACCTAAATGGGGACTTTTATTTCCAGATGTCTTTTATTTTGTGCTCTGGGGGCTGCACACCTGGTTTGGAGAGATGTTTTGCATTGGGCAGTCACTGTGCCAGGTTAGTGGCTGCCGGGGAGGGGGGGAGTTGAAGATTTTAGGTACCTGCCCAGCAGTTGTTTCAAACTGGGAGTTGCCACAACTAAAGATGATGACAAAGGTGTCCTAAGATGGAGGCAGCTGCTTTCAGTGATTGGGTGTCAGATCAGGTGGGGCTGGGCAGTGGCATTGGGCAATGTGTTCAGAGATGCAGCCCTGTGGCTTGCAGCTGTCTCCAGACCCTGTGCACTCTCCCCAGATGCAGGCTATGATATGCAGGGGACTGTGGCATTGGCTGCAGAGTCCCAAGATGTAGGTGACCAGGGGAGCCTACATTGGTAGATGAGGGTCCACAAGGGAGTGTCAGTCAGAGTTCCTGCGTATGTCTAACAGCTGGGTGTCATGCAAAGGATTGGCATCCACAATTCCTGTGTAGGTAGATGACCAGATGTCCTGCATCAGTGCAGATGCCAGTGGTCCTGCTCGGGCACCTGCAAGCCCTGAGTGGGCAACTAGTCTGGGGTCCTGGTCTGACATTGAGTCCTGGAGAACTAAGTAGGCACAATGGTCATAATTCCTGCAGGGAACAGCTGTGAGGGTTCCTCTATCACTCTCAGTGAAGCAATATTCCCACTACTTGAATCACAGGTCCCGAATGACACAGAATGCTGCTTCCCTCTAGCCTGCCATCTTGGATCTCAAAACTTCATGTTTAACCAATCAGTAAAAGTGCTCTTTTTTTATAGATAATATGCATTTCAAACTTGAGTTAAATAATCTAGTCATTTTGTAAACAAGGCTGGGCTTGAAAAATAAAATGTGAATATATTTTTCCCAATAGCATTGAGTAGCTTAAAAGACTTGTAAATTTTGTGCACATAATATTTAATGTTTATCTTCAAAAGAAGTGCTTAATTGTACAAAAGTATTTTCTGAGAAAATTACCTTTTGATCCTTTCAGAGGCAGCCTTTTCGTTCATTTAAAAGCATAATAAGAAAAGGAAGACTTAAGAACAAAGGCTAAAGCTTAGGAAACAAAAAGATCTGCTACAATGTGGGCATAGTTGGGAAATACAATGTTTAGGCTTATTATTTCATTCTTTGAACATAATTATATTTCTATTTAACTCATTGATAAAACAAATTTTATAGTAATATCTTTAAGGAAGATATACTTTTGATTCCTGAAATTATGCATGGAACCAAAATAAAATTATCCTAAAGGGGCTGGGATTGTGGCTCAGCGGTAGAGCGCTCACCTAGCACAGGAGGGATCCCAGTTCCATCCTCAGCACCACATAAAACATAAAGGTATTGTGTTGTGTCCATCTACACCTAAAAAATAAATATATTTTTTTAAAAAAGAAAATTATCCTAAAATTACTAGAGTACAAATTTGGCTTTATGAAATTCAGCCTCTTCAATCAAGGTAGACTGCCAGATTACATCATTCACTAACAGTTAAAACTGGTTGCAACATTTTTCGAGTTTAAGAGGGATTTTGAAGAAGAGAAAATGACATCGGTGGGCACCGATATTTCCTCATAAGGTCTCCTAAATGCATTTGGATATGCTTCACAAGTGTAGCTGCTCACATGATCACTGTCTGGTATTTTATTATGGATAGAAAGATTTCATTTGAATAAGAAAAAGACTTATTTTTCACAAAATCTGATAAAACATTTAAAAGTTCTTTATTATTTATTCCTCCCTTGGAAGTCTTAGACAGTAACTAAAATGGTTCTATGTAGAAGAATTGAGACTCAGTCTAAAATCAGACTTTAATGTGGTGCTATAAAACCAAACTATGTTTCTTTGACATATTTTCTGATTTTTACCAACTTGTTTCATACTGGGTTTGAAATACCTAATAATTCCAACTATGTATTTAAATTTAAGCAAAACTAGATTGCTAAAACTCAAAAATCTACTATAAGGCATTTTATATATATTATGTAAGAAATCAGCAAATGACTATAATTTATGTTTTCTTCTTTTGTATTATCATTGTTAAATTGATGAGTTTTCCTTGCTGATAAACAAACTGGAAAATTTTGTCTTGCTATGGTAGAGTAGCTTTGAGAAATATGACCTCTTTCCCAGATAATAGTGATAAATTTTGAACTAAGTATTTTTAAAAACCATTTGAGGTCATGGAGAATGACAGAAATACAGGTAGAAAATTAAGAGGAATAAAATCTTAAAAGTGAACTCCACATTTCTACCAAAATACACTACAGCCTACATAATATAGAGTAACTAGAAGTCAAGCAGAATACAGAGTTTGGATCTCTCTAGGGTGCTAGAAATGAAGAATGAAAATCCTGGAAACTGAGGGAACACAGAAAGCATAACCCCCAATCTATGGACAATTGTCCACATATCCGTTCCCTAAACTGTGCTTGCATGAAGAAGACTTTAATGACAATAGTAGAAACTGTTAGATAAAAGACTGAGTTTGCTGGGAAAATATCTGTTTGAAATTTTGAGTTTGGGTTCTTCTCAGCAAAATACCAGAAGATAGCCTATAGATGATATAGTGGGACTAAAACATTTGTCTTGAACAACAACAACAAAAAAAAAAAACAAACATAATCCTCTCCTACAAACTATAAAACCAAGTCTCCATAATTCAAGGACATGAACCAGTAATTTAGTTGTCTGCAAAGTAAAAATCAGCACTCTTTAGAGGAAGTCAATGGAATTCAGAATTTCTACAAAGTATCATCATCATGCAGAATTTTTTTTAAAAAGTTACTAGATACATGAAGAATTTGGGGATAAAGTGATTCATCTTTAAGAAAAATAATAAAAAACACAGTTAATGAAAACAGATCCCAGAATAACTCATGTATTCAGTTTTTAGGAAGAAAATTTATCACTACTGTTTAAACATGTATTCAGGGATCAAAAGTAAAATGTCATCAAAATGAATGGTTCCACAGAGGACTTTAGTAGAGAAATGGGAAATATAAAATATGTGGAGAGGGGCTGGGGTTGTGGCTCAGTGACAGAGCACTTGCCTCACACATGTGATACACTGGATTTGATCTTCAATACCACATAAAAATAAACAAATTAAAGATATCATGTCCATCTATAACTTTAAAAAATAAAAAAGGAGAGTGTTTAAGAGAAATTGCTTAATCTTAATATCATAGATAATTTATAAAACAAGAAAACAAAGAGATTCAGTGATCTGTAAAACAAAATCACATGGTTTAACTTGTGTGATTGGAATTCGAAAAGGAACAAAGAGAGAATAGGTCAGGAAAAGTAGTTGAGACTACAAGGACTGAAAATTTTTAAAATTTGGTAAAGAGCATACACTGCCAAGAGCTCAACAAATACAAGACAGGAAAGCACAAGTAAGATTACATCTAGGCACATATATTAAATATGCTAAAAACCAAAAGCAAAGAGAAGACATAAGTCAAACTTTTGGAAATCAAAAATAAGGAGATCACAAAATTGAAAAGAAAAATAGATATTGCTGTGTAGATAATTTATAAACGCTGTTAGCATCCACAATAATCTGACTGTAAGTGAGGAAGTTATTGGGAAAATGATGTTGTAAGCCTCTTTCCATCCCTTGAAAGCCTTGAAACAAAAATCTGAGTTTAACCCTGAGAAGGAGGAATTCTGCCTCCAAAATATGACAGAAATCCTCTTTGAATTTCTAACCTGTCAGACAGGGGGTACCTATCTTAGACTCAAAACCATAACATCAAATCCTGTTTGAGCACCCAAATTTCAGATTTGCCAGCCCCATAACACAAACCCAGTTTCTTAAGATGAATGTTAATATATCCTATTAGATTGATTTTATCTGTATAATCCTGACTAATGCAGAAATATATTTAATAAGAAAAGAATGGTGATACGATGGAGATGTAACAAATATTAAGTAACCCCCCAAAAAATATAGGAAATGGTTTTAAAGAATTAAAAAAGAACAATAATTTATGACAAAGTGACCATGCCCTTCTGAGTCTTGGTGGGCACCCAGTGAGTGCTGCAGGCCCTGTATCCAGTCCAAGAGACAGCATATCTGTGGGGTTACCAGAATACCTCTCTGGTCCTGGATTGTGCATCCAGTGGATGACCAGTGGCCTTTGGTCCAGTGGGTTGCTCAGTTTGCCATCTCAGCAGTTATGGACTCAGCACCCTGATCTCTGTCTTCATTCTCTTCCCACATTGGAACAAGCCCATTAGAACCTATTGCCTTATCTAGCATGTTCCAGGATCATTTGCTTGGCAATTGAATATAGCTATTTTCCAGATTGTTATTTGTCATCCCTTCTTAGAACTGGTGTTGTTCTGATATGTGGGGCAGGCTGTGCTAATGATATGTGGAATGCATACCACAGTAAAACATATAGCTATGGGAGCACAATTCCCACTTCTTATAATAACCTACCCTGAATTACATACACGCCTCAATTAGTTTTGGAGTTGAGGATCTACTATCAAGGGCTTCTGCAATCCATTAATTTGATAGCCTACTTTTCTGGATTTATGTGGATAATATTTTATGATACTATTTATGCCTATGAGAATAAAATAGATGATGCCTTGATAGGCCTTAAGTCCACAACACCGAGGCTTTAAAAAAAAAATGCCACACAGCCTTTCAGTGGCTTTCTTGTTGTGAACACTGATCAGAGGGCTCCCTGCTACACTGCCTGGCCTTGTAGCAGCCCAGGTAGAAAACCAGATTTACATTCTGGACATCCTCAGACTTGAGGATTGTTGGGATAAACTTGTCACCATGTAAATAGTACCACTACTAATTATTTCAGGCATTGTCCTTGAAAAAATGTTGAAAGAAAGATGGAAGAAATAGAGAAAAATAGATTAATAGAAAATTAGCAAATGAAGCTTACCTAACATGTTTTTTTTTAATTTACAGAATACTATCAAGACTTGTTACTATATGATTAAATTAAATAAGGGATCTATCAGGATATGTGCAAGAACCAGATGAAAATTTGAAGAATATTTTCCTGGACTTTATTTAAACTATTATCTAGCAACATACTTCTCTGGCCTAGAGATGAGGAAGTCTTCAGTATTTGGAATGACCTTGAACATTTAAGATGATGTGCTTCTGCTCATTATAATTCTCCTCTGAAGTTATGGGAATTGAACGAGTTTTGGCCCGTTAGGAAATGCCTTATGTGTATCTCACCAAAATGATGCCTGTAGAATGGATTCATTTAGGGAAAAGTTAAAGCTGCTACAGAAAATTGGGACTTATTATTATTTACTGTGAGCTTCACACTTTGACAAAAATTGAAATTCAGTAAACCATAATCACATACATACACATATAGATAATTTATATTAGCAAGTAAAAATTTTATCAACTATAAAAAGAACAGATGATGAAATTGAAAATAAAGAGCAAGATTATGAATATAAGTGGTGTATTGATAAAATTATATCAAATATAAATAATTTCAGTGATTCAATTGAAAAGAACAGAAAAAGTGATACCCAACTCTATGTTGTCAATAAGAAATCCACTTTAACTATCAAGATAAAAGTAGGATAAAAGCAAAAGGACAAAAACAATATACCATGTCAAAACATAGTTGGGGTTGCTATATGAATCTTTATAAGCTTATGTCAGAGCAAGGAATATTATGAAAAATAAATAGAAATGTTTTCTAATGTTAAATGGGTCAATTCATCAAAAAGATAAAAACCTTAAACTTTTATGCACTAATTGTAAACCTTCAAAATATATGAACCCAAACTTGAGGTCAATAATGTCAAGTGTCTTATTACTTAGTGGATAGTAGATTTGTTGGACGAGGAGGCCCTAGCAAAGCTCAAATTTTTTCCAACAATGTGAATCAGCTCAGTGTCCAAATCTGAGTGGATATTTGTGGAATAAAAGTTTGGGTCAAAATAAATGGAAAGACTATGAAATAGATGTTGAGGGTAAAGAAGTTAACAAAGGGGTAGTTCAAAAGGAAAATTCAAATATTATTTATGATGTCTTGAGGAAAACATAGAGCCCAAACTAATTTTTTTAAATTGTTCAAATTATACTGTTTTATTGTGTGCACATATAACATATTGTAACAAATCCCACTGTTATGTATAATTATAATGTGCCAATACAAAGGGAAAAACATTAGATTGTACAGCTTTAGTTGGAAGAATTGTATGATATGTGAATTCTATCTTAATAAAGCTATTTTTAAAAGATTTTATAAAAAGAGTCAGTAAATTTTCTTCATAAATTGAAACAGTGAAAAATACTAATTTTTTTTTATCTTGGCTTTCATTCATATGCCTTTGAGAATTTTATATTTTATTAGCTAATACTTCATCATTACTAAAACAAAATGCCATGACCTGGAAGATAGCATTAAGCAACATCATTACTGGAATGGCTATGCCATATGTTTTGATGAAACATCAGAAATCCTTATGGTAATTAAATGGAACAACACTAATGTGGTATGTCTCTTGGTTCTCATTTATAAGCTACATTAACCACTGAGACCCCAAATAAGACTATATGCATGGGCATTTTCTCCATGTGAAACCTCATGTACTCTGTTCTATATTAGAACTGAAGATCATTGTGTAACTATATGTTGATGTAGTATTAGGGAAGGATTATAATGCTGGAATGCCTCCTGTCTCCTGCCTGAGAGTCATGATATATACACCTACATCTTTAAGGAAAAACTAGAAGAACATGTGCTGTACTTAAATTGAAAAATCCATATGGATAACATGGTGGTATCATATATTAGAAGGTAAAATACCTGAAATATGGAAAAACTGCCTATCGAGAACACTCTGATACCCACAAAGAAATATGTAGGGGTCCTTATTTCCCATATGACTTTATCTTAGTGAATATAGTATTTTTGGATACAAATGTTTCCCGATTGGGCCTGGGTAATTAGTACAAAATGGAAAGAGTGTACTTGAGAGATAAAATATTAACTACCATATCAAAGAAAGCTTTAGGGAAAATAAAAAGTAGTAGGAGGGAGTTTTAGACACATTGATTTCAAATGCACGCCAAAATAGATAATTCCACTGGCCTGGCATACAAGTGAGATACTCAGAATGGATTCATGAAAACATATGGATTGTCTAGTAATACAGTTTCCAAATGAGGAGTATATTTTACTTGAATTATTCTTAACAACTCTGGAAAAATCAACAGATCAGAATAAAACAGTTCAATAGTATAACTTGTGAGCATAAGAAAAATATTAAATTTTACATGAATCTCCCAAGAAGAAGTTAATGAGCCTTCTTCAAAGATTTCCTCTATTTGAAACGTATTTGAATATAATTCTGTGTGAAAAAGGAAGGTGTCATCCACACACATGAAATTCCATATTTCATTGAGACACAGTCTTTAGTTAATAATATTGTGCATAATAATATTTGGTACATGAGAAGTGGTTATTTCTGCAGTAAAGTAACAACAAATACTACAGGCATAATTTCTGATTTATTTTGTAATTATGTTTTTAATTTTCATAATAAAACCTCAAATTACTACAGCACTAGGATCATTGGTAAAGTCAATTTGATAGATGACAAGGAGTCTTATGATAACGCAAACAGGGTTATTCACATGTACTGGGAACTTGGCTTAGAATATTCTTTTTTTTTTTTTTTTTTTAAAGAGAGAGTGAGAGAGGAGAGAGAGTGAGAGAGGGAGAATTTTTAATATTTATTTTTTAGTTCTCGGTGGACACAATATCTTTGTTGGTATGTGGTGCTGAGGATCGAACCGGGCCACACGCATGCCAGGCGAGCGCGCTACCGCATGAGCCACATCCCCAGCCCTAGAATATTCTTAGTAGGTGATATCAATGGAAGCTTATGGGCCTGAAGAAGAAATATATTTCATTAATAATGAGTTAATTATTTACTGTGAGCTTAAACTTATAATAAATTTCAAATGACTTCCTATAAAAATCTTAAGATATTTGTCAAGTTGATGAAAATTTTAGGAAAGAAAATCTCCAAGTAGCATAAAATCTGGAGTGGATCTGAAGTGTCCCCCAAAGACTCATTTCCTAAAGATTTGGTCCTCAGCGTGGTGCTATCGGATGGGGTGGGATCTAGTGGTAAGTTTTATGCTATTGGGAGCATGCCCTAAAAGGGGATCATGAGACACTGGTGTCTTTCTCTCTCTCTCTCTTTCCTTAAGATCATCAGATAAACAGGTCATTCTGCCACATGCTCCCACCATCATATATGTATGTCACAAAAAGCTGAAACAATGGGGACAACTGGTCACAGATGAAACTCCAAAACCATGAAGCAAAAATAATCCTTTTCACTTTATATGTTGATTATTTCAGTTATTTGTTATCCTAAGGGAAAGCTGAATTAAAAAAAAAAGTGGTGTTTTAAACTTTCAACCTAAGAAACTAGGGGGAAAAATCAAACTAAATTTGAAGTAAGTAGATATAAGGAAATAATAATAGAAAGAAAAACTAATGAAATATAAAACGAAGAAGTAAAGCAAAAAACAGATGGGGAAAACCAATTAGTTCAAACCGGTTCTTCAAAATGACAAATAAATTGATACACCACTGGCTAGAAGCATCATAAAATAAGAAAATACAAGTGATAAAGATCAGGAATAAAATAAACTAAAATAAAATTGTCACAGATGAATTAATTTTATTAACAATTTAGGTCAATAAATTCAACTACTTACAGGAAATGCACAAACACATTGCAAGTTATAAATTGCTAAACTTAAATTAAAAAATAGCCTTTTATCTTTGAAGAAACTGAATTCATAATTAAATAATTTCTCAGAAAGAAAACCCTAAGCCCCAATGCTGAATCTTCTCAATCATTTAAGAAAAACATAACACCAATTTTAAACTAGTTATTTCAGAAAGTAAAAAAACAGCATATCCCAATTCATTTTATAAGACCATTGTTACCTGATTTCTTTATTTTAATTAATTAATTAATTGTAATTAGGTATATATGACAGCAGAATGCATTTTGATTCATTGTACACAATTGCAGCAAAACTTTTCATTTCTCTGGTTGTACACAATGTAGTGTCACACCATATGTGCAGTCATAGACATATCTAGGGTAATGATGTTTATCTCATTTCACCATCTTTTCTGCCCCCATTCTCCCTCGCAATCCTTCACCCCACTTTGCCCTATCAAAATTTCTCCATTTTGCCCATGCCCTCCCCCATTATGGATCAGCATCCACTTATCAGCTAGAACATTTGTCATTTGGTTTTTTGGGATTGGCTTACTTCACTTACAATGGTATTCTTCAACTCCATCCATTTACCTGCAAATACCATAATTTTATTCTCTTTTAATGCTGAGAAATATCTTATTGTGTATATATACCATAGTTTCTTTTTCCATTCATCTGTATATACCATAGTTTCTTTATCCATTCATCGATTGAAGGGCATCTATGTTGCTTCCACAGTTTAGTTATTGTGAATTGAGCTGCTATAAACATTGATGTGGCTGCGTTAGTATAGTATGCTGATTTTAAGTCCTTTGGGTCTAAGTGGAGGAGTGGGATAGCTGGATAAAATGGTGGTTCCATTCCAAGTGTTCTGAGGAATCTCCATACAGCTTTTCAGATTGATTGCACCAATTTGCAGTTCCATCAGCAATGTATGAGTGTAGCTTTCCACCTACATCCTCCCCAACATTTATTGTTGTATGTATTTTTAGTATAGTTTAAGTTCTAGTATTGTGATGCCTCCTGCTTCACTCTTCTTGCTAAGGATTGCTTTGGCTATTCTGGGTCTCTTATTTTTCCAAGAGAATTTCATGATTGCTTTTTCTGATTCTATAAGGAATGACATTGGGATTTTAATTGGAATTGCATTGAATCTGTATAGCATTTTGGATAGTATGACCATTTTGACAATAATAATTTTGCCTATCTAAGAGCATGGGAAATCTTTTCATCATCTAAATTCTTCTTCAATTTCTTTCTTTAGTATTCTCAGTGTTCATTGTGAAGGTCTTTCACTTCATTTGTTGATTCCCAACTATTTTATTTTATTTTTGAGGTTCTTGTGAATGGGGTAGTTTTCCTAATTTCTCTTTCAGAGGATTCTTTACTGATGTATAGAAATGCATTTGATTTTTTTTTAAATATTTTTTAAGAGAGATGAGAGAGGAGAGAGAGTGAGAGAGAGAGAGAGAGAGAGAGAATTTTTAATATTTATTTTTTTTTTTTAGTTCTCGGCAGACACAACATCTTTGTTGGTATGTGGTGCTGAGGATCGAACCCGGGCCGCACGCATGCCAGGCGAGCGCGCTACCGCTTGAGCCACATCCCCAGTCCATGCATTTGATTTATGAGTATTGATTTTATATCTTGCTACTTTGCTGAATTCATTAGTTAATTCTAGAAGTTTTCTAGTGGAGTTTTGTGGATCCTCTAAGCATAGAATCATGTTGTCAGCAAATAATATAGTTTGAGTTCTTCTTTTCCTATTTGTATATCTTTAATTTCTTTCATCTGTCTAATTGTGGCTTCAGTTTTAAGAACTATGTTGATAGAAGTTGAGAAATAGGACATTTCTGTCTTGTTCCAGTTTTTACAGGAAATGTTTCCAATTTTTCCCCATTTAGAATGATATTGGCCTTGGGTTTAGCATAAATAGCTTTTACAATGTTGAGGTATGTTCCTACTATTCCTAGTTTTTCTAGTATTTTGAATACAAAAGGGTGCTGTATTTTGGCAAATACTTTCACTGAATCAATTGATATAATTATCATAATGATTATCATAATTATAATGATTATTATGTTTAAGTCTATTGATGTGATGAATTATATTTATTGATTTCATATGTTGAACCAAACTTTTATCCCTGGGATTAGCTCTACTTGATCATGGTGAATTATTTTTTAATATGTTTTGGTATGCAATTTGCCAGAATTTTAGCATTAATGTTCATCAGGAATATTGGTCTGAAATTTTCTTTTTCCTTAATGTGTCTCTGCTTGGTTTTGGTATTAGGATAATAATACTAGCTTTGTAGAAGGAGTTTGGATGAGCTCCCTCCTTTTCTATTTCATGGAATAATTCGAGGAGTATTGGTATTAATTCTTTGTAGGAATTGTAGAACTCAGCTGTAAATCCATCTGATCCTGGGCTTTTCTTGGTTGGTAGGCTTTTTTTTTAAATACCTTCATTTTATTTATTTATTTTTATATGATGCTGAGGATTGAACCCAGGGCTTCACACATGCGAGGCGAGCACTCTACCATCTGAGACAAACCCCAGCCCTGGTTGGTAGGCTTTTGACGGTGTCTTCTATTTCCTTGCTTGAAATTGATCTGTTCAAATTGTATATGTCCTCTTGACTCAATTTGGGTTGATCATATGCCTCTAGAAATTTGTTGGTGTCTTCAAGTTTTTCTATTTTACGGGGTATAAAGTTTCAAAATAGTTTCTAATTGTCTTCTGTGTTTCAATAGTGTCTGCCATTATATTTCCTTTTTCATCACAAATTTTAGTAATTTGAGTTTTCATTAGGGTGGCTAAGGGTTTGTCAATTTTATTTATTTTTTCCAAATAACCATATTTTTGTTTTTTTCAGTTTTTTGAATTGTGTCTTTTGTTTCAATTTAAGAAGAGTTTTTGTGACATACATGGTTGCCCCATTTTGGGGGGCATAGATATTTATGATTGTTATGTCTTATTGATGTATGAATCCATTAACCAATATGAAATGTCCTTCTTTATCCCTTTTCACTAACTTTGGTTTGAAGTCCACTTTATCTGATATGGGGATGGTTTGAAACCCCTGTTTGTTTATGTGGTCAGTGTGAGTGGTATGTTTTTTCTCACCCTTTCACCTTCAGTCTGTGAATGTCTTCCTTTGAGATGAGTCTCTTGAAGACAACATATTGTTGGGTCTTTTTTTTTTTAATTCAAACAGTCTAGGTCTTTTTTTTTTTTAAAGAAAAAGTGAGAGTGAGAAAGAGAGAGACAGAGAATTTTAATATTTATTTTTTAGTTTTTTTTTTTTTTTTTTGTATGTGGTGCTGAGGATCGAACCCAGGCTGCACGCACACCAGGCAAGTGTTCTACCACTTGAGCCACATCCCCAGCCCCCAGTCTAAGTCTTTTAATTGATGAGTTTAGGCCATTCACATTCAGGGTTATTATTGAAATATGATTTGTATTCCCAGACATTTTGGTTTATTTTGGTTTTGAACTTACCTGGTTTCTCCTTTGATTGGCCTTTCCTTTATTGTAGTTCCTCCTTTTGATGATTTTGATTATTGTTTTTCATTTCTCATCCTGGAATATTTTTCTGAGGATGATCTGTAGTGCAGGCTTTCTCACTGTAAATTCTTTTAACCTTTTTATCATGAAAGTTTTTTGTTTCATCATCAAAACTGATGCTTAATTTTGATGGACATAAGATTCTTGGTTGGCATCCATTTTCTTTCAGAGCTTGGTATATGTTGTTCTGTGATCTACTGGCTTTGAGGATCAGGATTGAAAAGTCTACTGAGATACAAATTGTTCTCCCCCTATATAGATCTGATTCTCTCCCTTGCAGCCTATAAGTTTTTATTCTTATTCTTTATGTTAGGCATTTTCATTATAATGTAACTTGGTGTAGATCTGTTTTAATTTTGTTCACTTGGTGTCCTCTATGCCTCTTATATTTTATTCTCTAATTCATACTTCATGTTTGGGAAATTTTCTGATATTAATTCATTGAAGAGATTGTGCATTTCTTTGGTTTGAATCTTTGTGCCTTCCTCTATTCCAATAATTCTTAGATCTTAGATTTGGTTTTATGATGCTTTCCCATAATTCTTAGATGTTCTGCTCAACCTTTTTTTTTATAACCATTTCACTATGTGCTCAACTTTTATTTTCAAGATTGTATCTTTGTCTTCATTATCTGACATTCTGTTTTCTAAGTGATCTAGTCTGTTGGTGATGCTGTCTATTGAGTTTTTAATTTGGTTTATTGTTTCCTTCATTTCAATGATTTCTGATGGGGTGTTTTTTGTTTTTGTTTTTATTGTTGTTGTTGTTTTTCAGAATTTCTATTTCTTGAAGTAATCTTTTGCTTCCTGTATTTGCTCCCTTATCTCTTCATCAGTGTGATCAATAATTGCCTGTATTTGCTCTCTTATCTCTTTGTTGGAGTAATCAATTTTTGCCTGTATTTGCTCATTTAGGTCTTTCTTTAATTTACAGATCATTTTAATTATGTATATTCTGAACTCCTTCTCTGGCATTTTATCAACTCCGCCATTCATGGATTCTATTATTGTAGTATCCTGGTTTGTTTGGGGCACTTTCTTCCCTTGCTTTTTCATGGTGTCTATGTGTCTTCCTTTCTTGCAGTGAGGATCTGAGGTATTAAAGTTTCAACCCTATAATCTTACAGTGTCCATGCAGATTATCTGTACCTCACCTTGGTGTTGGGCTTCCAGATCCTGCCAGTGTCCCAGGATGGATGCTATAGCAACTAAAGGTGGTGGCAGCAATAGTGGAAATAACTCGGTGATAAGAAGTGGGGGTGTCCCACAATGAATGCAATTACCTTCAGATATGGGGCTGAAAAGGTAGGCCTTATACTGGCTTTTGGCTACATGTTCTGAAATGCAGTTGCTTCTAGGCCCTATCTGTTTTCCCAAGGTGGAGGCTGCTGCCTATGGAGAGCTATGGTAATGGCTGAAATGTCTCAAGATAGAGGTGGGCTAGGCCTGGGCTCCCAGGAGGGCACAGAGGGTGGTGCTGGGCCTAACCTCTGCCTGAGCTTCAGTGTGGGTCTGCCAATGGGCAGGGTGGACCTGGGCATAACCTGGGCCTTGGTTCCTGCATAGGTTGCAGGGGTGGTCCTAGGCCTGGGTCTGGGTACTGGAGTGGGTCTGCTGGTTGGTAGAGGCAGTCCTGGGCTAGGGCCTGTGGTCCAGCATGGGTCGGCCAGTCAGTAGGGTGGACGTGGATCCTAACCTGGGTTGGACTCCTGCAGGGGTGGTGGGGGGCAGACCTATGCCTGGACCTGGGCTCCAGAGTGGGTCTGCTGGTCAGCAGAGGCAGTCCTGGGTGGGGGCATGAGCTCTGGTGTACCTGATTTCTTATGTTGGGCAAAGATATTGCAAAAAAGAAGACTAAAATTCAGTTATCTCATAAATATATACTCAAAAACCTTATGAAAAATATTTGAAATTTGTTTTAAAAATATGTAAAAGTGTTAATAAATACACTGTGACCTAATAGAGTAAGTCCTAGGAATGCATGATGGATTTTAAATCTGAAAACTAATTAATGTATTTCACCATAGCAGACTATAAATTTTACTTCACCATAAATATATCAGTAGATGCAGAAAAGGCATATGGAAATATTCAACATATGTTTATTATTAAAAATTTAAGCAAACCAAGAATAGATAAGAACGTTTTGAACCAATAAAATAATTTACATAATCCTACATTTAGCATCATGCTATATAATGAAATCTCCCAGGAGTGGGAACAAAACAAGATTTTCCACTCTTAAAATTCTTATGCAACATGATGTTAGATAGTTCAGAAAGAACAATATGACTAGGAATGTGATAAAAATCACACAGATAGGACAAAACTTAAACCTTATTTATTCAAGGATCATATATCTAGAAATTCCAACAATTACACAAAAGCTACTAGAGTTAATAAGTAAATATATCAAAATTATAAGGAACAATTTTGTTCCTTACAAATGTTCCTTACAAAATTGTAAGGAACAATTGTAAAAAAAAAAAATATTTTTCTTTTTGCCACAAGCAATTGAAATGTAAAAACAAGTATCCCTCTAATATTATAAAAAAATCTGAAATATAAATAGAATAAACTTAACATGTTGTCCTGATATCTACATATTAATGAAGAAATTATAGGAGACTTAAATTATATGTGTGTATGTGTGTGTGTGTGTGTGTGTGTGTGTGTGTGTGTGATGTTCAATAAATTTCCTCAAATTTACATACAGGTTTTGATGAAGGTATTAAAGAGCTCATTTTAAACTTTATGTGTAAATGCCAAGGATCTAAAATAGCTCAAACACATCTGAAAAGAGTAGAACGAGGCTGAAGATTACATACTACATAGATTCAAGAATTTCTCGAAAGCTGTAGTAATCAAGACTGTGATATTGGTTTGAGGCTAGACATACAGGTCACAGGATCAAACTAGAGAATCCAAAACCAAATATACATATAAGCAATTGATTTTTTTAAATTTGCTGAATAGGTGATATCACTATTGTGGAAGACTGAATAATTCCCTTCCCACCCAAAGGTACTCATGTCCTAATCCTCTAAATTTGTGAAGATATTGCTTTCTATGGCACAGAGACTTTGCTGATGTTATTAAAGTAAGGGCTTGATTTTCTGTGTAGGCTTAATGTAATTATCTGGGAATGTTCACTGTAATTACAGGGTCCTCATAAGAGCAAGGCAGGAGGTTCAGCGTGAGAGAAAGCAATGTAATGATGGAATCAGAGTTAATGAAGAATATGACAACATTGCACTGCTGGGTTTCAAAATGCAAGAAGAAATCCAAGCCTAGGAATGCAGGAGATTCTCCAGAAGCTGAGGAAGGCTTGAAATCCTCAGGAGAAATTAGCTTTGTTGATACTTTGAAGTCAGCTCAGTGACACTGATTTTTTTTTTTAACTACAGACCTCCAGAACTATGAGATAATAAATTTGTGTTATTGTAAGTCACTAACTTTCTAATAACTTATTGTAGCAGCAGTAGGAAACAAATACAATGGTCTTTTCAACAAATAGTGCTAGAATAATTGGATAATCACATGCAAAAAAAATCCTCATATATTACCCCCTTTCAGTGTAAATTTTGAATAAAAATAAGTAGTAAACTTGAATTTAATAATGAAAGTAGTATTTCTTTAAAAATAAATATAGAACAAAATTAGTTTAGGTAAATGTTTCTTAGGTAAAAACTAATAAACATAAAAATATGATAAATAGAACTTTATCAAAATTGAAATAGTTTGTTCTTCAAAATATACTACTAATAGAAGGAAACAACAATACACAGATTTGGGGAAATATGAACATACATATTTCATAAATTATATTGTTTTAGTGAGCTTTTTTACTGCTGTGACTTCAAGACATGACCAGCACAATTGTAGAGGAGGAAAAGTTTACTTAGGAGCTCACACTTTCAGAGGTTGCAATCCACAGACAGCAGCCTCCATTCTCATGGCTTGAAGTAAGGCAGGACATCATAGCAGAAGAGTGTGGCGGAGGGAAAGAGCTCAATGATGAACAGAAAGCAAAGAGAGAGTCTCTACACACCAGATATAAATATATACCCCAAAGCACCCAACAACCACCTCCTTCAGTCACACCCCCACCTACCTCCAGATACCACCCTGTTAATCCCATTAGGGAATCAGTTCACTAATTAGGTTAAGGCTATAACCCAATTAGTTCTCCTCCAAACCTTCTTGCATTGAGCCTTTGGGGTACACCACATCTAAACCATAATAGACATATTTAAAGGAAGACAAACTAATTTAAAAATATATAAATGGGCAAAATCTTTTAACAGTTTACCAAAGAAGTTTTATAAAAAGCAAAAAAAAAATCACATGAAAAGATGTTCAACATCATATCATTTGGAAAATGCAAATTGAAAACATAATATATAGCCCACCATAGTTATTACAATGGCTAAAACAAAACAAATGAACAAAAACAAATGAGAAAATCACACACATACATATACATACCTAATATAGTCCCAAGTACTAGTGGCATGTAGAGCAATTGAAACTCCTACCCATGGCTACTAACAATAAAAAATGGTATAGCTGAATAGAAAAAAAAAGGTTAGTATTTCCTTGTGTAGTTAATTATGCAGTGATTATACAATTGAGAATACAGTTTTCAGTTAATTACATAAATAGAAAAGATGAAAAAAATCATAAAAGACTTGTACATGGTTTTCCATAGCAACCTTACACTTAATAGTCTCAAACTAAGAGAAACCTAAAATATAATGAGCTTGCCCATGTACAAACAAATTATGGTATAAATAGTGATAAGATGAAATATAATAAATAATATTCAGCAATGAAAAGGAAAAACTACTAACTTTTAAAATGAATGAATTGCAAAAGCATCATTCTAAGTGAAAGAAGATGACACAAAACCATACAATGTGTGATATTCATTTATATAAAATTATAAAATAAGCAAAACCATAGTGACAGAAGAGGTAAATAGAGAGCCTATACATCCTGGGAACAAATTTTTACCCCTCACACCTCAGATAGAGCCCTAATATCCAGAATATGCAAATAACTCAAAAAATTAAACAATAAGATAACAAATAACCCAATCAACAAATGGGCCAAGGACCTGAACAGACACTTCTCAGAGGAGGACATATAATCAATCAACAAGTACATGAAAAAATGCTCACCATCTCTAGCAATCAGAGAAATGCAAATCAAAACCACCCTAAGATACCATCTCACTCCTGTAAGATTGGCAGCCATTATGAAGTCAAACAACAATAAGTGTTGGCGCGGATGTGGGGAAAAGGGTACACTTGTACACTGCTAGTGGGACTGAAAAATGGTGAGGCCAATTTGGAAAGCAGTATGGAGATTCCTGGGAAAGCTGGGAATGGATCCACCATTTGACCCAGCTATCGCCCTTCTTGGACTATTCCCTGAGGACCTTAAAAGAGTGCACTATAGGGATACGGCCACATCAATGATTATAGCGACACAATTCACAATAGCTAGACTGTGGAACCAACCTAGATGCCCTTCAATAGATGAATGGATAAAAAAAAAAATGTGGCATCTATATACAACGGAGTATTATGCAGCACTAAGAAATGACAAAATCATAGAATTTGCAGGAAAATGGATGGAATTAGAGCAGATTATGCTAAGTGAAGCTAGCCAAGCTCTAAAAAACAAATGCCAAATGTCTTCTTTGATATAAAGAGAGCAACTAAGAACAGAACAGGAAGGAAGAACATGAGGAAAAGACTAACAGTAAACAAAGATGAATGGGGGGAGAGAAAGGGAGAGAGAAGGGAAAGCATATGGAAATGGTAGGAGACCTTCAATGATACACAAAATTATAAGAGGTTTTGAGGGGCAAGGGGGAGGGGGGAAAAAGGGGAGAGAATTGAACAACAGCAGAGGAGGTAGAGAGGGAAGATGGAAGGGGAGGGGAGGGGAGGGGGAATAGTAGGGGTTAGGAAAGGTAGCAGAATACAACAGTCACTAATATGCCATTATGTAATAATGTGAGTATGTAACAGATGTGATTCTGCAATCTGTATTTGGGGTAAAAATGGGAGTTCAAAACCCAATTGAGTCTAATGTATGAAAGATGATATATCATGAGCTCTGTAATGTTTTGAACAATCAATTAAAAAAAAAAAAAGAAAGCAGATCAGTAGTTGACAGGGATTGGTGTAAGGGGTGTAGAAGAGTAGAGAGAAGTTTTGACCACAAAAGTATATTTTGGAAAATGTTTGGAAATACTCTACATAATAGCTTTGTTGATGGTTACTGACAAGTGTACATTTGCTAACATTGTTAAATATTATTTTATGTAAATAATACCCCCCAAAAGCTGACTTTATTTTTTTTTATTTTTTTTTTTTAAGAGAGAGTCAGAGAGGAGAGAGAGAGAGAGAGAGAGAGAATTTTTTTAATATTTATTTTTTAGTTCTCGGTGGACACAACATCTTTATTGGTATGTGGTGCTGAGGATCGAACCCGGGCCGCACGCATGCCAGGCGAGTGCGCTACCGCTTGAGCCACATCCCCAGCCCCCAGCAAAAGCTGACTTTAAAATGACTTCCTAGAACACTAAATTACAGAGAAAAATGGGTTAAGTGTTATGTCCAGCAAGTACAATTAACACCAAAGAGTAAGTACTAAAATTCTATTTAAATGATGTTCAAGCAAAGGCAAAATTTAAGTCATTAAAAAATCAGATGGGCATTGTCTATGGAGCTACTGATTGACTGGAATTTTAAGCCAGAATGTTTTCTGATGTGATGGAAATTGTGGTAGTGGTCAACATGTGTATATATTTATCACAACTCATCAAAATATACTATTGAGTTTTTAAAATAAACATTATTGTATGTAAATTTTACCTCCTGGGGAAAAAAAGAACATTTTTTTTCCTATTTGGATTCATACTAAAAGTGCATAACTTGTCAGCTTCTTATGATTTCATATCATGCCATTTATTTCAGGAGCTATTAAAACACTCAGTTGTTCTGTTGTTTGCACTTTCCAAATGTCACTAACAAAAAAATCACCTAGACAAACATGCTAGACCAAAAATCTACAACTTCCAAATTCTCTATTTAATCTTTTAAAGTAAAATTAAATTGTAGGTGTGCTCCAGGTCATCTTTGTCTAAAATTTCCTGAATGCATTTGGTCTCCTTTGAGAACTATGCACATTTTATTTTAAAGCAACATAAATTTGCTGATATAGGATTTCTGTATTTTTTATTAAGAAGCTGAACCCTTAGACCACTTGTCCTAAAGAGGGGCCATGGTATCTACTGGGAAAATTGCATAAATATTGGACAGCCTTTTGAAAAATGTAATTACTTATACAAGGTTTTTGTACTTAACCCAATGTCTGCCATACATTTTTAAAATATTATATAGGAAGCAATTCTTTAATTCTTTGATAGTTTAAAATAAGGGTTTACTTTTATAAACCTATTATCCTTGGCAATCATGTTAATCCACACTATCAGTAATGTAAAAAAAATCCACAAATCAAATTGGTTCAGGCAGAGGGGGAGGGGGGTAGGAGGGGGGAGGAAATGTATTGGTCCACCTAAGTATATAATTTTAATTACTGATGGTTATAGCTGCTTAAATATTATCACCAAGACTAGTTACTCATCTGTATCTCTCAGTTCTGCTCTGTTCAATGTTCAATGTTGGTTTTTAATTCCAATCAAGTATTCTTACTGATAGTGTAGCACTAAAACCTGGATGCTTGTACCTTACCTGTTCATGATAAAAGTAATAACAGTCTCCCTTTCTTAATAGTGCAGCAAAATTTCCTGAAACAATTGTCATTGATCTAGCTTGGATAAATTTTTGAACAAATTACTATAGACAAAAATTTCTGTCCTTGCCTAAGCAAGTAGTAATATGTTCATCCCAGGAACTGGAGCATGGTCAATATGTCCCATCAACATAAAGATCTGTGTTCAATAACTGTGGTTCTCAAAATGTAAATCAATATCCTTCTAGAAAAATTTGGGATTACAGGATAATCACCCTAGAAATACAGAAAACCAAAGAGGAAACTGAGAAACAAAATCTACCCTTTGCAATAATTGAACAGGATGCTTAAGTAAGTTCATTGCACCAAGTTGTTGTTTAAAAAATATTTGTTCATTGAATGACAGTGTTCTAATGTGCATAAAGTCACATTGTTATTAAAAGGTTTCTTGAAAGAAAATCCAATCTTTCTCAACTTTATAGAGTTTTTCTTTTGGTATAAATTTCTATTTAAGGGAGAAGTGTGAAAATTTCTTTACTAATTTGTCTTCTCTCTCTCTCTCTCTCTCTCTCTCTCTCTGTATGTATGTATATATATATATATATATATATATATATATATATATATATATATATATTACTGGTTCACTTTTATTGTGTGTATAATAATTAGTGACAATGTTATTTCTAAGAGGCTCACTTTCTTCATCTTAGAAATGCTTTGGAGGGTAGAACTGGAATAAAGTCACAAAAAGTATTCCAAGTCCTCAAAAAATAAGTATTTAGTGCAGTGATGGAAAAAAAAAAAACTATAATGAATCACATACACTGTCTATCCTGGTTCATTTCATCATCAAAAAATAAAGCTTTTCTAGAATACTTGTAAGAATTATGAGTAAAATGGAACCCACATTTTTCCTGTGTAAAAAGGCATATATTTATTAAGCCTCATTTTTACACAAGTCCAGTTTACCAGGGAAATATTTACTTATTTAATTTTTCATAGAGATTTATAGTTATAGATAGTAATTGCCAATAGCACAAGATGTGAGATTTTTTAAATCAAGCAAAATATTTTGATCCCCATGAAGTTTCTTTCTCCTTAACAATAGATTTTTTAAATACATTACCTTCAATTGTGACTCCTGCTTAACTCAATATTAACATACCGTAAATTCTGGTACAGAATTCTGCATATTATCCATGTCAAGACGATAAAATTTTAATCTAGTTGTTAGAAAGGAAAAGAGCAAAGAGCTTTCTCATTTCTCCTGGATCAGAAGAAATGGAGCATTGAGTGCACAAGGATAAGTTATGTAAAGAAATTGGTAGGAAAATACCAGGTCCTATTTAAACACCCAGATCAATACTTACTTGAAACAGTACTAGTTATAGGAACATTTGCTTACAATACTAGTTATACAAGTACTCTTAGTATGAGTAGCAATACTAGTAATATGTGTAGGAGCCAATAAATTGCCTTCCTTTAGAGCAGACTCAGAATATTTTCATGACTTGCTACTAAAAATATCTCAGTATATTTAGAATTCCTATTAACAAATAGAATAATTATTTATTAATAATTTTTAAGAAAAAATAAATCAAAGAACAATCAAAGATAAAACACTCAATAGTATGTTAAGGAGCTGGTCTTTCCAAATAACCAGCTGTTAGCTTTACCTGGGCTTTTTCAATCTCTTTAGTTGTAACATGGAAGTAAAATCCTGTCCTGTACTTTTTTGAGGTTAATATGATATATTTCTATTTAGAAGTATTCATATTATCTAAAGGGTTATCAAAATCCAATTTAAAATGGTGTTAAAGCTATTGAAAGGTGAACACAAATGTTCTAGGAGCTCCCTACACCATTTGGTTTTGTCTGAGCACTTTATCACACTGGGCTTGGATGCAGTGAGGGTAAATTTAGGCCAAGTCTCCATCCTCAAGACAAAAAAACAGGTCAGTTCCCCAGGTAATTCAGTTAGCAAATTCACCTGCTCTGAGAATGACCTAATTCTCCTAAATTCTCTGGTCAGTGACCTCCAATGGGTGCTTTGGATCCAGTGTTTTACTGTGTGATGCCTAAGGAGAAAACAAGAAGCACAACCCTTTCGCTTCTCTTGACCTTTGCTCCTCCTAGGTTTCCAAACTCACAATGGTCTATTTATAATCCCACACCACTCTCTTACATGAATAGAAGATGAAAGAAAATATGAAAAGCTATTAAGATTAGAAATGAAAATCTGATATTGACTCCCAGAAAGTTCTAAATCTTGGTCTAGACACAATGGGAAAAGAAGTATGGTCTAGGACCACTGGCATAAAATGCACCACAGGTGATTATTAAAATTCCCTTGCTGAGCCTCACGCCCAGAGATTCTTTTTCAGTGTGTCTGAGACTAAATCCATGAAACTGCAGTTTTAATAAGGCTCCAAAATGACTTGTAGGCATATAAGCATTTGAGAAACATTTATACAAATAATGTATTTTCCTCCAATTATTGGATCTTTACAGCTGATTATAAAGCTGATTATATAAAATCAATTTTATTGTCAAAAATTCCTGTAAGAGGTTGTTTCTTATCACAAATGAATTTTCAAAT
The DNA here is from genome assembly GCF_964194105.1 of Spermophilus citellus. NCBI lineage: Eukaryota > Metazoa > Chordata > Mammalia > Rodentia > Sciuridae > Spermophilus > Spermophilus citellus. Next base: position 67,158,105 of record NC_138192.1, read on the forward strand.
GGGTAGTAGGGCTGCACTGTCATGAACATGGGGAAAATAAACAGGTACTTTAAGCTATAGTTGAATTTACACTTTCTATAGACCCAGCATAGCATATTTTCATGCAGAGGATGTTGAGCAGTTCAGCATATTTAATGATAATATACTCTTTTCTATTTGAAAACAACAAACACAATCATATCAGTTCTGTTTTTAAAATAGTAGATCCCAGTTATTTTGCCTGTGAGGTTACTCATCCAAAATTTTTGTGGAAATTTTTAGCAAAGACATATTGTACATGCATGGCACCAGGTTATTTTGGCACGATTACATCAGATGAAAGATCCGCTGAGACATCCTGTAAGTCTAGATAAAATAGCTCACAATATCTGCAACTGTCAATGACAGAGCTCCAAATGCTCACAGTCTGCATAGCAGCAGTAACTTATATAACAGTCTACCTACAACTCAGTTTTTGGCAAAGCACTACAAAAACCAAAGAATGTATCCAAACACTGTAAACTAGCTTCATAGTGGTAAGAGAAAAACATAAAAAAAAAAATCAGGAATACAGTCACCTAAATCAAAAGTGTCCAGTTTTCATACATACTGGTGTGTGTGTGTGTGTGTGTGTGTGTGTGTGTGTGTGTGTGTGTGTGTTTATGAGAAAGATGGGAGAAAAAACAAAGATAATTTCAGATTTAAATATATAATAACATAATTTTCCATTATATAGGAAAACATATGAAAGTAATTTAATTGTACCCATAGGAACAGTCTTTCATTTTGCCAGTATCAGAGTGTTGCTATCTGATTTGAATCTTATAAAAAAATTCCAGTGCAGTATAACAAATCTGATCTCCAGATAAGTGAGAATTAATCTCATAATAAGGAACAATATATTCACACTATTTCCTCAGAACTCCTAGGACTAGATAATAATTAAGACTCTATCTGCAGACGGTATTAACACATTTCCTGACTATTTCTAATCAGTTTCTTTCTGTGGGGTTTCAGATTGAGGACCTTGGTACAGGAGGGGAAGAACAAGAGTAATGGGGCAGTTTGCCCCTTTGAGTGAAGTTAGTTTAGATGTAGTTGATTCAGTACACTCCTCAGGGAGCACCTGCTGTCTTCATGTCAGAACCCAGAGTAAGAAGACAATAGAGTGAGACACTCTCCCTGTTATCAAGAAATTACAATCCAATGATGTTCTCCTTGCTATGCTGTACCCTTGCATGGTTTGGAGTATTGACATTTAGGAATAATTTCAGATTTAAAAAATGATAGCAAAATTTTCCCGTATATAGGAAAATTTGATTTTTTCTGTCTCCCTATACTTTGTTTTCTTCATTGTAAGAACTTCCTCCCTCCTGCTTTTGCATGAAGTTTTTAAAGAAAGTCAACCTTCACTCTTTACAATGCCCAACCTTCACTTATATTTGATTTTTGCTTCCACCATTTCACCGAGATTACTTTTGCCAATATCCTCACTTAAATAAAGAATGGTGATTTTTTTTTTTTTTTGAACCAGGGATTGAACACAGAGGCTCTGGGGTACTCAACCACTGAGCCACATCCCCAGCCCAATTTTATATTTTATTTAGGACAGGGTCTCACTGAGTTGTTTAGCACTTTGCTTTTACTGAGGTTGGTTTTGAATTTGTGATTCTCCTGTTTGAGCCTCCTGAGCCACTGGGATTACAGGTATGCACCACTGTGCCTACCCAAATTTTTGTTTGTTTGTTTGTTTAGTTTTTTTTTCTTTCATGGACTAAAACTCTGTAGTATATTTTATATTGCCATTTAGTTCCTTCATTTAAAGTTTAGTGAATATCTATTAATTTTCAGACCTTGCTTCTGGTGCTGGGGATCAACAGTGGGCAAGTCAGGTAGTCATCTTGCTCTCATAACCTTTAATCTGTTTTTTTTCATAAAAATCTTTAGCTTCAGTGAAATTACAGTGTTGATATTTCCATTTCTCTGACCTTTCTGACTCATTTTCTTTTTTATCAATTTTATTCTACTCTTCAATACTGTTTTCAAGGGTTTGTCTTAAACTATTTTTTTAGTCAGCAAAATTTCCAAGTACTTAGAAATTAAAAGACATATGTAGATAATCAGGTCTCAAAGACATTATGAGAGAATTTTTTAAGAAAATATTTCCAACTGAATGAAAATTAAACCTCATCTAATAAAATTTTCTGGGCACCCAAGTCTGCCAGAAATTAGGTGTTGATTTATTTGAAGAGACCATTTAAACTCTCAATGCCTCCAATTACCTGATTATATAGATGGTTGAGTTTGGGTTTCCCAGCTCTTAGTTTTTAATAAATTTATAATGACACAGCATTTATTCTGAAACTCTAATTTCAACAAAACTTTATAAGTAATAATATCAGAGAAAAATTATGCTGGAAATGGAACCTTAATGTTCTTATAAAGAATCATTTGAAAACCAGTGTTATGCTGAATTTATACTTTTTATTTTACTCCTAAAAATCTAAATCTTATAGTGTCAGCATCCTTAAAAGTAACAATCAATGCACATAATCTAGGAGCATTAGTGAAGTGAACTATTATATAATTTCTTTTGTATTTCTCCAGTTAGAAAAGTAAACTATTTTTATTCCTTCTCCTCATTCTCTCTTTATGTGGTTTCATCGACTCTACTGTTATTAATTTCTATAGGAAATCCTGACATTTTCTTGGAGTTTCGGACCTTCCTATCTCTGCTATCCTAGCTCTTCCTCCATGCCTTGATGGAGTTCCAAATCTACATACCCAAAGCTTAATTCATCATGTTCCCCCAACCAATACCTTCTCCTCTATCTCACCTGGTGAATGGCATTAATCATTCCAATCTAAGCTAACAACCTTGAGAACCATCCTCTACTTTTTTTTTTTCTTTCCCTAGGTTACCTCATCCCAGATATAGAAGTGAACATCAGAAAGAACTAATTTACATCTTTCATATTTCTTGGATTCTCCTCTATGTGGTCTTCATCATCTCTCACACAGATGAAGTGTAAAACTTAGGCATTTTCAGCCTTGACCATAGACAGCACCACTTCCCTAACAGACCTCACTGCCTAACATTCACATCCAGAATAAAGTCTGCCCTTATAACTCTTGAATACTACTCATCAACAATTCAAGTAAACAATTCCTGATGCACAGTATATAACAAATCCTGGTTGATCTGAACTGCTCTATATTAGATTGTTTTGCACACAGCCTAGTCTATTTCTTTATTAATTAATAGAGCATTATAGACATCGAGTGAAACAATAAAACACCAAAAGTTGACACATGATTACCAAACATCAATGAGCTCTGCCTACAAGCTCTAGAGACTGAGTTCTGGGAAGAACAAAGGGAAACAATGGTATTGGTTTGTTCAGGCAGCATTCCAAAGTATGCAAATTTTCCTCTGGAAGTAATATAGTCATTAGGTAAAGCAAGCCAAATTCATGTTTTGTTATCAGACAAGAAGTAGATATTACTTTAAAAGATGAGTTTGTATTTTAAAAGCCTCCATTACAGAAATATACATTTCTACAACGTGTTTTATCAATTCAGATGAGAAAATTTGAAATCACTTCTGTACATAAAATATTCTCAAATAAGAAGCACTCAATCATTAATGCAGTACAACACAAAAGGTGACATTTAAAGTAATACAAGAATGTAGGCAGCCCAGCTATGTAATACCAAAAGCCTGTTTTCTGTATGAATACTAGGAATAACAATTTCATGGAACTCATTAAATAATTCACATCAAAACTTCTAAGCTCATTTGAGGCTCTTTTTTTCCCCAATATACTCATCTGCTTCCTTTCTCGTACACTATATTATTCTTCAGATTCAGCCTAATGCCTGCTACTTCTTGTAGTAATTTTTAACAAGTAGGTTTGATTCTTTTTAATGTGGCACTTATGTAATGAAGTTGTATTGACATTTTTGTCATTCTGATAATGCTGTCAATAATTGATGTATACATTCTGAAAGTATAAGGGATGCTACGCAAGACATTATTCAGCAAGTTTGTCAGAGCTTAAGATAGTTTTATTGAATTCTGGAGGTCATTCATCAAACTAGATCCTCTCCATTCAGCATGTTAACATTACCTTCCAAAGTAATAATGTGGCCTGTACCTTCAATAAGGCTAGCAAATTGCTATGAGAGTGGAAATTATCTATGGTTAACATCTCTTTTCTCACCATAGGTAAAATGTGCATAATTTTGGATTCTTAATAAGGTCAGATCTCTTCCAGATATCACATTAAAATATAAATAAAAATTCCTTCAGTGGAATCCCATGAATATTTATTGCTCTAAACACATACATATTTAAACATATACATATGCGTGTATATATTTTGAGCATGTGTTATAAACATATATACTATATAAATGTGTGTGTATGTATATATAAATGGATATATGAGGCTGATTTGTATACTTTGGGACTCTGCCTGAACAAACTGATACTATCGTTTCCCTTTATTCTTTCCAGAACTCAATCTCCAAGTGTGTGTATATATCCACATATTTCAAGTACATGAGTTTGTACTGTAGAGAGAAACATAGCCCACAGTCTCTGGAATATTTTTACAACATCTGAACTGTGCTCCAACATAATACTTTTATTACTTGTTTTCCCTGCAAGAAATAAAAATTTGAAATAACTTTATATAATTAGAAAGTCTATATTGTAAGTAGTTACAAACTTGATGCTCACAAGGAAGCTGAATGGCTTCTCTGCAAAGTTCAACAAACCAAATTTCCTCAGCATTGCTGGAGTTAGGAGAGTATGGAATACACAATAGTCCTCCAACATCTGCAGGGTACTTTCCCAGTTTTGGTTACACAGAATCAGTCATGGCCAAAAAAAAATATTAAAAGGAAAATTTCAAAAATAAGGAATTCATAACTTTTAAGTTTTGAACTTTTCTGAGTAGCATGATATTTAAAGTAATAAAAGTATGTAGGCTGCCCAGTTACTTAATACCAAAAGTCTATTCTCTATACAAATATTATCAATAACAAAATCACAGAAAGTATTAAATAATTCAAATAAAAATTTCTAAGATAATTTGAGCCTGCTGCTTTTTGAGATACTCTGCTGCTTCTTTCATTCTTATACACTAAAGTTTGTCTTCACTATGTCCTTCCTGGGATATGTATTCATGCTGTATATGGAACCTGTCTGTTAGTCATTGAGTAGCTATCTTGACCATGAAGGGTTATTGCAATCAGTGCTTGTGCTCAAGTAACACTTGTTATATTTAATAATGAGCCCAAAGGACAAGAGTAGTGAAGCAGATAATTTGTATATGCCATAAAGAAGCCCTAAAGTTTTTCCATTAAGTGTAATGTCAGGTTGCTAAGATGTATAGTACATTATTGTTGTTAATCTATTATGGTGCCTAATTCGTAAATTAAACTTTATCATAGGTTTATTTTTTTATTTTTATTTTTTTTCTGGGGGTTCAGGCTGTCAAAACCCAATCACCATATCTTTTTTTTTCTTCTTTTTTTTTATTGGTTGTTCACAACTTTACAAAGCTCTTGACATATCATACTTCATATGTATAGGGAAAAAACATGGTATATATAGGATCTGGAACTACCTAGCATTTTAGATATCTGCTGAGAATCTTGGAGTATATTCTCCATGGATAAGAACTACTGAATTTTTTTATGTTAAGTCTAAAATCACAGTATTAATTTAATATCTCTTTGCAAGTAGTTGCTCTCTTACTAGCTGACTTAATGCAAGGATTTGAGGCAATTTTAGAATAACCATTTCCCTTTCAGTTTACCATAGAATCAGCTCTGGAAGGAGAGTTGCTGTCGTGCTTTAGAATCTACTTTGTACACAAAAGTGTTAATGCCAGAGCCTAGAGAGGACTCAGGTGCTCTTCTTTATGCTGTCCTGCTGATAACCAAAGGCTGCTGTGTTTGTTCTCTTCAGTTCTAAATAATGTCACTTTCTTAATGCTCCCTTTAGAAATAAGCTGCAAAGTCTGTCTTGTGAAAAGGCTGCATCTGTTGGATACTGCCAGTGCCTCCCCTCTAGTTAGGTTCATGTGACAGGCTTGGTTGAATATTTATCTGTGACTAATAGAGACCTCTTTTCTCGACTGCAATTGACTCATTGCATTTTGAAAAGACAGTGATATTGACATCCCAGTTACCACCTCTGGGACTGCTTCTCAAGCTGGAAATAAAAGTGTCAGCTGCTCTGTTCGTGTTAGACGCACCTGTGTGGAAAAGTCATCAAATAAGCTAAGGCCTTCATTCGCTAGTTTTTTCAGACTCATGTAACAATTCAATTTGATTTGATTTCTTACTACTCCCCTGATAAAGCAAAACAGAACCACTCTCTCAAGCATGTACACTGTGTGCTTCAATGCTTCCAAATCTTTGCTGAAGGTTTCTTCTGTCTCAAATGTCCTTGTCCATGTGTCCACAGGTGACTAGTTTTCAAGACCTAAATCGAATTTCACTCCATTCACAAGAACATTTTGGAGATCTATCTCTTAACAACACATAGTATTTCTATTTCAGGCCTGCCATAGTATTTGCCTCTACTTGTGATGTGGAATTGCTATTTTATACCTTGCTCAAGCTATTGCTTCTATCATAATATAGATATCTATATCTTTTATTTTTCCCTATCTCCTTTTTTATTTTACTTATTTTTACCCCAGCATTACCTGCTCTTCAAAATTGTAAGCCAGATCATCATAACAACTGCTAAACTTTATTTAACTTTCCCTGGAATCAGAACATAGTACTAAATACTTAATGTGCACTATCTCATTTTATCTCTACAGCTGCTCTGTAAGTAATTTTATCATTCACATTCTAGAAAAAGAAAAAATTGAAATGCGAAACATTTAAATTCTTCCAAAAATGCTCAGTTATCCAATGATACAGTAAGAATCCAGAGTAGTTTCCAACCTGATACATCACTGGGCTATACCTCATACATGAATAGTAATTAAATACTGTTTCTGTATTATTTGATGAAATTTCATTGAAGCTAAACATATTTTTTATTTTTATAATAAGGAGAAGTGTCCTAGCTTCATTCATGTACTTAGCAGAAAACTTTACACTGTAGCTAATACAGTAGAGTGATTTTCAAGGGCTAATTGCATTAGAATCAGAGGATATTAGTTGAATTGTAGATTCTAAGCATCTCCCTATACCTACTGAATGAATTGCCATGAAAATTTGCGCTTAGAAGTCACACAAATGAAACTTAATACACTTTAAATTATATAAAGCTCTTGCTACAATAAAATGCATAGTGCTTTTTGTATTTATTATAGTGGCTTCTCTGAGGGAGTTGACTTTTCCTATTGTAAGGTCTGCATTCAGGGTTTCAGGCTATAAAGTTGCTAGTCTGATATAGTAGGTTATATATAACACTTCATAGCATTCAATTACTCATGAATTTCAATGGAAATTATTATTACAAGTAGTCTAGTCCCAGATTTGGGCTCATATGTTTAGTAGGTCTAACAAAAACAGAAACTTCTCAGAGTTTTTTCTTTTTTTATTCCTAAATTCCTTTAGAGTTCTCCTGCTTATTGGCTCCCTTGAAATTTTTTTTGAGACTAGAATAAAGATATTTTATTTAAAAAAAAAAACAGAAAATATAAGTATACTCACTTGCCTCCATTCTCTAGAACATAGTCCTTATCAAACTTCCAGACCTGTATCAGTTCAATGAGTGAAAATGTCATATTTGGTGTAGCTTGAATTGTTATGATTTATTTTGTGTGAGAGACTGGCCATTCTGATGCTATACTTTTCCCATGATTTTTTTTTCTAATTTTGTTGTTCCATTCTTACATAAATGAATATTTAACTCTTTGACACATTTGGATTTTATCTTAGTAAAATATATAAATGTATTCTAGCAAAACATCAATTGTGGATACTGTCCCATTAATTTCCTTATGGCTACCTGTTGTCAAAACACCAATAATAAATGTCCACTTTTTTTTTTCTCATCATACATTGATGGCATTACCTTAAATGCACCAGGAATTCATTGTTTTAAGCATGTACTGTCTTTTTAATTTTCCCAAGTGAATTATTATTTTTTTATGTTTTATTTTTTTTATTGATTGTTCAAAACATTACAGAGCTCATGATATATCATCTTTCATACATTTGACTCAATTGGGTTTTGAACTCCCATTTTTACCCCAAATATAAATTGCAGAATCACATGAGTTACACACTCACATTTTTACATAATGGCATATTAGTGACTGTTGTATTCTGCTACCTTTCCTATCCCCTACTATCCCCCCTTCCCTCCCCTCCCCTCCCATATTCCCTCTCTACCCCCTCTGCTGTTGTTCAATTCTCTCCCCTTATTTTTCCCTCCCCCTTGCCCCTCACAACCTCTTATAATTTTGTGTATCATTGAAGGTCTCCTACCATTTCCATATGCTTTCCCTTCTCTCTCCCTTTCTCTCCCCATTCATCTTTGTTTACTGTTAGTCTTTCCCTCATGCTCTTCCTTCCTGTTCTGTTCTTAGTTGTTCTCTTTATATCAAAGAAGACATTTGGCATTTGTTTTTTAGGGATTGGCTAGCTTCACTTAGCATAATCTGCTCTAATGCCATCCATTTTCCTGCAAATTCTATGATTTTGTCATTTCTTAGTGCTGCATAATACTCCGTTGTATATAGATGCCACATTTTTTTAATCCATTCATCTTTTGAAGGGCATCTAGGTTGGTTCCACAGTCTAGCTATTGTGAATTGTGTCGCTATAATCATTGATGTGGCCGTATCCCTATAGTGCGCTCTTTCAAGGTCCTCAGGGAATAGTCCAAGAAGGGCGATAGCTGGGTCAAATGGTGGATCCATTCCCAACTTTCCCAGGAATCTCCATACTGCTTTCCAAATTGGCCTCACCATTTTTCAGTCCCACCAGCAGTGTACAAGTGTACCCTTTTCCCCACATCCTTGCCAACACTTATTATTGTTTGACTTCATAATGGCTGCCAATCTTACAGGAGTGAGATGGTATCTTAGGGTAGTTTTGATTTGCATTTCTCTGATTGCTAGAGATGGTGAGCATTTTTTCATGTTCTTGTTGATTGATTGTATGTCCTCCTCTGAGAAGTGTCTGTTCAGGTCCTTGGCCCATTTGTTGATTTGGTTATTTGTTATCTTATTGTTTAATTTTTTGAGTTATTTTTATATTCTGGATATTAGGGCTCTATCTGAGGTGTGAGGGGTAAAAAATTGTTCCCAGGATGTAGGCTCTCTATTTACCTCTTTTATTGTTTCTCTTGCTGAGAAAAAGCTTTTTAGTTTAAGTAAGTCCCATTTGTTTATTCTTGTTATTAACTCTTGGGCTATGGGTGTCCTATTAAGGAATTGGAGCCTGACCCCACAATATGTAGATCATAGCCAACTTTTTATTCTATGAGACACAGTGTCTCTGATTTGATATCTAGCTCCTTGATCCATTTTGAGTTAACTTTTGTGCATGGCGAGAGAAAGGGATTCAGTTTCATTTTGTTGCATATGGATTTCCAGTTTTCCCAGCACCATTTGTTGAAGATGCTATCCTTCCTCCATTGCATGTTTTTAGCCCCTTTATCAAATATAAGATAGTTGTAACATTGTGGATTAGTCTCTGGGTCCTCTATTCTGTACCATTGGTCCACCTGCCTGTTTTGGTACCAGTACCATGCTGTTTTTGTTACTATTGCTTTGTAGTACAGTTTGAACTCTGGTATCGCTATACCTCCAGATTCACACTTCCTGCTTAGAATTGCTTTTGCTATTCTGGGTCTTTTGTTTTTCCATATGAATTTCATGATTGCTTTATCTACCTCTACAAGAAATGCTGGTGGGATTTTGATTGGCATCGCATTAAACCTGTAGAGAACTTTGGGTAATATCGCCATTTTGATGATGTTAGTTCTGCCTATCCATGAACAGGGTACATTTTTCCATCTTCTGACATCTTCTTCTCTCTCTTTAGGGTTCTGTAGTTTTCATTGTATAAATCTTTCACCTCTTTTGTTGATTCCCAAGTATCTTATTTTCTTTGAGGATATTGTGAATGGAGTGGTTTTCCTTATTTCCATTTCAGAGGTTTTGTTGCTGATATACAGGAATGCCTTTGATTTATGGGTGTTGATTTTATAACCTGCCACTTTGCTGAATTCATTTATTAACTCTAGCAGCTTGTTTGTAGACCCTTTTGGGTCTGTTAAATATATTATCATGTCATCCACAAATAGCGATAATTTAATTTCTTCTTTTCCTATTTTTATGTCTTTAATTTCTTTTGTCTGTCTAATTGCTCTGGCTAGTACTTCGAGAACTAAAGTGAATAGAAGTGGTGATAGAGGGCATCCCTGTCTTGTTCCAGATTTTAGAGGGAATGCCTTCAGTTTTTCTCCGTTTAGGATGATGCTAGCCTGAGGTTTAGCATATATAGCTTTTACAATGTTGAGGTAAGTTCCTGTTATCCCTAGTTTTTCTAGTGTTTTGAACATAAAGTGATGCTGTACTTTGTCAAATGCTTTTTCTGCATCTATCAAGATGATCATATGGTTCTTGTCTTTAAGTCTATTGATGTGGTGAATAGCATTTATTGATTTCCGTATATTGAACCAGACTTGCATCCCAGGGATGAATCCTACTTGATCATGGTGCACAAGTTTTTTTGATATGCTTTTGTATTCGATTCACCAGAATTTTATTGAGAATTTTTGCATCCAAGTTCATTAGAGATATTGGTCTGTAGTTTTCTTTCTTTGAAGTGTCTTTGTCTGGTTTCGGGATCAGAGTAATGTTGGCCTCATAGAATTAATTTGGAAGAGCTCCTTTTTTTCTATTTCTTGAAATAGCTTGAAAATATTGGTATTAATTCTTCTTTGAAGGTTTTGTAGAACTCCGCTGTATACCCATCCGGTCCAGGGCTTTTCTTGGTTGGTAGTCTTTTGATGGCTTCTTCTATTTCTTCCTTTGTTATTGGTCTGTTTAAATTGTGTGTGTGTTCCTGTCTCAATCTGGGCATATCATATGATTTAAGAAATTTATCGATATCTTCACTATCTTCTATTTTATTGGAATATAGGGTTTCAAAATACTTTCTAATTATCTTCTGTATTTCTGAAGTGTCTGTTGTGATATTGCCTTTTTCATCCCGTATCCTAGTAATTTGAGTTCTCTCTGTTCTTCTCTTCGTTAGCATGGCTAAGGGCCTGTCTATCTTATTTATTTTTTCAAAGAACCAACTTTTAGTTTTATCAATTTTTTCAATGGTATTTTTTTTTTGTTTCAATTTCATTGATTTCTGCTCTAATTTTAATTATTTCTTGTCTTCTACTACATTTGCTGTTGTTTTGCTCTTCCTTTTCTAGGTTTTTGAGGTGTAGTGTGAGTTCATTTATTTGTTGGTTTTTTCTTCTTTTGAGGAAAGAACTCCAAGAAATGAATTTCCCTCTTAAAACTGCTTTCATTGTGTCCCATATATTCCAGTATGTTGTGTCTGTGTTATCATTTGTCTCTAAGAATTTTTTCATCTCCTCCTTTATGTCTTCTGTAACCCATTGATCATTCAGTAACATATTGTTCATTTTCCATGTGATGTAGGATTTTTCCTTCCTTCTTTTATCATTGATTTCCAATTTCACTCCATTATGATCTGATATGGTGCAAGGTATTATCTCCACGCCTTTATATTTACTAAGAGTTGCCTTATGGCATAATATATGGTCTATCTTTGAGTAGGATCCATGTGCTGCTGAGAAGAACGTGTATCCACTTGATAATGGTTGATATATTCTATATATGTCGGTTAAGTCTAGGTTATTGATTGTGCTATTGAGTTCTATAGTTTCTTTATTCAGTTTTTGTCTAGAGGATCTGTCTAATGGTGAGAGCGGTGTGTTGAAGTCACCCATAATTATTGTGTTGTGGTCTATTTGACTCTTGAACTTGAGGAGAGTTTGTTTTATGAACGTTGCAGCTCCACTGTTTGGTGCATACAAATTGATAATTGTTATGTCTTGTTGGTGGATGGTTCCTTTTAACAGTATATAGTGTCCTTCTTTATCCTTTTTGATTAAATTAGGTTTGAAGTTGATTTTATTCGATATGAGTATGGCCACTCCTGCTTGCTTCCGAGGGCCATGTGAGTGGTATGATTTTTCCCAACCTTTTACCTTCAGCCTGTGTATGTCTTTTCCTATCATATGAGTCTCCTGAAGGCAGCATATTGTTGGATTTGTTTTTTTGATCCAGGTTACTAGCCTATGTCTCTTGATTGGTGAGTTTAGGTCATTAACATTTAAGGTTACAATTGAGATATGATTTGTACTTCCAGTCATGTTTGTTTATTTATTTATTTTAGTTTGGCTAGTTTTACTTTTTGGTTATTTTCCTCCCCCTTTACTGAGATACCTCCTGCTGTTAGTTTTGGGCACTATTTTTCAATTCCTCTTCTTGTAGTATTTTGCTCAAAATGCTTTGCAGTGCTGGTTTTCTTGCTGCGGATTCTTTTAGCTTTTGTTCATCATGAAAGATTTTAATTTCATTGTCAAATCTTAAGCTTAATTTTGCTGGATACAGTATTCTTGGTTGGAATCCATTATTTTTCAGCGTTTGAAATACATTGTTCCAGGATCTTCTCGCTTTCAAAGTCTGTTATGAGAAATCAGACGTTAACCTAATTGGTTTACCCCTGAATGTAATCTGCCTCCTTTCTCTTGTAGCTTTTAATATTCTCTCCTTGTTCTGTATGTTGGCTATCTTCATAATTATATGTCTTGGAGTTGGTCTCTTATGGTTTTGAATGTTTGGGGTCCTGTAGGCTTCCAGGATTTGGCAATCCATTCCATCTTTCATCTCTGGGAAGTTTTCTAGAATTATTTCATTTAATATGCTGTCCATTCCTTTGGTTTGAATCTCTGTGCCTTCTTCTATCCCGATGACTCTCAAATTTGGTTTTTTTATGAAATCCCATATCTCTTGAATAGATTGCTCATGGGATTTAAGCATCTTTTCTGTGTTGACTATATTCTTTTCAAGTTGATAAACCTTGTCTTCATTATCTGATGTTCTGACTTCTACTTGATCAAGTCTATTTGTAATATTCTCGTTTGAGTTTTTAATTTGGTTTATAGTTTCCTGCAATTCTAGGATTATTGTTTGATTTTTTTAAGATCTCTATCTCCTGGTAGAGCTCGTTCTTTGCCATTTGAATTTGTTTGTTTAATTCATTTTCAAAATATAATTTTATTGCTTGGACTTGCTGTCTCATGTCTTCTCTAATATTCCTTTCCATTTGAGTTAGGTATGCCTTGAGTTCTTTCCCTATCCCTGTTTATGCTGTTTCTATGTCCTCCTGTAGAATTAAGTTGTCCTGCATTGTTTGTACTCCTTTTTCCCTTGTTTTCTCATGATGTTCACGTTACTTTCCAGCTCTATTTGATTGCCGTGTTTCTGCTCTCTTCTATAGATTTGTTTTGGTTCTGTATTACTCTGTCTCTCCTTTGTGTTGTTAAACTATGCCTGCTAACGTGGATTCCGCTGGGAAGGAATTCCAACAGCCGAGCTCCAGTGACATCACTTCTCTGCTATGACGGGCCCCAGGCTCCTTGCCTGGGTGTCCTAATGGGGGGGTGTTGACTTGACTGTCTCTGTTTGGTTTCAGCTCCCGGTCGCGGCAGGCGGGCTGTTGCCAGCCGCCCAGTAGCGCAGGCAGCGGGCCGGAGCCGGTGGGCGGGCGTTCTCCTGCAGCCCAGTTATGCGGGCAGCGGGTGGGCTGTCACCGGCGGGCCTACGGTTTCCAGCTGCCCAGTCACAAGGGCCTGGCCTCTAGTCCCCTGGTTTCTCCTATTAGTATTGGTTTCTCCTGCTAGACCAGATTTCCCCTGAGTGATGGCTCTCGGCAGTTCAAACTGTACTCTGGGCCTGCCGTTTGTTGGGTGTGGAAGGTTGCTATTGGGAACCCCGGCACTCTATTGTTTTGTTTCCGTTGTGGGGGATAGAACTGTACCGCTTCCTTCCCCATCTGAAATCCCGTACTCAGCCCGGGGGTCAGTGCGGGCTCAGCCGGCGGGATTCCACAGAATCGCAGCCACTTTTCTCCCTGCTTGCTAATTAATCGCTTCTCTGCGGCGCCCCGCCGTCTGTAGCCGTGGGGCAGGCTGCGCGAATCAGTCAGCCCGCATCTCTGGTCGCACAGTTGGCTATTTGCTCCCTTGAAATTTAAAGGGAGCAACAGAGGCATCACATATTCGACTTTTGGCCCAATCTGGTGAGAAAAGGCAGTTCCACACTTTCTCCCTTTAGTGTCTTGATTTTATTAACCTAAAACTTTAATTAAGAAATTCTTTTAAAATTTAACTTCACATTTATTCAACAAAATTTTATTAAACATCAGTGTATGCAAGATGGTGTGATAAGAATGGGGAATTAGAAGTAAATAAAACACATTCTCTGTCTAGGAGGAGATACAGCAGTGAAACACAAGAACAATTATATGACACCCCTTTAGAAGCCAAGGAAGGAACACCCTGTGTAGTCAGTAAAGATGAGAAAATCTTTGCAAGAAGTAAAAATCATGCCAAGTGGAAGAACTAGGATGTGCAAAGACAGAGAAGCATGGCATGGTAGGCTTAGTTTAAGGAATCTGCAAGTAGAGGTTAGGGTCAACACTGAAGCAATTTAAAAGAGCTTCTTTATTTTATTTCCCAAAGAAACAGAAAATACGTTTTCACTGTCCTCTATAATAGTCCTTCTTATAAGCCCTCTTCTCTCACTCTCCCTCTCTCCTCTCACTCATTCCTCTCTCCTCTCACTCTTTTCAACACCACTCTTTGAAAATTGTATCTTTAGATTTTTCTTTTACTCTTAAACTGGTTGGCTCAAAACCAGTATATTTTATAACCTGTTATATAAATTGACAGAATGGAAAGAAGACTTTTTGTGCATAGATTTAGTAAGCTTTTCATTACTGTGATAACATACCTGAGAAAATCAACTTAAAGGAGGAAAGCTCTATTTTGGCTCATGATTTCAAAGATTTCAGTTCATTGTCACTTGGCTTCATTGTTTCTGAGCCAGTGGTGAGGCAGTGTAGAGCTGAAGGAGTAAAGCTACTTTCTCATGATGGCCAGGAGGGAAAGAAAGAGAAAGAGAAAGAGAGAGAATAAGCTAATGTTAGAGTGCCAGGGACCAGGTACACAATATACTTCCCAAGAACATGTCCTAATAAACCCACTTCTACTAGGTCCTACTTCCTAAAGTGTCTACCACATCTCAATAGTTCATTCAAATTATGAATCCATCAATGGATTAATTCACTCATGAGGTTAAAGCCCTAATGATCTAATTACTTCCTAAAATCTCACCTCTAAACATTTATGAATTATACTGTTACCTTATATTCATTTGAAATAAATATCAAGCAAAAACAAAGTCTTTTTCAAAGTAAAAAAAAAAAAAATAGAAAAAAAATCACCTCAGGTAATTGAGGTGATTAGAAATTTTGGACACTGGCTAATTCTATAATTTCACAATTCTTCAATCTAATTTAGGATTAATATAGGATCAAAGACAATATAAGTAACTATGTGGACCTATGGTAATGTTAAACCTAAAAAGTACATTTATCAGAAACCTTAGATAACCTTAAAATTTATTTTAATCTATTTTATACAATCTTTTATCTAGATATTGGAGAAGTAAATTGACATTTTTTTTTCCATCTCTCTTCTCCTTTTTTTAACCACTACAGGATAGAAATACTAATGTAAAGTGACATGCCACGAAAATGAGACAAAGATGTATAGTTGGAACAAAGCAAATATATCTTCTACATATTGGACATGTCCAGTGAGTTGTCAATAATAGCAAATCCCTTCCATGATCATTAGACAATCTAGTAAGTACTAAGGCATTGGTTCATGATACTGGAGTACATCAAAATCAGTCAGGCAGCTAGTGCAAAATATGATAACCAATTCCCTAGAGGCCTCCATGTAGTTAAGTGTGGGGTGGGGAAGCAGCATCTATGATTTTGACAAGTTTTGCAGGTGATTGTAATGTAAATCAAAACTTGAAAACAAGTCTACTAAAAAAAGGATAGTGACCAGTAATACTAGAATTTCTAAAATGTGGCTAATGAACTCATGTCCAGGATGAGGCAGGGATAGAATTTAAGTTCTCTGATTTTTCAGATGCTGTTGCCAGGCTAAATCAATGAAATTGCTTGAGTTTTGTTTTAGCAAATTATTTTTTAATTGTTTAGTTACATTATAATAATTAACTTTCTAATTTTGTTATTTAGATATATGTTATGACTAGAAATTTTATAACACAAAAAAATCCACTTTTTTGCTCTTTCTTTCTTGCTGGGTTTGCAGTCAATATTTTCTAAATAGATGCTCCCTCATACAGGAATTAAAATAAATAGGTGCAGGTTTTTCAGATATTTTATGTGCCATAGAGAGAAAACACCAATATTATGACTTCCTTGGGGATCATAGCTTTCTAATAAAACCCTGTCATTGATCAGCTGTCTTAGAGATTTCAGCAGGGACAGAATCCTGAGTGAAAAGAATCATTGATATTGATAAGTCCCTTGTGTTCAGCAAGAGAAGAATTTGTATGTTTCCATGATGTTATATCAAACATCAGAGCAAAGAGATGACTTAAATTGTACATACTCTGCATGCTTGCCACCAGGCATGCACAATTATTCAGGGGACACAATGGTAAAAGTTTAAAATAAAATCCCAGAGCAGCCCAAATAAACAACTTCTAATTTTCAGAAGAGTGGGATGATGATATATATCCCATGATGATATATTTGAGCTTGGTTTCTAAGGTAGTTTTCTAACAATGAGTCAACATTTGCAGTTTATTAATGACCCATTTTTATCAATATTCTAGAATTCAGAATAAAAATGATATTTTTGAAACAGTATGGTAGCTGATGAACAAATAACAGTAGAATATTAGGACTGGGCATGCAGCTCAGTGATTGAGAGATTGAATTGCATGCATGAGGTGCTGGGCTGAATCTCCAGCAATGTTGAAAAAAATAGAATATTATTTTGAATAGGATTGCCTATGTTCTGCCTTTCTATACAAACTTTATAATCAAGTTTATCTATATTGACAAAATATATTGCTGAAACTTAATTTGAATTGCATTGCATCTATAAATTGAATTGAAAAGAATTGACATCTTTAATATAGTGGGCCTTCCAAACCATGGACATTCACTATTTCTTTATTCATTTATATCATCATTAATTTATTTGAGCAGTGTTTTTCAATTTTCCCAAACTGTAAATTCTGTCCACTGTTTATAGATTTGCTTGTAATTTTTTATTTTTTGAATAATATTGTATGTGGTATTTTTAATTTCAAATCCCTATTCTCCACTAATAGTTTACAGGAAAGCAGTTGACAACTATTCATGACCTTGTATCCAGCTACAGCAATGTTTTAAAAAGAATTTTTTTATAATTTCTACATGTATTACAATGACATCTACAAATAAATAACTTTTATTTTCTCCTTTCCAATTTTAATATTCTTTTTTAAAATAAATATTTATTTAGTTGTTGAAAGACCTCATTTTACTTATTTATATGCGATGCTGAGAATCAAACCCAGTGCCTCCACATGCCAGGCAAGTGTGCTACTGCTGAGCCACAGTCCCATCCCTCTTTTTTTTTAATATTTGTTTTAATGTTGCTGGGAGATTGAACCCAGGGCCTCAAGCAGACTAGGCAAGCACTCTACAACAGCCTTCACACTGTGTATGTTTTTCTTTTTCTTGTCTCTTCTAGCTAGGGACTTCCAATAGAAGACTTCTTGTTTGTTGACATTTAATGTGATATATGACCTCTAATTTCAGTTTTATACTATAATCAATATATGTATTATTCTATTACAATGAATATAACCCAATTTTCTTTTATTATTTCATTGGGTTTTTGGAATAATTTTATGTTATTCTAGAAATTAACATTACATTTACAGCAGCTAATGCACCATTGATTTTCATGTTTGTTTGTTTGTTTGTTTGTTTGGTAAGTAATCCTTTAGTATCTAGTCCATCAGTTTTAAAGGGTATGCACTAACAGTCACTAATATAACAATTACCTTTAACAAATTTCCACCGCGCTCTCTACTTCTTACATTTTTTAATTGAATTATTTCTACATAGTCAGTACATATAACCTTTATACACTGTTTTCTCACCTATTTTCCTACTCTTAGTCTTTGATTTGCAGCTAAATATATTAAATAATCACCAACAATTAATTTACTAAGGTCTTTTCTCTTTCTTGCTTTAACTCATCCTATAGTAGATTCCTCATTAAAGATTTAGGTATACAATATTGCCTGGATTTTGCACATTTGAAATGGGTTTTCCATGCTCTTGATATTTTAAGGGAAGCACGGCTGAATAGTAAAACCTTAGTTAACTTTTCATTTGTTAAATATTTTGAGAATCACATTGAACCTAATTTGATTATTTTATTTATAAGAACTGTTGTTGTTTTGTTTTTTTTTTTTTTTAACCTTAAAGTATGACAGTTTTACTGGACTATTTCTCAGTCATTTGTTTGGGTCATTTTCCCAGGTATAAGTTTGATGTTCTCAGAATTTAGATTTAAGCTATTTTTAAATTTTTCAATTGTTTTCTTGGCTTAATGCTTTAAATATTACTTCTATTCTTCTTTTATAGGAATTCTAATTGTTCAAAGGGAGTTTGGGAGATTTTTTTTTCTTTTCTTTCCTTTTCTTGCATGTCTTCCATTTAATCTGCTATTTCCCCAAATGTCTCTTTTTTCAAAATCTCAAAGGTAATCTTTTGGTGGTTTCTCTGCCTTTTCTAAATGTCCCTTATTACATTTTTATTCTAATCTATGCTCCCTTGAAGACTTTCTAGTTTCTTCTTCACTTCCTGCTTGGTTTTGTCTTTTATTTCAACTTCTCTTCTTTCATAGCATTTTGTCTTGTGTATTGTTCTTTGCTGTCTTTATACTTCCAATTCAATGCATTTTTTATCTGAATGAAAACTTGTTGAAAACTAATTCAGTATCAGTAACTGTTCTGCAGCCTTACTGATTTGGGGGGAAATAATATTCATTACAGGATATATTTTGATTTATATTTTCTTTATACAGTAATTTTGTGTTGAATTGGACCGAATTGTTTTATCCTTAGTCTTTTGTTGACAAATTTTCAAGCCCAGAAATACCACCCACTTCTACAAGAATAACAACAGCCTGATTAAAATTTACATATGTACCTTTGTCTAGTATGAGATAACTGTATTTATGTGGATTTGTCTCCGTGTCTTCTATTCTGCACCATTGGTTTACATGTCTATTTTAGTGCCCTAACATGTCATTTTTGTTACTATAGCTTTGGAGTATAGTTTAAGGTCTGTTATTGTGATGCCTCCTGCTTAACTCTTCTTGCTAAGGATCACTTTGGCTATTGAGGGTCTCTTATTTTTCCAAATGAATTTCATGATTGCTTTTCTATCTTTATAAGGAATGACACTGGGATTTTAATTGGAACCACATTGAATCTCTATAGTGCCTGGGGTAGTATGGCCATTTTTAAAAACATATATTTTTTTAGTTGTTTATGGATTTTATTGTCTTTATTTTTATATGGTGCTGAGGATCAAACCCAGTGCCTCATGCATGCTGGGTGAGCACGCTACCACTGAGCCACAACTCCAGCCCTAATATGGCCATTTTGATTACATTAGTTTTGCCTATCCAAGAGCATGAGAGATCTTTCCATCTTCTGAAGTCTTCTTCAGTTTCTTTCTTTAGTGCTCTCAGTTTTCATTGTAAAGTTCTTTCACTCCATTTGTTAAATTGATTCCCAAGTATTTTATTTTTGTTTTTGAGGCTATTGTGAATGGGATAGTTTTTCTAATTTCTCTTCCAGAGTATTCATCACTGATGTATAGAAATGAATTTGATTTATGGGTATTGATTTTATATCCTGCTACTTTGGATAGTATATGGGGGAAAAGGCATACTCATACATTGCTGGTGGGACTGCAAATTGGTGCAGCCAATCTGGAAAGCAGTATGGAGATTCCTCAGAAAACGTGGAATGGAACCACCTTTTGACCCAGCTATCCCACTGCTCAGTCTATACCCAAAGGACTTAAAATCCACATACTATAGAAATGCAGCTACATCAATGTTTATAACAGCTCAATTTGTAATAACTAAACTGTGGAAGCAACATAGATGCCCTTCAATAGATGAATGGATAAAGACACTGTGGTATACATAAACAATGGAATATTACTCAGGATTAAAAGAGAATAAAATTATGGCATTGGCAGTAAAATGGATGGAATTGGAGATTATCATTCTAAGCAAAGTAAGACAATCCCCCAAAACCAAAGGCCGAGTGTACTGATAAGTGGATGCTGATCCATAACAGGGAGTGGGGAGGCATGGGAAAAATGAAGCAACTTTGATTGGGCAAAGGGGAGGGAGAATAGGGAGGGTCCATAGGGGCAGGAAAGATGGTAGAATGAGATGGACATCATTACCCTAGGTACATGTATGAATGCACATGTGGTATGGTACTACACTGCATACAACTATAGAAATATAAAGTTGTGCTGCAGTTGTGATAATGAATCAAAAAGCATTCATCTGTCATATATACTTAATTAAAATAAATAAATTTAAAAAGTTATTTTGGTCATGGCAGTGATGGTAGACAAAAGAAAGAGGGGACAGTGTGACACATCTGTCTTTTGTTTCTGTGGGATCATTTATTTTTAAATTTTAATTAATTAATTAATTAATTATATGATGCTGTAGATAGAACCCAGGACCTTCCAAATGCCAGGAAGTGCTTCATCACTGAGATACGTCTCCAGCCCAGGTCCTTAACTTTTAATTCTTCCCTTTACTTTTTAAATTTCCTTCCCACTCCTTTTTTAATCATCAGGTTTTTCCTTCAAAAGAAAGGTTTCCAAGTCTTATACCTCCAGATCTGCTTACGTTTATGCCCCATTCCAGCAGCTTATCCTTGAAACTATAGGTTCATTGACTTGTTTAATATTTTGTACTTACCCTTGTAATTTCTCTCCTTGGAAGTGATTTGTTCTGTACCTACATCATCTGTTCCACTCCTCTTTCTCAAAGAGACTGCAATTTCTCTTCCTTCATGCTTCATATCAACAAACTTTTTCTAGCCATAAGAGTTTGGTTGGAATTGGTTTTAATTTCTCTACTTAAAATAATTACATGTTCATGGTATTTCCCATTGACTAGTACTGCCTAAAGCATGTCCAATTTTGATTTTTATTTACTTGTGTTCATGGGGGGGGGATATGATAGCTTATTAGAAGGTTTTGTGGACAGATTGAGATTTAGGTGGTCATCATTATTCTCCATACCCGAACAATTGCTCACAGAAAGTTTTCATCAAGGATATGTAGTTTTAGAAGATGGGTTGAGGCTCAACTGAAAGATTGAACAAGTAGAATTAGGAATGCAGCAGTAATTTTTCAGGTTAGTGAAGTGGCTCACAAAAGGAAAGAAGCAAAAAGGGGGATGGATTCAATTGCACCCAAAATGATAAGGGTTAGCAGTCAATTCTTAAATAAGACAGGTCCTTAATTAAAAGAACTATTACCTTGGTTTAAATATTTTCTATTAATTCAGAGCAAAATTATCAGTTCATGGATTAAGATAGACTCCTATCAGTGAGCAGAAAAGATATCACTGACCAATGACCTCCATGGAAATTCTAAAGAAGCACTACTGAATGATTTCTAAGTTTGTGCACTTGAATAGATGAATGGATAAATAAAATGTGGTATATATACACTGTGGGATTACGCAGGCATAGAGAAGAATGACTTTATGACATTTGCCATCAAATGGATGAATCTGGAGTTTATCATGCTAAGTGAAGTAAGCCAACTCCCCCAAAATAAAAGGTTTAAAATATTTTCTCTGATAGGTAGAAACTTACCCACAATAAGGGGGAGAGAGTGAGGGGAAGAATAGAAGTTCAATTGATTAGACAATGGGGAATGGAGAGAAGGGAGAGGTGATAGGCATAGGAAAAGCAGTGGAATGAATCTGACATAATTTTTTTTCTTGTACATATATGAAAACAGCACCGTGAATCCTACCATCATGTACATCATCAGAATGGTACTGTAACTAGAATAAGCTATATCCCATGCTTGTGTAATTATAACAAAATGGATTCTGCTGTCATATACAACATAAAAGAATGAACAAATTTTTTTTTTTTAAAAAGATTGTCAATTTCATTGTCATTTAATTTACTAGGACAAATGTTCTTTTCCTATTTTCATTTTAGCATGCATATTTTTGGGTTTTGGTTAATGAATTTAATTTAGTTAATGGAGTTATTTTATTTCTTTTTTGAACAAGGCATAAGGAGGCATGGTTGAGTTTTGCTACTAAAAAAGTGAACTGGTTTAAATTGAACAGGGTTTCAGATAAACTGAAACCAACATAAATCATTTGGAAAGCTGGAATAGTCTACTTAAGTTATTCTGAAAATTTCAAAATCGATAAGCATAAAATATTTGGAATAGTTTCATAACATTGTAGCTGCTCAATAAATATTAGATATTTTGTGGTTTGAACTGTAATATTTATTTTTCTGTACATCTACCTCATTTTTTAAAAAATCAGTTTATAGCAGAAATGGTAAAAAGGAGAGATATTTTTATAGGTCATTTCAATCTGCCTGTGGTCAATAACACCAAAAATATCTCTAGAAACCTTTCCATTTTTAGAATCTAAAGTCAAAAACTAAGAGAAGTTTCCTGAGACATTCATGCTTTTTTAAAAAGAAAGGACTGTTGTTATGAACGTAGTTTATGACAAAAGAAAAATACACATATTCAGTACAAAAGATGAACATGCAAACCTGTCTTTTGGTAACAATTTCTTACTCAGTTTCATGGTGGTATATTTCTTAACCCAGTGAATTAATTTCTTCTTTTTTCTTTTACTTGTTTTTTTTTTTTTTTTTTTTGTCTAGTGTGATGCAAACATCAAGATAAATAGGTCTTTGGGTGGTTACTGGACTTGGCAGTTAGAGAGTTACAGATTCAAGATGACTTAAATGGCATGATCCTGAATCCTGAATCATTTGTACTGTGGATTTAGTTCTTGGTTAAAATCTGTCTGTGGTTGGGCATGGAGCTCTGAAAGGGCACCCTCTCCACAAAAATTCTTAACTAACTCTCTAGAAATCTTCAACATAATTGATTTTAAGACTATAAGCTAAAGAGTCTCTACAAAAGAGTTCAATGTAGGTGAACGTCCTAATTTCCTGTTGCTCTATTTTACTTGGCCAGGAAGAAATCAGCTGAATGTTCCTTTATTTGTTTTTCACAAACATGTATCCAGTATAGTAGTTTGCACAAGTGTGTTTGCAAATGCAAAATGTGATAAAAAAGACAAATTCTTTAATGAGGCCTCTGGCCTTGAGCTGGAGCTTCACAGAGATGTCTACATTTCTAAGATAAGTTACCAATTGAGCTCCATGGAAACATCCAGTAGGGGAAGGAAGGAAAGGGGAGAAGAAGCTCCCCTTAATTGTTGTCCTTGAAGGGTTAACTTGCCCAGAACAGTGAAAGAAAAGTTGCTTTTATGTGAACTCCTATAAACTATGAACTTCTGAGCCCCTCTCCTTACGTGCTGGGTATAAAATTCTGAAACTACCTATACTTGGGGTTCAGGGGATTAATTGATTACAGCAAAAGCTGTGCCCTCTGAACAAGGCTGCAGACAAATAAAACTGTTTCCTGCTATTTTTGGTGTCTTGCCTCATCTGTCCCTACAATAGCTCAGTGGTAAAGTTCTTGTTTTCCATGTGTGAGGCAAGGTCCTGGGTTTGATCCCTAGCACTACAAAAACAATCAAACAAGTAAAACCAAACAAAAGCCCACTTATGTGGCATATACACACCCACACATTATTATTATTATTATTATTATTATTATTATTATTTTGATCAGGGACCAGATAAAATAAACAATGCGAATCTTGGGCTGTTGGGTATTTATTAGGACTGGCTTAGTGATTCTGATACCATCATAAGAAGAATGTGATATGTGATAAAGTGGAAAGAAGAACTTGGATACTTGGATATTAAATATTCTTTCTTTTCCTCTCACTTTCTACCTAGTAAGCCAAAAGCAATAAATGGCTTTAATTGTCTCTTAAAAGGCATTAAGTAGAGTAGAAGCTGATAGTCAAATGAAATAAGTGGAAAGATTCAGCAACTATCAGATTTGAGTTACCCCAGAATTTGTGCTCAAAATGTAAGCATATTTCAATTAGATAAAGGCCCATCACATTAATACCTACTTGAGAAGATCTTATGACTTTTTTAAAGTTCCAAGAAAAGATAACAGAAAGAGTGGTAGAAACAAAGAATAAGTAGGAAAGATAACTAAGGAGATGTTTCTATGAGCCAGAGTCTGGATTTGGACACCAGTCTGTATTTCTGTCCAGCAAGTCACTGGCAGGGAACATTAGCTTACACAAGAACATTTGTAAACCCTTGAATAGTACCAAAGGTAACAATGGTATCTTTGGTACAGAAGTGCAGAGTGCATGGACTTGAGTAAGCTTGTTCTTATCAATGAAAAAATATACTTTCATCCTTCACTGGATGCCTTCATGGAACCTGGTAGAACACACCCATGAAAAAAACCTTCTCCCTTTGCCACCTGATGAAAGTATAGAGCAGTGTGATAGAGAAGATCCATAGACTGCACATGGAGACGCCTTTCATTAGTGATGGCACTGACAATCGATCATACTTCTACAGATCCTTACTAACATCCACAGGAGTTCTGTAGACCTTAAGGATTGGTGATTGCTGTAATAAATATTTAAAAAATTGAGATCATGCGTGATACTGTAAGCTAAAGACTTTGCTAGTCATTGTTTTGTAGGTTATGAAGTGCTAAATATGGATGAGTTCTTATCATCATTCTACACAAAGTGATACTAAGAGAATACCCTGTGGTAAAAATACAAAACCGAGCAGCTCATATGTTTGGCAAATAAACCACACTTGTAATTAAAATTAAAAAAATCTAAAGGCATTCAGTAGTAAAACCTTATTTATTAGGTCACCATAAGAAATTATTAGTTGTGCTTCACATTGTTTTTTAAAAGTTAGCATGAGCTTTTTAAAAAATTTTATTTAAGAAGTTTTTAACCATAACCTATAAAGTCAGTTCCGTATAGCCAACATAGTTCACATCAAAAGTTTGATTTAAACCCCAAATCTGAAGGTAGAGCTTATAACATTGCTGACTGTCCTCGTTCACCACTTTCTTGCACCATGGGAAATGAAAACCAGAAGAGGAGGTGGGTGGGAACAGATGCTACTTAAAGTAGAATTCCACTTGAGTTATTTTAAGATTTTAAATCCTCTACAATCTGAATTTATGATTAATTTTCTATTCATGTGGTGTGATATTGTTGTAGTTGAGAAACAGAAGTTTGGCCAACAAATGTTCAGAGTAAACTATATATTATTTTTGAATATTGCATTAATTAAATGGACCTTAATAAATTGCCAGCTTTGCTAAGGCTCATTTTGCTTCATTTAAGATGGAGGTGGTTCCTGCTGTGTTTCCTTACATAATGTCATAAGGACTAAAAATATATCTACTACACTTTTGAACTTTTATTGAAATAGTTTGTTTAAAGTTAAAGCCATAAAAAGGGTAAAGATGTAAAGATGATGTAAAGATCAAAGTTATCTTGACTACCATAAAAATAATCACTTAATTAGGACACATAATCATGAATTGAGAAAAGCCATTTACTTTTATAAGGATGACTATGAAGCCTTATATATAAAACCAAGTTTCAGTCATAGGTACAAAATAAAAATTTTAAAAAAGGTCAGTGAAGCTCAAATACAGGATAAATCCTGACACACATTATAAAGTCAAAGAGATAATGTTCAATATGTGTTAAGTTTGTAGAAAACAGGTAAGGTTACCAACTTAGGCCTGTACGATGAAAATTTATTTTTAAATGACATTTTCCTATTTTTTGTAATATCGAATATCAAATATCTAGTTAGTTCTCATTTTTCTTAAAAAAATAGACTATTCTTTTAAAGAATTATGTTCATGGTAAAAGAATGGAAGCTAGAGAAATTCCCATACAATTCCTTCCCCATATGTGCATAGCTTTACCCACTATCAATATCCTTCCAACAGAGAGGTGCATTTGTTACAATTAAAGAACTACTGTGACACATAATTATCACTCAGAGTCCAGATATCAGAATTTACTTTAGATTTCACTTATATTTAATGGTTTAGGACAAATTTATAATGATGTTCATCCACCATTATATATCATGCTAAGTAGTTTCATTGCCCTAAAATTCCCCTGTGCTCTACCCATTTGTAGAGCTGGAAAGTACTGACCTTTTCCTGTATCCATAATTTTGCTTTATCCAGAAAGTGACACAGTTAGAATCATCTACTATATCACCATTTTCCATTGTTCTTTTTCACTGAGTAACATATATGTAAGGTTCTCATATGGAACCTTATTTATTTTTTAGCACTGATAACATTTCATTTTCCAGATATACCATTATTTTTTATCCATTACCCTAATAAAGGATATCCTGGTATCTTCCAAGTATGAGGATTTATGAACAAAAATGCTAAAATTATTAATGTGCAGTGTTTTGTTTTCATGTTTTCAAATCATTTGGGTAACAAAGAACAAAATTGCTAGAGTATAAGGTAAGAGTGTGATTAGTTTAGTAAGAAGGTAACAAATGGTCTCCCAAAGTGACAATGACATTTTTCATTCCCAACAATAATGAATGAGTTCTTCTAGTTCCATGTATTTGCCAACATTTGGTATAATCAATGCTGGATTTTGTCTATTTCAACAGGTGGGTAGTGTGACCTCATTGTGTTTTAATTTGTATTTGCTTGATGACACGTACTCTGGAGCATCTTTTCATATGCTTATTGCCCATTTGTACATATTTTCGTAGAACTGCCTATTAAGATCTTTGGCCAGTTTTTAATGGGGTTGTTAGTGTTAATGTTATTGAGTTTTAAGTGTTTTTTTGTGCATTTTGGATAATAGTCTTTATCAAATATGTCTTTTTAAACACTTCCATTTTACCTTTTCATGTGCCTTACCTTTACATTCTCTTGACAATATCTTTGCAGAGCAGAAATTTTAAAATTTTATGATGTACAATTGTCAATTCCTTATTTGTGAATAATGCCTTTGGTCTTGTATATAAAAAGTAACAAACAAAATGTCATCTAGATATTTTCTTATATTATCTTTTAGGAGTTTTATAATTTTGTGTTTTACATTTAGGCCTTGCTGAGAGCCATTAGCCAAGTAGGTATGACAATTTCCTTGCCAGCATACCCCATGTTGCTTAGAGGAAGGACTTGTGGAAATAGCCTTGCCTTGGACATTTTCAGTGACATTGCATGTATGTTTGAGAAAGGTGACCCTGCTCAAGGACCAGGGTGGATCCAGGTTTAGGGAGGATCCTACTGGATTAGGGCGGATCCAGGTTTAGGGTGTATCCTACTGGGATTAGGGAGTATCTCGCTCCTTGGGTTTAGGGCCATTCCAGGTTTAAGGTGTACCCTGCTGGGAATAGGGCGTATCCTGCTGCCTCAGGCATGCCCGCTCCTTGAGTTCCCCGTTGAGTTCTCCTGGGATTAAAAAAGTATTTGGGATTCGGAGCCTGGTGGAGTAGGTGGATTTTGCAGAGAATGTGAATTTCCCCAGAACGTGTTTGTAGAGGGCCCGGTGTGAGTTCGGGAATAAAGAATTGCTGTTTGAATCTACAAGGCTGTGAGTGGCTCGTGATTTTCTGCCCAGCCAGACTGCAGCAAGGCCTATAATCTATTTTCAATAATGTGTATAAAGTCTGTGTTTTTTTTTTGCACATGCATATCCAGTTTTTACAGTACAATTGTTTGAAAACAACTATAATTACTCCATTGA
The DNA here is from genome assembly GCF_964194105.1 of Spermophilus citellus. NCBI lineage: Eukaryota > Metazoa > Chordata > Mammalia > Rodentia > Sciuridae > Spermophilus > Spermophilus citellus. The sequence continues at coordinate 67,186,189 of NC_138192.1, forward strand.
ATTACTTTTGCTTTTTATGTAAAAATCAGTTACCTAAGTTTATATTGTTTTATTTTGGAATTATTTTGTTTCATTGATGTCTTTTCAATTATTTTGCCAATACTTCCCAGTTTTCATTGCTGCAACTTTATAGTAAGCCTTAAAACAGGCAGTCTAAGTCCAATAAATTTATCCTTTAATAATTTGTTAGTTATTCTGGGTCTTTTGTCGCTCCATATAACATTTAAAATGAGCTTGTCAGTATACATGAAATAACTTGCTGAGAATTTACTTTGGATTGTTTCGAATCTATAGATCAACTTGGGAAAAACTTACAATATTGGATTTTCCTATCCATGAGTATTGACTATCTCTTCATTTATTCAGTTTATCTTTTGCTTATTTTATCAGAATTTTATAGTTTAAATTATGTAGCTCCTGTACAGGTATGGCTAGATTTATGCCTAAGTATGCCATATTTTTGTTACAAAATTTTAAAAAAACTTATAAAAATTTTTAAAAATTATATTGTAGGAAGTACAAGAGAGTAGAGTGTTTGAATATTGAATATTCCTTTGAAATCTTTTTTTTTTTTTTTTCAAAATATGAGGGAAACAAACCCCAATTTTATTTTATTTATTTTTTTTTTTTACATTTTTTTTATTGGTTGTTCACAACATTACAAAGCTCTTGACATATTATATTTCATACATTAGATTGACATGGGTTATGAACTCCCAATTTTACCCCAAATGCAGATTGCAGAATCACGTCAGTTACACATCCACAATTTTACATAATGCCATATTAGTGACTGTTGTATTCTGCTACCTTTCCTATCCCCTACTATCCCCCCTCCCCTCCCCTCCCATCTTCTCTCTCTACCCCATCTACTGTAATTCATTTCTCTCTTTGTTTATTTTCCCATTCCCCTCACAACCTCTTATATGTAATTTTGTTTAGCAATGAGTGTCTCCCTTCATTTCCATGCAATTTCCCTTTTCTCTCCCTTTCCCTCCCATCTCAAGTCTCTGTTTAATGTTACTCTTTTCTTCCTACTCTTCCTCCCTGCTCTGTTCATACTTGCTCTCATTATATCAAAGAAGACATTTGGTATCTGTTTTTTAGGGTTTGGCTAGCTTCACTAAGCATAATCTGCTCTAATGCCATCCATTTCCCTGAAAATTCTATGATTTTGTCATTTTTTATTGTTGCATAGTACTCCATTGTGTATAGATGCCACATTTTTTTTATCCATTCGTCTATTGAAGGGCATCTGGGTTGGTTCCACAGTCTAGCTATTGTGAATTGTGCTGCTATGAACATCGATGTGGCAGTGTCCCTGTAGCATGCTCTTTTAAGGTCTTCAGGGAATAGTCCGAGAAGGGCAATAGCAGGGTCAAATGGTGGTTCCATTCCCAGCTTTCCCATGAATCTCCAAACTGCTTTCCAAATTGGCTGCACCAATTTGCAGTCCCACCAGCAATGTAAAAGTGTAACCTTTTCTCCACATCCTCGCCAGCACTTGTTGTTGTTTGAATTCATAGTGGCTGCCAATCTTACTGGAGTGAGATGGTATCTTAGGGTGGTTTTGATTTGCATTTCTCTGACTGCTAGAGATGGAGAGCATTTTTTCATGTACTTGTTGATTGATTGTATATCCTCCTCTGAGAAGTGTCTGTTCAGGTCCTTGGCCCATTTGTTGATTGGGTTATTTGTTATCTTATTGTCTAGTTTTTTGAGTTCTTTGTATACTCTGGATATTAGGGCTCTATCTGAAGTGTGAGGAGTAAAAATTCGTTCCCAGGATGTAGGCTCCCTATTTACCTCTCTTATTGTTTCTTTTGCTGAAAAAAAACTTTTAAGTTTAATTAAGTCCCATTTGTTGATTCTAGTTGTTAACTCTTGTGCTATGGGTGTCCTATTAAGGAATTTGGAGCCCGACCCCACAATCTGTAGATCTGAGCCAACTTTATCTTCTATCAGACGCAGAGTTTCTGATTTGATATCAAGCTCCTTGATCCATTTTGAGTTAACTTTTGTGCATGGCGAGAGAAAGGGATTCAGTTTCATTTTGTTGCATATGGATTTCCAGTTTTCCCAACACCATTTGTTGAAGATGCTATCCTTCCTCCATTGCATGCTTATAGCCCCTTTATCAAATATAAGATAGTTGTAACTTTGTGGGTTAGTCTCTGTGTCCTCTATTTTATACCATTGGTCCACCCGCCTGTTTTGGTACCAGTACCATGCTGTTTTTGTCACTATTGCTCTGTAATATAGTTTGAAATCTGGTATCGCTATACTGCCTGATTCACTCTTTCTGCTTAGAATTGCTTTTGCTATTCTGGGTCTTTTATTTTTCCATATGAATTTCATGATTGCTTTATCTATTTCTACAAGAAATGCCGTTGGGATTTTGATTGGCATTGCATTAAATCTATAAAGAACTTTTGGTAATATCGCCATTTTGATGATGTTTGTTCTGCCTATCCATGAACAGGGTATATTTTTCCATCTTCTAAGATCTTCTTCTACTTCTCTCTTTAGGGTTCTGTAGTTTTCATTGTATAAATCTTTCACCTCTTTTGTTAGGTTGATTCCCAAGTATCTTATTTTTTTTGAGGATATTGTGAATGGAGTGTTTTTCCTCATTTCCATTTCAGAAGTTTTGTTGCTGATATACAGAAATGCCTTTGATTTATGCGTGTTGATTTTATATCCTGCCACTTTGCTGAATTCATTTATTAGTTCTAGTAGTTTCTTTGTAGACCCTTTTGGGTCTTCTAGGTATAGAATCATGTCATCTGCAAATAGTGATAATTTAAGTTCTTCTTTTCCAATTTTTATGCCTTTAATTTCTTTCGTCTAATTGCTCTGGCCAGTGTTTCGAGAACTATATTGAATAGAAGTGGAGATAGAGGGCATCCCTGTCTTGTTCCGGATTTTAGAGGGAATGCCTTCAACTTTTGTCCATTCAGAATGATGCTAGCCTGAGGCTTAGCATAGATAGCTTTTACAATGTCAAGGTAAGTTCCTGTTATCCCTAGTTTTTCTAATGTTTTGAACATAAAGGCATGCTGTACTTTGTCAAATGCTTTCTCTGCATCTATCGAGATGATCATATGGTTCTTATCTTTAAGTCTATTGATGTGGTGAATAACATTTATTGATTTCCGTATGTTGAACCATCCTTGCATCCCAGGGATGAATCCTACTTGATCATGGTGCACTATTTTTTTGATGTGTTTTTGTATTCGATTCGCCAGAATTTTATTGAGGATTTTTGCATCTAGGTTCATTAGAGATATTGGTCTGTAGTTTTCTTTCTTTGAGGTGTCTTTGTCTGGTTTCGGGATCAGGGTGATGTTGGCCTCATAGAATGAATTTGGAAGAGCTCCCTCTTTTTCTATTTCCTGAAATAACTTGAAAAGTATTGGTATTAATTCTTCTTTAAAGGTTTTGTAAAACTCCGCTGTATACCCATCCGGTCCTGGGCTTTTCTTGGTTGGTAGTCTTTTGATGGCTTCTTCAATTTCATCTATTGATATTGGTCTGTTGAGATTGTCTATATCCTCCTGACTCAGTCTGGGCAAATCATATGACTTAAGAAATTTATCGATGTCTTCACTATCCTCTATTTTATTGGAATATAGATTTTCAAAATAATTTCTAATTGTCTTCTGTATTTCTGTAGCATCTGTTGTAATATTGCCTTTTTCATCCCGTATGTTAGTAATTTGAGTTCTCTCTCTTCTTCTCTTCGTTAGCATGGCTAAAGGTCTGTCGATCTTATTTATTTTTTCGAAGAACCAACTTTTAGTTTTGTTAATTTTTTCAATAGTTTCTTTTGTTTCAATTTCATTAATTTCCGCTCTGATTTTAATTATTTCTTGCCTTCTGCTACATTTGCTGTTGTTTTGCTCTTCCTTTTCTAGGGCTTTGAGTTGGAGTGTGAGCTCATTTATTTGTTGGTTTCTTCTTTTTTTGAGGAATGACCACCAGGCGATGAACTTTCCTCTTAAAACTGCTTTCATTGTGTCCCATAGATTCCGATATGTTGTGTCTGTATTTTCGTTTATCTCTAAGAATTTTTTGATTTCCTCCTTTATGTCTTCTGTAACCCATTGATCATTCAGTAACATATTGTTCATTTTCCATGTGATGTAGGATTTTTCCTTCCTTCTTTTATCCTTGATTTCCAGTTTCATTCCATTATGATCAGATAAAATGCATGGTATTATCCCCACCCCTTTATATTTACTGAGGTTTGCCCTATGGCATAATATATGGTCTATTTTTGAGAAGGATCCATGTGCTGCTGAGAAGAAAGTATATCCATTTGATGATGGTTGATATATTCTATATAAGTCAGTTAAGTCTAGGTTATTGATTGTGGTATTGAGTTCTATAGTTTCTTTATTTAACTTTTGTTTGGAGGATCTGTCCAATGGTGAGAGAGGTGTGTTGAAGTCTCCCATAATTATTGTGTTGTGGTCTATTTGATTCTTGAATTTGAGGAGAATTTGTTTTGTGAATGTCGCAGCACCATTATTTGGTGCGTAAATATTGATAATTGTTATGTCTTGTTGGTGAATGGTTCCTTTTAACAGTATATAATGACCTTCTTTATCCCTTTTGATTAACTTAGTCTTGAAGTCGATTTTATTCGATATGAGGATGGCCACCCCTGCTTGCTTACGAGGACCATGTGCGTGGTATATTTTTTCCCATCCTTTCACCTTCAGCCTGTGTATGTCTTTTCCCATCAGATGTGTCTCCTGGAGGCAGCATATTGTTGGATTTATTTTTTTAATCCATGATACCAGCCTATGTCGCTTTATTGGAGAGTTTAAGCCATTAACATTCAGAGTTACTATTGATATGTGGTTTGAACTTCCATCCATGTTTGATTGTTTATCCTTTTTTAAAAAAAAAAAAATTTAGTTTGTCTCTCCATGATTGTCTTTCCCCTTGCCCTCTGTCTTTACTGCGGCACTTCCCACTGATGGTTTTGGTTATTGTTTTTCATTTCTTCCTCGTGTAGTGTTTTGCTCAAAATGCTTTGCAATGCTGGTTTTCTGGCTGCAAATTCTTTTAACTTTTGTTTATCATGAAAGATTTTTATTTCGTTGTCATACCTGAAGCTTAATTTTGCTGGATACAGAATTCTTGGTTGGCATCCATTGTCTTTCAGTGTTTGAAATACATTGTTCCATGACCTTCTTGCTTTCAGTGTCTGTGATGAAAAATCCGTGGTTAACCGTATTGGTTTACCCCTAAATGTAATCTGTCTCCTTTCTCTTGTAGCTTTTAATATTTTCTCTTTGTTCTGTATATTGGATATCTTCATAACAATGTGTCTTGGCGTTGGTCTACTGTGATTTTGTGTGCTCGGTGTCCTGTATGTATCTTCAATTTGTATATCTGTTTCCTTTTTTATTTCTGGAAAGTTTTCTGTAATTATTTCCTTCAGTAAGTTTCTCATTCCCTTGGTTTGAATCTCTGTACCTTCTTCTATCCCGATGACTCGCAAGTTCGGTTTCTTAATGTTATCCCATAATTCTTGGATGTTTTTCTCGTGATTTTTTACCAGCCTTTCTGAGTTGGCTAGACTCTTTTCAAGATGGTGTATTTTGTCTTCATTATCTGATGTTCTGGTTTCTACTTGCTCCACTCTGTTAGTGATACTCTCAATTGAGTTTTTAATTTGGTTTATCGTTTCCTTCATTTCTAGAATTATTGTTTGATTATTTTTTATAGACTCTATCTCCTGATAAAGATGCTTAACTTCTTCTTTTATCTGTTTGTGAAATGCATTCTCAATGTGTTCTTTCGCTGCTTGAATTTGCTGTCTTGTATCCTCTTTAAGGTTCCATTCCATCTGTCTTAGGTGTTCCTTGAGTTCTTTATATGACCATTTTTCTGATGACTCTAGGTCCTCCTGAATATTTAGGCTGTCCTGCGTTGTTTGTACTCCTTTTCTTCCTTGTTTTTTGAAGCTGCTCATGTTGTTTCTTGTTCTGTTTGACTGCTGAGTTACTGTTTACTCCTATAAATTAGTTTGATGCTTGGGAGGAAAGGTATTTGAAGGGAAGGGAAGAAGTCTCTAAAGAGAATGAGAGTAGGCAGGTAGAATTCAAGAAAAAAGGGGGGATAAGAAAAATGAGAAGACTAAAGAAGAAAAAGAATAGGAACTAAAAAAGAAAAAGATTTAAAAAAAATAATAATAATAATTAAAAAAATTTAAGTTAAAATTAGTAGAAAAAAAATTTAAAAACTATTTTGTAAAAAAAAAAATTAATAAAACAACAAGAAAGAAAAAAATGAAAATGAAAGAAAAACCTAAATCAAAAAAAAAAAAAAAGGAGAAAAGAAAAAGAAAAAAAAACCTAATAACTGCAGAACTGCAGTCTTAGAGTTTGATTAACTTCTCTTCCAGTAGATGGCGCTGTGCCCACCAGGTCAAGTTTCTCCTGTCAATACGCGGGAACCAATCACTGTGCAGCAGCTCCTCCCAGACTGGGCCAGTCTCCAATCCTGAGTGCCTAGGGCCTCCTCTTGTGTCTAGTCACTTCCCACTTTTTCTCTAGCCAGGCCCCTCTCACCACAATACTGGCTACACGCCAAGTCTGCTGCTCCCGGGAGCCCTGTTTTCATGAACGACTGGGCACACTCTTCCAGTTTGCCATTCCCTCAGACCCTAAGCTTGTAGAGTTTGGGGCTGAGAATCCTCAGCGGCTTTTACTTGCCCTCTGGTATCCACTTCCCGTAGGTGGTGCAAGAGGCCTCAGCAATCAGCCCAGGTGGGAGCGGTATTTCCGCTTGCGAGACCCGCACCACCTCTGATTCCCTCGGGCTGGCTGAAGCACTCACAAGAGAGCTGGGAGGTGCCCTTAGGGGAGAGCTGGGAGGGGCTCTTAGAGTTTTCCCGATGTGTGGAGAGGCAAGGCTATGGGATCACACACCTGTTTCAACAAAGTTATCTCCGCAGCAGTCTGATGACACGGTTTCCCTTTGCCGGGAGACTAATTCTACGGGTGGGTCCTTCTCTCCCAAGCCCCGTTTCAAACCTGTGGCCACTACTTATGAAGGCTCGGTAGGCATTTACCTTCGTAGGATGAGAAGGGCTGACCCGTTGTTTCAGCGGGATGAATTAATGCCGAGTCATAGCTGTTTGTCTGCGGGAAGCAGGTGACCGGGAGTTTGAATTCAGCGGGCCAGAGCTCAGTGCGTGTTCTCGGATCACTTGGATTTTAAATTGTCACTCATCTTATCAGCTGTTTCATATAATTCGGCAGCTCAATCGCGCGGTGAAGCGTCTGCTCTGTGGTGCTCTGTGGGAGGCGGCGGCAGCGGCGGCGGCCGCGGCGGCGGCCTTCGGGACCCCCGGGGAGGGGGTGCGGGTTGGGGGAGGGGAGGCGGCGCCTCAGGCCACGCGGTCCGGGTACCGGACACGCAGGAGAGCGGGCGGGGTGGGGGAAAGAAGTTGAGATCTAAATTTAGAGACTGAGCTTGGGAGGAGAGACGGCTGGGGAGAAAGAAGCAAGGTGGAAAGGCGGAGAGGAGAAGGGGAGGGAGAAGGAGAAGGGGTTGATGGAGCCGGGCGGCTCGGGCTGCAGCCTTACTGCTCGCGCTGAAGTCCTGCTGTACTCCCTTCACCTTGGCTGGATTAGTGGCTGATTCACTCCACCTAGGCCCCTATCATGACACGGTGCTGGGTTTTTGTCAACAGATCTCCTTTAATGATCTTTACCTCATCTTTTCAGACGCCGCGGCGCGGGGCTCAGAGCGGCTTACTCACTTCCCGCCGCCATCTTCCCAGAACTCTCCTTTGAAATCTTGCACAGATTTAAGTTACTAACAATATTCTTAAGAAATATATGCACTGTACAGAATAAATATTGTAGATGTACCAGATGGGAATGAGTCTAAGAACAAGAAAATCAGCTGAGTAGAACCATAAGTTGTGCTTACAAGCTAATGAAAGATCTGCTCTTGGCAGATGGCTAAGGAAAATAAGGTGCACTTGGATTACAGGACTCAAGAGGTTGCAAATATAACCCAACCAGGGTATTAGTTGTTTGGTGTGCTATAACTGAACTGAACGTATGCAGAAGGAGTCATGCATAACAATTAACTTAGAACAGGTGAGGTAAAACAGGCTCATTTCATTTGGGACTTATATATTTTAATTTTGGGGTGGGAAAAAGAAGCAGGAATTTATTAAAGCATTTGTAAATTCAACAGGTCTCTTGAGCACTTTCCATACACTGGACATACTAGTGATACATAATCTTTATAGAGAAATGAAGATCAATAGTGGTTCCAATTCAGAGCATTTAACAAATGTTTATCTTACACCTACTTTAGATTAAGGCAAAATCAGTCTCTGGGCATAATGTGAAAATACTCATTTCAACCTTTTTGCCTTTCCTTGTGTTGTTCTTGCCTACAATGTCTCTTCTCGATACAATAAATCATATGACTATTTGGGATATGAACGTCAGTCTACATATTTATGTTGTAAGGACTCTATTTTATCTCTATTATTAATTTAATTTTGACTTCCAGCTTCTAACCCAACAATTTGTTAGACAATTTAATCCTGCTAGTTCCTTTGTGTCCCACAGTCATAACCTGAGGCTGAGTGCCAATTCTTGGAGTTAGTGCACAGCTAAAAGGAATAAGGGAAGGCTTGAGATTGACAATCTAGTTACTGAAAATAGAAAGCCAGGGAACACCTGGATAATATGATAAAATGAACTTAAAAGTGAACATTAAACAGGTTACAATAAGAAGCTCATTTTTATTCCAAAAGTGTTGGTCTGCCCATAACAGAGAAGAGAAAAATTACTAAACTTAGCTACTTTGGCATATATATAAAAATGGAAGCCACAGCCTGAAATACATTTATGCAGGAAGTTTTGTGTATATTTTTCTGATGCTGGAAATAAATATGTTTCATACTTCAGGTTACACTGTCCAATACGCTTTTTGGAAATTTGAATTAGCCTTGTGTTTCAGTCAATCTTTGCATTTGTTTGGTTTCTGTTTCCTGACCTTAACTTAAGGCATTTAATTATTTTTCATGTTAATTTCTGTGTATATTCACATTACTTTGCATTATTATTAATATATATGATTGCATATGTGTATGTATGTAATCACAGACACCTTTTCTCAATATAAATGAAAACTGTGCATTCTGCAAAAACAAATGAGCTCAGTAAAAACAAAGGAACTTGAATTCTATATTTAGCCAATATTCATTTAATTTTCTCAAGATATCATATAAACTGAGACACTCCAGATTTTTGATGAATGACAAATATATACATTTTCTTTCATAAATTGCAAATGACAATATTTACTTTTGGAAATCCTTACATGCAAATCTGACATGTATCAGATAGGATGAAAAACATTACCGCTGCTTCTTACATTATAGTCAAGTTTTCCCTTAAACTCTAAGATAAATCTTTGTTTTATCTAGGATGGTTTTTGGTCATCTATTGCACAATTTTGATCAAAATACCCAATAAGAACAGCACATAATGGGGGCAGGGCTCAGTGTAGAAAAGCTTCTCAGCTTGCAAAGAAGTCAGAAAGCAGAGAAAGAGAGAGGGGAAGGGACCACAAGGAAGATCTACTCTTACAGGGCACACTGCCACTGACCTACCTCCTCTAGCCATGCCCAACCTACTAAGAGTTACCACCCCAGAAATCCATTCAACCTGGTTTGAGTCAAATAAGCTACAACTTTCATAATCCAATCATTTACCTTTGTATATTCCTGCATTAACAGGAGATTTTAGGGGACACCTCATATCCAAACCAAAGCATTCTGCCTCTGACTCCAAAATGTCATGTCCTTCTCAAAATGCAAAATGCATTTTGTGCATTTTCAAGAATTCCATGGTCTGACCACTTCCAGCATTGCCCAAAAGTCCAAGTTTAAGGTCTCTGAGAGGCAAGGCCAATTTTTGGTGGTAACCCTCTGTAAAAATTAAAAGGAAGTTACACACATTCAATATATGATGGCACAATGTAAACATTCCCATTCCAAAAGAAATGCACACATGGGAAGAAGGGATGTAATCAAAACAATACCAAAATCCAGCAGGGCAAAAAAATTCTGTACCATCATGTCCAGCATCTGGAGCATGTGGCACTATGATGTGATCTCCAAAGGGCTTCTGTAGCTCTGCCACTGTGGAATCACTCTTGACTTTTCTGCTCAGTTCCTGTGGCTTTCCTCAGAAGATGTTTCAAATTACTGGTATTTATTAATTCCTTCAATTTCCATTCAAGCTTAAATTTCATCTTCACAGCTTCGTGCATTGCTTTCTTAGAGCAAAGCAGAGGGATTCCAACCCAACTACATTTTGGAGGCACTCCCAGGCCTTCCTTTGACAGCTTGGTGGAAGTCTTACTTTGAGTGCCATGCATTCCTGCAGAACAAGCATTATGTGGATGATGCCAAGGTCTGCTTCCAGCTTTCAAAATATCTGGGACTCCTAAAATCATAGCTGCAGTGACCTCTGAGTGCCTGCATGGCTGAGCATGGTGAAACAACTTTCTCAGCTCTCCCACTGCAGCTGGGAGATATCTTCTCAAAGGAATTTTCCCTTCTAAATCCTTAAGTCTGCCATGGGTATAATTTTGCAAATTCCTGAGTTGCTCTTGTGGGATCTTTACTATTGTCCCTATTGAAAGCACTTAGCATATTTTGTGTTGTAATGTCTTCAACAAGCACAAATTCCTTGGCCCCAGCTGTACAGGCACTTTTCTGGTGAAACTAAAGTTAAAAAAAAAAAAATCCTTTAGCTCTGCTTTCTGCTCCTGATTCTCATAGTAAACCTGGATAAAAGATATTAGCAATATCTATGCCATACTGAATGTTGTGCTGCCTTGAAATTTCCTTCACCAAATTAATTAGTCCACCTCTTTAGAATTTATCTTCATACAAATTATCAGGGTATAGGCAAAATGTAGAAACGTTATTTGCCAGACTGTAACACCAGTGACTTCTAGCTTAATTCCCATTGGTCCTCATTTCTATCTAAAACCTCATGAGCTCAGTCTGTATTCCTATCAGCATTCTGGTCTTTTGAGTTCCCACTAGCATTGTCCTTTAAGCTCTGCTTACAACATTCAAAGATTTTACAGCTTCATATCAAAACTTTTGAAAATCCTTCCTGCAAACCAGCTCTAAAAGTTTCTGAACTACATGGTCAAGTTAGTCTCAGTAAAGACACCACTACTTGGCATATTTCAGTCAGCATTTCCATCGCTGTGATGAAAAGACAACCTGGGGGAGGAAAACATTATTTGGGTCTCAGTCCATAGAAGACCAACTCCATTGTTCTGGCCCCAAGGAGATGTAGCACATCATGAGTGAAGGGCCCAGTGGAGGAAAGCTGCTCAGACGGAGTGATCAGAAAGTAAAGAGTGTTGGTAGGAGGTACAAGGAAGACGCAATCTCCCAGTGACTCCCCCACTTCTCCAGCCATGCCTCATAAGCCTCCAGTTAGCATTCAGTTAGTCTGTTCAAACTATAATGGAATTATTAGATTATTGCTTTCATAATTCAATCATTTTACCTCTGAATATTCTTGCATTATAAGAGCTTTTGGGCAACACCTCATATCCAAACCCAAACAGATGCCAACCACAAGATTCCTCCCACCCTATTTATACTGTACCATACAAAAATGTATCAGTTAGTGAAGTCTTACATTTTTCTAACAGATTCCAAAGTACATTCAGAATTAAAAATTAAAATGTGTCTTAGTTTCAGCATATTTCATTGTAATTATTAACTTCAGAAAGTACATTTACCCAATCACTGCCTGCTAAAGCAACAATATTCAGAAATAAGAATAGAAATGAAATTTTCAAAAAGGAAAGAAAATGTGCCATTGAGCATATTTAGGATGATTACTTGAGCAATAATTTACAAAGTGTTTTTTAAAACAAGTGATACTGAGAGCATTACCTGTTAGGAAAATAACATAGAGTTTGAATTCAAGGGATTAATACTTTCCATGTATGTATGCATATAAGTTTATACATTTATCCATTGTATACACACACACACACACACACACACACATACTGTGTGAATGTGTATTTGGTGTATAGTTAGTTAATCAAAATATCCCATAAAACAATTGTTTATTTGTTCTTTATTAGTGACGTGGATTGCTTATATAAAGGATATTGATAACAATAATAAGCTAAAATAAAAATATAGACTTAATAAAAGAGAGAAAATTAGACTTATATTAATCATAAATATGAATATAAAGTCCTCCCAAGTTAAATATTATAAATTGAATCCAAGAAAAATCCTAAAAAAATGTGTAGTAACCAAACACAATTTATCCTATGAATGCATAATAACTTAATGGAAATTGTAAGTAATCAAATTGTTTCAAGGAGAAAATCAGAATAAGGAACTTGAGATTTTTAAAAAATAGATTATTAAAAATATGAAGAAACTTTCTTAACTTGAAAAAAATGCTATCTTATAGAAAATTATAGGAGCCTATACACTAAATTATGGAAGTGAAGTTGTGTACTGTTACATTATATGAAAGAGCTTATCTAATTTCATAAAAAAATCAAAAGGAAGATAGTTATTGGAACTGAGTTGGGACGATGATAAGTAAGTTTTTTTTTTTTTTCAATTTGCTGCAACAAATAAGAATATGACACACTGATATAGTCTGCTGTGGAAGAGCCCTATATTGTCTCTCTCATAGTAAAGTAAAAACGATTGGCAAAACTCCTTAGTTAGGATTGGAGATTTGAAAGAAGTAAAGGCCTATGCCCAGCCTCTTGCCTGCAGACCTGGCAGGAGTATAGGGCCCTCATGTCTTCCCTTTTACTATAGCACAGGAGACAAAGTAAAAATGGCTGTCTAGTAGTGCTGAGGCAAATGGAGCTATTAATCTCAAAGTTCCCATGGATTCCAAATAAGAAACAGGAGCAAGTAAGTATGTTCCAGTGTGGCTCAATGGGTTGGTTGCAAATAGCAATCAATAACAGCCAGCAGTTTTGGGTATGATCTGATGATGCCCAACAGCATCTCCACAGGTATTATGTGGACAGACAATGACCATGGACCAAAGTCCTCCTGCTATTTTCCTAACTGTATGCAAGCCCTTGGTGCTTAAAGATACCATTGAGTCTGTTGAAGAATACCTTAACTGACTAAATATTCCACCGATTGAAAAAATTAATCTTTCTATTATTGGGGGGAAATGGGAATACATGCAGAGTTCAGACATAAGAGTAGACAAAACATTTTTTTTCAATGCAAAAGAAAATTCATGAAATGTATAGATTTATATCTGCTACATATATCCATTTCTAACTCCACATCTAAATTTGTGCTAGAACATTCATCTACCTATATCTCTACAACATACAAACAAATACATAGATGCAATAGAAAAATATCTGAAAAGGAATATAACAAATGAACTCTGAGAGATGGAATCCTTCAAGTAAATGATATGCAGAGACTCTACAGATTTTTGCTATACTTATTTTTATTTTTTTTTTTACATTTTTTTTATTGGTTGTTCACAACATTACAAAGCTCTTGACATATCATATTTCATACATTAGATTGAAGTGGGTTATGAACCCCCAATTTTTCCCCAAATACAGATTGCAGAATCGCAGAATACAACAATTACTAATAGGGCATTATGTAAAATTGTGGATGTGTAACCGACGTGATTATACTTATTTTTATCATTGTGTACCATATAATAATAATGAAAATTTTTCTTTAATTTAAAATAAATTAATATAAAATCATCAATACTTCAAAAGCAAGATTATATAGTATATATTATTCATGTATGTAAGAGGAAGTGGATTTTATTATTAAAAAACAGTGCAGGGCTGGGGATGTGGCCGCATGCGTGTGGCCCGGGTTCAAACCTCAGCACCACATATAAACAAAGATGTTGTGTCCGCCGAAAATTAAAAATAAATAAATAAATATTAAAATTCTCTCTCTCTCTCTCTTTAAAAAAAAAAGTGCATAGACATTAATTGAATATTTATTAGTCACTGAAAAACTAGTTTTTTTTCAAGTGCACTTTATGATAATCATTTAATTCTCATTGAATGGATATAATGACTTTGAGATAGTACTGTGTTAGCAGACAGAGATCATTTCATGTGTAGTTTCCAAGTTTCAATGGTAATAATTCAGGTGACACTAAATCAGTCTTTATTTACAGTATTTGTTAAATATCATATCTTGTTTACTACCTTTAGTATTCTAGAATTTCTTATAAAATCTATTATTTCACATTCAATATTCAAAACATCTAGATAGAATTCATAGTAATTTAGGTCTTGGCTTAATTACAGCACCGAAGGTTTCGGCAAACCCACCTGATTTGCAAGGTTTCTTAGAGCTAGTCAGCATATTTTCCAAAATAAAGCACATGTATCTTAAAACTTGGTAGGTTTTAAGAATTATTTTAAAAGATTAAGTCAATATATACTGATCCTTTAAAAATATTCATTTAAGTTAGAAATAGAGTTTTATGTGAATATGTCTCTTTCAGATTCAGAGATTACAATGCATAAATAGGGTGTATTATAAAATCTTTCAATGATGCTAATATTTTTGTATTTTTTTAAAATTTAGCTTACTAGCTTATCTTTCATCATGTTTTTCATATGGTGAAATTTTATATAAGATTTTAATTGTCATTTTATAGCTATTATTGAAGAGATGGAGTTGCTTTGCTATTACTAATGACATATGGAAATTATTGGCATAAATTCATACTTTGGTCTCTTAGATATGTACCTATTATGATCTTATAAAAGTTTATGCTGAATCTATATACTTAGTAAACAGACCATGAAGTAAATATAAAATTAAGCAAATTCTTAAAATCTTTAATCTTAGCAATTTTATGAAAAATTTCATTTTAAAGGTATTTATTCTTTTTGCAATATATATGTATATATACACATATATATTTATGAAAGCATTTACCTAAAATCAATAGGAGTGAGTTATTCAGTAATGAAGAATATGCAGTCTATCTTTCTTTTGCAAAGACAAAGTACATAGATTAAAATCAATAGCATGAAAACTTTGTTATTATCAGGATTCATTTCTAATTAACAATAATTGGGCAACAAATTATGTATTCATACTTATTTTATTGTGAGATCATTTAATCTATTACATGAAACAGAGAAATAAGAGCCTGGGTTGGTCTTTTTCTTAATGAGATTTGACTCTTGTATACCTGTTTCTCATTACCTAGTAGGAGAATTGTAACAACTTTGAAGGACAGAAAGGAGTGGGGGAAAAGAAGTCAGCTTTGCCAAAAACTCAAAGGAATTTGCTACTGTCCAAGAACATTGCAAAATATTAGTAATGGAGAAAACGTCAGTTTAAAATGTTTCCCTTTGTCAATGCAAATGTGAAAAGAACTCTTAAAAGCATTCTGCCTGAGAGCATATCAAGTATTAAAAATATCTCGTCAATAAATAAACAAACATAAATGCTTTTTAAAAACTCTTTCAGCACAAAGAAGTAGAATAGAATCTAACATATTTTTTTTCAAGTATTATTCTGGCACCTTTTATGATCCTTTGTTCAAGTACATTTAAATCATCTAACTTATCAATTTATATTCTACACTGGTTATCTTTTTCCTTACAAGCTATTGAATTCAGAAAAAGAATTACACTAAAAATATAGGCTAGATAATTTTTTTTTTAAAGAGAGAGTGAGAGAGGAGAGAGAGAGAGAATTTTTTTTTTAATATTTATTTTTTAGTTCTCGGCGGACACAACATCTTTGTTGGTATATGGTGCTGAGGATCGAACCCGGGCCGCACACATGCCAGGCAAGCACGCTACTGCTTGAGCCACATCTCCAGCCCTAGGCTAGATAATTTTTTGAGCCTAGTAGGTAAATCTAAGTTCTCTATCACTTTTCTTGTGAATCTTAATGCAATTCTGTTATTTACTGAATTCCTATCATACACCAGCCCATTGTAAGTACTTAACAGATATTATGTCATCTATTTTCACAGTAATACTGTAAGATAATTATAATTAATTTAATTTGATCAGTAAGAAAAATAAAATTTGAACAAAATTATTAAATTGCTTAAGGTCTCAGTGCTATTAAACAGCAAAACCAGAGAAGTAACCCAGATATACTAATTCCAGGACTCAGGCTGTTAACAGCAGTGCCTCTTTGTAACAGTATTTACCCAATTGTTGATAACTTAGATATTTAAAGAACACACTTTAGAATTGTATTATTAAGGAAAATAGACCAGAGTTCTCCTCATCGTTTTTCAGATTATTTATTTGTTTTTGGAGAAAAGTTCTTTTATTTTTAGAGATAATTAAAGGTACCATATGTACTTTGCCTACTCTTCAGATTATAGTTATAGGGGGTGAAGGAACTTATTACATGTGAGAGCATATAAGTGTTATGAAAAGTCATTGCATGTGCTTTGCATATGTTAAGTGAACCTATGATTGAAAGTATGGCACTGAAGGTCTAAGCAAAAAAGAAAAAAAAAAGTCTGCATGTTGGAGGAAATAAATAGTATGCAAATAGTTTGTTGTAGTGTACGCCAAACCCAGAGGTCTTCCTTGACATTCAGAAGCTTTTCAGAAAATAAGAGCAAATAAAAGTATGTGGAAATCTTAAGTATGCGTGGTGAGACTTGCAGATTCACAAGGTTCAATCCTTCTTGAGTATGGGCTTTGTAAAATCTTTTATACTGATAGGTCAGTTTTCTCATGCCACCCTATTTCTGGGTTCATTCTATACACACAGAGTGATAAAAAGCACAATGACTTAAGAGAAGATGGGCTAGAAGCCATCTCCTAGAAGTTGCCATATTCCATTTGGAGCCTCTAAATGATATCCAGGAGCAGTTTTTACACCTCCAGCATCCCTTAAAGCATGATTTGCAACTCAAATGCCCAAGTGACATATAAAACACACCAGAACAGGGATCACGAGGTAAACTTCAGCTCATTTTGCATATGAAAGAAAGTGATCTACTATTATCATGTCTGATTTTTTAAACATGGTAGGAATTAAATCTTTGAGTGAGTCTTTCCCAGGTTTTAAATGTCAGAATCTAGCTTAAATTTAAACAAGGCAAGCTGGCTGAACAGAATATTTCTACTTTTGTTCTTCAGTATGTAGTCTCTTGATTCATAATCTCTAAATCAAACTTTTATGGTACAGTCTTTATATTCTTTATAAAATACCATTTCTTTATCATTTGATACTTATTAACATAGTATATTTGTTTCTGTTGAAGGTAAATATGAAGCATATTTTGAGATGGCCTCTTCAAGCAGTTATTCTTAGTTGATAATGTCAAAGGTATCCTGTAGATACGGCTCAAGAAGAAAGTGATATTTTTTGGTTGTGTACTGAAGTTGGGCTGCTTTAGACTGTCTCTCATTGCAGCCTCATTACTGCATGTAGATACAGCTGGAATTTTGCATGTGGAAGAAGCAGGTGCTTTTCTGGGAAGAGTTACAATTATATACAGGACCCAAAGATGCTCAAGGGTATTTGACCATTTCTGTGCTGGAGGCTGACACTTGTTTTCATAAACTTTATAACAAAGCTGGAGCCTCTCTGTCAAGTATGCAGACCAAATGTCTGTGCACAGTGGGATCTTCTTGCTAAATTTGGAATGGCACAGGACCAACTCCTCTCTAAACTCCTGGGTGCAAGGTGACCTCTCTTACAACAGAAGTAATATTATATGCCTCTATTAAAATGACTTTGTGAAGAAGAGAGCAAAAGGAACTATAACAATTGAAACATATCATATTCCATTGATGTAATACTGGGCTATAAATCCAAGGTCAGTGTCCAGTGCTTTAAAAAATTAAGGAAAGTTTCTACACTTCATTCTAGTTTTAAGGTAGCTATTCTAAATTTTATTTAGTCTTCAAACCATATGCCATATTCAACTTTCATTTATGAGTCATCATGTGCCGCAAAGATTGAGAAAAGTTTCAGTGGAATTTTGATTAACAACTCTATGTGGGATTTCCCAGTAGGAGCTGGGAAAGGAGCAAAAAAAAAAAAAATGAAACAGAAATATATTTTCTTGAACCCATGGTCACCTCTATTAATTTTCTAATTCCCACCTTAGAAGGTCTTCATGGATTTTTACCATCATGCCCTTTCTAAGCCCTTTTATGGGAGCTTGATGGTGTGTTAATTACAATTGTCACTGGTGCAGTTGAAAGTTTGAAAAAATTAGGTTGACATACTAACATCTACTACATTTAATGTTTCTTTCTGGAGGTTAAACTGTCTTAATTGGTTATGGCAAGGGTGTGTCTTGATGTAGACTTACAATCCATAGATGGGAAAATATGAGTACATCCCCAATTTGAAGGAGAAGTTTAAATTGATTTGGAATAAAACAAATTTTAATATTGTGTGTTTATTTAAAAATCTCGGCAAATAGGAAAACTGAGTATATAGCTGGAAAATCATAATTGTCCTTAGAAGATGAGTAAAATTACCCAAACACACAAACAGAGCTCTTAAAAGTAAGCATTATTTTATTTTCATGGTTTATAGATTACAAAATTATTTTCAACTTGATTTGCCTTGCTTTTCAATTTACCTTATCAATTTCAAAATTTAGTTTCCTGTTAGTAAAACATACAAAATCAATTTTGTTATAACCCTCCAGTATATTATTGCATACCTGTGTTTACACTGAGAACACATGGCTGTCAAATTTTAGCTCCATTTGGGGAAAAGAAACATCAGGTGCCTTAAAAATAATTATAATATGTTAGTCAGATCCATAAATTATTAATAGTTCTGTGTTAGTGCTTTTCATCTCTAAATTAAAAACTGAAAATCTTTGCCAAGTAAAATTTCCTTTCAAGGTGTCTTGAAAATATAGGTATGAACCATTTTAAGTTCTATTTTTTGTTAGTGTGTCAGCTCTGTTTATAACTCAAATCTATATTTTAACTCTTAATATAAGAACCAAGGGACCATGTAACCTAGAATAGATTCTCCAAAGTTATTTCTAGGTCACACCAGTATATCAATACTGTACTTCTTTGGATTCAATATGTTTTCTTTTCTGATAATGGTTTAATAGTCTTCCAATTAATCTACCTTGCCCTTTATTCACTAATTGCTTATAATTACATCACAAATTATTGACTGTTTTGTGAGTAAGTTAGACAGCTTTCTGTTACTATAATAAAATACCTGAGATCATCAACTTGAAAATAGGAACAGTTTATTTTGTTTCACAGTTTTGGAGGTTTCAGTTCATGTTTTTTTTTTTTTTTTTTTTTTTTTTTTTTTTTTGGCCTCACTGCTTTGGAATCTGTGGCAAGGAATCAAATCATATCAGAAGCATGGAGTGGAAGAAGGTGCTCATCTCAATATGGTCAAGAAGCAAGATGGGAGTGTGAGGGTCAGACAGACACAAACCAGCAGTTCTACAATCTCCTTTAAGAGCATGTCCTCAGGGACAGGAAGTCCTCCATTAGGTCCTATGTCTTAAAGATTCCACCACTTTCCAACAGCTCCAAACTTGGGATTAAGTTGTTAATACATGGGTCTTTGGGGGAACATTTAAGATTTAAACTGTAGCAATGAATATGTGTACAGTGCGAGATGAAATGATTGACTCATACTTGGGAAGAAAGTAAGGTCAAATCACTTAAAGGAAAATATAAAGACGGTGTTTTCTAATCTTTCAAAATAGGGGTAGAAGATAAAGATCAACATTTAGAGTATGTTTGGAGGGAAAATGACACTACTTTTGGTATCCATGCATTTTTTTTTACCTAAAAATTCTCAAAGATTATTTATGCAGAAGAGAGAAGGAGAAATAAGGGGTGTGTGTGTGTGTGTGTGTGTATGTGTGTGTGTATGTTTTCTTTGTAGGGAATTAAAATATACTGAAAAGGGTGATGAGATTGAGTAATTGGTGTTCCAAGATAAACCCATGTGAATGAGTAATACCATCTTGGAGGTAAAAAGTTAAATAAAATGTTTAAGATTTTAAAACAGACAATTTAATGTTTTCAATTAATGCAATGATATTTTAACTATACTAATATTGTATATTTGCATTATATTTCTTTTGGGAAGGAAATTGGAAAAGTAAAATGTAACAGAAAAAGGGAAATATTTCAAGAAAAAGGGTTGAGAGAGAGAAATTTTAGAGACTAGGAAAGCATGGGAAAAGTGCTTAGAAGGAAAAGATGGAGTCAGACAGAAAGATATAGAGGTAGACAGACTAATTTATCTGGTTCTAAAAGGTACTTAAATTCTTATAGTCACAGGATGTGAAACGTTGGAGTCATGAACTTGAGAACAAATAAAAACAGCTCCCATCAAATTCCCTTAAAATGGTAATAAGCCAGATCAGGCTTTGCCTGAAGCTCTTCAGTTGCTCTTGTCTTTAATTTTCAGAGAAAACCCCTGAATGAGGCTGACACAGAACCTCAGTAGAAAAGTATTTGTGTGTGTATGTTTCCCAGGCAGGGGTCAGAGAATGGAGAACTCTAGAAATCAAATTAAGAATGAGAATCTCATTTAAAGAAAAGTCAGGAAAATATGGGAAACTGGAAGTGAATGAAGGAAGCCAGAAACAAAGTCCAGGGAGAAATAGAATAGTGTTGGGCAAAAGTTTTGAGAGCAAACCCTGCCCTTCTTATCCCCTCCCAGGCTAAACTTTGTCTCCTCCTTGCAAGGGACATGTGACTGTTTGAAATTCAGAAAGTGCCATTCTGTAGACATGATATTTTAGACAACTTCCCTAAATTCTTTCTTCCTCCATTTTTCTCAACCTTTAAATCAGGAGGCACTATCTACTGAGTGAGGTTTGTCTCCTTAATCTAAATTGTTCATCTTCTTTCCCTTGATCACCAAATTCTTTTCCTTTCTGTCCTTGAATAATCGTTTTTATTCTGAAAAATGTTCTTTTTTAATGTTTAAACTATTTTTTTTAATTCTGTTGTGAGCCAAGTAGAATTAAAGGTGGTTTTTTTTTTTTTTTTTTTTTTTTTTTTTTTTTTTTTTTTTTTTTTTTAAGAGAGAGTGAGAGAGGAGAGAGAGGGGAGAGAGAGAGAATTTTTTTTTTTAATATTTATTTTTTAGTTCCCGGCTGACACAACATCTTTGTTGGTATGTGGTGCTGAGGATCGAACCCGGGCCGCACGCACTCGAGGCGAGCGCCCTACCGCTTGAGCCACATCCCCAGCCCTAAACTCTATTTTTTAAAAAGTTCATGTATGGGGCTGGGGATGTGGCTCAAGCGGTAGCGCGCTCGCCTGGCATGCGTGCGGCCCGGGTTCGATCCTCAGCACCACATACAAACAAAGATGTTGTGTCCGCCGAGAACTAAAAAATAAATGTTAAAAATTCTCTCTCTCTCTCTCTCTCCCTCCTCTCTCACTCTCTCTTTAAAAAAAAAAAAAAAAAAAAAAAAAAAAAAGTTCATGTATGCATGATTACACACACATATTCACCCCTATGCATTTTAGGAAGAGAGATTGAGAGTACTGCATGGTGTCTTAGACTAAATTTTTGGATGGTCCTAGGATCCAAGGGAAGGCTGATGTTTCAAGCTTTTGTCCTCTTCAACCAGAAACTTGTAGGTTTCAAAGCAGTAATGAGTTATCCCCTGAACTCAAGCCTAGGTTGACTGGAGAGTCTTGGCAATCTGTCTCCTCTCCAATGTTATTAATGATTTCTTAATGGTTGTCAGAGAACCACTGTTTTAGTCAGCATTTTTGGCTGCTGTGACTAAAGGATCCAGCCAGAACAATTGTAGGGAGGAAAAGTTTATTTAAGGGCTCAGAGAACTTTCTTTCATAACTGTCACCAAACAGAGTTACTGGCACCTAGCCACAAAAATAACTGACAATATAGCATCGAATGTTAGCCTGGACAGTCTGGAATCTCAATAACCAGGATTAACAGGCATAACTCACTCACCCTCAGTCTCACTGACCGGTATAAGTCCTGCAGCCAAAAATCAAGGGGGTTTAAGATTTAATACACAGTTCACATTGGCCTATATCTGGGACCTTCCTGCAGCACTCAGAGCACGAGAGTGTTGCCTATTCCAAGGTCACAAGGAGGGAAAAAAAAAAAGTGCCTGAGCTTCCTGAGCTAGGTTTACTCCTTCCTTTCAAGTCCACACTTTTCAAATCTTTCTGTTCCTGATTATCACAGTGAGTTTGGCTAAAAGCCACCAGCAATATCTATGCCAGCACCTGAATGCTATGCTGCCTAGACATCAGATTAAGAAGTCCATCACTTTTAAAATAAGCCTCACAGAAAACCTCAGGTCATGGGCAGAATGCAGACAACATAGTTAGAACATAATGTGAATGGCCTCTAGTCTAATTACCAATAGTGTCCTCCTTTTCCTCTAAACCATCTTGAGCCTTGTCTTCACTGTGCATGTTCCTATTGGCATTCTGGTCTTCTGAGTTCCCACCAGAATCAGCCATTAAGCTCTGCTTACAACAGCCTAAAGCATGTCCAGCTTGCATTCATTGCTAACCATCTTAAAATTACTCCCACCAATCCACAAAACTCCAAAAGCTTCTGAACCACATGGTCAGGTTAGTCACAGCAATGACCTCAGTTCATGGTACCAATTTCTGTTTTAGTCAGCTTTTTTACTGCTGTGACTAAATGACCCAACCAGCACAACTGTAGAGGAGGAAAAGTTTATTTGGGGACTCACAGTTTCAGAGATCTCAATCCACAGACAGCAGGTTTCATTCCTTGGGCTGAAGATGAGGCAGTACATCATGGCAGAAGAGTTCGGCAAAGGGAAATAGCTCACATGATGAGAGAGAGAGAGAGAGAGAGAGAGAGAGAGAGAGAGAGAGAGAGAGAGAGAGAGAGAGAGAGAGAGAGATCTCCACTCTCCAGATACCAGATATATACTTCATAGCCATGTCCTCAATGAACCACTTCCTCCAGCCACAGTTGCCTCCAGTTACTACTCAATTAATCCCACCAGGGATTAATTCAATGATTAGATTAATGCTATGGCTCAATCATTTCTCCTCCAAACCTTCTTGCATTTTCTCACACGTAAGCTTGGGTGACACCTCATATCCAAACCATAACCATCTAGTTCTCATGCCCATTCAATGAAGTAATAAAACTTTTGCTGTTTTCCTGCACATTGATCCTACTCTTTAATATTTTGTCTACCTTGCTTCTACACAGCTCATGTGCTTCTGGTGTTTAATATGTAATCCAAGACTCTAGAGCTACCAGAATTCCTTGGAATATTTTTTCTGTTATTTTGTACAAATATTCTCATTTTCGCCTACTTGAAAATATAAACCGATGCAGATATTTTATTTTTCTTGCCTCAATAATATCTATTCAATAGTATATTTGGAAGTTATTAATGTCCAGTAATTAAATGAAAATTAGTGGTAGAAGTGAAGATTTCCTCATAGTTTTGAGTCCTTACAAAATGAGAACTAGAGGATTTCTACACAAATAAATTCCTGACATCAGCTTAAGTGTAGCATTCAAATTTGTTGCTGCTTTTTTTGGTGGTATCTGTGCTCTTTTAAAAAAGAGTCTGAAAGACTTTTATTGAAATTTCTCAAGGATTCTTTAAAAATGTCTCAAGAACATTTAATGATGTCTTGAAAATAGGTCCAGGTCAAATGTTATATAAGAGTAACTTTTGCATATTTCTAAGAGCAATTTATGAATATTGAGTATTATTCTAAATCAACATTTTAAGATGAGTTCATGACACTTGATAAATCTGAAGACAGCATTGAATTGCCATCACATATAACTTTGTGATATTCCCATGCCCAAATGATGTATTTTCGTCAATAGCCATCCCATCTCCTTTTAATGCCCTCTCCAAATGTTGTTCATTTCAAAATGATGATATTTGCCTTTATTTACATTTGAGGAGATTGTTCATCTGTGATACTCTTCATCTAAAGTATATTCAAATGACCAATTTGAAAAAAATAGATGAAATAGTCACCACTGATTAAAATGTTCTCATGTAATACTGAACAAGAGAATTACAAGGATCTTACAAATACTGCTTCACAATATTAGCTTGGTAAAATTGTGGCTGTTCTATTAACATGATCTCAAGTCACTGCTTAAAACAAATCAAACAAGATATCAGATTCTTAGATGATTAAGATTTTTTTTCATTTTCAACCTAGAGGGACCTTTTTTTTTTCACAATTTGAAATTTAAAATATTTGGATCTGAGTAGCCTGAAGTAATGTGTTTTGATAGTGCTAAAAAATTAATAAATGAAATTTAAGTTTGTTTGTAATCTACCGAACTTAAGAGATGTTTCTATGAGTGAACACCAAGAACCTTATGTTCATTGTAATAACTAGTCTCCATAACAACCATATAAATATTATCTCCATTTTATTTATTTTGCAGATGATAAAACAGAGCCTCAGGGAGAATAACTTAGTTTTAGAGACTAGAACCATAATAACAGGAAATAGAGACACAAAGATCCCCTGAAAACACCAGAGAGTGGGTTCAGGTGGGTTTCTATGGGTTTCACCTGACTCACATTCTTACATATTTGTCAAAGTATTAAACTTTTTTATTGAGATTGTTCATCTGTGATACTCTGGAAATAAAGAATATTCAAATGGCCAGTTAGAAAATGACACTACTATGAAAAAGTCACCATAGACTAAAATCTGCTCATATAATATCCAACAAGGAAATTGTAAGGCTCTTAACAAATGTTCTTTCCCTATATTTAAATTATAAAACAGAGTGTAGTAAAATAATATCATCCCAAATCAGCCATGTGAACATTCCTGAAGTTTTTTTTTTTTTTAAATCCTCCTCCAAAAGAAGCACTGAAGAAATAGACCCCACATGACTAACATGGAATGTTAGCATAGATTATTTATATATTTATATATTTGTTTTATTGTTATTGTTGGATAATGGAAGGTGAATTTTACAAGGTGATGATTTCTTGTGTTTCTGTGAAACTACAGAAAACAATAGAACTGGGAAGTTCTTAAATATTGGTGGAATAGGCAATTATTGTATATCTAAGTCTGATCTGCAAGCAAATACTCAGACTAAATCCTTAGCAGTGTTCTCAGAAAAAAACCTTTTCTCTATTTATTTTTAATCAAATGATGGAGGAGTGAAGATCATGCCTCCATACTTCAGATTTGTGAAAAAGCAACTAAAAAATTATCTAAAAAATGGATTTGTTTGAATTCTACCACATCCACATTCTTTTAAGTTTAATACTCTTTGAACTGTATAAATATGTACTTGAAGTTAATTGAGTCCTGCTGAATAAAGAATCAGAGTTCTTATATTTCACACTTGATGAGAAACAGGTTTATGAACTTCCTCCAATTATTTTCACTCCTTACCTGAACTCTACATTTAAAGAAACAGGCAACATTCACAAGAATTTTAAGGCATTCACAGACTAATTGAGGAAAGGAGATTCATATTATTGAGACAAGTCTGGATTGCTAACACATATATGTAACCAGTGCTAGCTTGTACAGCACACACAGAAGATATAGGAAACGGAAAATAGTTTTTATAGTTTGCAAAAGGTGGTAAGTGATCTCTGTTATGATAAAGATAATTCAAATTCATTTATTCAATAACAGAATCCTATAGCACCATCAGTTTGGTGGAAAATTCTACTTGTACAGTATAGCTATAGAAAACTGGGTTGGAGAAGATTTATCTACCTTTGATTGACTATCTTGTATAATAATCAACTCAAGTTATCAGAGGAGAATTATTTTTAAACTTAAATATTTGGTCCTTTGCCATGATTTCTGCTAGGTTGGAGTTGCTAAACCAATGAAAATATCCACCCATTTCCTCTTGATTTTTTTCACCAAAGAGCAGTTGAGCATGACTATCTCTAAGCTTCTGATCTCAAAGCTTCTAATCTCTGACATCAGGGATTATTCTTTAGACTCAGAAACTTACAGAATAATAAAGTGTGAGAATCTGGCTTCTACTTAATTTTTAAGATATAGGATTAAATCAAATCCATTACAAACAAATAGTGACAACACCATTTTTTACTGAACTTGATAAACCATTATCATCTCCCCCTATAAAGAAATAAAAATAATTTATATTTCCTGGGTGTGTGGATCAACTACACAGTTTTTTTTTTCAAGCAACTCAGGAGAATCATCTGCCAATTTATGAACCACATTATGGTTAGAGTCTGGTTAGACTTTCTATTCAGATTGTCAAAAGATATATTGTTGGATCATTTTATATGGTAAAGAATCAGAAATCAAAATCAGGGTATTGTGAGTATAGACACATATTTAAACATAATCTATTAAAGGAAGTGTTGACCTTTGGTACCAGTGGGAATGACACCAACAGAACAATGTTCCTCTATATAGGCTGTTATATAAATATTTGGCACAGCAGAAAAAAATAGTCATCCCAAGGATTCATAGGCTCTTCTAAGTGGCTTTCATTTTTAGCCTTTCTTCCCAAACACGTTGTTACAGAGGGAGCAAAACCAAAAATGCTAACAGGGCACAAAGAAAAGAGATAGACTAAAAATACAGTTTCTTGAAATACCTAAGAGCATGTGATTCCCAGAATTTCAGGATAGGCATAATATTGAATGAATTGGGTTCTCATGGAGAAACATTTACAAAAAAAGTATATGACAATATCGCATGCAGCTAAGGAGAGAACGAAAAAGGGTAAGGAAAAGGAAGACTGTCCTTTGGCAAACAGCCATCCCTCACTGCAGTGAGCCTTTGTAGCTGCCAAAAGTTAATGGGGTCAATTTTATGGGGCAGAACTGGTTATCATTGTGCTATAAGGGTGTGGGGCATGTGTGTGTGTGTCGCTTGAATTCTGTTTTACTGGCTGCCTGAGCACAAAATGATTTTGTCTCACTAGAATTCCCTTGCCTTGCTTTATATTTCCTGTATTCTGTTTTCACACACATACAGAAGAGGGTGAGTTTTAATACCCAAATGTTTTCAAAGTAAATGTATTATAGTATAGGTAAACTCTTACTTCAATATACCTGTTGAATATTTTAAAGAAGTTGGGTTTTTAATTTTTTTTCTAAAAGTCTGGAGGACTGATTTGTGTATGTTTGTATATATGATACAAAAGTGATGATTACCTGGTCTGTGGAAAAATAAAGTCTCCTAAATGTGGAAGTACATGGGCACTGTGTTCTTAGGGTGTGAAGAGAAAGAACCTCATTATAGAAATTAGGCAATTAGCTGTGGTGCAGAGGAACCAGCTGTCCAAGGGAGGCGTCTGTTAGAGCCATCGCTTGAGCAGGAGGATCTACAGTGCATGAGCCCAGTCCATGGACAGCTGGAGAACTTGCCAGTTACCTCAGTTACGGTGTCTCCCTAGACCATGTCTGCAACTAGATTAAGAGCTTTCCTCATACTTTTCTAATAAAGGAAGGCTAGAAAGTAGCAAGGAAAAGTCCAGCACTGACATCCTTCTCATATCAAATGGTATTTCCTTTCAATATCATGTGTCTTTAGTGAATAAGTTGAAGATATAATAATTTACAAAGTAAAACAAGTTAGTCAAATGTAAAATTGTCAGTGTGATAGCATTGTTGGCATGGTTAATTAAGTAGGTATTTCCTTCACTTAAATGATTTTGTCTCATTAGAATTCCCTTTCATTTACAAACACATACACCAGAAACTAAGGAGAAAATATCTCCTGAAAAATTGAACTTAAGCCTAGAATAGTCTTGCTAAACCAACTTAGAAAATAGTCAAAACTATATTGATTTAGATCCAAATCATAGGAAGATGTTCTGTCTTTGAAAACGAAGTTATACCATAATATTCAAGGATGTTTTGAAATGGAATTTTGTTAGGTGAAAGTTTGGTAAGTGAAAAAAAGTCCAAAAGATGTAAAATAAAATAATACTAGAAAAAATCATAATAATATATTATCAAATATTAAGACGAGTTCTCCTGAGAAATAGATTGATATTGGTTTTCATTTTTTGTATTCTTTTGAACTTTCCAAAGCGAGTGTTTATTATTTATGAACATTCTATTTTTATTCTATAAAAGCTATTTTAAACTTCCATTTCAGCAAAATAACTAGTTATGTTTTCATGAGTTTCATATAAAATATTACTATTTTCAATAAAGTGAGTAAATTACATTCTCTGAGAATTTTATGTTCCTAGATAATTCATTTATCTTAATTTATGGAAAGTTAATTGTGCTAAGGCTGAAAAGAAACCTATATTCATATTTTTCATTTTTTTCAGTAATACCTGTTTTATTTTTTCATTTGTGATAGAATCAAGGGTAATACATTGCATTTACTTGTTATAGTTCTTTAGTAAAGTATAATTTAGATAATGTATAGATATTTCTTGGTAATCTTTCATAACAATCAGATCTTTAGCTTCCTGTGACTTTTTTATTTTTCATAGAATGTCAGATTATTTTAATTTTTTTATTATTTTCTCCTGATTAGTTTCAGCTTAACCTTGGTGGCAGAAACACTGAAAATAATTTTACCTCCTTCTTGTGTATCTTATTGGGAGTTTATGGATGAATGTGGCTTGTTTTTTTCAATTCCAAAAATGATGCCTTGGTCCAGGTGGCATCTGACAGATTCTTCATTTTAAGGAATATTTTTCTGTTTGAAATTCCACAGTATTGCCAATGGAGCAATACTTTTAAACTGTTGAAATACTATTACATAGCAGTTTGTCTTACAGTAGTTTTATATCCATTGGTTGTTTTTGCATGAATCAAACATCACTGTGGTGATAATGTTATAATTCTGTCAATCCTATATTTGCAGACTGGCACACTGTAAAGAAAACTTTTTACCTTTTTTCTGTCATCTTCCCAAATTGATGTTTCCCTTTTCTACCTCTGGTCATGTCTCTCAGAGCCTTAGTTCTTTTTACATGAGAATAATGTAAACATAAAAGATCTAGTATTATGGTTTAGATGTGGTGTTTCCCAAAAAGTTCATGTGTGAGATGATGTAAAAAGGTTCAGAAGAGAAATGATTGGGTTATGAGAGTCTTACCCCAATCAGTGAATTAATCCCCTGATAGGGATTAACTGGGTGGTAACTGAACTGATAGGATGTGGCTGGAGGATTGAGAATTGGGGGCATGGCTTTGGGATATATATTTGTATCTGGCAAGTGGAGATCCTGCTCATCATGTGAGCTGTTTCCCTCTGTCATACTCTTCTGCTGTGAGCCCCAAGGAATAGAGCTGGTCTTCTGTGGACTAAGATCTCTAAAACTGTGAGCCCCTAATTAAACCTGTCCTCCTTTACCGTTGTTCTGGTCCAGTCATTCAGTCACAGCTGTGAAAAAGCTGACTAAAACCTGTGAGCACTTTCTAGATACTTGGAAGTCTGAGTTCTGTCAGTGGGTACTAAGGAGAACTGCATAAATACGTGGGTTAGATGGAGAAATGATGGATAAAAGGATAGATGCATAGATAGGTAATAGATGATGATAGAGATATTTTATTTTAATCAAGACTGTGCTCAACTCCTAAAGCTAATCCCACCCCATAAAGTTCTTTCTTTCCTCTTCTATTGCATATTTGCACTTCACTTCTCCCAAAGTAAGAACCTAGTTCCCAAAAGGATCATTATTTTCACTCCTTCCAAGATTGATTCCTGCTCAATCCTACAATACACTAAAATAGTATTAAAATTGCTATGCTCTCACTCCTATCATCATCAAGGACTGGGGCTAGCTCAGTGGAACAGTGCTTGTCCAGCAAGCCCAAAACCCTGGGTTCATTCCCCAGTGATGGGAGAGAAAAAAAATAAAAACTTACCACTACCAATATCAGACCTAATATGTAATGTTGGTGATTTCTCTGCAAACAATCTTTCCTCCCTCCCTCCCTCCCTCCCCCCTTCCTTCCTTCCTTCCTTCCTTCCTTCCTTCCTTCCTTCCTTCCTTCCTTCCTTCCTTCCTTCCTTTCTCTTTCTCTTTCTCGTGTATCCTAACTAGGATGTTCCATCAAAACACTATGTTCAAAAGTAGAAAAATTCTACTCTGAAGTTGAGATTAATCCTTCTGTATGATTATAGCATTAATATTACAATGTCATATTTCTTTCTTTCTACTTATTTTCTTGTTTGTGTTTGCTCCTTTCACACCCATTTTTATTTATTTAAAAATATATAAATAATTGATATGCTTCTAAATTAAAAATATAAAAAATGGAAGTATCTCAATCCCTTCTCTCTCACCCAATTCTCTATGTAACCACTTTCTTTAGAATCTGGTTGATCTTTCCTTAACTTTGATTTAAAAAAAAAATAAAAATTTCATAAACTATATGTAAATATATATTTGATGCCCTCTTTATGCTCAAACAATAGGATGTAGAGTAAAAAAAAGAATTTCCTCCTTTTTTTCCCACTTCACAATATATATCCTATAAATCATGCAATATTAATTCATAAAGTTCATCCTCATTTTTATTACTTGATTGCATAGTTGTCATTTGTATGTGCTTAACATAATTCAACCAATTTTCTGTTAATAATCATAACTCATTTTCATTATTTTGTTATTAGAAATATTGCTGAAATAAATATTTCAGAGTTGCAATCCTTATTGTTCTTGGAGATAGATTTTAAAGATCAGTCTTTTTAAATGGGATTAATAGTAGGGCATGGTGGCACATGCCTGTAATTCCTGAAGCTCAGGGAGCTAAGGGAGGAGGACTGTGGATTCAAAGCCAGCCTCAATAAAAACTAGGCGCTAAGCAACTCAGTGAGAACTCATCTCTAAATAAAATACAATATAGGGCTAGGGATGTGCCCCTGAGTTCAATCCTGTATAATCCCTCTCCCACAAAAAAAAAAAAAAAAAAAATAGAATTAATAGGCTTAAGGGTAGTTCCATGCGTAATTTCCTTCTTTAGCTATTTGCAAGTTCTGAACAATGTTTTTTTCTACCATCAACAATCTGGGAGAAAGACTGTGTTACACACCTCAGCAACAGAAGACACGGCAAGCTCTGAAGTTGTTTCCTGACAGATGAGAAATGGTATTATGAGGGCAATTTTATTTTATTTTCTCTCTCTCTCTCTCTCTCTCTCTCTCTCTCTCTCTCTCTCTCTCTCTCTCTCTCTCTCTCTTAGATTCTAGGGATTGAATTTAGGGCCAAGGACGCAGTTTGCCTTATGAAGCAAACATTCTACCAATAAGTTTCACCCACCCTTTTTAATTCTCTTATTATGACTGAAGTTGAATATCTTTTCATAAATTTATAGGCCATTTGGAGAATTCCTAGAGGAAATCTTTATTCATGTTATTTTAAATTTTTCCAAATGTCTAATCTTTTATACTCATTTTAATAAGGTTCTTTTTGTATAAAGGGTATAAGAATAATTACCATACTAATTACATTGCTTTGTCTTATTTGATGCTAATATTTTCTCCCATTTTTGGAAAATTTATCTGTTAGATTATGTTCATGGTGATTTTTATGTTACACAATTTTTATTTAATTAAATTTGTCAATATTTTTCTTCTTTCTCAAAACCAAGTCATAATTTATTTACATAAAAAGAAAAATTTTAAAAGGGTAAATTCCACATAATGAATTGTCTTACTTTGTACTACTTAAAAAATAAAACTTTCCTGATCAATATTTGGAAATACAGGTTTTTCTTCTAAAAGGGATAATGTCCTCATTGCCTACTAATCACCCATGATGGAGGCAAAACAGTGTGCAAGCTAACCACAATCCATAATAAAAGCAATTATATTTCCTGAAATGTATCCCCAGGCAGAAATAATATTATGAGGACAATTTCACTTTATATATCTCTGCAATCAATATTTCAGGAACTTTTAGGCCTATCAGGTCATTTTTACTTAAGAAGTTTGCTGAAATACTTCAGTATGTCTTAATTTTAGAAATTGATTTAAATTTAGTCTTGTCATTTTTGTCCACGTCTCAATTATTTTAATTTACTTCTCAAGATGTAAAGAAAAAATAAGCAAGTAATTTATGTGAAATGGAGAATATGTTTCAAATGTTAAATTGCTCAATTTTTTTCTGTCAAAATTATATATTTTTGAAGATGTGTTTAACCCTACAATTTTGAAATTGGAAGTTCTGTTCTTAGGCTCTGTTCTTAGGCTCTCTCAAAATATTCGTCCTCTCTCTCTCTCTCTCTCTCTCTCTCTCTCTCTCTCTATATATATATATATATATATATATATATATATATATATAGCCTTTTAATTCTGGATCTGGACCCTTCAAATTTGATATGCCTAGACCTTCATTTAAAAGGCTTATTTTCTTTCCGTATGAGAAATAATAACGCAGTGTGTGACAGTCAATGGGAACACATGTATGGATACAATATAATATATTGGATATAACAGGGAAAATGTAGAATAAGGTTAGGGCTGTATCATGTTCAGTGTCTTGTGGGGCCCATTGTTATGTGACTTAATACTGCATCCTTACACACTGAAGGAGGCAAGACAATCTCTGGAGGTCTCTTCCACAAGGGCACTAATCTTATTGATGAGGGCTCTGTCCTCATGACCTACACATTCCCCAAAGGGTCTCCCTCCTAATACCATGACCTTCAAGGTTAGGATTCCAGCATATGAATTGGGGGAGACACAAGCATTTAGATCACATAAATTGCATGATGGCTTTTATAGAACTAACTATTCTCAGTCATCTACCCCAAACTTGGCATCTCTCTCTCTCTCTCTCTCTCTCTCTCTCTCTCTCTCTCTCTCTGTGTGTGTGTGTGTGTGTGTGTGTGTGTGTGTGTGTGTGTGAAGGCATATATCATTTTGAAGCTTCATGACACAGAAAGATGATATGATGAAGTCTCTCAACCACATTCAGGGCAGAGAGAGAATATGAAACCTGACCCACTAAATCTGAAAGGGTAAAAAATTACCACCAGTCAAATATGCTTCCTTGAAAATAGTGGAGCAAGGTATCATTCTGTTTGTAAGATAACTCTCATTAGTGGAGTTTTCCTTTGTCCCAAGAAATTTTAAGGTCATTCTGGCTGCCAGGTAAAAGTGCTCTTCCTTTTTGTATTCTTCTAGACTTGTCATTAATCTTTGAGAAAGATCTACCAATGGGAAATTATGATCAAGAATGCTTGGGTGAATGTGCTTTATCATTTAACCAATTTGAAAACACAGTGGTGATAGAATGACAATTTAAATGGATGGTCTCTAATGCTCTTGAAGTCCATAGAAACTGACTACATTGATATGCATGTGACTTCCTTATTCTCTTAAGAGTCAGCAAACTCATGAATCCTGTAATATATCTAAATTCAGTACTGACAATTTAACCAAATGCTTCCCTTCACTACCCTACACACACTTTCAATACAGAAGACCCCCAAACAAGGAAGATTTCACTTTTAGCTGCTTTCTTCTTTAACTCTACATTCTGCATATTTTTAAGGTCAAGAATATGAGATCTAGGATTAATCATATGCTGTCTGACATATCAAAAGTGAGCTGGCTTTTAGTACAACTATGTAGAAATCATATCTCTGTAAGGCTATTTCTTATTTTAACTTGGTTGTTATGTATGTGCAAAGTTTCGGATATGCATATACATATGTATATATAACATCTATATGTGTCTATATTGAGCTGTGTCTGTATGAAAGAGATTTTAAAACTAGGCATATGGTTTCCTAGTAACAAGAATCACATATAACTTCCAGAAGCACCCTGTCTACAATCATATGCCTTCAGCTTATTAGCAAGACAAAACAAGCTTTGAATTCTGCACAGAATATCTAATGATCAAAGTAATGGTGCATATTTAGTATAGTTGAGATATAAACCAAACAGACACTCAAGTGGCATTTCCCTTAGGTCTGATTCAACTAAAAAAAAAGATACATGGAAGGAGACTCCTATGGTAGTCAGAACTGATATTTATGATTTATACTTACTAAAATGTCACACATTGTATAAGTTTGAAAGTTTGATATCCTATTATGGAGCTAGATGGATAAAAAAGAATAATTGAATTTCAAAAAAAGTTTAAATAAATAAGATTCACAGATAAAAATTGAATGTTATTCATCTTCCATTTTTTTTTCCCCAGAAGATAAGCAGTAGTTTAGTGCTGAGTTGTGGAGAAAAAAAAAAAAAAGCTATTGGCAAGTAAATTTTTTGTAACATGTTCTCATTGCTTGCATAAAAAATTGTAAGAACATAGATTTGTGTCTACCATTTACTTTAAAACTTGAATGTGTATTTTCCCACAGAATTTACTCTATTCAAGTGGAAATGAATTATTTTTTTAAGCTTTAATCAAGACATAAACATATAAACATGGGTAGGAGAGAAACGAGATGGAATTTATTTCTGTGCCAAACATGACAAATGCAAACAATTTTAATTATAGAGCTAAAATGCAAGAGTGAAATCAATAAACATTAGAAAACATATTAGAAACTTCAGTAAATAACTCAATAAGGTTGATTTGAAATTCCCGATTCCAAGTGTCTGTTCATGTTAATTTTAGTATGCTTATTGCAAATAATGACTGATATGCTTTAATAGGATGACATCTAATTTCTGTCTTTCTTACCTATTTGTTGTGTCAACATTCACATGATTAAGAGGTACTTTGCATTTAAATGAATTTAATTTTAGTAAAATATTTCAAAGGCACCCGGTTCACTAATTATTAGCCAATCAAGCACAAATATAATTGATAGATCTTTTTAGCTTCTTGTATTTTATAAAACAACAACCTACCTGCTAATGACTGCAACCTATGGAAAATATATAAAGTCAAATATTTAAAGGAACTAAAGAATAACTAAAATAACACAAACTACAGGAAGTTTAACCTTGAAAGGATAAAATCACTCTGGGTAAGACATGTTTTCCATGTTTTTCCCAGAGTGAAATCCCAAGTCTACATGACTTGTTCCTGATAGGATTCAATAGGAAACTCCACTGTTTTATTGGCCTTAAGGTGTGAGACAGTGAGAAGCTTAGAATAAAGAGTGGGTAGAATTAGAGGGTAGACACCTCATAAAGATCCCTCATATAGATCCCTCTCAAATCATTGGCTCAGAGCTGCATGTGCATAGAGCAAGTCATCAATGAGCTCATGTGGGGAAAACAACATCTATGAGGAAGAGTGTAAGAATTATACTGAGGTATTAGCAGGTGCCCATTTGGGCAGAGACAGATTTGGGATATGGTTCTTATCATTTTAAGGAAATTATGGTAGAGATATCAAGGTCTGTAGTGAAACAATGGGAACTACAATTTAGGAATGAAGCATGCATCCAAGCACCAAGAAGTTTGCCATAAGACAACAAAATGAACATACAAAGCCAATTCTTCAAATTAAGCAC
The DNA here is from genome assembly GCF_964194105.1 of Spermophilus citellus. Classification (NCBI taxonomy): domain Eukaryota; kingdom Metazoa; phylum Chordata; class Mammalia; order Rodentia; family Sciuridae; genus Spermophilus; species Spermophilus citellus. Next base: position 67,221,653 of record NC_138192.1, read on the forward strand.
TTGGGGAAGCTAAAAATAACTTTTTAAAAGATCAAGAATACTTACCAGGTTTTTTTTGTTTACTTCTATTAATGGTTTTTAGTTTTATAATACGGTAGATTTCATTATGATACAATTATTCAATCATAGAATGTATCTTATTCTAAATAGACCAATTCTTGTGAGTGTACATGATGATGGGATTCACTTAGGTATTTTCATATATGTGAATAGGAATATTATGTTGGATTCATTCTACTATCTTTCCTATTCCAATTCCCCCTCCCTTTCCTTTATTCTTTCTGTCTAATCCACCGAAATTCCTCCACCCCTTTATTGCTGTTTAACTTCCATATATCAGAGAAAACATTCAACCTTTAATTTTGGGGATTGGCTTATTTCATTTAGTGTGATAATCTGTAGATCTATTCATTTACTGGTAAATGTCATAATTGCATTCTTCTTTATGGCTGAGTAATATTCCATTGTGTATATATGCCAAAATTTCTTTATCCACTTATCTATGTTGGCTCGATAGCTTAGCTATTGTGATTTTATAAACATTGATGTGTCTGCATCACTGTAGTTGTCTTTTGGGTATATGCTGAGGAGTGGGATAATGGGATAAAATTGCAGTTTCATTATGAGTTTTTGGAAGAATTTCCATATTGCTATCTATAGTGGTTGCACTGATTTGCAGTGCCACCATCAGTGTATGAGTGTACCTTTTTCCCCACATCCTCACCAACATTAGTGTTATTTATATTCTTGATAATTGCTATTCTTACTGGAGTGAGATGAAATTTCAGTAGAGTTTTAATTTTTTATTATTTATTTATTTTTTAGTTATAGTTGGACACAGTATCTTTATTTTATTTTTATGTGGTGCTGAGAATTGAACCCAGGCCCTTGCACATGCTAGGCAAGCACTCTCCTGCTGAGCCACAATCCCAGCCCCTATAGTTTTAATTTGCATTTCTCTAATTTCTAGATATGTTGAACATTTTTTTCATATATTTGTTGACTGATTGTATTTCTTGTCCTGAGAAGTGTCTATTCAGTTCCTTTGCCCACTTATTGGTTATTTTCTTTTCTGGTGTGAAGTTTTTTGAGTTATTTGGTATATCCTAGATATTAATGCCATATCTGTGGTGCAGGTGGCAAAGATTTTCTCCTATTCTGTAGGCTCTCTCTTCACACTATTGATTTGCTCTTCCTTTGCCTTGAAGGAGTGTTTTAGTTTGATGCCATCCCATTTACTGATTTTTTAAAAAAATTTTTTCTTGCACTTTAGAAGTCTTATTGAGGAAGTCAGTTCCAGAAATAATATGTTGAAGTGTTGGCCCCAACTTTTTTTCTAATATGTGCTGGATTTCTGGTATAATTGCTAGGTCTTTGGTACACCTTGATTTGCGTTTTATGCTGGGTGAGAGATAGGATTTAACTTTCATTCTATTACATATGGATTTCTGGTTTCCCACCACCATTTTTTGAGGGAATATATTTTTCCCAAAGATATTGGAACCTTTTTCTAGGATGAGGTGACAGTATTTAAGTGAGTTAGTCTCTATATCTTTTTTCTATTGGTTTTCTTCCCTGTTTTGGTTAGTATACCTCTGTAGTATAATTTAAATTATGGTATTGTGATGTCTTTCTTTTTATCGCTAAGAATTCCTTTGGTTTTTCTGGGCCTCTTATTTTTCCAAATTAATTTTAAAGCAGCTTTTCCTATTTATATAAATAATATTATTGGGATTTTGATGGGAATTGCAATAAATCTGTATAATACTTTTTGTACTAAGGCCATTTTGACGATATTATTTCTCTCCAAGAACATGAGAGGTCTTTCCATATTATGTCTTCCTCAATTTCTTTCTCTAGTGTACTGTAGTTTTCATTGTAGATGTCCTTCACCTCTTTTGAGGTTTTTTTTTTTTTTTTGAAGCTTACTGTGAATGAGATGGTTTTCCTAATTTCTCAGTTGATTCATTATTGGAATGTAAGAATTCAACTGATTTATGGGTGTTAATTTTGTAGCCTGCTATTTTGCTGAATTTATTTATGAGTTCTAGAAGTTTATTGATGGAATTTTTTGTTTATCATGTAAGGTTTTTGCTTCATCTTCAAATCTGAAGCTTAAGTTTGTTGGATATGGAATTCTTGGCTGGGATCCATTTTCTCTCACAGCTTGTTATATATTATTCCAAGATCTCCTAGATCTCAATTGAAAAATCAACTGAGACCCAGATTGGTTTACCAGTAAGGTGACCAGTCATTTTTATCTAGATGCTTTAAAAATTCTATCCTTTTTTTTTTTTTTGTATGTTGGGGACTTTCATAATAATGTGTCTTAGAGTGGGTCTGTTTTAATTTTGTGTATTTGGAGTCTTGGTTTCCTCCTGTATTTGATTTTTCATTTAATTCTTAAGGGTTGGGAAATTTTCTGAAGTTTTTTAATTGAAAAAAAATGTGTATTTCTTTAGCCTGTATTTAAGAGCCTTCATCTATCTTTATGACTCATAAATTTGGCCTTTTCATGTTATCTCATATTTCTGTTCATGGTCTCTTAATATATTTTCTCCATGGTCAGCTTTGTTTTAAAGATTATATATTTTGTCTTCATTACCTGAAACTTTATCCAAATGGTCTAGTCTGTTTGTGATGCTTTCCACTGAATTTTTAATTTGGTTTATTGATTCCTTCTTTTTGAAGATTTCCAATTGATTTTTCTTCAGAATCTCTATCTCCTTATTGAAGTGATCTCTCACTTCTTGTATTTTCTCTCTGATTTCAGTCCTTGTGTCATCCTTATAGATCAACTTAACCATGAATTTTCTAAATTCTATCTATGACATTTCCTCCACTGTGATGTCAATGGAGTCTGTTGTTGACGTATTCTGTGTTGTTTGGGATGGTTTATTCAATTGCTTTTTCATTTTGTTTGTGTGTCTACCTATTGATTTTGATGGATCTGCAGCTGCAGAGTTTCAACACTATGAGCTTCTAGTATCTCTGTATGTTTCTAATACCCCACAGAGTAGCAGAGAACCCAACAATAGCGACAACCTATGCAAACAGTATATAGTAATAGACTAGGTACTTAGTTCCTATTATGATGGCTACAATGTTAATTGGCACAGTATGCAGAAATAGTAGGATCAGCAATTTCCATCATTAAAAAAAGTAAATCATTTTTAACTATGTATGTCATAAAATTAAAAAATAGGTGTTGACTATGACTTCCACCATATTAATTACTTCTATACTATTGGTGGTGAGGGCTGGTATTATATAAACCAATTAATGTTAAGTGGTATTAAGGCTAGAGTCGATTAGGAAGAAAGAAGAAGAGATAGAAGGGTAGAAAAGTGTTTGCAATTTCAAAAGGTGAATAGGGCAAATGCAGTGGTGACATAGAATGTGTTGCTTGTAAGGAGAAAGGGGTAAAAAATTAAAATTAAAATTAAATAGAAGAGGGAAATAGCAAACAGAAGAATTTGGCAATTAGCAATGGGGGGTAGAAATAAGGGAAATAGATTGGTGGAAAAGACAATACAAAACAAAATTGAAATATACTAATAAAAAACACCCTCAAAAACAGAGCAAAGAAAAATAATTACCTTCAAAGGGAAGGGGTGGCTAGAAATGAGAAAACAAAATATATATATATATATATGTATATGTATATATGTATAAATGTCCTTGAATCAATTAGTACATTAGAAAAATAATGAATGATCTTGGTGAAAAGGAGTCGTTTCCATGATGGTAGACAAAATATTCCATAGGAATATATGTTTACTTTCTGTATCCAACTGTTTTCTATTTCTTCTCAGCATATGAACTGAGTGTGGGAGTATGGGCTCTCAAGTCCTTCCTTTTTATTGTGTTGCTCACCCAGTTGCTAGGTGGGGCTTAAGACTTTTCACCTTCTCTTCCTGGTAGAGCAGTTAGGGTTGGGTTGGGCTAGGAAGGGCTGTCTTCTTGACTCCCAGGGTGTGTTCACCATTGAGAACTGTGAGAGGAGTTCCTGTAAGTGGAATTCCCAGGTGTAGGGCTTAGGTTTAGTAGGTTCTAGGGGCTTTATTGCTTGGCAAGTTGTTTGGAAGTGTTGAATCAATGTTCCTCTTGAGCTCAATTGATGCCAATTTACACTGGGAGACTGTATCCCATGAGTCTCCCCAAGTTTTCACTCCTTGTACAGGAGAGCTTATCCTTCACTACTTTTGTTGCTCTCAGATACTGCCCTTTCTGACCTCCTGGGGTCAATTGCTGAGCCCAGTGGAGAGGCAGAGTGTCTGTCAGGAGATGGGCTGGGCAGCCAAGTAACAGGCTGGGTGAACCAAGACTAGGCAGGCCAGGTTGCTGTGGGCTGGGGCTGGGTAGACTGGGTAAGCTGGGAAGGCCAGGAGTTGGTGGGCTGGTGAGTGGTAAGTAGAGTTATACCCACCCATTCAAATTCCTGACCTGCTATAGCTTGTCTTGGGAGGCCTTGTGAACTGCAGGACTCAAAGGATTGGAGGGACAGGGGTTTTCCCCCATCTCTCCAATAAAATGCTCTTCTCACTGTCTGTTTATGTCCGGGTTTGCTAGGCTCCATTAAGTCTTTCCTAGGTTCAGATAAGATCACACAGACCCTGTTTTGAATTCCTGGATCTGAGTTCCCAATCGGGTTGGTGCTTTTGTGTGGTAGTCCTAAAATGGCTACTGGCTGGACTCCCTTCAGATTATTGGTAAACTCAGGGCATTTTTTGTAGACCTGTTTAATGAGTCAAATAGCCTTTGGATGGGCTGGGTCAGACTGCCGCTCCAGTTTCAGCATTTTCTGAACTAAACCTATTGGTAGTATTTCTTTCTCTCTCTCTCTCTCTCTCTCTCTCTCTCTCTCTTTTCTGTGCTAATTCTACTGCTCCTGCTTATCTCTGATTTTTTTTTCTCTTTTCCTTCTTTAAGGTACTCAAACTTTCTAATTTTCTAAGGCCCTCTGTCTCATATCAAATATTAGTGAAATCTCTTTTCTACCCACCTTGGGGAGAAGCAGTATTCCTGCTGCTTGATTCCCAGGTAGCCAAGAAAAACTGCTTCACTCTAATCCACCATCATCATTTGCTGTGTTTTAAGAGCATGCTAGTACAAAATGCAGCACTCCTCACAAGGTAACAGATCCCAGAGTCTCCACAACATATAATACCAAAAATTTTAAAAAACTTCCAAGAAACAGAAGTAGTTCAATAGAAACAAACCCATGTATGATTCATGTTTTGGAATTATTAGTCCGAACATAAATGTTTTAGTCTGTTTTTTTTTTTTTCCTGATGTGAAAAAATGATGTGACAAGAACAATTTTAAGAAGGGAAAGTTTGTTTGGGGGCTGTTTTAATCAGCTTTTTCACTGCTGTGACTAAAGGACCTGACCAGCACAATTATAGAGAAGGAAGAGTTTATTTGAGGGCTCACAGTTTCAGAGGTCTTAGTCCACAGAAGGCTGGCTCCATTCCTCAGGGCTCAAGGTGAGGCTGAACATCATGGCAGAGGGAAGCAGCTCACATGATGATCAGGAAGAAGAGAGAGACTCCAGTCTCCATATACAAATATATTCCCAAAGCCACGACCCAGTTCCCACCTCCTCCTGCCACACTCTGCCACTTCAGTTACCACTGAGTTAATCACTATCAGGGATGACCACTGATTTACAACCCAATCATTTCTCCTCAGAACCTGGCTTTTTTTTTTTTTTTTTAACTTTAAGGCTTGCATACAACACTCCATTAGCGATACAATTGTAAAATACACTTCCATTTCTTTGGGTTTGCATAAGATAGTTTTGCATCTACTGTGGTTAGATTGAGCAAGCTTTGTTTTGTGTGTGTGTGTGTGTGTGTGTGTGTGTGTGTGTGTTTTAACATACATTCAACTAGATATGATTCAGAATATACTTATACCCCCCCCCTTTTTTTTTAAATCATTACAGTCAGCTAAAAATTTTCCAGGCAAGTCCACAAAACAGAATTTGCTTGAAGATCAACCCACGGAGTTAGGGAGACTAACAGTGCTGGGACCTGCTAGGCCAAGACACTGGTGTTTAAAAACTAAGTGTCAAGAGTATTAAGAAGAAGGTCCTGGTTGGAGGCACAAGGCCTGCAGCACCAGCTGTGGAACCTCAATGATATGACTGCACAGATCCATCTGCCAATGTTTATTTGCAAGTTGATCCCACTGATGGGGTACATAGCTGCAGGTGGGTGTGCCTGGGTCCATGTAGAAGGCACAGTGACTGGGTGATGGGCAACAGGAGTTGGGGAATGGGCAGTCAGCAGGGTACCTGCTGACATGGCCATCATGGTCCCACCATCCTGCTCATGGTGACCCCATTGTCTCTAGGAGGAGGGATGGGAGCAGGGTACACTATTGCTGGCATGCCATTGGGCTGCACCACGGTGGTGTGATGGATGACGAGGAGGTGCTGCATACAGTGGCTGTGTGTAGTATGTGCCTTGCTGTGAATAAGGGTGGTGCTGGGGATAGGCATTCACACAGGATGCATAGCAGTCTGGGAGGGGTTGGGGGAAGAAGAGTATGGCGGCATGGCCCCGCTGGTGGGGGAACAGGATGCTTTGTAAGGTGTGCCAGAAGTGTAACCTACTTGGAAGGTAGGATTTGCTCTAGGTACTGAATAGGAGAATAGGTAGAAGTTGTGGCTGCATAGCCCATGGGAAAACCAATTTGGATAACCAATTCCTTTGGCATTTACATAGGGAACCACAGAAGATCCAGGGCTATAAACAGGATTCATGGTTTCAAGAAAGAATCAACACCCAATTCTCCCCTGTTTTCCATATTCTCTTGTTCTGGTGACTGCGACCTCTAGAAAGCCAAGAGGACATCCCTGTGCCATGAATAACCACCTGATTGGCCACCTGGGCCACAGCCCCAGATGCACAGACCACACTTGCCAGAACCCGGGGCCCCTGCCCGACCAGCAGACAAAGCGCAGCTGGACCCAATCTGGCGCCCAGCGACCGCCCCCAGCCACCGGCCAGACCTTGACAACACCCCAGGCTGATGGACAACCTGTCTTAAGACAAGATGTTCCTAACATGGATAGAACACAGGAAATCATAAATCATGATCCTCAGCATCAGTTTCTAATTCAAAATACAAGGTTAAAGGGTAGAGAACCAGGTCTAAAAAAAAAAAATTAAAAAAATAACCAGGCTGAGTTTTTCAGTTTTCATTTGCTTTTGTTATATAAATCTGGTACAAGTTCTTCACTAGACTAAAGGTCTCTATCCTAACTAGAGAATTAAATCCAATGATTTATTTAAAGACAGGGGCTTTTCCTGATAAATTGGGTCTAATTATTTACTGAAAATGAGTCAAATATGTCCTGGATGCTCTTTCTCAACAAACACTTGTTTCAAATATTTGTTTGACAAGAATTGTGAGAGCCAATACAGCAGACAGTTCTCTGGTCAATGTCTAAAGTTTGGAAATTATACAAATGGTTGAACAGATACCCATTTGTTTTAGATAACATGTCACTAAATAATTGTCACAGTACCTTATTTAAGCTACAATGCCATTATACTATTGTGAGAAGATAGACTGAGGAATGAATTCCAAACATTTTTTTCCAAAATATTCTTTAAAGCTGAGCCAAAACCTACATAAGTAGAAATTTATAAAATTTTAAGTGCAAGTATAAATAATAAGACAATTGCTAGATGGTTCTAATACAAAGTCTGATATTGAAGTTCACAGATTTTTGTCGAGACTATTAGAGTTGGCTGCTGGTTAGAGTCTCAATATGGAACTTTATAAATAATTGAGTGGACATTGGTTGGGATGATTTTATCTTGTTTGTACAAACAGTGGGAAAATTTTAAGTCCCCAAACATTGAGTTGTTGGTGTAGTTGTTGTAAATTACTCTTTCTGAATGTACTTATGTACATTCCAATTTTTAACAGCAAATACATGTGATTCATGATCTGTTCTTAGTCTCTAGTGGGGTTAATATACTTAAAAACTAAATAAATTTGTGTAGCTATATACTAAGAAGATGGTAAAAGAGCCAAGACACAATTATAATTTATTCCATTTTAAATGATTCATTTATCTTCCAGTGAGTCATTCCCACCCACTCTGATTCTTGTAAAATATTATGATTCAGACATAGGAGATACAGTAGGGAAAATCCTTGAATTTATAAAGCTTGAAATAGGAGTCTTCTGTTTATGGATATGAAGATGTTTATGGATATGAAGATAGAGGGAAGATTAATGAATATTGCAAAAATACAACATGTCCTTTTTAATTTCCCTAAAGTGAAAATATGCATGGGAAGAGAGAAATTTGGTAACTGATTAACAAAATGATGTGTACTCATCATTAGGTGTTTGTAATTATTTTTTTAGGTAAGTATCACCCTGAATCTCATAATGCAAACACTATCTTTGTGAACATTTCTGTCAGGTTTATCTAGTGTTGTTTCCTATATATCTTTAATTTCAAATAATCAGAATTATACTCAATAAACTTTCTTATAATCCATTATTTTCCTTAATGGTAGGTTACGAATATCAGTCCATCAATAATACTAAATAAGGTAAAACAAAACCTGTCAGTGACTAGTAACTATACATTTTTTGACAAACAGTAACCACTTGGTAAATGCTAGTTAATATTATTACCATATATTATTAAGTTAAGAAATATAAATTTTAAAAAGATCCAGTTGGTACAGCAAATCATTGTTTTATGATTTAAAATTTTTATTCATCATTCAAATTTAAAAAAAAATATCTGAACATATTTACAAAGCATTATCAGGGGAAAGTGAAGATTTAACAAAAATAAATACAGTAAAACAGGGCAATAAAATTAGAAGAAGTAATTTATATAGTAATCATTAGATGTCTGTGCTTTCTTGTGTTACTTGAAAAGTGCCATGAATTAAGTCCCCAAGTTCCTATGGAGAATTTTAGAAATTGCCATACTTTGTAAAAGGTTATTAGGTCTATTGCTTCCTCTTGAGTTTCCTTTGGGAAGTTGACTTATAAACTGTTTGTTTTTAACTACCTAGCAGCTATTGTTATAGGAAACCTGTGACTTATTAGCAAAAGGAAAGAATTATTTAATCTACTCACAGTGTTATTTGTTTAACATACCAGATATTGCTGGTCAAAACTCACAATCTTGCCCTCTATAGGTCAAAGACTTTTATAAACAGCTGACCCAGGACTGCAGTACAGTTCCGTGGTAGAGCACTTGCCTATTGTATAAGGCCCTGGGTATGATCTCTAGCACTGTGGAAGAAACAAGAAGAAAGAAAGCAAGCAAGAAAGAAAAAACACTGATGTGATGGTGGCAAGCTTAGGCAGCAATGAGGTTTTATGCATCAAAACTATGACTATAGTTTGATAAATGACATCCAACTAGTCTCTGAATGGCTATTCTATATATTTTCTCTTTTCAAAAGCCAAGAACATAGTAGCATAAATTGATCCTTTATTTCAGTTATTCATTCAACTATTCAATCACTTATTAATGATCAGACATTTATTGAAGATGTACCATGGTCAAGGAATCACTGTAAGTCCTTTGAATGCAATTGTAAAATAGACCTGATCTTCCAAATCACCTGTATAAAGTCTAGTAAGAAATACTGATAAATACTGATAAAACGAGGAGTGAGTGTTATGGGATCACTTATGTCTTTAACAGAGTATGTTGCCAGGAACAGCTTCCTAGAACAAAAGATTAATGAAGTGGAGGCCAGATTAATTGAATGGGAATTAGTCATGTAAAAGGAAAATGGGATTGCTATAAGTCAAAGATTAAGCATGTTTGAAGAACCAGAAGCAGAGAAAGTGCTGACATTAAACAAAAAGCATTTCTCATGCCTAGAACTGAATATTCTAGTAGGTAAGTTATAAAAAGACTGAAGTGGTACATAGGTCCAGTTCACAAAGACCCTGGTAAAAGACAGAAAGGAGCTTAGGAATTATATGCCAATCCGTTGATAACCACTGGAGGATGTTAAGAAATATGTTGTCATCACTTTTGCATTTTAAAAGGATAACTTCAGCTAACTTGTGGAAAAATATCTTAATTGAAGGATAATTTGATAAACCACATGGAGGAATTATAGCCTGCATAAATGTGGCAAGCAGTGAAGATGAAGGGGACAAGGTGATATCCTGACATTATGGACTGGATGTGGCAATGATCAGGATAATAATAAAAGGATAGAATTATTTAACAGGATAAGACAGAATTTGTAAAAAGTATTTATATAAGAGGACAAAAAAATTTAAAAAATGTTTCTAATTGAAGTATAATTTACATGTGAAACAAACAAATCCATTGAAAGTGTCGAGGTTGAAGAGTATGACAGATGTATACACCCCAGCTCACCACCCATTTACTTGTAGGATATTTCTACTAACTCATTAAATTTCTTTTTGTTCATTTCTAGTCAAACTTCATCTCCCAAAGGAAACTATTCTGATTTCATACAATTTAGTTTTGCTTATTCTTGAATTTAATAAAAATGGAATAATATATTATGTAAACCTTTGTGACTTGTCTTCTTTCACTCAGAAAAAAATTCTTTTGAGGATTAGCAACATAAATTTAGCAGTGCTTTTCCATGCTGGGTGACATTCATTCATCACAATTTGTTTAACCACATCAGGCATGGTAGCATATACTTGTAATCTCAGAGACTTGGACGCTGAGGCAGGAGGATTACAAGTTAGAGGCCAGCCTGAGCAACTTAAAAAGATTGTCTCTGAATAAACATGAAAAGGGGTGAGGATGTAGCTCAGGGGAAAAGCACTCCTGGCTTCAATCCCCAGTACCATCCCCTCACTTCTCCACATATAAATAATTTATCAATTCTCTTGTTGATGAATACTTACACTGCCTTCAATATTTGTGTATTATTGGGAAGTATTGTTATAAACATCCTTGCACCAATTTTGCTTTTCTCTTCAGTAAATACCTGGAATAGTAACTACCAAATCAAAGATGAGACATGTGCTTAAGTTTATAAGATAATGATAATCTTTTACAGTGATTGTAACATTTTTACCTTGAATGAAAGTTCTGATTGTTTCAAATCCTGACACTTGGTATAGTCAGGTTTTATATTATCCCTTTGTTGAAGATGAAGTAGTATCTGAATGTACCTAGACTTTCAACTGGTGATGCTGAACATTTTTTCGTGTGTTCTCCATTCATATATCTTTTTATAAAGAACTTAAAGCTTTTGAGATATTTCCCCTATTGTTGAGTTATAATTTTAAATAATATTTTCCATATCTCATGTAATTTCCTATTCATTCATAAAAGCATGATTTATTTCCTTAAGGTTGGTGATAACACATATTTTTAAATTCTGATTAATAATTGTAACAGCTGGATCATCTTCAGTTGAGCCTCTGCTCATTGCTTATCCCCTCTGGTATGGGTCAAGTTATTCATACTAACATACCTAAACATTTTCGATTGTATTCTGGAAATAAAATATGTATTGTATAATTTCTGTATCTTTCTCTCTTCCTTTCCGAGTACTTATTTTTATTTAGTAATTAATTTTAATAATTAACTTCACTAGGCTTAAATTCCAAGCTTTCTTTTCTAACCTGGATGACAGCTGACAACCACACACAGTTCTTTTTGTCCCCGTGCAGTGTGTACTGTCAGTGTGTCACTTGGTGGCCAGCTGAGATCTTATCAGAGGTTTCATACACAAGTGGGACTGTCACTTTCTTACCTCAGCTGTTGTAATGGTGGTATCTTTACCCTCTGTTTCTTTGAACAAGTATGACTAAATATTTTTTTATCCAACTTTAGCCACCCTGTAATGTCAAGTTCAAGTAGTCAAGATGTGAAAAACAAGAAAGCTACACAGTGTGGTTCCTTCCTTCAAGGGTCTACTCCCTCTGCCTTCAGCCTAGACAACTGCAGTGCCTTCACATGGAGCTTTTTGTTTTAGTTTGTGTTGAATTTATTGTTTTCCTCAGAAACTTTGATTAAATAGAAGCCACTCAGCAATTACCAGACAGGGAGCCTACAAGCTTGATTTTCAACTTTGCAGGATTCTGTTTGTTTTGTATTTGTCTTATGTCCTGGAGAGAATGTCTTAGCCCATGAATGCAAGTTTTACTCCTAACCAGTAGCTTTTCTAAAGTTTGGATTCAGAACTGTTTACCAAGACCCCCTGCTTCCTAAGAATTACAACTTTCCTCCCTGACCTGAGCAACAGGGGGATTTTCCTGTTTGGCTTTTTAAACTTCTGGTTGTTTTTGTTCCTTATTTTTTTTTTCAAGTGGGCTCTTTGTAATTCTAGAATAAACCATACTTAGGGGAAGATTTTATATATATATATATATATCTTCATATTTTATGGCTCCCTCCTATCTTCTGACCCTTTACTTCCCAAGTACAGTCTCAGACCCCTGCTTTGATACCACAATACTGAAGTTCCTGGGTATCTTCAATTGAAAAGTCATTGAAGTGTGGGTCTTGCCAGTCTACTTTCCTTCTTTCAAGGATGGAGGACTTTCATTTTCTCCCTGATTTCTGTCAATTTTCCAGGCCATCATGTAGTCATTTTTTTGTTCTCACTGTGTATATTGTTACCTCTAGGAGGACTTAGTCTGATATGAACTACATAACATTAGTGAAAATAAAATTAAGTTTTTTAAGATAATAGAGAATTAAGCATATTTAAAAAGATAATTAGAAAGAAGGAACACAACTAATGAACATACAGGATAACAGAATTAAAAAGCACATAAAGTCAGGAGGGGATAGAATTCAGGTCATATGTGAAAGAATGAGGTTCCCAGGATGTTCCAAGGAGGATACATCTGTTTCCAGTTCAAAATAGGAGGGAATGATAACTATTGAAGGAGCTGCACTTATTAAAAATAGATAGCAGAAACAATAAGGATAGTCATAATCCCAGTCTTAATTTACATTATCTGATGAACACCTACCCACCAGGAACTATTCTGAATACTTAAAAGTACATGGTATAATTTATTCTGTCCAACGATTCAGTGATGAAAATCCTTTTATTATCATTATTATTATGGAAGATAAATCTCATTCAGAAAGTTTGTTACCCATTTAAGGTCATACACTGACTGAGATTTGAATACAGACTGATACCCTGGCATATACTGTTAATAGTGTCCTTAGAGGAAGTCATGTGATTTTGTGAAGGCCTCTGTTTGCTTTGTGAAATCTTGATGTCAATATTGAAAATGCAATACCTGGTATTTGAGGATAGTAAAAAAGGCAACTCTGAAGAATGGGAATAGAAACATAATTGGGAAACATGAAAAGTTTTATCTGTAATGTTAAGTGTCCTATTACACAAGGAAGCCAGAAGTATCCCAGCCCAAGGAACAAGTAATTTTGTTTATGATTTTTGGTTTTCTTTTATTAACTAACACCCATAGTTTACATTATATTCATATGTTAATTATATTTGGGAGGTGATTTGGTCCTGAGAGCAGAGGATTTATCCATTCATGGACTAAATGGTTATTGAGGGAATGGTTTTATTATAAAACATCTTGATCAATGTTTGCTCTGTCTTGCCATATGACCCCCTACCTTGCCTTGTGGCCCTCCACCAAGTTATGATACGGTAAGGATGCCCTTACCAGATACTGAGCAGCCTCCAGATGTATGAGCTACATAAATCTCTATTCTTTGTAAACCACCTGTTCTGTAGTATTCAGTTATAGCAACAGTACATACACCAGGATGTAAGATATATTAATGTTCATAGTTTGCTACATAGAACTATAGATTTTACCAAGTTAATGATGTCATATATCCATTTTTACAGTATCAAACTGTAGTTTCACATATACCAAAATATCTCTACTTTACCTAATCATGATTCCTCTCTTTGTGGCCTTTCCCCACCCTGAAATCCTGGCAAATATTTGACTTTATATTGTCTCTACAGTTTTACCTTTTCCAGAACATGATGTACTTGGAATCATAAAGTAATGTAACCCTTTATGATCAGTTTCTTTTATTTGGTGAAATGCATTTAGTTTTCTTTAACACTTTTTGTATGTCTTATAAGTTCATTTCATGTAATTTCTTCAGCCACACCCTGCCTGTATAATGGTTTAACCACTTTCAAGTAAGTCTATTCAAATTATTAATCCATCAAATGGATTAATCCACTGATGAAGTCAGAGACCTCATGACCCAATCTTTTCACCTATGAACATTGCTACATTGCTCAAAACATGAGCTTTGGGGGAACCATTCTAGATTCAAGCCATAACAAGTACTGATTAATGCTCTATAATGTATATGTAGTAGAGTATATCCATTTCCCTTTTTAAAGAGAAATTAAATAGGAGTTTTCTTTCAGAAATTGACAGTTATGTATAAAGGTGCTATAATTATACATATGCAGATACATATATATGTTTCAAATCAGTTTAAAAAACACTTAGGAACAAGATTGCTTTGTTATATATAATAGTATCTTCAGCTTTATAGAAGATTGCCATATTCTCTTCCAAAGTAGATGTTCAAATTTACATTATTACCAGCAATAAATGAACATTTCTGTGGTAATAATTCCTTGTTAGAATCTGGTATTGTCAGTGTTATGGATTTTTTACTTTCTATAAGTGTTTAGTGGTATTATGTAGTTGCTTTAATTTGCATTTCTCTGATGAGGTATGATATTGAGCACCTACTTGTATGCTTTTTTCATCTTTACACCTTATTTGGTGAAGTGTCTTTAAAGACCTATTGCCAACTGATTTAATTATATTGTTTTCTTACTGTTGAGTTTTAAGAGTTCTTTATATATATTTTTATAACAGTTTTTTTTTTTTTCCTATCACTATGTCTTTTACAAATATTTATCTACCATTCTGTAGTCTGGCATCTCACCTTTTTATAATCACTTTTGCAGAAGAGATAATTTAATTTTAATGAAGTCTGATTTATAAATTGTTGCATTCACAAATTGCACATTTAATGTTGCATAAGAAGCCATGCATAACCCAAATTTATTGAGCTTTTTTTCTAAGTTATCTTCTAGCAGCATTACACTATTGTGTTTTACCTTAAAATCTAGGATGTGTATTGATTTACTTCTTGTGAAGTGTTTAAGATCTTTGTCTCTAGATCCACATGTTAATTTGTTTGGTATTCTGTTGAAAAGACTATCTTTTCTTCTTTGAGTAGCCTCTGTTCCTTGATCAATTATCAGCTACTTATATTTTATGGGTTTGTTTCTAGGCTTTGTACTCTGTTTCATTGGTCTATTTGTCATTCCATTCATAAACACTACCATCTTAATTATTTCAGCTTTTACAATATGTCTGAAAGTCAGATCATGTTGGTCCTCTAAAACTCAAGTGTTATGTTGACTAATCAGGGTCTTTTGTTTTTCCATGTAAGCTTCAGAACTGTTTTGTCAGTATCCATAAAATAGCTTCTTGGTGTACTGATTCAATTACACTGAAATATGCAGATCAAATTGGAAGGACCTGATATCTTAGCAATATTGAGTCTTCCCATCAATGGACATGGAATATGTCTTTATTTTAGTAAGTCTTTAATTTCTTCATGTTTTATACTTTCAATGTGTGTGTATGTATGTATATGTGTGTACACATATATAATAAAATACATTTAAAATATATATACACATATATATATATATGTATTTTATTTAAACCCATTTATTTTTCTCTTTTTAATGTAATTCTTCTAGGAATACATGTTTTGAAAATGAAATTTCAATTTTTATTGCTAATATATAGGAAAAGAAATGCCTTTTGTATATTTGCATTGTATCCTACATCCTTGCTATAATTGCTTTATTAGTTCCAGAAGGGCTTTTCGTTTTGTTTGTTTTTTATCTTTTGAGAATCATTTAATCTATGAACAAAGACAATTTTATTTCATCATTTACAGTTTGTAAACAGTTCATGTTTTTTTTTTCATTCCTTGTTGTATTTCTAGGATATTCAGTATAACATTGATTAGGAAAGGTCAGATAGTACTTTCTTGCTTTGATCCATTATTAGGGGAAAAGTTATATAGTTTCTCAACATTAAGACTTTTACAGCATCTATCATCAAGTTGAGAAAGTTCTTTTCTCTAATTTTAGACCTATATCACTTTTATCTTTTGCTTATAATATTTTTTAAGCTAGGCATAGTGCACTTCCCTGTAATTCCTGTGATTTAGGAGGCTGAAGCAGGAGCATCTCAAGTTCAAAGCCACCTGCAGCAACTTAGCAGGACCCCAAGCAACTCAGGTCCTAAGCAACAACCTTGTATCTAAATAAAATATAAAAAGGGGGAACGCCCGGGGGTATGGCTCAGTTATTAAGTGCTTCTGGCCCCTGAGTTTAATCAAGGAAGGAAGGAAGGAAGGAAGGAAGGAAGGAAGGAAGGAAGGAAGGAAGGAAGGAAGGAAGGAAGGAGAAGAAAAGAAAAGAGTTTCTTTTAAGACAGATCTACTAGTGACAAATTTGAAATTTTTGTCTGAGGATATCTTTATTTTTATATAATTTCAAAGGATGATTTCAATGGGTAGATAATTCTAAACAAGTGAGTATTTTTTTCTTTAAAGATGTTAAATATTTGACTCCATTTTCTTTTTACTTACATTGTTTCTGAAGAGGAATTCAATGTAATCTTTCCCTTTATTCCAGTATGGGTAATGTGCCCACTTCTCTCCATACATTCTCTTTATATTTGGTTGTCTGCATTTGTGTAGTATATAACTAGATGTACTTTTTAAAAAAGATCCTATTAAAATTCTCTAAACTTCCTGGATCTGTGGTTTGGAGTCTGCCAATGATTTTGAAAAAAAATTTTAGTTATTTTTACTTCAAATATTTCTCTTTTTTCATATATAGTGTTTATTTGTAAGAAAACAGATAGTTTTCAAAAATAGTTATAATATTTTCATAAAGTAATAGTAATCTCTGTACACATTATTTTAGCACACTGTGACTTTAGCTAGTTTTTTTCTTGATTTTTAGAGTTTTTGTTTTTGTAAATTTGCTCTTTTTAGATATACATGCAGTAGAGTGTATTTTGACATATTATACATACATGGAGAATACCTTATTCAAATTAGGATCCCATTCTTGTGGTTGTACATAATGAGGAGTTTCACTGGTTGTATATGCATATATGCACATAGGTGACTCCTGACCTATTCATTCTGTTGTGTTTCCTATTCCCATCTCTCCTCCTTCCCTTCATTCTTCTTTGTCTACTCCAATGAACTTCTATTTACCCTCTCCCCTTATTATGTTTCACCATCCACATATCAGAGAGAACATTTGGCCTTTGATTTTTGAGGATTGACTTATTTCTCTTGGCAAGATAGCCTCAAGTTCCATCCATTTACTAGCAAATGCCATAATTTCATTTTTCTTTATGCCTGAGTAATATACTTTTGTGCATTGATATCACATTTTCATAATCCATTCATTGGTTGAAGGGCATCTAGGTTGGTTCCATAGCTCATGTGACTGTGTACCTGTAGTATGCTGATTTTAAGTTCTTTGGAATATACCAAGGGCAAGGACTGGGATAACCGAGTCAAATGGTGATTCCATTCCAAGTTTCCTGAGGAATCTACATACTACTATCCATAGTGGTTGCACCAATTTGCATTCAAACTAGCAATGTATGAGTGAAACTTCTTTCCCACCTCCTTTCCAAAATTTATTGTTACTTATATTCTTCAGAGTTGCCATTCTGACTAGCGTGAGATGGAATCTCAGTGTTGTTTTAATTTGCATTTCTATAATTGATAGAAATATTGAACCTTTTTTCATATATTTGTTGGCCATTCATATTTCTTCTTCTGTGAAATGCCTGTTCAGTTATTTTTCCCATTTATTAATTGGGTTATTATTATTATTATTATTATTATTATTATTATTATTGGTGTTAAGTTTTTTGAGTTGTTTGCATATGGTAGACAGTAATACTGTATCTGAGGTGCAGGTGGCAAAGATTTTCTCACATTATGTAGACTTTCTGTTTACATTCTTGATTGTTTTCTTTGCTGTCAAGAAGCTTTTTTGATTCATCCCATTTATTGATTCTTTATTTAATTCTTGTGCTTTAGGAGTCTTGATGAAGAAATCAGTTCCTAAGCTGACTGATTGAGAGTTGGGCCTACATTTTCTCCCAATTGGTGAAGAATCTCTGCACTAGTGCCTAGGTCCTTGATCCTCCTGAATTGAATTTTGGAAAGGGTGAGAGATAGGGATTAAATTTTATTTATTTATTTATTTATTTATTTATTTATTTATTTATTTATTTATTGCTACATATAGATTTCCAGTTTTCCCAGCACACTTTGTTGAAAAGGCTATATTTTCTCCAATGTATGTTTATGGTACCTTTGTCTAGCATGAGATAACTGTATTTTTGTGGGTTTGTTTCTATGTCTTCTGCTCTGTTCCATTGGTCTACATGTCTGCTTTTGTGTCAATATCATGCTGTTTTTATAGTATAATTTAAGCTTGGGTATTGTGATACCTCCTACTTCATTATTCTTGCTAAGAATTGCTTTGGCTATTTTAGGCTTCTTGTTCTTTCAAATGAATTTAATGATGGCTTTTTCTATTTCTATGAAGAATGTCATTGGAAGTTTAATAGGAGTTGTATTATATCTGTATAGAACTGTGGTAGTTTTGTCCTTTTGATTATATTAATTCTGCCTAATCAAGAACATGGGAGATCTTTCCATCTTCAAAGGTCTTCTTCAACTTCTTTCTTTATTGTTCTGTAGTTATTATTGCAGAGGCTTTTCCCTTCTTTTGTTAGTTTGATTCCTAATTATTTAATTTAATTTTTTGAGGCTATTGTGAGTGGGGCAGTTTTTCTAATTTCGCTTTCAATTGCTTCATCACTGATGTGTAGAAACACAATTGATTTATGGGTGTTAATTTTATATCCTGTTACATTTCTGAATTCATTTATGACTTCAAGAAGCTTTCTGGTAGGGTTTTTTTTTTGTCTAAATATATAATATTATGTATTATATTTATACATAAATATATAATCCTGTCATCATCAAATAGTGATAGTTTAGCTCTTCATTTCTTATTTGTACCCCTTTAAATTCTTTCTTTTGTCTAATTGCTCTCGATAGGGTTTCAAGGACTATGTTGAATAGAAGTGGTGAAATAGGGCATCCCTGTCTTCTTCCAGGTTTTAAAGGGAATGGTTTCAATTTTTCTCCATCGAGAATGCTGTTGGCCTCGGGTTTAGCATATATAGCTTTCAAAAGGTTAAAGTATGTTCCTACTAATCCTATATTTTATACTGTTTTGAGCATGAATGGACGCTGTATTTTGCCAAATGCTTTTTCTGCGTCTATTGATATAATCATGATTCTTGTCTTTAAGTCTATTGATGTGATGAATTACATTTATTGATTTCATTGAACCAACCTAGCATCCCTGGGACGAACCCCACTTGATCATGGTGCATATCTTTTTAATGTTTTTATATTCAGTTTGCCAGTATCTTATTAAGATTTTTTACATCTATGTTCATAACATGTTTCTCTCGATTTTTTCTCGCATCTCCTTTTGATTTTCTCTTTTCTGTTGTGCTTTTGGCCATTGCCCCATTTTTTTTAGACATTTTGTTCCTTTTTATCTTAATTCTTTTTTTCTGCATGTATTTCAGTGTGAGAAGATTCTATTGATATATTATCATTTAGATATAAGGTGTCCCCTGAAAACTCATATGTGAGACAATAAAAGAATCTTCAGAGGTGAAACAATTGAATTCTGAACGTTGTAATCTAATCTGTGGATTGAAACAGTGATGTGGACTAACATGGTGGTGACTACAGACAGGTAGGGTGTGGCTAAAGAAAGTAGGTCACTGGGGGTATGCCTTAGGTGTTATATTTTGTCCTTGTGTCCTTGGTGAGTAAACCTCTAAACCTCCCCCCCCCCCCTCTCTCTCTCTCTCTCTCTCTCTCTCTCTCTCTCTCTCTCCTTCCTGGTTTCCATTCCTGAGATGCTTTCCTCCAGCATGACCTTCTGCTATGATATTCTTTCTATATCACCTTGGGCCAAGAGATATATAGTTAGCCATCTATGGACTGAGACCTCTCACTGTGAGTACAAAAATAAACTTTCCCTCCTGTATGGTCAAGTCTTTTAGTTGCAGTGATGAAAAAGCTGACTAAAATAACCTATCTTCAAACTTATTGCATCTCTTTTTGTGTCTATGTCCAGGCTTTTGGTAAAATCAGCAAAATTAGTCTTCCTTTCGGTTAAGTTTGTTTTCATTCTAACATTTAGTTTTGATTCTTAGAGTTTTCATCTCTCTTCTTACATTACTCATCTTTCCTTTCATGTTGCCCACTTTCTCCACTAAAGCCCTTAGTAGATAATGATAGTCATTTTAAATTCCTATTCTGGTAATGCTAAAATTTCTGTCATGCCTGGGTATTGATCTAATTGTTGCTTTGCTTCTTCACTATTAGCTTTGCCATGCCTATTGGATATCTTGTAATATTCTGTCATTGTTGAATGCTGGGTATGATGTATTAGATAACTGGTACTGAGGGAAATAAATTTTTAGTGAATAGATTTATGTTTAGCTGGCTAGAATTTAGTCTGTGTTTAATATTTGCTGTAACTGTATGTGTCAGAGATTTCAATCTTGTCTAATGTGCTTATATTTTGTTTATTCCACTGTGCATTGCCTTCCTAGAAACTCCTTCTTAAGTGGAATCTGTGTCTTACAACTTTCTTGAACACAATACTGTTTTATACTAGAACTTGATGGAGTGGTATGAGGTATTGAGGAGGAAAAAATTTTCTAGTCCTATTGTAACATCTGCATTTGGTGAGGCTGGGAGATCAGTCCTGAAATGCGACGTTCAGAAGGGTCTTTTTGCTTTTTTTTACTAGTCCACCAATGTGAAATAGTGGTCCTGTAGTTTGTTTAACGTCTTTCTCCCAAGCCAGATGAGGCTTTGGTAAAATAATTTTCCTTGAGGGCAAGCCTCTGCTAAACAGAACAAAATGCTCTGAGCATGTTTCGAAAAATCTACTCCCTTTCTCAAGCCTAAAACAGAGAATATTTTTTATTCAATATTCACCATGAAAACCCAGTGGAGTTCCATGAAAACCCAGTGGAGTTCCTTGAGGTAAAAATAATGAAAGTGTGGGGAACTGTTGTGACTGGGCCACCAGAAGTTAAACTTTGACGCCAGCTCACAATCCGTACTCCTACATTTGCTCAGCTACTGTGTACGTCTTTCTGCCAGCTACAGGCTGTAGGAGATTTTGATGCTGGATGATGGATTCTCTGTTCACCTGCCTCTTCAGTTTTTTTTTTTTTTTTTTTTTGGGGGGGTCTAGTTTGGTGAGCCCAATTATGAGATAAATCAGAGTTGTTTTCTTTCTTTCTTTTTAAGCTTTTTTCTTAATGTGAGATAAAAGTGATGACAATCAATCTCTTTACATATCAAGGTTGTAAAATTTGCTTTAATGAAAGAAAAGGAATGATTTTCAAAAACTTACAATATATAGGTGTGATCCCCTTCCTGATTTTGAAAGTCTTTTATGAGAAACTAAGGTAGTCCATAGTTCTTCCTGTTGGCCTAATTCAGGAGAGGAAAACTGGGGACATTAGAGAACTCAGATGTTTAACAATTGAATCCTTACGCTACCTCTTCAATATTAGTCGTCTCAAGTGAACATTTGGCATAATAATCAATTCATGATTGAATTGGTCTACAAATGTCTGAAGTACTTATATTTCATTTAACTATAGAAAAATCCATATGATTCAGATATCAGATGTGCAGGTGGTAAAGTGGTTCTTTGTTGAAAAAAATGTTGAAATATATCTTATATTCTTGTCTAAAAGGGCCACTCCACACAGAGTAGCAAATTAAATAGGTACCTTCATTATATATAAATACATATATGTACATATATATATTTAGAAAAAATATTTATCATACAGTTATAATTCAAGTTCTTATTTATTATGGCAAGTGGCATGCAGCTGATACACCTAATCCATATACAAAAAGAAACAATCACATATACAGAATAATGTATGTTTTATTTTTAACTTTAAAACAGTGGCATACACATTCTGAACTTCAATAAATTATGAAACACAAGTTTTCCCAAAAGAGTCTAAAAAACCAGTATATTGGAGTACCAGTTTGAATTTCTTAAATTAATTATGTCTGTCCCATATTCTTGGGGCAAAACAGAATTTTTTTAGTGCACTATACTTACATGTACTTATTTATTGCACTACTTAGCTAAAAGTTGCAGCTTCTTTTTTCAAATCTAACTATATCACAATGATGAATACTCATAGACTGAGAAAGATAAAAATATAATCACATTTGTAGATCACTCTTCATAATTTCTTACACATAAATTTTGTGAGTTTTTAATCCTTAGAGTAATCTTTGATGGTAGACATTACTGTTCCCTCTTTTAAAAATGGAAAATGAGGAGCCAAATGCAGTGATTGACATTTTAGAGCTTGACATCCAAATAGTTTCTATGCAATGAAAGGTTAAAAATGACATAATGTGAAAACTTACATATTTTTCTTGAACAGTTTTCTGGTGTGAAGAAAAAATTAGCCATTGTGAAAAGAGATCAGTAGAAATTAAAACTTGCTAGATCTTCACACTTAAAATATAAGCATGCCTATGATGGCAGTGTATGTCGTGGCTAAAAGAGGGGACTCTAAATCTAGACTGACCTACTTTTGAATTCTAATTCTTCTGTACTTGTCTCATAACCTGGTCAGTTTCCACAACCTCTTTTTTCCTAAACATCTTTATTTTCTCATTTGTCAACTACAGATTGTTAAATTCAATTTGACCTAAACCTACCTTCATATTTGAATTCCCTCAGAACACACTGCAACTTAATTTAGTATGTAAACAAACTTCAACCTAACTGAAGAGTGCATTTTTTTTTCAAATGTGTCTGAGGCCCATTTGATCCCAGCAGTGAAACTTCCAAGAGTCTAGGCTGCCAACTGATCAGACTGTGTCTGTATAAGGAAAATGCCTTATTATGTGGTTTTCAAATAAAACAAATGCACATTTGTAATTAACAAGCTGGTTCTGTAGGTCACTTTCTTTTTTTCTTTCTTTTTTTATTTCCTATTATTAATGCCTGTCCATCATTGCTGGGTGGAGCTCTCTGAATGTCTTTTGGTCCCGAGTGCCACCAAATTCACAAGCAAGCTATTCTTTGCTCAAGTAAATTCTGTTCAATGTAATTTTTCTATTTAAACAGCTCTATTTTCTTTGTTTTCATACACTAATATTTGATAAATGGAAGTTATAATATTATTGTTATAGAAGTTGGATACAAACAATTTCCTTAATTCTCCAATATTGGTGATTATACTATTTATATATCTATCATTTTTCTTTATTTATTGTTTGATTGGCATTGAAAATTATTTACAAATAAGGTAGACAAAAATAGTGTTATATAATTATATGTTCTCTTACAGCCTTGTCTTTTTAAATTCTTTGAAAGGAAAAAAGAAAAGTATTCTATTTGTTATTTAATGCTGTATTTAATACTTAATTATTAAGATTTAAACGCTACCTGAATTTAGGAGAAAACTCCAAAAATACCATGGATTAAGAGTTTGCAAAGCTTATCTCTTTTCCTAATTTTGTTTTACCAAATAAGGTAAGATTACTTTGATATTATATATGCAAAGAATTAACATTCTATAGCAAACATTTGATTTCCAAATTAAAGAACTATTAGTTAATTTCTGAGACATTTATTATTTCAATATGTTCATTAACATTGTCTAATAAGAAAACTCTTAACATCTTATTCTGAACTACAAAGTTAAATCACTATAACAGATCCTTAAATTACTAAGCAAGGATTATGAAAATTACTCCAAATACTAAATTGACCCAGCCTTTTCATTTGTATTGAGTAGATATTTATTTTTCTCATTTCATGCTATGACATAAACAAAATATAATATCTTTCATAAACATAAACTCTATGCTAAATGTAATAAATAACAAAAATGGAAATCAAACTTTTTTTGATCCCTGAAACAAAAATCTAACTTTGAAAAAAATGAATGTTACTGTTATGGAGTAAGTTCTGAAGAGATAAAAATTAAAGTGAGCCATGCACTCAAATTTAATTATATCTTAATCCCAATTGGAAAATAATTTTAAATACTACATTTACTTTTACTTTTTTGGTGTGATCAATAAACATAAGGTACCAAAGTAATTTTAATGTAACAAATGAGATTTTAAACCATTAGGTAAATTGTATCATGTATTCATGCTTAACAACTTGCTCTATTAGTCACAATTAGGTAAGAACTCTGTTTTAAAAATTTGTTATATT
The DNA here is from genome assembly GCF_964194105.1 of Spermophilus citellus. Lineage (NCBI taxonomy): Eukaryota > Metazoa > Chordata > Mammalia > Rodentia > Sciuridae > Spermophilus > Spermophilus citellus. Next base: position 67,246,081 of record NC_138192.1, read on the forward strand.
CTGCTGCACAGAAGAATCCACAAATTGTGACTTTCAAGATTAGTTTTGGAAAATACACTTTAATATAAGCAGGTTGTTTATAAGCTTTGAATTTAGATTGTTTAAAAATTAAATCACTATATTCTTGATTTTTTGTAGCTAATTTTTGTAGCTATCTAAAAGAGAGATGTGATCAAGAGAATTTTCTAGTACCAAGGAGATAAGTATGAAAAGGAAAACCTAGAGGAAAATGTGGTATCTATGGCAACAGATTTAGTTTAAATTAGAAATCTTTTCTCTTCCAATTGGTCAGACAAAACATGGTATATACAGTCAAGTACCAATGGCAACAGCAAATATGTGTTAACATCTGTTGTGTATAGGAGACAATACTAAATGCTAGCCGCCAATCTACCTAGAGAAAGGAAACATACATGAGATTTAAATGAAGAAAGCATACCAAAGAGCAATGGCATAAAAGATAAGATATATTGTCTTAAGAGATAGTGTGAAAGATTTTGAAAGTAAAAATAAAGATTTATTGAATATTTACTATGATTCAGTCACAATGTTGAGTACTTGGAATTATGTGTCTTCAATTCATTAATAAGGAATCCGAGGCCCAAATGTCTTAAGTAATATTGCATCAAAGGGAAATATCCAGAGTCAGACAGTGTCCATCATTCTTACATATTATGAAGTTAATTTTATCACTCAAAGCATTGTTTAAATTCTCCACTGTGTAATTCCTATGATTTCCTTTGTAACTATTAAACAAATATCTTGCACCTTACCCAAACTCCTTTCTATACTTGGTGCTCACTGATGATTTTTGCCTAAATTAATCTTTACTTTGATTATATGACTTATGTATACAATTGTGAAATGGTGATTTCCCTAACTTAAGTGTTCTTTCCATATTTGCCAGTGAGTTCTTCTATAGTGATCATTGTTTTTCCTTGTAGCGCCACATCCCAAGTTGATAATGGCAGATTTAGTCATGGTATAAATAGACTGGTATACTAACTGTAGAAAAGTAATAAGTGAATATAAGTCGATATATAGAAATCAGTAGAAGAGCAAAGGTTAAAGAATGTAGTAATACTGGAGAAATGTTTATAATTAAGAAGAAAGAGGAAGCACAGAAAAGTCAGAATGCTTGGAGGAGCATCAAGTTAGCTGAAGGGGAAATTACAAAGCGAGTTTGGTCAAGAAACTAAAATACAGTTCAGAGGTTCATGCAAATAAGAAATATCATTAAAGATATCACTAATGGAATGTTGGAAATTAAAAAATTTGGAAGACTGCAATCAGATATAAAATTGTAGTTACAGAGAAAAGAATAAAATGCTGGAATAGTGACATGCTTTTCGTGAGATCAAAGATAAAAAGTTGATTTCTGAGGACAAGTATAGAGTAGCAAAGGAGGGACTCATTAGGGTTTGTTTCATGCTCGTTTGATTTTTGAAATAGGAAAAATATTACAATTGGAGGAGTTGCTCATGACAAAGCATGTAGAGTTGGGTATAGAAGTAATATCCTCAGTTGTCAGTAATGGTGGGATAAAAGGCAACTTGATTATGAATTACAAAGATCAGTAGACTTTCTCCTTTAGTTATTTTTCAGAACATAAGAAATTAGTTTAAGCTGAATAGATCTAAGAGGTTCCATGTTACAGAGAAGCTCATCTATATATTGCATAGCATGTGTATGGAATTGGTGAACCTGGAAGGAAATCAAAGGATGTACTTACTTTGGGGGTTTCTGTATTTGATTAGCAAGGAGGAGAGCCACTGCTGATTGGTCTTTGTATTGTGAGAAATTAGCCTGACTACCTTTCTTTCTCTAGGATTATTTTGTGACTCTGGACAAGAATGAAGAAAGGAAATATGAGATTACACAATGAAGGAACTAGAAAAAATGTGGTGAAGAGAGAAATAAAACAGTTTGATGCAAAGTTCAGAATGAGGATGAAATATGAATTATATAAGAATGGGTAATCAGAAAAGTTTAGACAATTTGAAATATAAGACTATCCCTTACTATTTGTGTATTTATGCTTGTACACAGATTTTTACTTTTATAGTGTGCATGCACATACAGTTGTATTGGGGTATGTAATTATTGTGGTTATATGAACACCTAAATGATGTAACTAGGTATTATGTTTTTTATCTCTGAAATTGCATTAATACCTTGGACCATACCGCATGTTCAAGGAGATCATTAATTTTAAGCATGAAAGTTGAGTCAACGATTCTTAGTATCCACCCAACTCATCTCCATTTCCCTCCAATACTTTTCTGTTCTTTTATTAATTTCTCATTGAGAATGACAGCAACAATAGTGCCTCGAGCTGGGGGCCAGGTGGAGGACTGCGTTTCCTGCTAGGTTACTTCTCATGCATTACATCAGAAGTAGCATCAGAAGTAGCAAAGTGGAATGGTGAATATACTGTCTAATATGGAGGACTAGAGTTGATTGGTACTTCAGATAGTAATTGGAATTGGAAAGAACTGTTCTCACCATAGCTTTGATATGCAATGATAGATGAGATTATCTTATTTAGAATCTTAGACCATTGATATCCTTTATGGCTTAAGGGGGAAATAAACTTGAATCTCAATTAAGCAGAGAAACACTAAAAATTTTCACATACAATGCAAAACATATATTTCAATAGGCCAAATTAGAAATTACATTTAACTTTTGAGAATATTACAGAGGCTAGGGGCATCCTAGCATGCAGTAGAACCTTGATTAAATCTCCTATTCAGAAAATAAGTTAGATAATTTATATGAAGAACATTTATTTTTCCTTTTTACAGACCATGGGATCATATTTATATATGAAAATTATGTAGTTTTTTAAACCTATAAGTATTTTTAAGCCTTTAATGTAAAATTAATTATTTAAGTCCAAAGCACTTCAAGATATGAAGTGTGTTTGCTAATTGTGGGAAATCTTTAAATATTATTGACAATTGATTCTTGGGTATACTGTGCAAATGGAAAAATTTTAAGTTTAGAACATCAAAATATCATCTTGAACATGTAAGGAAACTGGCCCTATGGAATTATCTACAATAACTAAAATACCTGATCCAAGCAGCACCCCCTTCTTCGTATGCCCAATTTCAAAGGTAAGAATAAAGTCAACAGAACATCACATAAACATAATGCATATTACATTATAAAAGTCTAAAATACTAGAGCCAGAACTAAAGAAAGAGTATTTGCATACCATCTAGTGGTAGTTTTTAAAAATAGCATTTAAAAAAAAATATCTTTGTTTAAATGGGTGTAATCTATATGGTTATATTCACATAAATAGAATGAAAAAAAAATCTGTCATTTCACATGCATAGAAAATAAGGTGAGAAATGATTTTATTTCTTTCTTACATGCACACACTACCATAAATTATAATTTTCTAAATTTTAAAGTATCAAATATGTGATTTTATGGTTGCTCACTATTTTTGTCAGGTATTTATTTTTTTTCTTCTTGAGTTCAGCCATTGCATTAAAATGGGATGTCTTTATGCTGAATTAAAAAAAATAATAATAAATGAAGTCTCAGCAAAGTTATTATGATCTTTTCCCAGATTGGGACCATGGTTTTTGCCACAGCAACTTTCTCTGGAACACATAAACTATGACATTACCTTAATGACCAGATCTCCACATTTTTGTGAGTGATGTAATAAAGCAGATTAATCATATGGCTTGTCTTTATATATTTTAAAAATATAAATTAACTTCTAATACTTAAATAGAAGTTTAGGGATTCATTTCTTTCCTAGGCAAATTTGGCCAGATATGTTCAGTTCTTAGGAAGCACTGTGGTCAGCATTCCCAAAGCCAGTGTGTAAAGTACTAGCCAGGCAGCCAGAGGGCCTTGCTTCCTTATGAAGACAGGGAATGTTGTGGGAGAAGGCCTCTGTGGCCACGTGACTGTCAGGAACAATGCTTCCAGTGCTCTGCTGCCAAAGAGGCAAAGGAGACTGGGAATTCCTAGCACATTCACTTGGAATAGATCGAGCTATGAAAGGCAAACTGAATTTTATGATAAAAATAGAACGGAGCACATTAGTGGAGTCCTCAGCTGGGGGCCTACATAATTGAAAGAGAATCTGCCTTTAGGCTGAATCTGCACTGGGTAAAACTCACAGGGCAGAAGGTGTTTTCATTTTTTTTGTACTGAGAGCTCTAATTATAGGAGATAGAAAGAACCTTATGTATGAATATGGTCTTGAAACAGTGTTATGGATTGTGAGCAATTGAAACTTGGGCTCCATTGATTCTGCTTTCCTTCAGGGTTGGAAGCATATGGCATTCACTTCCCTTTTTTAAGGTGTTTTGGTTCAACCACCATTAACTCATATGGCATTGATACTATAAGTAACAGAATTCTTTTCTAACAGAGTTTGTTGAGGAATTTAGGTTACATAAAATCAAACACTATAATTCCCTGTGTTCTAGCCTCGGCTTCCCCCAGAAAACAGAATTTGGAACAAGTTTTTATACCCAAAGAACAGGAGTAGGGGGTGAGAGAGAATGACAAAGGTAAGAAGGCAAGGCTACTTTGAAAGGAGCATTTTGAGAAGGTCACCATGATGGGCAACTGGCCCTTAGTGTTTTGAGAGTTTAGCATTACTCAGAATCAGCACACTCAGAACCATCCACTTGACAGAAAGACAAACAGTAACAACTAAAAAGAACATTTTCCCTGACAGTGGAATCTGACTTTATAATTTAGAGTAAAGGAAGACCAAGAAATTTAAACTAGGGAAGCTCAGAGCAACTCAATTATGCTGAAAGAACTATGAATGCACTAAAACTCATGAGAACAATTTTCCATCTCTCATGTTTTTGATGAAGTTTTCCTTTATCTCCAGACTTGACTATTTCTCTTTTTCAGATGACTCCTATCCATATTAGATACTCAGAATTATTGGGGAAAATCAGGTTAGTGTAGAATTTTCTACTATTTTATTTCACTGTATATTTTCCTAAAAAATGACAGTTCGTGAATAGTTTCAATAAAGAAGCGATAAAGACCTAACTGCACCATGATATAGCTTCATGACATTGGCTAAACAATTCAATATGAGTCTAGTATCCTAGAAAATTTTGGAAAAATAAAATCTGCCCACTGTGTAAATTTGAGAATTTATAAGGATAATATGAAATTAAAATATATGAAAGCACTTTTCCAATATAAGTAAGTATGCTGATATGCCATTTCAGCCTCTTGTCATCCAGTGTTCTTGGGTGTACAGGAATTGTTTTGCAAATTGCAATAAAGCAATCCTTTAAATCTTTCTCCTAATAGATATAATTTTGCCAGATAACTCAGAGCTTTCAGACTACAGTAAGAATCCTCTTTTTCCTCCACTATATTCTATGGTTATTCACTACCCAAGAAAAATTAATAAGCAAACTGTGGCCTGTCCTGATAGAGGTTGCTATTTTCTTCTAGAACTCAAGCATTCAAGGGCCATTTGGGGGGTTTCCTTGGCACTGATTCTGGATGCGTGACAGACTGAGACACTCTGCTCAATGCCCACGGTGCTGAACATTCCACATTCTAAATATGTAGCTGGAAAACTTCCCAGATTGTACATCTGCCTCTCTAATTTACACCTCCAAAGATAAGGGTGAGCAGAGAAGAGGTGAGAAGCTTTAATGAACTGCTTGGAGCCTTTGCATGAGCTGTGGAAACCTTCCCAGCACACACCAAACCCTAACAGCAGGGGTATAGAGGGTAAACAAATACTGCAACTCAGTGATGCCCGCTACATTTCGGTGGCCACCTTATCTTCCAAAGAGTAACCAAGAATCCCTTCCCCTCTTTTCTTAGCCTCTTTCTTCTTATCAGCCTTTCCAAAATGCCTTACAGGTCCCATGTTGGACATTGACTAAATTCTTGCACTTTATTGACTGCAAAACTGTTCCCAGTGTGACTGGGGACCAATTTACTTGCACATGTTGGGTCTTCCTTCCCGGACTCTGGATACTTCTTATGTAGAAACTGTACTTTCACCTGGATCAAGCATTTACCTGGAAAATAAGATTACTAAGACACTGAAATCTGTGAGATAGTTCTGGCAAGAACACGTAAATTTTAAGTTGGTTCTAGTGAAAAAGGAATAAAGTTTAAAGAAAGCTTTCTGTTCAATCTTAATTAATAATGCTTCTCAGCAGGCCATCCTTGTAGTCCATGTTGTGATCATAATAATCTGATACATGTGTGCTTGGAGGGGAAGATATTTTTTGCTGTTGGGTAAGGGTCTTAACTTGGTGTTTGTGGTTCCAAATAGACCATAGGTAGAATTCACTATAGTTGTGGATGTGAATGGGGAGTAAAATTTTACTTTAATTTTGATGCCTCCTAGCTGAAATTTAACATATCATTCAAAATTCGATGTAGGCTGCGAACCTTAGTAGTATTAGCAGAAATTGTCACTTTGTCGCAACAGAAATCATAGGTATTTTCATAATAGGTAACAGTTTTTGCAGATAGCTCAAAAACATTTAGATTATTCACTTGTAAAGTTTGGATAATTATTAAAAGATCAATAGATTTTGTTATTTAATGTGTTAATAAACACATAAAATTCTATGAAATCTTTATTTTATAAATAATTATGCTTCTATATAGTTAGTTTCTATTTTCTGTCTGTATATATTCTTTTATGCATTTAAAAATATTCTGTGTGCAAGTTTCATCAGAGTAACCAAGGGTCTAAACAACAAATAAGGTAAAATCCCCTGTTCGATCTATATCATATATTACCAGCTCTGCACATCCTCCACAACCTCTCCAGGGAGACCTGAGCACATCAGTCTTTCTGCATTCACTGCATTTTATTTACAGTTGCATTTACCACATCCAGTCATGTGTTCTTCCCGAGTATGGGCTTCTAGAGGGCAAAGGCATTCTTTGTAGGATACAGGTTCTGCCAGAAGTAGTTCTATAGCTGGACCTTTGGGTTCTAGACCCTAGACTCATTTAATCCAAGTTACTTCACTTATTTCTTAGCAGTTTAGTGCTATCAAGATGCTCCCATGTTCTCAACTACAAAATGAAGAGAATAATAGTAGCTACTCCCTACATTTCTTGTAAGGGTTATGTGAATAAAGCACAGAGAGCAATGGAAGAAAGTAAGCACTCAGCAAATATTAGTGATCATTATTTCCATTTTTATTTAAGCAGCAGCAGCAACATTTTGTGAAGGATGGTAAGGGAGTATATAGTAGAGACAGCAAAATCTTTGTAACTACTGAGTTTAGCCCAACACTGAACAGGCGTCTGGTATGTGACAGGCACTCAATTAGTGTCTGATGAACAAATTATATAGTGAATTTTCCCCTTCAGAAAATTATTTAGAATAAATTTATACTTTTGAATCAAAAAACAAGAAACATACATAAAATTTTGTCAATCAAAAAGTAATTTATAGAATCTCTGCTGTATGTTCATTATCATGATATGTGACCCCAGTCCTTTTACAACTCTAAGGAATGTATGATTTTGTATATTGAGGAAAACAGAAAATATCAGACTGCATACATAAGAGATGAATAACAAAAGAGTAAAAGTCTTTTGAGGTTCCTCCTGGAGAGCAATGGATAACTCCTGTTTACTGATTAATTTTATCACTTAAAACTTACAATGTTGAATTCTATTCCCATGACTGTCCTCTCAGTCTGTTTTCCCAAAAGCATTCTCTTCTTCCCCATTCATTGCATAACATTCTGTCTCCTACTTGGACATTCCTTGCCCAGGGATCTATCTCTTCTTCCATAATTGATGCAGAAAAAAAAATAAATGAAATGAGCATTATACTGAAAGGGGACAAAAGGAAAAATTACTTTTGGGGAAAAGACTTCAGGAAAAAATATACTTGGAATCTGTGGTTATTTATGAGAAGAACACATTATTATGACTTTATATCTTCAACTAAACATTTCTTTAGAATATTTAGCAAAAAAATCTTTTCATTCTGAACTGGTTGTTTGTTACTATTTTTTTTATGATCTTTATGATGATTACTAATCATCCACTGGAAAAATCAGTTAATCTCCCTGGATTTGAAATTTCTCTTCTGTAAAATTGAGTTTAGACAAAAGCTCTCTACAGACTTTCTTGTTAGTAAGCTTCAAATTTACGTACACCAGTTTGTTCACTTTCTTCAGTTCTCTTTTGTCCTCTTAATCTAGGTACAACCTTTATACCATAGAAATGAATGAGCATAAAACATTTGCACAATATACTATAAATAATATTGCACATTTCTTAGATACTGAATTATTTTATTAACACTTTTATTTCTAAACCAATTGCCTTTGGATAATTTTAGACCCCAGTTAAGAAAAAAAGATGAAGGAATTTTGTATCCAAAGAGGAGCTCTCCAGTGAGCAGTCTTAGCAATCACAGATGTACCACCATAACCTGTTTGCTATAGAAAATTCAAGCAAAATAGTCACAGAATACACAGAAACCCGCATGACAGCTCCTACAACTTTATGAATGATTTCTATCAATCGAATCACTATTTCTCTGGTTCTTGATTCCATATACAAACATATACATATTCTCATATCTTTACAGACACATTTTGGGAAAAGAGAAAGGTGTGCCGTTGCCTTGGCTTGCACCTCTGCAGGTTCAGGTGCAATACAGTCATGAGATTTTAACACCCCTCATTGAAGGAAAGACTATTTCTACATTTTCTTGTGAATAGATAAGCAAGAGTGTTCAGAACTTCAAGAAGCAATATATTCACAAATAAGTAAAAGCATGTTTCCTTTTTTTTGTTGAGATATCTCCAAAATATCATCACCTAGGAGGCATTGAGGCAAAATAATTAACCATCACCTATGAGACATATCTCCATAACTAGACCACAGAATTCTTAAAGCTAACAGAACTTATCCATTTTGTGTATCATGAAGAAATGTTGACCAGGTAACAAATTTCTGTCTTTTAAAGTTTGACTTTCAGGAAGTATTGTATGACTTCCAGTTCTTCAATAAAGAAATTTATTGAAGGAAACAAACAAAAGACTTCAAATTTAACCAGACAATCCTCAAATATACCTTAAAATTATACTATCAATACTAAAACTGTTAAAGGTATTAATCTCAAAAGCACCTGTTCTGAAAAAAATATGCCTCCCTTTGATGCCAGTTATTATTCTTGCTACCCTTTGTATTATTTAGAAAACACAAGTTAGATAAAAATATATGCAATTTCTTTCTAAGCTATGAATTATACTTGTATGAAGTGTATTTAAGATTTTTTTCATTGATACTGAACTAGTAATGTTTTTCAATATTCACACAATCTCTGTATTCATACATTTCTAGTTAACACAGTTCATAAATTTTAAATTTAAATTTTCCACGAACAGTCAACTCATCTGATCAGTTCAAATTATCAATATCAGTTGACAAAAAAAAAAAAAATGTTGCTGCATTTGCTTGGACCCCTACAGGTCAGAAAATACTATGACATAGTTGTTACCCTGGTAAAGCACTGCTAGCCAGCTTCTAACCTTTCATGTTTGAACAAATTATTTAGAGAATATCTAAGCTTGTGGACCTCCAAATGTGGTCCATACACCATGGCATCTGCCTCATTTGGGGTCCAGTAGAATGCCAAATTTCAAGGTCTATCCCAGTCAGGTCTTCTGACTCAGAAACACAGAGGTGGGGCTCTGCAATCTGTTCTCCATGTGTATCTGATGTTGCTAAAATTTGAGGACCATTTATTTAAGAAAGAGTGTGAAGCCTATAATGATCTGAATTTCTTTTTATCATGCCTTATGGCATGAGGAGAAAAAGAAAACATGGTGAGATTAAAAGAACCAGCATTCTTCAAAATTTAAGAATGAGATCTTGGTAGAAAGAAAACACCACTGCCACAAAAAAAAAAAAAAAGTTTAAAACTGTGCATCAGAATTGAATGAAAGAACATCACCTTGTATGAAAAAAGGAAAAGAAAACATTATAGTTCACGCAATGACTGCAGAAATTTTAATTCAGAATATGAAGAAAGAATAGACTACAAGTTAGATGTTTCTGTAGATGAAGAAAGTCATGCTTAAATTTAAAAATAATTAAGTATTTTAGTGGTGAATTGTGCATGTAAATTAACATGGTATTTTTTTGAAAACCAATGAGTAAATTTAATATATTCCAAAATACGGAACAGATTAGAACTGATAAAAGTTTAAATGTAGTAAGTCTACATTAAATACATAAAGATGGGGTCATTCACAGCAGGACTTCTCAGAATCTTTGCTATTATAAAGCTCATTATAAATTTCCAAAAGATTTATAAAGTATGTTTCACTTTAAAATTTTAAACCATTGAATTCTGGGTTTATTTGCTTATAGAGAATTTTTGTAGCACTCTGTTTTCATTTTATTTAGTTTTGGAAGTTTTAAAATGAATTAGTCATAGATTTATTGTGGATTCTACAAGGGAAATATGAATACCTGAAATAGGGGTAAGGCATCTTCTTAAATACACAAGTTTTGGGTCTGACTTCAAATACAACATGAACAATGTCATCTTTTTTCTTCTTTTATGGTTGCTTTTTTCCAGAGATGGAATTTTGAACTGGACAGAAAAAAAATGATTCTCTTTGACTTTTTTATGTGTGCTTAAACTGTGGAAACTCATCAGGAGCACCTCATTCAGGTACCAACTTCTCAGAGAAGCTCCTGCACTTCATTGGCAAAATTGGTGCCCCAGGTCTCTGTGAGTGCCTTGTGTGCATGCAAGCCCTGTCGGTCATTTATTTTCAGTAGATCCAGCAAAATCAAAACATTCTATAGGGTGGACCTTAAATCCTCATTTATCTGGTTCTGCTAAATTGTAATGATGTGTTAGTTCATCAGTTCATTCATTTGTCAATAAAACAAACTAGTTTGACCTCAATACCCAAAGTGGAGCATCAGGAAAATCACAAAGTATTTTCATTCTATCAATTGACTCATAAAACAAGAAAAGGAAATTTCAGTAAGGAATCCAAATCCTTTAGTGAATATTTGATCACTGTCATCATCAAACAAAACAATTCTCCAAAGCATATCTCTGATGATGTTTTAGATAATATAGTCATAACTATGCTTATTGCTATCAAATTTATGGAATAAATGTTTTGTTTATGAAACTGCCTATTTACATAATATTTATTAAGATACCTTCTCAAACAAAAGGTAATTTAATCTTGATCTGAAACTTGTTCTCGGTAAATTTCCATGCTCTTACATAAGCAATCTATAGTTGCAACAGTCAGCCCAGAGGAAAGTTAAAGTTTGGATTGGAGGAGGTGTATAGTGAACAAATTATTCCCAGCTTTTTTTCTGTCTCAATGGTGAACACCCTAAGGGACGAATGTGACAATCTGGTTTAATTTCCTCATTTTTAGTTCTACTTGAGGCTACTCTTCTTTTAGGGGATCTAAAACAAACTTCTAAAGAGGCTTCATCCTTATTCTTTTTAAATTTCATTTATATTGGTCAATTAATTATTTGCCTGTGCCTTGTTTCTGTTTCAGCACTATTTTCCTTAGAGTCATTTACTGCTGCTGCAACAGTACATTTATAAAGACATGGGACAGCCTTACCTTATCTGCCCTCAAAGAATATATTTTTAATTTTTTTCTATTTAGAGGATTTTAAAGGGGTTACCTTAGCAACTGCTGCAATGTACATATTCTGTTGGGATTTCGCTAGTCTGACTTTTTATAGCAACGTAATGTTAACAGAGAACAAGGATGTGGGCACATTCCTTTATAGAGTAAACTTTGGATCTAGGTCATACATATGTTTCTCAAAGAATCCTTCTTTGATGACTTCACAATTTTTCTGTAGTCATGATTTACATTTTTTTATCCTGTAATTTGAAATAAATACTAACCATTTTATAAACCAATGAAAAAGATGTGACAAGAAGAAGAAATTTAAAATTGTAGCTTTTGGTAGATGTTAAGAACAGAACCAAAAACTGGAGGGGGATACCTAAAAAGATGGATAAGATTCATATTTATAAATCATATGATTCTTTGAGAGGAGAAAAACAATGTTCAAATGCTTATATAACTTGAACCCAACTAGACTCTGAGTTTGCTTGGTAATGATAAAAAAGAGGATATTTTTATTTTAGCTATTTGCCAGTATTTTACAATACATTACACAATGTACTCTATGTATACATCACAAATAGCATACAATAGGGGCAACAGTGATGCTGTAGGAAGACATTTTAACTAGTTCTGATTTATAAAAGATCAAACCACTTTAAAGCACAAAGTTGGTGATCATATTTTTATAGTTATGCTATGTGAAGAGCTAAGATCTTATTTATCTACTATGGTTAGAAATGCAGTATTCTCAGTAGATAAATTTTATAGTTAAGGTTTAGATTAGAAAGTGCCAAAGTTTGTGTGTGTGGTGTGGTGTGTGTGTGTGTGACCTTGGGTGTGAGTGTGTGTTCATTTAGTGGGGATATCATAAATATGTTACCACAGTCTTGCTTTAGTCTAAAGGCTTTGTTGCTATCCTTGCTGAGACATTGAAAGTCAGACAAAAATAAAATCATAAAGGAAAATTATTCCCAAGATCAGTTTTTGTAAGCTAAATTTTAATTAATTTTGTAAGCTAATCCTTTTCTCTTTGGAAGAATGGCAAAATCTTTGATAAAAACAAAGCATTATAATGAATGATTATGACCATACAATATGTGCCTGTCTGTAAAACTCTTACCAGTATTGTCACTCTCAGTCCTCATCCTAGTCTGCTTTGCTCTGAGTAAATACTAAAGTTTGTTAGGAATACTTGTAATGTGTTCTATTATGGAGGACTTTACTAAAACTCAAGGAAAGGGGAAGGTCTTTAGGTTGTGTTGGTTTCCATCATTATCCACCATGTTCTGTATTGGCATCAGAATTGCCTTTATGAGCAATAGGCTATTAGAATGTTTGCTTTCCACACATAAGACATAGAACTGCTTCAGTTTTTAAGTAGTAATTTCTGCCTTTTCATAGCTGACCTGTTTCTTTTTATTTTTGTTATTATGGCTTTTCTCAGCCTGCCTCTAGCAATGTCTCTCTTTTTCATTATTTCATGTTATTATACTATACACTGAATCTGAATAAATCTGTTGAAACTGTACATAATTTTAGTAAACATTTATGAAGCATAATTTTTGTGTAGAGCCCTGTACTGAATCATTCACTGACTATAAACCTAAGATGTGATATGTGACATATGGCCTCTTTAAATTCTTCTGTATAATATTTCCCAAGAATCAAAATTTTGAGCATTTGAAATCAGTTCCAAGGTGGCTAAAAAATATAAGTTTTTCAGTGAACTTCAGAATTTCAATGTGAGGACTTCCCAAGAGATTGTCTTTTCTACAAACACTGATTGTTCAGTTTATTGGCTGAAAAAAATCTCAGAATCATTTTTATTTATCTTTTTTAAAGCTGTCCATTTTTTTAAGAGAGAGGGGAGAGAGAGAGAGAGAGAGAGAGAGAGAGAGAGAGAGAGAGAGAGAGAATTTTTAATATATATATATATATTTTTTTTAGTTCTCTGTGGACACAACATCTTTGTTGGTATGTGGTGCTGAGGATCGAACCCGGGCCGCACGCATGCCAGGCGAGCGCGCTACCGCTTGAGCCACATCCTCAGCCCCTCAGAATCATTTTTAAATCTATGATCTACCTAAACTCTAAATCTGTTAAAGTCTCATGGAGTCATCTCCCTAGTGACTTTTACATCCATGTTTCATGTTTATTCTTTTATTTTTATTTCCAGAAACATTTTTCAATATCTGGAAACCTGGGGAAAGTATATAAGTGGTCAAAGCATCACAGTTGACCAAGTTTGGAGCTCTGATCCTTATTCCACTTACTATGGAAGATTCCATCCTCTCGGAGCCTCTTTTTAATTTTTATTTGTTCATGTCTCTTTTCTAGAAAGTTGTACTTTGTCTCAGTGTGACTTCTGAATAAATTCATTGCAGTTAGAGAAATTTTATAAGAACATGCAGGCTCACATCTCATGTACATGCAAATTTATATGTGCTTTGTAAAATTAATGCACCAGCTGAAGAACTATTGTACAGAAATAATGAGGAATTGGCTATATTTCCGTTTTAAATTTTTCTTGGAGGTTCATGTATTGAACTGACAAAAGGAAAGACTGTTATTCAGATACACTGCTGTTTATATAACAGTGTATTGACCTTCCCCAAGCTAATCCCTACCTATTGTTCCATTCTTACTTTCTTAAAACCTGTCTGTGTCACCTGTGATGAAGGCAAGCAGTACCCATCCACATGGCTTGAAGTCTGTCATCTCCATGATTTTGCTTATGCTCTTCCCTTGGCAGAAATACACACATTGATCACAAGCAGACTAACCAATATGTGTTTTGTTTTGTTTTGTTTTGTTTTGTTTCTAATATCAGCCAGTTCTGATGTGCCCAGCTCAATTTTCTTTGCCATTATCCACATGTCAAGTCCTGATTCAAGAACAAATTCTTCATTTTCACCACTATGTTGTTTTATTGAATAATGTTATACTTATAGCAAAGTACAGAAATCATAAATGCATACAGTTTGAAGAATACACCCCAAATTGATCATGATGTAACCACACTGTATAGCAACAACTATTATCTTACCAGAATCTTGGAATCCTTCAAGTTGCCTCCAAATCATGGTGCCCTCACTAATAGCAAATAAGAAGCTCTAAGATGGCCAGAAGCTTAATGGACCTGCTATCCAGCTTCATAACTTAGTTTTGTCCCTTTTTCAAACTCATATAATGAAATCATACTGAATATATTTCTGACTTGAGCATCTTTTACGCAACAATATATTTGTGTTCATCTATATCATTTTGTGTAGTAATGATTCCCTTATAATTACTGCTGCATGGTATTCTATAATGTGAACATGCCATGAATTATGTATCCATTCTAATAAAGGTAAACATTGGATCTTTAAAGTTTTAATCATTTCAAAATTTCTGCAATGATTTTCTTAAACATTTCTTTCATGTTTTGACCAACAAAATCCTGCATTTCAGCTGGTTAGACAGCTTGGCATAAATGCTGAGTCATGGAGTATGCATGTGATCAGCACTGGTAGATATCACCCAGTGGTTTTCAAAGATTAATTCATAATCCCATAAGAAGTAAATGAGTATTTCAGTTGCCCTGGATGTTCCACCAACATTTGGGGCTGACAGTCATTTTCATTTTAGCCATTTTTTGTTAGTAATTTTTGGATTTAATTTATATTTCCCATCTGAATGATGAAGGTGATCTACTTGTTATACATTTTCTGACCATGCAGAATTTTTAAAGTGCCTCTCTGTTTTTGAGATAGAGTCCCCTCTGCTGATCTGGTCAGCCTTGAACTGCTTGCCTCAAGGGATTCTGCCACCTCAGTCTTCAGAGTAACTGGGACTACTGGCAAGCACCACAGCATCCAGCTTTGTCCATTTTTATTATGAGTAAGTAAGTACTGTTTATATATTGTTCAAGTTTTTGTCAGTTACCCTCCATGGCTTGCCTTTATACTTTTTTAAAACACAAATTAAGAATAATAAAAACAAAAAACATCATTTTGCCTTTCTTTCTTTCTTTTTTTTTTTTTGTTTTTTTTATTTTTTGGTACTGGGGATCGAACCCAGGGCCTTATGCATGCAAGGCAAGCCCTGTACCAACCGAGCTATATCCTCAGCCCACATCCTCTTGCCTTTTTATTCTTCTAAAAATATGCTTAGTTGATGGAAAATCTATAGTTTTAATAATTACCACTTTTTGCATCCTATTTTTTGAACTCACCTGGCAGAAATTCATGAAGATGTTTCCATGTGATATTATAAATGCTTTTTTTAAAAAAAAATATGTTTTAGTTGTCAATGAACCTTTATTTTATTTATTTACGTGTAGTGCTGAGAATAGAAACCAGTGCCTCACACATGCTAGGCACATACTACATACTTCTGCTACCACCCCAGCCCCTATAATTGCTTTTTGTTACATATTTTACTTAAAGTCTTCAATCCATCTGGATTCATGGGATTTAATTGTGCATATTATATGAGACAGTTCTTTGTTCTTGTATGTGTGTGTGTGTATATATATATATATATATATATATATATATATATATTTTATACAGGATCATGTGTTGTAGTCATTATTTTCTTTACTGGTAGGCAGTCCTATAAACTATAAGTCAAGTATTCATGGGCATATGAATCTGTTTCTATAATTTTTATTCTGCTACTTTTGTACTATTTGTTTATCTTTTTGTCAATAATATTTTCTCATAATTTTTTTAATATTGAGTTAGTATTCTTATCTCTATATTTCCACAAAGTTTTTAGAATCAAGTCTTCTATTCACATACATATATATACTCACACACTCAGACTGCTAGGATTTTGATTAGTTTTACATTAAATCTAAATATATATTTCAATAAAAATATCTATATGTGTATATATATATATATATACACACATATATACATTTTTTAATCTTTTAGTATAAGACATAGCATATTCCCTACTGATTAGACTCTTTGAAAACTTATTTCACTGATGTTTTGTATGTGATTTATCTAAGTTGTGCCTTCCCCACATAGCCACAAGCAGAAAGGATGGGAAAGAATTACACGCAGAACAAACAGAACATCCCATTCGCACAAGGAACAGCCATCCTGGCCTGTCACAGCTGAAGACTAACCCAGGAGACCATGATACCCCATTGATAAAATTGAGAGATGACTTTTGGAGGCCGGTTAGCATTATCAAGTAGCAGTCTTGATATAAGACAAGTGTGACCAGCTCCAGAGAACTGACAGACACATGGTGCAGAGCCAGAAGATAGGTACAGCCACACACTTTCAATATTTGGAGACAAATCAGTTGAAAGCAAAATGATAGAAAAAGACATACTATGTAATTAATAAGCAAAAGTTACGTTAACATTACTATCAAAATAGAACACAAGGCAAAAAGAGTTACTAGAGAAAAAGGACATTTTATAATGATGAGGTAGTCAATTCAGTGAGAAAAGCTAACAATTAAAATCTATATTCACTTAATAAAATATCTGAAATATGAAATTTTAATGTGATTCTGGTGTTACCACTGAATTTTTCAATAACATTTAAAACTAGGATTCAAATTTTGACTTTTTAAGTACTTGAGAAACACATTCCTTGCTTCTCAATTCCCGGCTACACTGGTTTCCCATCCCCTGAATAATGGCTTGAGAGAAGACATTCCCTTCCTGTTTGAGACTGTTGGCTGTAGTTCATATAATTGCCACCAGATGGCAATAGTTATCTGCTTCAAAGTACACAGAGAACAATTAATATTTTACAAATGTCAATATCTAGCAAAGGCATACAGGAAGTCAGCCACTTGTTTTTTTAAAATCACAACCCTATTATAGTGTTATAGGACAACTGTTATAAATATTTAAAAACTTAAAGTATGATAATCTATGAAGAATGTAGAAGTGAAAAAATTCTTGTCTTCATGGAGATGATGGACTAAAGGAACACATGGATGATTTGGCGAAGAATGACAATACAGTATGATAAGGACTATGATAAGAAAGTAGAGGGTTCTATGTCCTCCTGTAATGTACAAATCTGATCTAAATTAGGTGAAGGAAGGCCTTCTGAAAGGCAGGCTTCTCTATAACATGTAATCACCACCATCTGGAGGAAGCTATTGATTGCAGACAAAAGTACCAAAAAGGAAAAAAAAATTGACTTCAGCTAAATATGTGGAAAGAATAAAGGAGAAAAACAGCAAGTACAAATTCCAGAGGTTTTGTTTTATTTGTTGTGGTACAAAAAAACAAACAAACAAACAAAAAAACATTTCTTATGGCTAAATACAGAGAACTAAGATGATTTAAAGAGGTAAAATGAAAATTTAACCTGGAGTAATGTTTAGAAGAATCATGAAAACTTCCCAGGAGACTTTACCAAATATTTAAGGAATAAATAATTATTCCTCATTTGCCACAGTCTGGCTGGGCACAGAATCACGAGCCACTCACAGCCTTGTAGATTCAAACAGCAATTCTTTATTCCTGAACTCACACCGGCCCTCTACAAACACGTTCTGGGGAAATTCACGTTCTCGCCAAATTCCACACCTCCACTGGGCTCTGTCTCCCAAAAATACTCTCTGAACCCCGTGAGAACTCAACGGGAACTCAGGCAGCAGGATACGCCCTATTCCAGGCAGGGTACACCTTAAACCTGGAACAGCCCTAAACACAAGGACAGGATACTCCCTAAAACCTGATCAGCTCTAAACCCGGATCCGCCCTGGTCCTTGAGCAAGGTCACCTTACTAAAGCATACATGCAATGTCACAGCGAATGTCCAAGGCAAGTCCATTTCCACAAGTCCTTCCTCTAAGCAACATGGGGTGCGCTGGCAAGGGAATTTCGATGTGTCATTCCTACTTGGCAGTGGCTCTCAGCACTCATTGACTTGTTCCATTAAAAAAAAATAAGGGGGAAAAAGATGCTGTAATATTTAACTAATTGTATGAAACTAGTAAATCCTATTACAAAAATAGATATTAGAATAAAAGCTAATAAATTTAGAGAGAGAGAGAGAGAGAGTGTGTGTGTGTGTGTGTGTGTGTGTGTGCTCGAACACTTACAGAAAATGAACTCAGGGGTGCTTAACCGAGCTCTTTTTTATTTTTTGAGACTGGTTCTCACCAAGTTGCTTAGAGCCTCATTAAGTTGCTGAGGCTGGCCTTGAACTTGTGATTCCCCTGCCTCAGCCTCTCAGGCTGCTGGGACTACCGGTATGCAACACCACACCCAGCTATATTTAAGACTATTGATTTGTACAGTACTAGTTATAGCATGTAACTGCCAGGTTCTAATACAATGCCAGTAGGTGACAAGAATTTTTCAGCTCCATTATGCTTTAATGGGAACATCACTGTATATGTGGTCTGTCCCTGATTAAAATGCTATTAAATGATGCATGACTGCATTTTGCACAGCCTAGCCTACTGGGGCTATATCAGAGTCTAGCCAACATGGGAGAAGGAAATCATTAATTCTACCCCTAGGAGCCATCCTGCCCTACCTAGGGATGAAATGAATAAACAAAGCACTTGCAAAGTTTATTTCCAGGTGACACAAACTGATTAAAACTGATAGCTAAACTGGGCAGGGTGGCAGAGGCCTGTAATCCCAGCAGTTTGGGAGGCAGAGGCAGGAAAATTGTGAGTTCAAAGCCAGCCTCAGCAAAAAGTGAGATGCTAAGCAACTCAGTGAGGCCCTTTCTCTAAATAAAATACAAAAATACAAATTAGGGCTGGGGATGTGGCTCAGTGTTCGAGTGCCCCTGAGTTTAATTCCTGGTATCCTCCGCCAAAAAAAAAAAAAAAAAAACCCTGATAGCTAATCAGAGAATTATAGAAGCGTTCCCCTTCCTGATGACACTACCACTAGATCATTGAAGGACTCAAACATATTTCCTTTTACCTTAACACCCTTGTCTGTCTTTTAGCAAAAAACCATAATGCACACTTAAAGGCAAATACACACAGGAAGAAAAAGTATCAGAATAGGATCTAAATAGGGTGGGATTGTTGGAATTATCAGACTATGAATTTAAAACAACTGCAATTAATTTGCTAGAGGATCTAATATAATATGTAGAGAATATATAAGAACAGATGAGGAAGGAAGGTAGAGAGGCAGAATGAATCAAAAAGAAATCCAGGTTATCAAAAACACCCTAACAGAAATGAAGAATGCCTTTGATGGAGTTAGGAGACAAGACATAATTGCAAAAGAATCTCTGAGTTTGAGGATACGTCTACTGAATCTTCCAAAACTAAAAAGTAAGTACTAAAAAAATGAAGAATTGCAATAGAATATTGGAGATAATAGTAAAAGTCGTAACTTCAGTGTAGTGGGTTATATCAGAAAGAGAGGAAGGACCAAAGGAAATTCTTGAAGCAAGTATATGTTTCTCAATCATCAATCTATGACCCAAATTCTCATCTTTATACTGTGCAGTTCTCATAAGCATTTATTGTTATAAATTGTGTAGATATTTTGAAATATTTCACCAGTGTTCATTTCACCAAAGACAGTCATTTTCATTTGATTTATTCAAAAGTGACTTATTTGGTTTCAAAATATGTGAGTTAATTTAGGTGAATATTTTCTGAAAGGAATGAATATTAAGTGACCATTGATCATTCACTTCATTAGGTGCTTTCACTAATAAAAGAATAAAATTTACGTTGGGCATCTGTTAAACATTTGCCAGAATGTATGGTTTTGCACTTTATTAATTCGTAAAAATCTGAGTGAGAACACAGCATAACAAATAGTACTCTTTTAAAGAGAAAAAGAGGATTACTTTGTTAATTTGAACAATCACCACAGAGTTCTTCAGGAACTTGACAGGAAGCAAGTGAGGCACTTCGGACAGTAGTATTCAGTGATGCCTTTTCCACTTATGTTTTTGTCAAGTTAGTGATTATTTGGTTATAAGAAATTAAAACCTGGCAAAGTTAGCTCAAATTAAGTGTTCAGGAAATAATCTATTTATACTTAACAGTGGATTGATTAAATCATATGGTAGTCTTCTCTCAAAAGAGAACTTTATTGATCAATTTTATCAGATTAAAATTGACATTGAAACCAACGTGGGCCACTGAGATTGCCTGCCAATCATAATCTTCCTATGTTCACATCATCTTTGCAAAAAATCTTCCTCAGACATAGTCCAGGAGATAACTGATTCCCACACCATAGATGATAGGTGAAGAATACATTTTGAATTTATCTCACGTTTTATCATTGTTTTGGACTGACATACATCCTTACTCCTCACCCACATTTACAAGATTCCAAACACATGTCTATCTAAAACACAACACAATTCTAACTATAGAAACAGCTTCAAAAATTCTTCAACCAAAGACACAACTCGAAGATTCGGGAAATGAAGGAGCAAAATTTCTCAGGATCCACAATCTTCAGGTTACATCTGTTCCTCATCTGGATTTTTCTTGACTGTATATAGTAAAATGGTTAAAGCTTAAGCATTCCAATGCAGGAAACTTGTAATAAAAATTACTAGTCACATATGGAGAACAAAGTACCTCTAGGAAAGAAATGCATATCAGAATGTGTTCTACATTTACAGAGCACACAAACTAAAGCACACCACGGGGCTGTTAGGTATTCAGGTGCATCCATTTTTTTTCAACTGCTGTCTTGAATGAAAGCAATTCCTTATTTGGAAATCTGGCTGCTTCAAGTTATGCCTGGTGGAATGGTTTCAGCCCAGTTTTCCTTGTGCGTGCATCCCGGGAAAAGTAGGCATGTGGGGGTGCTGGCATTGTTGTGTATATTGTAGACACAATGCTTTATTTGAAGAAAAAAATAGCACATCTCTGATTATAAAGCTTGGATTTTTCTTTATAAATTAAATAGGCACTAGATTTCATTCCGGGGATTGAATGGCAAGAGGCATTGTCTTAGATTTTCCCAGGATAGCACCACCATTAAGGACATGAGGAGCTCTAATCACCTAGATTTCTGTTGCTTGGCAGGAACCAAACTTGGTTTTATTTTTCAGCTTTTCATGATGGTAGCTTCAGTATACTGACAGAAAGATATGTTCCTGGTCTGCCCTTATTCCTTAACATCTTAAAATCTTGTTTGGGGTGTATGATCCATTATAAAATTCTAAAGCCAGACTCAGGATGGTAAGATGATCAAAGTTGTGAGCCACAGTTTATGTATGGTACACTCTCACTGGGCTTCATGAGGCCTGTCCTGTGCATTTTCCAAATGTTTTGCCTTTTCACTATCCTTCAAGCCCTGCCTCTCGGACATTTATGATGCTAACTTACAGACCTTTGTATTCCTACCAGAATGTAAGCACCATGAGGACATCGATTCTATCCTGGTATCTAATACAGGTCAGTTTGTTTGAAGGAGAGAAAACAAAGAGAGGAGAGGCTCTGGGGAAATGCTGGGTACATGGCCACACCAGTCAGCACCTCCCAGTCAGCAGTTCACGTTACCAACACTTTGTTAACAATTGCTTTTAATTGCTTCAACATGAAAGTAGTACTCTTATTTTTTCCAATAACTAATGAGATTCAGCATCTCTTCAAATACCTACTAACAACCCAAGCCTCACTTCTGCACATTGATCTTTCTAACTCTTGCCCATTATTTTTGATTGAGTTCCTATATTTCCTAGTTGATTAGAGAATTTATTTGTATTTGCCATCAGGCTGATTTAGGGTATAGCAAATGTCTTCTCTATATATGTGCATTTGTATTTTTTAGGTGATTATTTGAAATATAGTCAAATTTGTTTATTTTCCTTTCATGTTTTTCTGTTTTCAGGTATTATTGAGACATCTTAATTGACCATAACATTAGAAGATTATTCTGAATGTGATTCTAATACATTATAATTTACCTTTAAATTAAATCTTTAGTCCACTTTGAGTTTGTTGGTGGTACTGAGGATTCAACACAACAGTGCCCTTCCTCTGAGCTACATATCCCCAGCCCTTTATATTTTTTGAGATGGGTCTCACTAAATTACCAAGGCTGGATTCAAATTTACCATCCTCCTACCTCAATCTCAAATTACTGGGATGACAGGCATATGCAACTCTACCCTTCTTGTTTATTTGTTTGGATGATGTAAATTAGGCATGCTGATTAATTTTCTCCATGTAGAAAGAGAAATTTCCATCCTTCTACATAAGAAATATAGGTTTACGCCATTTATCTGTAATCCTTATATCTCATACACCAATTTTCAATATCCATGAATCTATTCATGAAGTCTCCCTCATCCTTGGGTCTGTAAAGTTACTGAATTACAATATTGAATTTATTTTTGTAAGCCATTTCCCCCAAGAGCACTAGCTCTACTTACTGTAGAATGGTATTAGAAACCAAGACTTAGGCTCTGAGTGTGCTTGTTGCTCCTGGGATTTCAATTTTCGAGGCCCTCCCGGCTTACAGAGCAAAGAATTATGTTTTTATACTAACCTTTACCAAAACACATATCTATAAATATGCGGTATAGATCTTTGAATATGAATAGAGCATGTAGGGCTAAAAGCAAAAGTAACTACATACTACTACTATACTCTAGTTGATAAAGTTGCTTCCCAGGGTATAGGCTAATAACTCTGATACTGCTATACAAGCATACTAGAACAATTAAGTGGATAGGTAGTAAATGGTAGGAACACGGTTTCTCACTGTTGGGGAACCAGATGTTTCATTGACTTCAGATCCATAATCTACCCAATAATGGATGTGCTTTGAAAGCATCAGCAGGAACTCATGGTAAACTAACCATACCAGATAGAAAATGAAACTGTTAACCTTAAACTTAACTAAGCCTTTTTTTCTATAGAAATTCTAAACACACTTTTGACTATTAGCCTATAAAGCAAATAGGGTAAAAATGAATGAACTTTTACTGACAATAGTATATAGTTTAATGAATCGAAGTGAACCTGTGTGTATGCATATGTGTATGCCACATGTATGGGCACACACACACACACACACACACACAATGAGAGACAGAACAAAGGTGAGTTCATGATACTCTAACGCAGCTTTAAGCTTCATATGCTAAACTTCACAGCTTTGTTTTCTTCATTTATATAAAAAAATCCTTCTCTGGGTTATAAAGATTTGATGACACACTGAGTACAATTTCTTATCATAACTTTTTGGCATACAATATGTACTAAAAAAATTGGTCTTTAATTCACTACTGAGAAGATTGCAAGCTTGGCTTCAAGTCAAAATATCAAGTAAAAATTTCTCTTTTGTTGATATAATGAAGTTATCTTAACACGTAGCTTTCTCCAAAATGGACGTAGTCAAGCTTAACTACATCTAGTGTAGATTTGCTATACTAAAGTGTCTTTTTCCAGAACAGCTATAGGAAAGACATATTTAATTACATTTTAAAATCCTAGAGCAATCACTTAACAGGTGCAACTTAAACTGTAAAAACTTTTGGAGAAAATAGGGAGTTAAACTAAAGCAATGTAGATGACCCCTTTCTACATAATGTCTCTGCCTAAACAGTAAGCTTAATCAAGAGAGGTTAGGGAAAGGGTAAACCCTATGGGGCATGCTTTCTCTTGTGTTTCTGATCCCAGTTATCAACAAAACAACAGGACAGGTAAGATAGGCACAGTGCATGCAATATCCACTTGAACATCAAATACCCACTTGAAGCACATATAATTATATTTGGAGATTGATTCATGTTTAATATAAGTGGTGTTTTTATTTATGCATTGAGGGAGTCTTGTGTATTTTATTTCTATTCAAAGGTAGAATTTTAAATCGTTTTGGGCCTAAACTGGGCTTGAGAATATAGTATATTGTTTAATAATAATTATATTTTAGAGATGACAATTTAGAGGTCATGCAGTCTACACACTCGCAATTCCAAGCGGGGGAAACCTTGACACAGAGAGGTTAAGGGCTTTGTACAGGTTGCACAGAAAATAACAACAATCACAGAATTATTTAAAGAGAAAATCACCATGGCTTTAAAGTTGTAGTTGGAAATAGCTAGAACTGGATTTGGCCTTTTAAATTGTCTTGTTATTTCTTCTCATTTTATGGATAAAAATAACTAAGGTCCAGAGATGTTCCAGCAACCCCAGCATCTGAATCACTCCCTTCACCAACATTCCACAGTTTTCTGCATTCTGTGTGGCCCCTCTTTATTCAGATATGTCTTTGAAATAAAATTTAAGTTAGTAAGTATAATTTCTATAGCTAACATACAAAGTAACTGTAATTATAATAATGATTTTAATATTATAGAAAATTAAATAACGTTTTCCATATATTTCAGCTAAAGATATATTTATGCCTTATTTATTTGCTTGTCAAGTGTATTCTCCTTTCTGGGCAATCCCTTTTCTTTCTTTTCTTCACCTTATTTTTCCTTTAAAAAAAAAAATCCCCACTATATTGTTACCATGGAAATTGCTCCTTCCTCCCAAATTCCCTTTCTTTTGAAGCTATTTATTTAATGTATTATATTCTGGAAATCTTTATTTATTTATGAAGATTCCAGCCACCTTAAATCTTAAATTTAAATTTATGTTTTCCTGTTTCATGTAATGCGTTTTTCTCACACCAAAAGCATACCACACCCATAGAAACCTGGTTTTAGCTAAATGTCGTTCATTACACACAATGTCCTATAGATGTCGCAATACACCATGTATTAAGCAATGGTAAATCTTAAATGGTTTTTCATAACACCACTGTGTTGCATTAAGGTTCATCAGATATGTATCTCCATGGCTCCACATAAAAGAAAATCTAGGCTGACACTAAAAAAAAGAAAAAGAAATGCTGTGACTTTAAAAACAAAACAAATTACTTACATTGAAGTCCTCACTAAGTAATGTATGCACAGCCTTTTAACTTAATGTTGTTCCAACAGGTCAAATGAAGAAGTAGGGAAATACAGTAAATTAATGACTTTATTTGAAGCAGAGATATTTAATATTTGACTTTCAAGTGTTATGTGCCACTTTTACAAGAAAAAAAGTCTGATTGGATAATTTCACATTAGATTTCAAAACGAAAGCTGTGGTCACATGCCTTTATGGCAAATGGCAATTGCCCTATGGCATTCACTCACATTATGGATCCAAGAAATGACTTCTATATATAATTGATGAAAGGTATGTTTACGATCTCCCGTAGACACTTCATTCCAGGATTGAGAAACTGAGTCTTACAGATGATAAATGACCTAGCTGAAGCCAAAAAGGTCAATGCAGGCAGAACTGGGATTTCCATATCATTGCTGGTTTTACATTACTCTCAGAAATATTACTCTCAGAAATAAAGAGCTAAGCTGATTAGCCTAATTAAAAGCTAGAGCATCTGGGGAATGTTCAAAGTGAGCCTTGTTCAACAATTCCATTGACTAACAAAACTATAGTATTGACCGTTTGTTGAGCCCCTTATGCAACAGTTGTATATGGATCATTGTACATAATCTTCACAAATACATTGTGCCTGTTTTCTACTTTTAAAATCAAGTCGTTCAGTGCTACGTATAAAACTTTTTTTTTTTTTTTTTTGCTATGCTAGTGAGAAAAATCAGGACTTATGAGACATAGATAATAATAATACTAATGAAAATATTTACTGAAAATTTATTGTAGGCCAGGTATTGAGCTAGACCCTTTATATAAACACATATATATGTTACCCTTGAGATAACTCTGAAAAATAAATACTATGTGGATAATTCCCACAATAAGAAACAAGAGAGTCAAGGGGACAGAAATACTTGTGCAAAATTATCCACCAAGAATTGGAGTTAATGTTTAAATGCAAAAATCAGGGAGAACTTGCTCTAGGTTGGTGCCAGGAAAAGAGAAAACATGTCTTTTTAACTCTCTCTCTCTCTCTCTCTCTCTCTCTCTCTCTCTCTCTCTCTTTCTCTCTCTACACATACACACACACACAAATATATATATGCATTTAACTATATCAATAGATGTTCACTAGTGTATATATATATATATATATATATATATATAATTTTATGTACACATGAAAATATATAAACTATATAAAATACTATGAGTCAGGTTGGTAAATATAGAACTAGGGTTGATTGCAGGTAAAGAAGCCAAAATTTATTAACAATGTATTTTAATCCATAATTTCTTTGCTGGTCCTACAAATGAGACACTCAAGAAATAACACAAAGAAAATACTAGATAATAAAGAGCCTTTCATTCTTCAGAGAAGGATAAAAATGAAGTTGGGAGGACACAGAAGGACAACTTCCTAAAAGCCCAGCTTGTTGTCAGGTGAGGATGATGATGATCCAGAGCTTAAGACAAAGCCCGGGTAGCTCCAAAGGGTGAACGTTAATGATGAAGAGTAAAATGCCTATTTTAACCACTCATATGAGTAACCTAGGTTAACCCAAGTTAACTGTATCAAAACTCCCCCAAAACACACTATTTAGTGACCCTTTAAGCTATTTCTTGGAAAACAATTTTCATACCACTTTGTTACCTTGAGTGAAGTAAGTTAATGCCTTTCAGCTTTGGTTTCCACATCTGCAAAGTAAGGGTGAGAGATATAACGCTCTTCAGAGTTTCCTCCAAACTTCAAAAACAACGAATTTTAAAACACTAATTGCAGTGATTTAATTAAAAAACAAATAACAAAAAAAGTTCATTTCTTTCTCTCTCTCTTTCAGCAATCACTTTTCATTAGTTTAAATCCCCAAAGTAATTGGTTCTTACCCTCTTTGAAGTATTGATTTGTAGGATTTGCAAAACTTTGTAAGGATTTGTGAGTCATTACCATTGTTTGGACTATGCCATCAGGAACTAACTGCCACAGTACTGAAACAGAAAGGTGGATTAAAGGTTATTAAAAAGCACAGCAAAGTTTATGACAACCTTCCATTAAAATATGCAGCCTTTGAATATACAAAATTAACACTACGGAACTGCTGTGCTAGTTTCTGCATCTGATGCTTGCTTAGTGAAGAGCCCTGGGTGAGTCTATCAACTTTCTGTGCCTCCTCTTACTTCTCTCCAAAATGCTGATAGCATTTCATAGGATGGTCATCTACTGAGCAAAGTAAAGATCTAGAATGGCCTTGTATATTTATCTTAAATAAATATCAATACAGGAGGGATAGGAAGGGCAGCAGAATAAAATACACACTAGTATTTCTGTATGTATAAACGTGACTGTATAACCAATGTGATTCTGCAACCTGTACACTTGGAAAAATGAGAAATTATACCCCATTTGATTCAAATGTATGATATGTCAAGATCATTGTATTGTCATGAGCAACTAATAATAAATAAATAAATAAATAAATAAATAAATAAATATCGATACTATTGCTGGTTATAATCATCTCTGACTTGCTCAACCATATACAAAGTCACTATACCTTAAATTTGTCTTTAATATCCAATTATAATGATCTCTTTTTGTCCTAGAGCATCCTGGTTTTGGTTTGATTCACCATCCCTAGCACAATCCGTGAAGATACTTTCAAAAGAAGGATGCTCTAGATGACTAATTCTGCAATTTAGATAGTGGGTTTTTAAATTAAGTTTTATCTTGTGCTGCTGATAATATAAATTTATTTTAATATAGTTCTGTTTTCAAACTACAGAGTTACAGAACTATACCGAATTAATCTAAATATTGCCTAAATATGCGTTTACTCACAGTGCTGGGCATCATGGAATGCTCTCTTCCCTTTGTATTGCTGTAGAAGGACATCTTACTGTGTATGTGTAGTTTTCTTTCTTTCCTTTCTCCTCTCCACTTTCTCCATCAAAGGTTATCATTACATCAGTATTAAAGGCACTGTCATAATCTGGGCCACCTCATCAGGGGCAAATCAGGTGGATGCTTCTATTTAATTTCTGGAGTGATTCCCCTCAAACCATCTCTATCCCCACCCACGTAAATTTCTTTCCCTTCTTCGGATGAAATTCCAGGATTAGAAATCCATTTCTCTGTGTAAATCAATAACCTCTCCAGGCAATCTCTTTCAAAATGAAGATACTCAAGGGAGTGTTCATCATTAAGCTCTTAACACCTCTGTGTGAAGGATTTTCATCAGCCTTTTCCTACTATGAAAGGACAGCTTGACCCTGCAAGTCAGGCTTGGCTCCATGTGAGACTGTGCAGACACCTGGACAGGGAAAAAATGAGGATTGGCTCCAGAGAGGGAGAAGATGACAGAATTGTGTGTGTTTCACATGTTTCTAAAGTGACTTCCACAGGAGCCCTTTCACACATACAGAGCACAACTTTCCTAACTGAATACCCCTGGGCTGCTGAAGTATGGAGTAGAAGACTTAGGGAGTAGTTTGTCTACAGCTTCCCCCTAAAATTCCTTCCAGGCAAAAAAAAAAAAAAAATCAGGCAGCAAGGGTTGTTGGTAGTTGAGGTACTGTGGAACATAATGAAAGCAGAAACGGTGTGCAAGTGGTGAGGTTTATGGGTGCCATATGGAAATGGAAATGTCAAAGCCAGAAACAGGAATCCAGGTTCCTGGTGCAGTGAGATTTGGAAGATAAGACACACCTGGTTTGGTTCCACAATTGGGCTACTGTGAATTAAGCTGCTATAAACAGTGATGTGGTTGTATCACTATAGTATGCTGATTTTAAGTCCTTTGAGTAAAGACCAAGGAATGGGATAGCTGGGTAATGGATAAAGAAACTGTGGTATATATCCACATTGGAATATCACCATTAAAAGAGAATAAAATTATGACATTTGCAGGTAAATGGATGGAGCTGGAGAATATCATGCAAAGCGAATTAAGCCAATTCCAAAAAACCAAAGGCCGAATGTTCTCTCTGATAAGTGGATGCCAATTCATAATGGGGGGGTGGGGCATGGCAAGAATGCAGGAACTTTGGGCAAAAGGGAGGTACAGTAGGGGAGGGGATATGGAGGCAGGAAAGATGGTGGAATGAGATGGACATCATTACCCTAGGTACATGCATGACTGCACATACGGTGAAACTCTACATCGTGTACAATCAGAGAAATGTGTAATAAGAATTGTAATGCATCCTGCTGTCATATATAAATAAAATAAAAAATAAAAAATGAAAAAAGAAGGGCTCCATTTGTGTACAATAAATCAAAATGCATTTTGCTGTCATATGTACATAATTAAAACAAACAAATAAATAAATAAGACACGCTGAAAGAGGAGAGTTTTTGTCACATATGTGTGGACATAGTTTTTAGAAACCAACAGCAGAGCAGGTGCTACACAAAGAACAGAACCATTCAGAATGCTAAGGACCCACTCACTGATAGAGGGCCCTTACAGAAATGGCAACAATTCTCCATTTCTATCTCTAAGATTGTATTTCTCCCCCAGATGCTATAAATACTGCCTGTTCCTCAAGTTTTCCAAAAAACAAAGCAGAAATTCTAACCCTATAGTTTCTAGGAAACAACTGATGTATTTACTGTTGTGTTGACTGACTGATAAATTTGCTTCTGCTCCAGGGAACCAGAAAGGTTTACTTGGTCACCAGCAACAGGGAAATGTGGCACTTTGGCTTTCCCTTTGCTCTGCATCAACTGTGAAAATCCACATTCTATCCATTTCCTGGGACCTGGAGCTCCACTCAGCCAACCAGAAGCTGGAAGGACTATACATCTGCTTTCCCTCAGAACCTGAAGAGAAAACTGTATTAGCTGAAGACAGATACCTGTGTTCTCTAAGCTGAGGCAGCACAGAAAAATAAAATTGGATACTACAGGGAAGCACTAGTTTACACTTGATTTGTTTAGTAAAATATTTCTGAAAATTATACCTTAAAATTATTTTTCAGGAATGAAAGAGGAATCTCACAAAAAAAATGAAAGGAAACCAATAGACTAGAGGAAGGGACTGAGGAGAGATGGAGGAGGGGAGGGCATGGGGTCATACTGGGAAACACAATGGACCACAGTGTGCAATGTGGATTTACAAACGCACCTCAATTGTTTCACTTTTATATGTAATTATAATGCACTAATTAAAATACAATAATAGAATGAAGACCAGTAGTGTAGAGCCAGAGGATCAAGGGGTGACAGAAGAAGAGGTACTGGAGAATGAGATTAATCAAGTTGTGTTTTGTGCTGCACAGGGATGACACACTGAATTTTAGTGCACCAATAAAAAATAAATAAATAAATTGATATAATCCATCCATTCAACAAATATAGTTAGAATTTTTAATGTAAAATAAACATTTAAAATATAAAATTTATGTCAAATACATGATTTACCACTTTATTAAATAATAATTCTTTTTCACACTTAAAATATTTTCACGCCATCTTTAGATCATTGCAATTTAAATCAAGCTGAACTCTTGACTTCCAGTAGTAACTGTTTGTTAACCATACTTGGGCACAAATGCAGAATCATTGCAAAGGGCTTGTCTAGACGTAGTAGGAGTTGGTTTGCAGGTGAGCAATCCATTTCTGATTTTTCTTGAGACACTTCTCTGGGAAAATAATCCCATAGTTTTATATTTTAGAACCACCTGTGAGCCTGGCTTTTTCTCCCTCTTATGTATGGATGAGCACTTCCTAGTCTGGGCATACTCCAAGTGAGTATTGTGTAAGAGATGGGGCAACAGGCAAACCAAACATCCTGCTAAGGCAGGGACAGTTACAATACAGCTAGCCTGCCTTGTGGACGAGTAACAAAAGCCAGAAAGATATTATGTGAGTGTATCCTGTTTACAGTTGTATTTTAATACTGAGCTTCCATCTCTTTCTCTCTAATTCCATTTAAAATGTCTCCCATTTACACTACTATCATAATTTTAAAATGCCACTTGAACATAAATATTATAATAGTTCCAAGCCAAGTTCAAACAAACATTCCTTAATTCTAACTTTGAGAGAGTTAAAATAGTCAAAGTTAAAGTGACTCTTGTCTTCCTGCTAGAGAATCATTGACCAGAGATGTGTTTAGGTCATCCTTTTCTCCTCTTTGCCTATTTTCAAAAGGGTTAAGATATAATAAATAAAAGTTCATCTACTCACTGAGCCTAATACACATGCTTTAAAATTGAGAAAAAAAAAATTCCTCACCTATTCCCTGAGAACTTCATAATAAAAAACACATATCTAAAGAGAAAGAGAGTGGACACTGTGTTTGTATATCACCAGCTTGTCAGTGACTTGCAGGTTCTGTTCTCAACTCTCTAAAGTTGGAAGTGGAAGTGCAAGAGAGATACAATTCTATGTATTCCATTTTATAGCTGGAAATAAAATTGAAGTTCAAGGAGATACCATGACTAGCTCAAGGAAATACAGCTTATAATTGGCATTTTGGGGACTTAAAGGCTGATAATATATATCTCCAAAATTTCTGGTGCGTATTTAAATACCATTTCATTTATAGAATTCCTCTGAAAAAAAAAGATGTCCCACATTGTGCGATCCCCTGTGGCTACACTGCTAGCTTGCAGTTGTGACAGTAGTGAATTTTATCCTCTGACTGGAAGACCAAAGTGTATTTTATCTCACATAATATAGGAAAGAGAGTTCTCAAGAATTATGATATTCCAGAATAGTGACACAAAGCCTGTTGTGACCTTTCAGTGAACTTGAGTCTGTGCAGCAGGTTGGGGAGCCCCAGAGTGGTCAGGTGACCGCATTGCCATCTGCAGTTTCTGGACTGGTCATCTGGTCAGTGCTGACCTTTCAGAACATGATCCAGTGAAATCCAAACCCTGAGAACGGCTGGCAGGCAAAATCTGCTCCTCAATGTCAGTTTCACTGCTGAGTCGCTTAATTGTCCACTACAACTTGTAAAGGGCCCATTAGGCTCAGGTCATGAACCTCCCATTTAGTATTAGTGGATAATCAAATCTTATTTGATTGGAAATGCTTTTGTCTCAATTGTATTTCCTTCATAATTATAAATACCTAACACTTTAGTAACATAAACTTTAATAGAATGGCATCACTTTATAAAAATGGCATTAAGAGACTAAAACCTGGGGCTGGGGTTGTGGCTCAGTGGTAGAACACTTGCTTGCTTAGCATATGAGAGGCATATATATATATATATATATATATATATATATACACACACACACACACACACACACACACACACACACACACATATATACACATACATACATACATATATATTTATATATATATATATATATACACACACACACACACACACACACACACACACACATACACACACACACACATATATACACATACATACATACATATATATTTATATATATATATATATATATATGAGAGAGCACCACATATAAATCAATCAATAAATAAAGGCCATCAACAACTAAAAGATAATATTTTTTAATAAAGAGACTAACACCTATTGTCAAAGGTGCTCATTAAGCAAATATAATTTAATTAAAATCATTATCCTAAAACTACATAATAAAGATAGAGAGTACAATGGTATATTAATACAGTGGATTTTAACATTTCATACTCTGAAAATATTTTTAAAATCAAGGTGAAGTTATTTTTTCTTTCTTTATCTGATGTGCTCTCAGAACAAATCAGGCCTTTATCAATGATTTATTCATTCACCAAAAATTTATTAAGCATGTGCCAGGAGCCTCAGTGTACTATATACCAGGATAACAAAGGCAAATAAGACCTTTTTCACAATGAGCCTGTGACCTAGCTGGAATAAAAAACATAAAATATAAGGGAAGGCGATCTGGAAAAGAATGGTCCATTTATGTGCATGGCATCATGGAGTACGTCCTGAAGATATATATGTGGGGCTGATACCTTCAAAAATAAAGAGCTAAGGAAAGCTATGAACATGCTGATTTGAAGCTGATAATGAAAATCCAGGAGGAAATGGTTACATCTGAGGAGGAAGATCAAGCTAGTGCTATGGATGTTGGAATGAACTTCATGCAAGCACCAACTGAAGCCATGGGAATTGATGACAGAATGAAAGAAAGAAGTTCAAGGAGAGACCATAGAGAAAAGCCTTCATTAAGGTATAGATGAAATTAAAACTAGTGAAACAAAAGGAAAACTCTGGAGCACATTATCATTGCCACTAATGTAGGGAAGAGTTTGCAGTGTAGTGAAATGCAGGAAATTAGGGACTTGAATACCTAACAGTCATAACATCTATCAAATGTTATATAAATTGTAAAATCAATTGGCCTTGTTTGGTAGTTAAATAGTCTGCATTCACAGTCCTATTTAATACTGATTTTCTTTGGATACAGAAGCAGTCTTATTCAGTCCATACCTCAGTTAAACTAAATCTAAAATAAAGATAGTATATGAAAACCATCTCCCATTTCATTCGCTTTCTGAGTATGAGATAACTGGAACTTCTTAAATAATGCTATTGTATAAATTTAAGATGTATCATTGTTCTAAGTGGCCCATATATATTTATAAATCTAAGACTACTAGAAGTGAAAACCTCACCTAAATAGCCAGCAATCATTTAACCACAGGACAGTCCATAAGTTGTATATATCAGCACATAATGTGTCTTTAAAATCATGTACCACATAACTCCAGGGTAATTCTCCAAAGAGGTGATTAGTCTGTTGTGTCACAGGATATTATGTTATTAATAATACACAGATGAAAGAAAATTGTCCAGTTAATGTGGTTAGCTAGAGACACAAATTGAGAGCCAAGATTCATTGGTTCTATTTTGAGCTCCAACACTGACTCTGAGCTTTCAGAAGTCACACATTCTTTAAAATAATATTGATCCTTCTCAAGATTATGAAATTTTAAAACAATAATTTTGAAGTTCTTTGAAATCTTCTAAATCAGGAGCATTTTTTTTAGTAAAACAGAATCATATAGACTTTCATAAGTGTGTGTCAGGCTTATTTTATTATGCACTCATATTGCATAGAAGGGCTTTGAAATATTTTACATTTACAAAGAGACATTTTTGAAAAAATAAATTTACTAAATGAGCCATGAATTAAAAGCTCATGAGTGTGATCTCATTTGCAAACCTACTAGGGTCTGAGGTGGATATTAAAACAATTGTTCTAGTGAAAGATAAAAATAAAATATATAGAAAGTGTGTTTTAAAATACATGCAAACTGATGTAAAATATCAAACTAATGTTATTTTAATTTTGAGACAAAATGCAATATCAAACAACATCTATATTTTCAAAGTTAATCAGGAAATAAGAGTATATAAGTACTTGAATGACAGACAAATTCCCTATGTAGGCTGCCAATTAGAGTCTTGCAAGGGCGGGCTAAGGCTCCAGGAGTTTTCATTTTACTTCTGTTTCTCTGTTGGAGTTCCTTTCAAGCTGTCAGAGCTTGGGAAGAACCTGAGCTTTGGTTTTCTTCTTCTTCTTTTTTAAATACCTTTCATTTTCCTACATGAAGTTAAGTTTTGAAAATTTAAACATGATAAAACTCCATGGGACATGACATGATTCAGTTAACGATTTGACTGTGTAATGATCCACAACTTAATACCAACAAGAGATTAAGATAGGAAAAAAAATTGGTTATTATGAGGAAAAAATTTATAGTGGCAAGTAATGGATAGCCAAAGAATGTCATCTCTCCCTAAAGATTAGTTGCATTGGGGTTCCTTTAAATTGGCTTCAAACGAAATGGAGGATAATCCATGCTGTGATTTATATTAGGGGATGTTACCAAGAGAAATAATATATACCAAAGTGTAAAAAAATCTATTTTATATACCCATACATAATCATGTATGATATAACGTTTTTACTTATATATGACATATATTTGTATGTGTGTATATATGTTCAGGATCAAACAATCAGTACCTCTTCTGAAATACATATTGTTCAGTCTTTTCTTAAAAATATTTTTCTATTTTATGGACAATCAAGATAGTTACATAGTTAGATTTTTAATTTTTGCAGTTTGATGATAATAAACTTTTATTTTCAGAGCCACAGTTCCTGTGGGAGGAAGGAGATGCTCTGTCTCTAGCAGGCAGCCTTCAGAGCAGGGTCTCCCACTCCTGTGGTCCTCTGTCTCCCATCACCTCTATTGTTCTCTCCTGCTTATGCCCCACAATCCCCTTCCCCATCCTCTTTTCCCTTGAACCAATACAAATTTATGTAATTATTATTAAAATATTAGAATAGATTTTTTACAACTATATTAGTACTGTTGATATTAGTAAGAAATTGATATTACCACATATCCATGTATACAGGATGCATTATATAATGGTAAATTCATGTGGAATACAATTCTATTTACAGGGAACTCTTCTTAATACTTAAAGTGAGATGAAGACCAGTAAAATAAGATGCTGCCTTTTATATACTAATGTCATTAAAACTTCAATAATATTACTGTTTTCTTAAATTTGCCTACATATGCTTAAAGGAGATTTTACACACAGAGATATGAAAAATTGTGTTCTATATGTGTAATAAGAATTGTGATGCATTCCACTGCATCACAATAAAAAATAACTTAGTAAAATAAGTTAGTAAATAAAATAAGTTAGTAAAAATGATCACTGATGAGCACAGATCAATTGGGACAGTAGTGAGACTTATATATATATATATATATATATATATATATATATATATATATATATATATATATATTATTTTAGAGCCATGTGAATGTGTTATTTTTTAATCCAAATTTAGAGTAGCAATCAACAAATGTTTGTTGAGTTAATAAGTAAAATGATTGAATGAATTGGAAGATTCAAAGCCAGTAAGCTCTGCTGATACATTAAAATAGCTTACTTAATTTTCTTATCTATTGCTACTGACACTTTACTTCCTTATAACTCAGTGGGCCAAGTCTCATTCAAACACCCAACTTATTTAGTCTTACCTTGTACTGAAGTGTTTTTATGTCTGTTCTTTATTTGTATTCTTTAAGTCAAGTTTAATCTATCCCAGAGTGTAGTTGATCTCTTGTGTTTATTTTTATTCTTTCTCCAATATCTCATATAAGACCATGATCATAGCTATGGTTCAATAAATCATCAACCTCAATAAATCCTACTAATGTGTCATATAAGTGATGCTTATTATAGGACATAAAATTTAGATATCTTTTATCTTCATTCAAATTAATCGAGTCATATCATTTGCAATGATATGAGTCCTAGTGATATGTCATATATTCAGAAATAGTGGCTTTTGGATGTGTTCCAGGTTACGATAAATCCCCAAGTTCCTTTAGATGACAAATTCAAATACCTAGAGATGATGGATAGTGCTTTGATGTGCCTCAAACTTCATACTGCTATCTTGGATCTCCAGTGAGAGTAATGCTTTTATTTTCCTCCTTTTTGTCTTCAAGGAAACTTGAGATATTTCCACATCACCTGGATACATTATTCCCCCACTTACCGCAGCTGAGCCACTAGTAAAACACATAAAAAAAATGTTTCTGTTTTGCTGGCTAGCTACTTTGGTCAGTTATCAAAGCTCCTAGCATAAGACATAGTGTTTACTTTATGAAAAGTTTCTGAATTTCTAATTAAATTCCTTCACATTACCAACTGCCTAGAGGTTTCCTATTATGCTGCCTTAGGATGCAGGCTTGGGAGAACATACTTAACAATACAATCTCTTTTCTACTTTCTTATTGGGAAAAAGGTCATTCTTATCATTTTAAATTCTGACCCTGTCTTTAGAGTGAAGAGATGTACATAAAATTTGCTTTTAATTGAGATAATGTTAAGCAAGTGATAGGCACTTAAAAATGAATAAGTAATGATTTTCAACATTTAAATTTATATGTAAAATCTAATTGTATATGATAATTTTTTCATTAACAGAAATTATTGTTGGTAATTTTGTTTACCAACTATAAAAATATGTGTTGAATGAATGGAGGCTTGAAAAATATTGTGAAGGGCACTTGGAAAGAGTATGTTTGTAAAGGTTTGTAGAACAAAGCTCCAGAGCGCTATGTAGAAGGACAAAGTTTCAGCAAATTTCATACAGAATTGAAAGAATATGACAGTATAAAGGATAGACTGATCGTTCTATAAAGGGTGGTCTGCAAATTAACCCAGCTAGTCAAATGCATTAGACTGAAAATGCCATGAATCTGAAAAAGAGAGAAATGCGATTTAGAAGGCATAAATAAGAATTGGATCTAACACAGAGAACAAAATCTTGAAGCCTACGAATGTGTTTCATTTAGTTTGCATTGAATTAGTTCCAACTCCTACAAATTGAAGATTTCATGTAAGAATCCTATTTTCATCTTCTTTTTACAAAGAACAGGGCAACCCTGGGAAGCTTCCCCTCCTGGCACCAACCACTACAGCTAATTAAAGGCTGTCTACTTTGCATGGGGCATGCTCTTTAGAGGTCCCCTTAATTCCTACTTGGCCAGTATTTTTTTTTAACCTTTAAGTTACTTTGTGGGCCCTGTAGACACTTGAGTTTTCAATTTCTTCTTTAAAAAAACTGTGTCTTTTATCTGCTATATGGTACTGATATTCATCTCTGAATCTTCATAGTGTCTAGGTAGATATAGTAAGTAGCATGTCAAGATAGCCATCATTATCATCCGGGAATTTTGTTAAAAATGTGGATTCCAGTTATCTCCTTTTAGTAGGTTTAGCAGGGAGCATAAGACATAAATTGACAAATGTCTAGATAACCTAATGAATCTGGTCTCTAACAGGCTCTGGAAAGCACTAAATAGGGAGAGAGCAGCAGGTACATTCAGTCAATTCTTGAGTGTGAGGAACTGAGCCTAAGCTGTTTCTAATTTATTCACAGTTATGACTGTAATAGCTTTGGCTCTTTGCCAGTGGTCCTGGGAATCTTGAGTTATCCCATTGGGTGCTCTGGTAATGGATGTTATATGAATACTGAATATGAATTTAAAGGAGCCTTATTATCATTTTTTAAAATACCTATCCTCTATGCACCAAAAGCCAAATACCAGAGGAGAGCAATGTCATTGTAATTAACCATCACTGTCTATTAAGTCCCTGTCTTTAATAAGTCTCAAGATGAGGGATATCTGGCCGAAATCTTTCAGATGAGAAAATTGAGGAACAAGAAAATTTCATGACTGGCTCAGGGTCACACAATTCAGTGTTGGTGGGATGGTCTGGAACTCTAACTTCTGATCTTTTGATTTTCTTCCAGCACAATGAGTCACACCATGTATAAATGATAGATTATGACATGCATGTTCTAAGGGATCAGTGTCATTAAGGGTGGTTGGTGTTTGGGATTAAAGTGGTATGGATTATAGGTGCTAAAAGTGCAGTCTCTTACCCATACTTATTTTAGGCATAAGAATAATTCATCTTTACATTTTTCCTACTTTTAGTAAGTGAAAATGTGAATTTAAACTTGTGCATGTTACAGAAAAAAATCTATAATATAATATTAATTTTCTCAGGAAGTATGTGCCGCATATCAAACAATTTTAGGACTAATTTATAAGAACAAAGCAACTATCTTTGTTAAAATAGAAATACAGATAGAGGTTAAAAGTGGTGGATTAATGTAACATTCCCTATGAGCCACCAGATGTCACTATCATAGGCATTATGCATAACCTTATAGTAAGATTCTTGGAGATTTTAGCTCCAACTAATATTAGCAGTTTTGTGATCATGATCAATGTGCCCAGTTTGGAAATTCTGATCCTATTATGTAATGCATATTCCATCGTTGTTTTCCCCAAAAGTTGCTATATAGAAATAAAATGAAATTGAGATATAAGATTTTCCTCACTCTTCAATTATGGACCTGGAGTA
This sequence comes from Spermophilus citellus, assembly GCF_964194105.1. NCBI lineage: Eukaryota > Metazoa > Chordata > Mammalia > Rodentia > Sciuridae > Spermophilus > Spermophilus citellus. The sequence goes on from NC_138192.1 coordinate 67,285,508, forward strand.
AAATCATTTGAAAAAGTTAAGTACCCATGAAAGCCCAAGTTGCTTCCCAAATCCCTCAGTTTTAAAACAATACCTAGAGTTGGAGCTATAATATAATGAGTTAATTCTGTTGAATTTATTTAAATTAAAAATTTTAAATCAGTAACTATAATTTGCAAAAGTTTAAATTGATGCTAGAAAGAAAAAATGTGAATAGGACATTAAAATTTTTGTCAAAAGAAATTTAAATCTGCTGGAAATATAAAAGATAAACTTAAGCAAAACTGGAAAAAAACTATATAAATGGAATGGAAGGAAAGTGGGACATTCAAGTTGGAAATTGAAAAATTAGAGACTTTTTTAGGAAGATGATGGAAGGAAGGAAGATTATATGAGCAAGACACAAAATTATGAGAGAGAACCCATAGTATATCCTGGCAATTGTTTTCTGAAGGGCAGGGATTGCAGGGAATAGTAGGACCTGACTCAGGGAGGAAAGTTAGTTCTAATTGATGAATGTTTTGAATGAACATACTGTCTTTTCATTTTTTAATAATAATTTTAACATTTTCATAGTAGTAATGAAGTAATAATTTTAGTGATATATTTTAGAAGGAAGACATATTACCTAGCTGCTATATTACAATCATAGGCCACCTGACCACAGGTACATGGGCTGAAGTTACCAGAGATTAGAGATTGAAAAGCCATTCAGGAGGCTCTTATATTAAAGAAAAGCCCAGAGTGGTAAAAACAAAGGGCTGAGGGGGGGGGTCTATAATGCAGAGAAAGTAATTCCTAATGAATACTATTGAGGATATAGAACTGACATGCATATTTGGGCTTTTTAAAAATGTTTTACCATCATTCTTTTTTGGAAGGTCTTTTTAGCACTAAATTCTGTTAGCAGTGAGGTGAGTTTTTTAAAAAAAGTAATTTAAAAAATGTTGATTATTTAAAGGGTCTTAAATCCACTAAAGATGTATATGATCATTAATATTGTTATTAAAATATCTATAGATTTAGAACATATAAAACTATCCTATCACTGTAATTCTTACTAAAGTAATGACTCCAAATACTGCCAATTGATTAAAACCAGGTTTCAAATATAAACAAGATTGACAGGAAATCTTATGACAATACTGAAATACCCTTTTTCTCAAAATCTATCTCCAGCTGTCTTGACACAATGCTTGAAATACCCACTTCCCAAAACACTAAAGATTTGATACCCTTAATTAAGTTATCACATTTCTTGGATGGTATTCATCCTTGGCATGAACATTGATTGCCTATTGTGTGTCAGGATGCTATAGATTTGGGGGGTACAAAGACAATAAAGTGAGATTGTTATATTAAAGGACATCATAGCTTTACAAAGGAGATAGACATGTAAAGAAATAATTTCTACACAACTTAAGAGTATAGCTGTGCTGCCTTGGGGACATGAAGGAAAAATTTACTAATTCTATCTGGAGGAAGTAGGATGTTGGGAAAGTGCCTAGGAAAAATGATGCTCAAAGGATCCAAAAAGTGAGGAGTCTCCAGGTCAGGATGACCCTGGTGAACTGGCACTCTGTGGAATAAGGGGGCCAGAGGGAGCTATTAAAATAGTCCATTAATTTATTGCTGAAATGAAAAGAATCATGACTATCCATTTCAATTTCCTTAAAACAGGCCCAACTTTCACTTCTTGCTCCCTTTAGCTCTTAAAAATATGCTAGTTTTGACAATAATTTTATTTATATGTTAAAACATCTAAATGAAGCTTTAGTAAAGACATTTGTGAGCTATCTGTGACCAAGACCAGTAGAGTATGAAGAACCAAGGGATAAAATGCAGTTATCACGGCAGCGTAGGCAGAACCCATGCTAGGTAGGTCAACAGAAATGGAATGAGATCAAAGTACTGCAAGATACTGCCCATCTCAGACAAGAAGAAAGTATTGATATTTTTTCCTGGAGGCATGTGGGTGGAGAGGTTGATCTGGAAGTAATAGAACGTATTGTTCAAGGAGAGTGTTGGGAAAGGATGAGAGCCCCTTTACGCCTTATTAAAAGGCATAAAAACAATAGCTTATATTTATTCCATGTCTACTGTGCTCTGGGAACTCTTCCAACCAGGTGATGAGAAATAACCCCTTAATCTTGACAGCAACCATGTAAGGCATACAGTAGCCCTTAAAAATTGATGGTCCCTGAACATTGCACTTCTAGGCATTTAGTCAGGTTTGATTGTTTGGGGTTTTTTAGTTTTGTTTGTTTGTTTTGCTCTTTGTGTGGAGTGGGTTATATGACTAACTTTGGCCAGGAAGGATACCAATGGGCTGAGAACTGAATCCATTGTGTGGAATTCAAGCTTTATTTCACCTCTGTCTCAGCAACCAGAAGTCTTCCATTTGTTGGTCACTCCATCGTCTTGGATTCCGTACTGAAGATGAAAGCGGCATGGAGCAGCGTCATAGCTGACCCCGGATGGATATGCAACATAAGCAAGAAATAGCTTCTGTGATTTTCAGCCCTTCAGATTTCAGGGTGAAGGGCATTAGAGCAGCATAATCTACCCTTTTTGATTGACCTGCACTGTATTATTTTTAATATCCATATTACAGATGAGGAAACTGATGCTCAAATGTTTAAGTAACTTAGCTAAATTTACAGAGTTGGTAAGTAGACATGCCAATCTTAGCACCCAGGGAGTCTGAACAGATCCTTAAGCCAGAGAATATTAAATGTATTGTATGAAAAATACCTAAACTATAATTTTCTTTATCAAAATTATTCATAGTTCTGATCACATCATTTCCCTTTTGGTTTTCAACTTTAAATAAAGTCATTATCTGACCTAAACCTAGCATAGACACAGAAAAAAAAAAAAAACCCAAGTGCAAACACAAAAGGAGAAAACAAGCCTTAGGATATTTGTCTATCCTCCCCAATCCCAGGAGTGAAACCTCAGTTCTCTGAAAGGTAAGCAAAATGAAGTAGGTTCACACTACAAGCATCATATAGTAGTTAAAAACAGTGAACAAGTAATATATCTAAATGCAAAGATGGGTACTGAAAAGCAGCTGGTAAAAGCAAGCAATAGCTATATAACAATAGAATTTATGTTAGACTATTCACACATAAAGTAATTTTCCTTTCACAGGAATACAACATGTAAAAAGCTACACGTTTAAATGGCTGCCTATTCAGGGAGTGGTAAGAGGAGATTAGATGCAGACATGAAAAGGAGTTTTAAAACATAAATCAACAATCAACCAATTGGGCAACATTGGGGACCCACATACACCATGGATGATCATGTTTTGTGAACTGATAATATGAAAAGCCCAACTTAGTTTAAACCTCATGTGTGAAAACAAAAGCAAAAGAAAACTTTGAATGTGCCAGAGCACAAGCCCTCCCCACCAGAAGGTTTGTTTTCAGAATGTTATCATTTTGGAAGAATTTCAAAGGTGCACACTACTTAAAAAATGCAGAATTTCTGTATAGAACAAGAAGCATGGATATACAGAGTGAGGAGTGAGAAAATCTTGGCAAATGCAAATTTCCTATCCAACTGCTCAAACTGGCTCAGAACCTAGTCGTCCACTGACAGACCAGACCCTCTGAAGAGCCTAAAGATCTCCACAGAAACCCTTAATTATCCTGTGCACAGACACATCCGTTCCTTCTGCCTTACTGTGCCATTTAGGTCCATAACATGTCTTTCCTTAGATGTTAATTGTTTTTAGGTTACAAGAGGCTTTGTAGGAGTCTGGCAAACTTAAACACTGGGAAATTAAAGTTGTAGTCAAAAGCAGCTCAATGGCATTAGGGAGTTTTGCTCCAAGGTGACATGAAGCTGTGACAGGAGCTGCATCTCAAGCTGTTTGTCTGGCCAGACCTGGAGATTTGGGAGGCTGGTACCTGCTTTTATTTATTCATATGGAGGGTTACCGAATACAGATGCCAACGCTGACTGTGAGTCAAAGAGAAAAGAGGATAAGCACTTAGGCTTAACCTACAGGGGACCTGAGGAATAAAGAGCCCCAGAGTCCAGCGTGGAGAAGAGAGAAGAAAGGGGAGGGAGAAAAAAGACTGAGAGAGATCAGGCCTAATGAACCTTCTCCTGAAGTTAATGGAAATGGGATAGTGGTGCCTCAGAGAGCAACACTATGCCCAAACAAAGCAGGGATAAAGTGGATCAGCCACAATGTCACCAAATTTGTCAAGAGTTCAAAAACCAGCAAATCAAAATCTGCAGTGAGAAAGAAACAAGCAGAGCCTTCCACCATTGTTCACATTATCAAGAGGAGGATACAACAGGAAACACTACACACATATGCCTGCACAAACACACATGCACACAATTATTTTTGATGTTCACTGAGAAATCTGAGCAAAGATTTTATTATATTTAGTGGTTGAAACTTTATATGTAAAAAAAAACTCGTTGTTTAATTTATCTTTATATCTGTGATTGAAAAAGCTGAAGATGATGAAGTGATTTATACTATGATCAAGGAGTTAATAATGAAACTCAGAGACTCACTGATACCTTTCTTCCCTGGAAAGTGCTGAGGAATCAAGTTACAGAAAATGCTGGGCTTGGAAGTTACCTCAGGAGAGCAGAAACTGAAGGGAACCTGGGCAGTTCAAGGGGAAAACTCAGTGCTTACTGTCAGTAGGAAGTAAATATGTGCGTTCACAAAGAGCCAGCTAAAACAACCTCACTTCCTGTGACAATTTTGATTATTGAGCCTTGCCAACATGCCACAAGCAATTTTAATTAGCGGAAATGTATCTTCTTGTCATACTTGATTTGTAAGCAAACGCTGTTATTTTTTTCTTTTTGAATATAGTATTATGGATGAATAAATTATCTTTCATCTACATTTATATAGTAACAAATTGATCATTTTACTCTACAAAATCTTATTCTGCTAAGCCTGACATCTTGTGGGAATGAAATAACTTTTTTTCTTTTTTCTCTCTTTCTTATCATCATTATTTTCTCATCTTCCTTTCTAAAATTGTTTCTCTAATACTTTATATCCCATGGGTAACGAAAGGGCTAGCATGACACATTTTACATATAAACTAGAATTAAATGTTCCCTTTTAGAATGCTTCTAATACCTAAGAAGCACACTCCAAATACATACAATGTTGCCTAACTAATGTCATGGATAAATCTACTAGGGACAGAGGAGAGCAGGAAAGGTGGTAATGCAGAGGTAAGAGTATTTTGGTTTCTTATAGTAAATGCTTTTTAGCAATTTACCAGTCCTCAGAATTCTGGATTTCCCTTTGTGCACTACAGCATTTCACCCTAAATTCATATTTGACTTTTCTTTGTTTACTTATTTTTATGAAGCAAGTTCCACAGAGCCACCTGTTCCTTACAATTGGTGCAATAATGTTCAGTGTTTTATTATTGTACTCTGTGACACTGGTCACTTCCTAATTCATATTCCCTCTTTGAGTCTGGTAGCAAGTGATACAGAGCAGAGTCAGTATTAGTTGAGTAACTGAGGAAATAAATGAAATGCACTTTGTACTATTTTGAGGACAACTAATCTTTACTAGCAAGAAATTGATCTATCATATTAACTAGATTATTAAGGCTCTGCCATGAAGGTATTATTTATAAAATATAGCTGTAATTTTGGGGGATAAGGGCAGTATGGAATAGTGGAAAAACTAGACCATAGAGTCATAAAAAAGTAGGTTTAAGTCCAGGTTTAATTTCTATAACCTCTTGGGTAACTTATCAAACTTCTCTGAGCTTCAGGTTCTTCTTTTTATGAAACAGTGCTAAAATATCTATCTTTCCAGGTTTTAATGAGAATTAGAGATGATATATCTAAAGTGCCTGAACCCTGAACATAGAATCTACCAAATTAATGGTAGCTATTAACATCATTACTTTTATTAGCAAATTCTCAACTCTGATTAATTTAGCTGCCTTTCCATTTTCTGATTTAATTATTTCAGATGCTATTTAGACATTAAAACAGTAGCCACTACAAAAAAAAAATGTTAATTTCCCTAAGATATTGGAATTCTTTCTGCCTCCAAAGTAAAAAGGCTCTTGTGATGGGTGCCAACCACCCTTCTTCACTACCTCTGTTTGCACTTTCATGGTGTGAATGCCATCTTTGTAATTATTAATTACTCTGAATTATAGTAAATGGAACAATTATTTGTAAAAAGCACAAATGAGTACTTGGAACTTGATTTACAGGCACTAGGCATTTCCCTAGCTACATGTAGCTAGGGATGAAATGATTGTTTATTTTCAAAATTTGGAAAATGAAATAGTACCCAAATCTAGAAATTGATTTTAGAAAGCTATTGGAACTCAGGGATGTGGGTAGAAAAAGGCATTGCCTATGTTGTAGGTTATGATGTTCTGACACCTACAAGCATCTGACTTAGCAGACTTTTTTTTTTTAAGTGGTGCTTAAAAGTGTTGGTATGGAACATAAGTAGATAATGCAAATATGTTACCGACCCCTACCAATAGTTGCAATTATGCAAATTTTCAAACCTTCATCTTTTATAATTAGGTGTAGTGGGCTTCTGCAGTTAAGTTCTCCACTGCCAGCTCATGTTCTGTAATCTGGTGAGCAGCTTTCCCTCTAAAATAATGCACTTCAAATAGACAAAAATATGTGTTCCGCAAAGTAATGACAGAAATGTTTATGATAAAAGGAAAGACGTGGCATTCTGCATGTTAGTGAAAAACTCCTTGTTTGTCATTTTAGAAAAGTATCTTTTATGAATAACTGAGATTCCTTGACAATAATTAAGCATATTATTGAACTGGTCATAGGAGTATGGAATTTCAATTAATATACTCTAACTCCCTAGAAATGAATTTTTTTTTTTTACTTTAGTGCTAGAAGGGAAGAAGCCTTCCTATAGTAAAATTTATATGGAAACTAAAATTACCCTTATTAGGTACATAATTTTCTCATAGATAATTACTATGTGTCACTTGACTCTCATTATCCATAGCTCTAAGAATATAGACTGTAAAATACTATTATCTGCATATCCCATAATCTCATGCAGTACAAAGTTTTCAGTAGAATTCATATTATAAATATTATCCATGTATACTTAAAACTTGTATGTTAAAACTTAGATGTACTTAAAAATATATATTTGTTAACTATATGTGGATATTTATAAAATAAAACAAACTAAACCTTGGTTTCATTACAATAAATATAGATTCCAGACATATGTTGTCATGTCTAATTTTTAAATTAAAAAGTTTAAAAATTAACTTGAATAAGTTAAAATCTGAGAAATTCTACCTTTATTTCACAGATAGACATAGTATCTTAGAAAACCACACTCTAAATAAATAATATATTGGGCTGGGGATGTGGCTCAAGCGCGCTCGCCTGGCATGCATGCGGCCCGGGTTCGATCCTCAGCACCACATACCAACAAAGATGTTGTGTCCGCCGAGAACTAAAAAATAAATATTAAAAATTCTCTCTCTCTCTCTCTCTCTCTCTCTCCCCCCTCTCTCACTCTCTCTTTAAAAAATAAATAAATAAATAATATATTTTATTTATTTTCTAATTTAATGTCAGGCTACATTTAAGATCATGAAGTTTGGGCTGGGGTTGTAGCTCAGTGCTAAAGTGCTCGCCTCACATGTGGAAGGCACTGGGTTCTATCCTCAGCACCACATAAAAATAAAATAAAGGTATCATGTTCATCTACAACTAAAAATAATTTTAAAAAAGAACATGAAATTCATTCAACAGAAGAAAAATACCAAAAAAAAAGAAAAATATTCAAGCACATTGTTGTTTAAATGAATCAGTCACTGAAACAAGGGTGGATAAGGCTGAAAAAAATCAGCTACTAGAATTTTATACAGAAAAAATTTCAGCATCCAAATGCATCCAAAGCCATATAGTTCTCTAGTAAATTTTGGATAGTAGTTTTAAAATTAAGAATTGTATTTATTGTCTAAATTGTCTTTCTTAAGCATTTTTTAATCTACTACCTCTCCAGGGATTAATGGAAGGAAATCTAAATCAACTGTGATTAGAAATAGTAATCTACTATTAGCTCAAATATTGAAGACCTGATTATAAAAAAAAAGTTGCTAAAGTTAGGTTTGATAATTTCCTATTTTAACTATTCTCCAAACAGTAAATTCACATTTTTGTTGTTAAAATGAGTAATTTCCATCCATTTAAAAGGTAGGTTTAAAAACAGAAATAATCCAATGTAAATTAATTGCAGTGTTATATCAGATATCCATACTTTCTTCATATACCTTCTTTGATGTATAATTGATTTAAAACAACATATTTATTCACCCTGAGATTCTATCCTTAGGATGCCTCTTCTCATGGCAGTGGATTGACCAGTAGAAAGAAAATGCACTAATTTACAACAGGATAAGGAGGAAATCTTACTGGTTGACAAGAGCTATTTTAAAATATTTATTTCCTTTGTATTCAGTGATTCAACTGACTAATTCAAAGTTAGGGCAATATAATCTGTATTTACTTCTCTGTAGTTAGTTCAACAACATGAAAATTAGTCTTTGAAAACAAAACACAAAAGAAGAACTGGATCATCAACACAAGGTGGCACTATGGACCAGTTTCTTGAGCATTTCCTTTCTGATTTCTCTGAGACTGACTTAAGTAATACAGTCCTCTTAATTTTATATCTATTTCTCCTTACTAATCTGGAAAAAAGATGGGGAATGTAATTTTCTTAATTAAAGTAAAAATTCAAATTCGGAACTTATGATAGATATTTTATATAATTAGTAGTCATAAATCTCTAGGTATCTGCTTTGTTTACAATTTATATCTATCTATGTTTTCCCATCTATCTCAAAAAGAGATTCCATGCACATGCTTTTACTCTCATCATCTCATGAATGGACTCCCACTGCACTGACATAGTCATCTCCCTGTTCTGATTTGAAAGTTACAAGTTGCATTTTACTCAAAGGCCACTTCATGTTGCCACTATTTCAAGTATTTTCTTTCAACTAAGCATCTTTAGGGGTCATGCTATTATGTACTAGTTTAAAATCTAAATTCTTATCATAATATTTAACTATAAGCCCATCTTAATCCAGGACACTGGTATGAATATACACAAACACATGCACACACACACACACACACACACACATACACATACACATACACATGTGCATGCACTTACACATAGAAAGCTATTTGTTCTCATTTGTGCACCCAGGACCCATTGTCTATCATAAAAATATTATGAAAATTTCTGTCAGTTCCAAGGGCCTTTTTCTAATACTTGTGATGTCACTAACTCCCACCCCCTATCCCAGAGCCATTGCTCACTGTAGTAATTCATTTTTTAAAAATTTCTTTCATAAAGTTCTCTTTCCTTAATAAGACTAAACTCAGTTTCCTGCAGCACAAGCCTACAACTTTGTGGTACATTTATAAACCCAATACTTACATGAAATATTCAAAAAGGATTAATGACAGATGATTTACAAGGCATGCTATAGTCGGTAGTCTTGTTTTACTTTTCTGGAATATTATAACTTCACTATTTTGTGTTTCTGCATCATTTCAAGTATATTGGGTGACACATAAGTAAGTGCATGTCACAAGGTCAGAGAACTTCATAAATTGCATGGACCCAATTTTTGTAACTACTCACGACTGTTAATGTTTACACACACACACACACACACACACACACACATACAGCTACACTTCATGAGATATGGGCAATGAACTTTTAAGAATTGTGAAATACTTCTAAACTGACACAAATAACAGTACACATACATTATGCAAGCTTAATATGTGAGTATATTTAAAGGTAGATTACAAGGGACAATATTGTCATTTAACATGTGTTCAAGTTCTTAATCATAAACGGCACTCAGTAGAACGCAAAATTAGATCAAGGTCTAGTGGAATAAGCTTTGAAGTTTCATTTCTGCTGTTCAAACAATGAGGACAATAAGTAAAAGGGAATAGCTCAACTGGGTGTTAAATAATAAAAAAAAATACACACTGAATGTTTCTATATAATAAACTGAATAATTAGCACATATCCACACAAATAACATTGGATATAGACTTTAAGTGTTATGGTTGAAAAAGTCAGATATTTCTGTACAGTGTTTCTTTTAAAAATTTAATTATAGATATAAATTCTGTGAAATTATTTCCCTTAAATGTCCATTATACATCTTTGGCATTAATTTCTTTGTTATTAGTTGAGTCACATCTTTGTCATTTAAAAAAATTCCTAGGAAGCTTTACTTTCATTATTAGATAGCTCATTCTATACAGAGTTTATAATCAATATATGATGTTGTTATTGGAACTTTTGTTTCAAGTTCTGAGTATGCATTTGCTAACATTAAGAAGATTTCAGACTTTTTTTGGCTTTTGCTGTTATCTTTTTTATAGTGATTAATTTTTATATTTGATTTTTACAGTGTAATCAGACACCTGCTTTTTAAATTGATCTATGATAGGCTTATGTACAATAGCATCAGAAACAACCAGTAGGCTTTAGTCCAGGGATGATAGGTAAAATTTTTCTTGGGGGGTGGGGTACCAAGGATTGAACTCAGGGACACTTGATCACTGAGCCACATCCCCAGCCCCATTTTATATTTTATTTAGAGACAGAGTCTGAGTTGCTTAGCACCTCAGTTTTTGCTGAGGCTGGATTTAAACTCAACGATCCTCCTGTCTCAGTCTCCTGGCCACTGGGATTACAGGCTTGCGCTACCATAGACAACCTCTGTAATTATCCCAAACTAACTTTGGTGATTGTGATTTCTGGCTCATTGGCCTTCTCAAACTTGAGAACAACTCAATTATAAGGGATAAGTCTCTATTTAAAGAAAATTTTGGGGAAAAATTAAGAATTCATGATTGGACAAATATGATCTTTTCAGAAGTGTAAAATCAAGTTTTTCAATTGGGTCTGCAAAATACATTCTAAAATGAATAGCCTGCAAGTTATGTTGCTGAAACTGGAGTTTATAATATATATATATATATATATATATATATATATATATATATATATATATATTTTTTTTTTTTTTTCTTCATTTGCAACAGGCCTAAAAATAGATGGGGCAATATGTTGAGACAAGAAGGTGTCTGGTGTCTGTCTAACTTGTTGAGCTACTAAAGTGGCAATGGATTATGGTGGTTCCATGCACTTACTCTGAACTCAGCCTGCCTGTGTTTGAATCTTACTTTTACCATCAACTACCAAGTGATCTTGGGTAAAACGACTCTTGCCCTATGTCTTAGTAGTAATATCAAAGTCTACTTGTTGATTTTATTTGAAGGTCACCTAAGTTGATTCTCTGAAATACCTAGCAGGCAGCTAGTGCCTGGTTCATAGTGCTGCAAAAGTCTAAGTCAAATTTGTTTAAAACAAACAAACACCATAATAAACAGATAATACAGTTGTCTCTTCTATTTTTCTTATAATTTTGAATATTTCAATTTTTAAATTCTAATATAAAATGTGTCTATACACATATATAAATACACTACAGTGAATCTCAACACAATATACATCCATAGACTGGTATCCTAATTAGAATAAGACATTCTCCATGTTTGTATAAATATGTCAAAATAGACTTTACTATCATGAATAACTAAAAAAGAACAATATAAAAAAAAGAAAAGTTATCTAACATTGGAGATAATTAGTGGGTAGAATTCCTTGCTCTCATACACACTTTATTAATCACTTAGTACATTTTTGGTCTTGTCCTATTTTAATGTTTTCATTACTAAATTTTTTACTTTGTTTAGTCACAGGCTGTTTTTCTACCATGGCTTTTTGCTGAGTTTGCTACTTGGGGCATTTTATATTTTTCCTGTTTCTATATTTAATTTTAAATTTCAAGTTTTTCACTTTAAATTCTAATGTAATTTTATTGAAAAAGCAGATCTCATTGGCATGTTTTGTATTACTTTGACATTTAGCAAGTGTTAATCTAAATGTTTCAAAATTGAATAAAAGCATAATTCTAATTCTTTTCAGTTTAATAATCAGCTTTGAATATTTTTTAAGTCATGCTTAAAATTATATTAATTTTTAAAAAATTTTAAAATATAAAGCAATAATTTCATCTTTCTATGATAAGTCAATGTTAAACATTTTCTAAAAATATTTTGTGATGAGAAATTCCTATTGAGAGTTCTTGGTGCTCTATTATGTTCTAAAATTCATCAAACTTGTTTTTCAAACTTTAAAATGTTATAAAAGTTTTGAGTTGAGTAAAATATCTTAGAGCTATAAAAGTAGTTCAACATATCCTTTCTTTCTGTTTTTTTTTTATATTTTAAATATATTTTTAGTTGCAGGTGGACACAACTCCTTTATTTTATTTATGTGGTGCTGAGGATTGAACCCAGGGCCTCACACATGGGAGACGAGCACTCTACTGCTGAGCCACAGTCCCTCAACACATCCTTTCTAAAATAACTTTAGCATATGAATAATGTTTCTTTTTCTGATATAAGAAAAACTTGTTTTCTGCCTGTTTTATAATCACTATTTTCCTATTTAAGTAGGAAAAATTTAATGCTCAGAGAAATAATATTACCTTTGCTTCGTTCCATTTTGATCTCACATTCTTATTAGCAACTTCTACAAAGCACTTCACAATAAAACTCTCTCTACTACTTCCTAGTTGGTCCTTTATTTATAGTGTTCTCTGAATACCACATTTAAAAAAAAAATAAAAAACAGTGGGACATTTGGGTTATTATCTATCAACAGACATGTCTGGCAAAACAACATGCTTAGACGCAAGGTTTGTTTGACATGATTTATAACAAAGCCACTAAATAGTTAATATGGATTATATTCATAAATAAGCTATTAAAGAGATAGCAATATTCAATAAATAAAACCAATAAATTATTAATATTAATTCTTCTAGGTCTTTTTTTTTTTCAAGCTATTCAAAATGTTTACTTTGTCTATTATGACTTAGGAGCTAAGAACTAACTTTCTTCTATTCCAGTCTTTGTTAAAGGGTAAGTGGCTGGACCTCATGAGCAAGAGGATTGCATCAGGGCAATAGACTGCTATTCCCCTGGGGTTGCTCACCTGGGGGCCACTGACATCTCAAGAAGCTCATGGATATGAAGCTGCTGAAAGAAAGCAAGAGTTGCAGCAGTGTGTCCTGAGTCATCTATAATGCATCTTATTGTCTTTCCTTTACTACTTCGACCTATTTTTCCAGCCCTCTCCTCAGATAGGCCAATTTACCCATAGGGATGGATGGATATGTAGCTAACAACTGTTCTTGTATCTGACTCAGTCATAATTAAACCCTTAATGGCAATCATGAAAATCTCCTTATCACTGGTTAGGTAATTGCAGACACAGAGAATGAAAGCTTAACTATAATTATAGGCCTTGTTGCCAGCTGAATATTGAAATGTGTTAGTATTGTGATTACTTAATGTCCCAATGTGGCTTGTGGCCAATGCTTAAAGTACATTCTAGAAAACTATAACAAAAAGCATAAACAAAGCTTAATTCTCTAATAGCATCTTAATTCTACTTACGTTGAGGATATATGAACTTTGATAGTATGAACTTAAGCCATGCATAGGATACTTCCCAACATAGGTGAGTTTGAACGAAGATGATGTTGTGTCACCTGCCTGGAAACAAAATCATCTAGTTATATATTTTGGCTCTTGTCTCTGGCAAGTAACTTTTGTTGTAGTCTATTTTGTTTTTTTAAAACATGTTAAGGGCGTGTTTCAATCATATCACTTATTCCTACTTAGGAATACATCATAAAATTCAGTGGCGCAAAACAGCCATAATATGATGTTGTGCATGGGGATTTACCAGTTGGCTGGGAGTCATATAATTCCATGTTATGCTCAGCTGGGCTTGGATAGCCTTGGCTCTTATATATGAATTGAGTCCAATTGCCCCAAGTTTTGCTCCTTCTTGGAGTGGTGCATTACTCAGAGCATGCTCTTTTTATGGAGAAGGCAGATGTGCAAAGACAAGCATAAAAACAAAAGCATAATTCAAGGCTTTGCTTACATCATATCTACTAAAAGCCATTGGCCAAACTCACATAACTGAGTTGAAAGTAAAGGGGTAGAAAAATACTCACTTCTCATTGGAGGATATGCAGTTACATGAAAAGGAGAGTGTATTTGGAGATAGGTGAAGAATTGTAATCTCTAATATCCACCACATGACTCGGATCAGTCATTTTCAAGAAATGACCAAGTAGCCCTAGAGTTTTCTTTAAACAATCTTCTTCTGTATGAAGAGATACTAGACTACTAACAACCATAATCCATAAAATCTATGTGTTCATCTCTTTTATAATTAATTCCTAATTTTTCTGAATATTTTTATCACTGTCATAAAAATAATAAACTCTCTTTGAAAAATATTTTTGTCTGTATTTTTATTTCTTTGATACAGACTGTTAGTAGGTTGCCCAAACTCTTTTTTCTTTTTTTTTTTTTTTTTTTAACTCAGGGGCACTCAAACCCTGAGTCACATCCCCAGCCCCTGTTTTGTATTTTATTTAGAGACAGGATCTCAATGAGTTGCTTAGTGCCTTGCTGTTGTTGAGGCTGGCTTTGAACTCATTATCCTCCTGCCTCAGCCTCCAGAGCCACAACAACCATTGCCCAAATTTTAGGCTAAAATAATTATTCTGCTTCAAACTCCCAAGTAGCTGAAAACACAGGCATGCACCATGGTACAATTTATACACATCTTAAATCTAAATAATTATGACTCAACATCTATATGTAAGCATTCAACATTGTCTGAAACAATAGAATAAGTAATAATTGCCATGTAGTCACTATGGCAATATATAATGATCTCTACCTGTGACCAAATACATAAGTAGTTCCAAGTGATAGAGTCACTTCCCTCTGACAACAGTTAACTTTGAGAATGGAGTACCAGTCATGTTACAAAGAAAGCAAAGAGGAGATTGAGTGTTTCCAGATTCCAGGTTTGAAGATTAGATGTAGAAGGAAATTATAGGAAACCTGGGACCATATCATTGCTGTATTCCTGTCAGTTTTTATATTGTTGTAGAGGTGAATTAACATATAAAACACATGATGTAACAGATAATTTTTGGTAAATGCTAAATTCTTGTCTTGTTTTTCTTTTTTCTTTTTTTTTTTTTTTTGTCAAGTGATCTGTAGCAGTGTGGCAGAAATACAGCACTTCTCGTCCTCTTGGGAGCATGTCTAGAATATTCTCTCAGCCTCTATTGCAGGTGGATCAGCAATGTGATGAATATCTGGTTAATGAGTTGTGAGGAGATCTTATATGCATCAGGATTGGGCCAAAGCACTTAAAACTTTTCTTTTCTCCATCCAGCCTCTTAATTCAGAAAAGGGCAAAGCCCTGAAAGATGATTCAGTCACATAAAGAAAAGAGCTCATTCCTGTGAGGTAGAACTCCACTACCAACCACACAAGATTTTGATCTTTGAGAAAGAAATTTTTATTGAATTAAGGTATGAGAATTTGGAGTTTCTGATAGCCTTTAATGTAGGATGACCAAAAGATAAAAAAAAATATGCCAATAGTGGAACATTAATGTAAAATATCAAAAAAAATTTGTCAGTCGGTTTAGTGACTAGATTGTGATTAATAAAGAACAAATAAATATTGGAGGCTGATAGACTAAAGGGTCTTGGTATTCCCTGGCAAAATATGCTGACATGACACACTAGAAGGAAAACATTGAATTTTTGAACAGGTGGCTCTAAGAATACTAGATGGACTGTTAGTGTTTTTAGACTAGAAATTTGGAAAGATGTTAAATGAAGTTATGGAAATAATTTTTAGATTGATGAACAGAATTGAAACTAATCTAAGGCGGATCAAAAATCTGGAAACTGCCACCAGACATCAAGTAACAAGAGGGATGATTAAAAAAACTAAGTAATGAAAAAGAATACTCAGTTGAAGAAAATGATTTGGTAATGTGGCAAAGATCAGGATTTTGTCCTATGTAGTCATAAATTAGTACCATTAATCTGAAGCAAAGAGGCAAGAGGGGGAAAGAAGCAAGAAATGAAATAGATTTAAGACTTGACTAGGAAGGAATATGATCTAGTAGCACATGGATTTGATTAGAAGCAGATAGATCCTATGCCTTGTATGTTTTTATCAAAACTTTAAAGGAAACCATAAACCCAGGCTCAATAACAATCTTTGGTTATTCAAGCTGTGAGACAAATTTTGGTCCCTAAACTTACTCTATTAGAAGCAGCCTGCAAAAACTGCACAACCTCTAAGGAGAACATGCTGCCCAGTTTCCTACTTATGTGTGAGCATAGAGAATAACTCAAAAAGAATTGACTCTCAGAGGTCAGAGATAAGGGACACAATGAGCAAATGAGTCCCTTCCAGAGAGCAGCATCAGAGCCTAAACAAAGACTGAATTCTCAACTGCCAGACATTCAGCCTGTCTGTCTATTGGGTATGGGAGAAACTAGAAATGTATTCCTTAATGTCATAGGTTCCAATAATGAAAAACCAAAACCAAATTAATGTGTAGTACTCTCCATCCATGAATACCCCAGGTTTGGCACTGGATGGAGTGATTATGTGTGTTCTGTGTGTTGAGGAAAGGGGGCGGGGAGAACTCTATTTTTTGGCTAGTATTGCTAATTGTGGCAGAGTTTGCGATTGCTCACCACCACATGTGTTTTCTTCCTGGGCATGTTACTAGATAATATTTTCCAGGTTCCATTGCAGTTATGTAGAAACACTGTATATAAGTGAGGCCAAAGGAAAGTGGGCAGTCTATGCTTTCTACCTCATTTTGTTTCCCATTCAGACCATTCACTGCAGATAAAAATGAAGCCTGAGTCTCATTTTTTTTTTTATAAGTGCTATCCCAAGGATATAAACAACATCATCCATACCTCAGTCCATGTCATGTCTCTGGGGCTGCTGTATACCTGCCCAGCTAGGAGCTGTTCCCAAGTAGAAAATGAGAAAGACACTTTTAAGATATGGACGAATCACCCAGTCTTTGGGGTAGCCAAGGTAATCTTCAGCTAGGCTTCCTGCTCACCATCTGGTTGCACCTGCCATACCTGCCCGGTGTTCAGAAAGTGCCCGCCTTTGGCTTGATTGGAACCATCATGAGCTTCTGTGAAGGTGCCCCCCAGCTCTGAAAAAGTCACTCTCATTTTTTCTGTCCTCCTGTTGTACCCTATTAACCTCTGGATCTTCGAGGTGAAGAAGAATCTGTCTGTTCCCTTGGTTGGAGCTATTTCATTGATTGGCTGGTATTTATCCTATATGTCAGTTGTGGAATCCTTTGCTATTTGAACTACAGAACTTTCTGGAGTGTGATTCTGAACCATCCCTCTCACACCGGGTCCTTCAGTATTAGTGGCAGCTCAGTGAAAGACACTCTGAATGATCAGACTATATCAGAAACCAACCAACGGAAGTTCCTGGATCCTGAGCAAAAGAATTATACATATGTCAAGTTATCCATTCACCTAAATCCTTCTTATGACCGTTCCCCAAAATCTTGAATAGGTTGGCCCTCAATTTTGTAAGAAATGAGAAAAGAAAGATTTGGGGCCAGCTCTGTAATCTTTTTCCTTGTACCTGCCTTGCCTGTAGCTTGGATGATGTAAAATAAATTATCCATCTCTTCCTTAAAAAAAACAAACAAACAAACAAACAAAAAACCTGAGTCTCTCCATGACAGCATGAAGCAGATCCATGCCGCTCTGCCAATCCACATTGAATAGTGACATGAAAACCTACTTTTATTGTATTAAGACACTGAGAATATGGGAGGAAGGTTCTCACAAGAAGTTTACACATCTTGCCCAAGTGATATTAAGTGTTTTTAAATGATTATTTTAAATTATTTTTAGGTTGATATCTATACAGTTGTGAATATTTCAAATATTGGATTTTATTTTAACCAATTATTTACAATAAATCCATATTTTCAAATAATCCACTTTATGGTATATTACTAGTTATATATTTTGTATAACTTTATTTTCATTATTTGGTTATTTATAACTTCCTTCCTATTGGGTTAATTTCTGTATATTGGAGTTCTATATAAGATATCATAGGAACAGTGGGCTCATTTTCCTAAAAAACGGAATTAATCAAATCTAGGATTCTGCTTTTATATGTGTGGGGCATAGTACCATTCCACATGTAATTGTGTAATCTATTTATATGGAATCATAATTTTAAAAATACATAATACATTCCACTCATTTCTGTGGAATATATTTTTACCTAGAAAAGGAATGCTAAAATGGGAGAAAGAGTGGTTGTTAATCTAAGACACTATTGTTAAGTAGCCTGTGGGCATACAAAAATTATTTTTAATAACAGATGTTCATTGAATTCACAATTTGGAATGGAATTCATTGCCCATTCTAATGCCTTATCTAGTACAACCTCTTCATTATTCAAATAAGGAAACTGAGCCTTAGAGCAGTGAATTAATTTTCCCAAGTACCCAAAAGTAGAAAATCGAGAGCCAGGCCTATGAGCCAGATCTCCTCATGCCTAACCCACTGCTTTTCCACTGCAAGACATATTTCAATCCACTATATATTATATTTTAGAAAACTTAGAAATTTTGAATTTGGTGAGTTAATTTCTATTAAAAGATAATATTTTAATTTTCTTCTCAAATTAATTCACTTATTTAATGAAAGTCCAATAAAAATCCCAAAGGGACAGTTTTAGAATGTGACAAATTGGATTAGAAAGATTAAATACACATTAATCATTGGGAAAATGGTGAAAAAAAAAACTAATGGTAATGTATTTGCTATATAATATTTTGAACCTGACCACAAAATTGCATAATTAAAACAATGTGGTAGTAATACTAGAACAAACATCAGGTCGTTGAGATAGAATAAAGTTTTCTAGAAGTAAAACCTGTGAAAGAGCTTCTATTAGGAGAAGTTTTAAAAACAAGATGAAGTAAACAGTCTAAAAATCACTTTTCATTAAAAAGCCTGTCTCAAATCTGGCTGTTCCTTTTCTAGGACTGCATAGAGGAAGGAGGGAATGTCCGTTAGCAAAGCTCACATGCAAAGCCTCTTTGTTAAGAACTAGTGTGGATTACATTGTTTGGTTGTGTTGGGGACTGGAGAAAACTTTAGTTTTACTGTACTGAAAAATGGAGAATTATGATAAAATGTTACCTCGACCCAGCTATTTCAAAGATCAACATTAGAAGGTCAGAATACCTTCCCCCGCCCCATCTCTGAAAATTTACTAAGGAATAAAGCAACAGTAAAGCCTGTTTACTAGTCTCTCTGTAGGTATCCTGAGTATGCTGTCCCAAAGCAACTTCAACTGCTCAAAAACAGGGTTCATCCCTGATTCTGCATGCCCTGAGATGAGCATACTAAGTTTCTAAGGAAGTGAAGAAATCAAGTAGAACAGGTTTTACAACATAGACATGAATAATCTATTTATAAAAATAACATAAAAAGCAAACAAGTTGGAGAAATATTTAACAACAATGTAGGTTGATACACTAAATAAAGACTTAATGTGCAGTAAAAATCATATGAAAACAACATAAACAAATAGGTGTGTGAAGAAAGGATTGAACAAGAATTCACAAATAATTTTAGGTATTCTAATATGTCATATTAGAGAATATAAATACTTACAAATTTATAAGAAAAAAATTGAAACATGAGCTGCATTTTTAAAATGTTGAAACATTCCACCCACTAATCCCCTTTGTAAAATCTATCATATACTGAAATTTAAAAAAAGAAAAATATATATACATACATCACTATTAGTAATAGAAGTGACATTTTAAGATGATTTATATTAAAATCAACCTAAATTAAGCAGTGTAGGAGAAAAGTTAAAATGAAATCTTACATAACTCTTAAGAGGAGGATTGGAATTTTTAATAATCTAATTTGATAAATAATATAAAATAAATGAAAGATTTAGAGTTTTTATGGTTTGTAGGTGCCCCTCAAATTTCATGTTTTAAAAACTTCCTCACCAATAAGGGCAGTGCTGGGGCAGAGGGACCTTGTAGAGATAATTTGGTGACAAAAGCAAAAGCTCTGCTCTCATGAATTAATGCATATATCATAGAAGTGACTTCCTTAAAAAAGGATCAGTTAGACCTCCTCTTGCATGCTCACCCCTCCCCATACTGTTCTCTTGCTTTCTGCCCTGGAATAACACAGCAAGAAGATGCTTTCCAGATTCCACTACCTGGACCTGAATTACCTAACTCCAGAATAATGAGTCAATGAATTTCTGTTTGCTATAAATTATCCAGTTTTAAGTATTCTGTTATAGCAGCACAAAATAGACAAACACAGTACCATAGGAAAATTATATATAAATAATCACAATTCTGTAAAACATATATGCATTAAAATGAGAATATCTGCTATATATAAAATGGTTAGTTGTATTGAATTATGAATGGGTGGTAATTTCTTTCTTATGCTTTTCCAAATTTTCCAACAATTAGCAAATGTATTCCTTCAGCAACAGCAAAATTTAATGTGTGCCTCCCATCCCCCCAAAAAGGCACTATACTGGTCATTCTTTTATTAAAGAATTACTAAAAAGATACCACAAAAATCTTAGATCTGATTATCTACTTTCATGTTCTTAAATTGTTTTCTTTAGTTGAAACCAATTGTCCCTTCTATAATTAAAATATTTTCTCCTGCTGGGCATGGTGAGGAATGCTTGTAATCCCAGCTGCTTCGAAGGCTGAGGCGGGAAGATCATGAGTTCAAACCAGCCTCAGTAAAAGCAAGACACTAAGCAACTCAGTGAGACCCCGTCTCTAAATAAAATACAAAATAGGATGGGGATGTGGCTCAGTGGTCGAGTGCCCCTGAGTTCAATCCTCAGTACCAAAATATATATATATATTCTCTCCTTTTTGTTAGTTGAACATCCATTAAAATACCAATTACCAGTCTCCTCCCTGAAATGTAAAATTTGTATATTTTCTTTTGTATGTCAAACTATATGTCTTAGAATACACAGCATTTTAATGCCCTGTGCCAAGTATTATTTAAATCCAGTTCTAGTCAAACACAGGGTCTGAAACATGAGTTTATCTAATTCCTATTAGTTACTTTGACTGTTATTGTATTGTTTCAAAGGAGTTAAGACAATTATATTCACATACAATACTTAATGTTCTTTTAGTTTCCTTGGGTTAGAAAATTTATGTACAAAACACCTAAACTGCATTGGTAATCTTCCAAGGAAATTTTCTTATAGTACAGAACCAGAAGGTGGGAGGGAAGAGATGGTATAAAAATTGTAAACCTTTATTTATAATGTTTAATAATCAATATAACTTTAGTATTATTTCTAAAACTCCTTGCAAGACATTTGAATTTATAAGAATTCCAAAGTTTAAAATAATTCACAATTTAAGGACAGTTATCTTTTTATAAGATGCAAACTGATTAGTATATTTTCATAAATTGAAAAATTTAAACTGTGTATCATGGAAAAATAATATGGTGAGATGTTATCTGTACTTTGATGAAATGAAATGGGTTTTCTCTTCCTGGGTTCAATGGAATAATTTTTGTTTTTAATTGTGAGACTTCATAGAGCTTTTCATAAGCAAATGTACATTCTAAATCTTTCTCAAACTCTAATTTTAAAGCATCACCTCAACATAGTGTCCCTCAAAAAACAACCCTTTTTATTATTGTTTTTAATATAAATAAGACTTTTTTTGCTAAATTTATAAATTTTCCCTATAGTATGAGTGCAAGTGATCTAAACTAGTGTCTCCCATCAGCTATACACTCCGGTTGTGGGTTCTTGAAAGGATAAATGGGAACATGATGAATAGTAAAACAGATGCCTAACTTGACTCCTGGAGATAAGACCTTCAGAATATAACCATAACCACACTGCCAAGGGTCATAGATAACTGGGTGATCACTTAGGGTGAAAAGAGCTTTAGAGAACCAAGGTGTCCGCTCAGCACATGTCACCCTTCCTTTCCTGTTTAGCATCATGCCAACTTGGTCATTCTTTCTCTTTCTGCATCCATGGTGTCTGCTGTCACTTGTAGGCTGACCCTCATTATTCTGCTCTCTATTGAGGCATTTTCTTAACCCTGCATCCTGCAAACCCATAGTTTCTGCCTACTGCTTCCTTTCTGTGTATCTCTCAGCAACTTTACCCCTTCCTATTGTCTTCAAGCCTTTCTTTGAATTTCCCATTCAAATCTCACAAAAGAGAAGATTGGGTCTGCCAGGCTCATCCATTTTTAGGCAGTCCAGTGGGTAAAGTGCTCTCTCCAGGACAATGTACACTCTGCTGGCCAGACTCCGTGGGTGCCTTTGTATCCAGCACACACTCTGGGACCAATTGTACATAGTAAGAGTGGTGACATCACCTGTGAAAGGAACCCCTCAGAGCGAGTGAAGTAGTGATGGATACCTTGGATGGAGGAATCACCAAGGAAAACCACAAAAATGGTAGATAGAATGTCCCCTTTTAATATGGCTTATGCCTTCTTTTGTGTAGCATTGAATACGCCCTTAATTTTATATTTTTCATGTGTATATTTTAAGAAGAATTTGTGAATGCACAGAGTCTTGATAAATGGCTATAGGAAAAATTAGGACCCTGGTTGGGAGATTCATCAAAATTTCAGCTCAAAAAATGTAAAATTTATTTGAGACATCTGCTGTAATAGAAAGCAAAGGTATCTCTAAGGAAGATTCATATTAAGGAACAAATTGAGCCATGAAATTGGATGATCAACCAGTTGCTAGAAGTAATACATTGATGAGGTATTCTTATTAATAAGACAGGAAGTCTGATGCCTCTAGTAGTACTTTTGTAGCTGTGAATTGGAAATGTAGAAAGCTGAGTCTGGGCATCAGTTAGGAAGCTCATTTCTTTCCTTAATCGTTATGTAAGAGTAGACCAGAGATGTTGAGACTGAGAAGATACATTACTCTCTAACACAGGATGTCAATAAGGCATATGCACTGAAATGGGCTGGGAACCATCTAAGGCCAAGAAAATGACAAGCAGGGAAAGTAAAGAGCCTTGTGCTCTGTCATCAATAGTTTGAATGCTCGAGAGAGGTCAAGACCCATAAGATTAGCCCCTTCTTCTGTCACACAAAAATTGAAAGTCTAGTTTAAACCATGCTTTTATAATAGCACTATAAAGTAAGGTCATTCTTCCATGTATGCCAATAAGAACATTCACATCTGCAGCAATTTGTGCTATGGTAAGCCATAAAAGCAAAAGAAAAAGCAGTGGTCATATATATTCTTAAGGAACTCAAGTGCCCAGAATCAATGCAATAGGTAAGCCACTGACTGAGCAAGAACATGTCTTGAAAAAGTGGCCCTGGCATTGGAATCGTGTTAATTGAGTTGCTTCTCCAGCTCAATTTGTACCATTGGTGGTAACATTTCCTCTGAGGATGCTGGTGATCAATAATGTGACTGACAATGGTAAGCAAAATGAGTCCTTGTCTTCCAGTGACATTAGTGAGATGGCTCTGTGGTGTTGGTGCTTACAGAGTCTGTTTCACTTGAATCCAGCAATTCCACAGCCTCTGTCTCAAACGATTGTACATTGCATGGACTCTGATGTCAATTTAAAAGATAAAACCTCACATTGGTCTTCCATCTTCACCAACACAAATCAAATCAATGTTATTGGATAATACAAAATAAATGTTAATGTAACTGTAGGTAATTATAATTCCAATTGCATTATCTCTATTAAATTTGATTTGTTTTTACATTAACCAGTAATGTGCTTGGATGTTTTACAGAATACCTAATGCTTCTCAGTATCAAGCTTATTTGGGATTATTATATATTCATGATACATTTGACACAGACTTTTAATGTTTAAATTAACTAAGATGTTTCTAGATGCCAACAACTCTTACATGTAAACCTACAAAGGAAAGATACAAAATATCCTTTTAAGGGATAAGAAAGAGTTTTCCACAAACTTATTTAAGATTTAAAGGACCCTGGATAATCTTGTCTTAAAACAGTTAGTCTGAAACAGGTTCCACCAAAGGAAACTGAGACATGTTTTAGGAGAGTAACGAGTTATTACTCTCATTACATTGGCCACATTATAGATGAGTGAAGTTTGTAAAGAATATGAAAAGGTGACATTTTCAAATTGTTTTCCAGCTGCCTCTTTATAAAGTTAGTCTGTTGCTTTAGCATAATTTGGGATCAACAGGTATGAAGAACAGAAAACAATCCAAAATAAGCAGCATTGTTCCTGGGGATAATGATCTTTTTAAAAAGTCAAAGAAGTTCTGAATGAATTGTAAAAAAAAAGAAAAAAAAATCCTTCCAGTGATCAGAACAGAGTTGTGGTTCACTAGTCTGTCTCAAAGAACTCAGGAAACTGGGAGGAACAACTACTTTCCACACTCCACAGGCCACATGGAAGTGGGGCGGGTAAAGAAAAATCCCCAGGCCTAGTGACTGGTCAATTATGAATTATAATTCAACTGTCTCAACAGTTGCCAGAGAAACCAACTTGGGAACTGTGGTACCTTTTGAGACAGGACTAAAGAATGGCCATGGCTGGTTAGCACACTGTGCTAAGAACTGTGTTTGATCCATGAGCTCAACAGGGCAAAATGGGTGATTCCTTGCACCTACCAGCTGCTTGATTAGTAAAATGGGGAGCAGAAGCATATGGTTCTGACAGCCTTCTATGGCTCCCTTGTCCACAGCTAACCCTTTTCTGGTGTTAAACTGAAAAACGGATACTTCAGAGACATGAATCTGCCACATTTCAAGGATATGACATCCATTGAGAACAAAAGTGTGAAAACAAAACAATTCCATATAGCAGGGAAACACCTTGACAAATATGAAGGCTTTCAATCATGTCAAACTGTTTTTAAAATGTCCACTTGGCCGTCCCTCTCCAGATACTTAACGTTTCCTAACACAAGAATAGAATAAATACAGGAGAGAAATCAATACTCTGTACATCCAAATTGTACAAGCTGCCACTGCAGTCAAACTTTCTTCTTTTTCTCTGCAAAAAGCTCAGAGGCAGTTTCTCAGTTCAAGGATGAAACATTCTCATCGCCCCGTCTCTAACTATAAATATAGATAACAGAAACATTAATTTCCTGAGAATTTTGCCAAAGAATTGCTTTTAGCTATGTTCTCAGCAGTTGTTTTCTCTAGACAGATTGAATGATTCTTTTATAAATGACCTTGTCTGTAAAGCCCCTAATAATTGGTTAATTTTTAATACTTAGTAATTGGTAAATAAGGCTCTTTCTCACGACTTAGTTAGAAATATCTTAACATATACTTTTGAAAAACAGATTATTTTTCTTGAACTCTCATCCTCATATAAACTGTTAAATTAGCAAACCAGAAGACTGGATACTTCCATTTAGCCACAAAACCCTTTGAGCAGAGAAAGCTTTCTTTAGAAGTCCTGGAAATTACAATGAAGAAATTGTTGCAGCCTCCAAGCCCAATTGACGAAGGCAGGAGGATTTTGACAGCTCCAGTTGGGGATGGAGGTGGGGGTTTATTCAGAGGGGACATACCTCTCCAGAATAAGGGGAGTCAATGAACTCATTTCCAAGAGAGTACCTCATTATCCTGGGGAAGGACTCTTCCTCTGAACAGGCTGTAGGCCTCCTGCACCATGCTCTCCCTGTCACCCACAATCTCCACATTACTTCCTTCTCCTATCCTTTAAAAAGATTTCATTAAAATCAAGCTGGGTTCTTTTTTTCTCTTTGATGATTACTGCTTTTTATCATAGTATTCAGGGCCCTTTGTCTTCAGACATTCTTACCATTGGACTGTTTTCTCCCAGAACTCTAGTGAGTTCAACAGTTGGCTCCAGAAGGCTAGAACTTCTGATGACAACACTTATGGTTGGATGGCCTGAAATGGTCAGTCTTTTGAAAAAAAAATCTGAATATTTATTTATTTCTAACAATGACATATACCAGAGGGCAGACTGGAAATATCAGTAATTTGATATATTGACAGGAAACAAAAAAATCTAAATTTTACTGTATATAGACTTCAGATTTTCTTTTTCAGCGTTTTGGATAGAATTGAGGGTCTCGCAAATTGTAGGCAAGCACTCTACCACTGAACCACATTCCCCAGCATGGTCACTTTTTGCTGTCAAATAACTGAGAGAATTTTTCTTGGAATATTTAAAAAAAATAACAATATGTTTTCTAAAATATTCATTATACCAAAAAATAGTCTGTGAAATAAAATTTTAGCAAACTTATTAATGTAACGGGAAAAAGTGTTCATCTTATTATCTTTATTCAAAAACTTCTTTATTTACTTCATTATTTCTTCTGATTCTGGGATTGTTATATGACAATAATCTAAAGGCTTATTAACCTTTATAATCTAAAGGTTATAACACAATGCAATATTCCCTCATTCATGAGAAATACAGTATGCTTATTTTCTTCATTAAGGTAGGATTTGATTGTTTTAATTTTCCTTTAAAATATTCTTCCAGAAAAGCACATGGAGATTTGCTATTTCATGAAACTTTTGTGCATGGGTCCATTACATGAATCTACATACTAATGTTTATCTAAGAAAATCAAATGTAATTGAGGAAAGTGAGTTGAATTTATTTATTCTGCTGTCTTCCTATATCCTCATGTTCTGATATACATACCAAGACACTAGAAAGCATAGGTCATTCCTATTAATTATCATCAATTTTTTGGCTAGTGTAGCCCTACCCATCTCCCTTACATATTATAGGCTTTATATGCACATTGCAAGGAGACTCATGACAATAATAATAGAAGACGTGGATTATTTGGTTTATTAAATACTGAATAACAGATATTGAAAGGACAGGCAAATATTAAGATCTAGGGTGGTCACCTTTCTCTTTAGTTTGACAATTACTGAGGAGAAGGGAGAAATTTTCCTTTGTTGCTATATTTACTAAGATTTATATTGTCTATTTAAAATATCAACATATTAATTTTCCTATGACAAGGACATAAGATGCATTCCAGTTTATCAATAAGAAACATAGCTGCAAAAGCAGATGGGAGCTAATATATTGGATTATGAAAGTATTGTTACATCTTGTTAGCAGTTATAAAATATTGTGTAAGGAAGTGACATACCAGTATTTGTTTTAGAAATGTAACTCTCAAGTCAATATGGATGTTGGATTAAAATTAGAGACAATAGGGGGTGGAAGTTCTCCATGATAGATAATCATAATCCACACAGTAAATTGTAGTCCATAGTAGCTATAGACTATACTAATCTGAGAAATAAATGATGAGGGCCTTAAACAGAGTCACCAGAATTGCCAACCCAGCAGATATGAGGTGGGAATGAAAAGATGATTCAGTAATTTCAGGTTCTGACCAGAGTGACCAAATGAATGAGAGGGCCACAAAACAAGGCAAGGGAACCAGCTGGAATGTTATGTGGGGTGCAGTGCATACTGGTGGGAAATGTAGAAGTCAGCCAATAAAACACTCATAATAAAATATCTTATTGGAGAACAGATATATTATAAGGTATCACTTCATTGAAATATATCAGAATTTGGTG
The DNA here is from genome assembly GCF_964194105.1 of Spermophilus citellus. Taxonomy (NCBI): domain Eukaryota; kingdom Metazoa; phylum Chordata; class Mammalia; order Rodentia; family Sciuridae; genus Spermophilus; species Spermophilus citellus. The sequence continues at coordinate 67,313,164 of NC_138192.1, forward strand.
TTCTTCCAGTCTGGTATTGCCATAGAGAAGAATCCCCAAAAGTATGTATTGGATTTGGAAAATGAATGAATGAATAAAGGAATGAGTGCATTCCCTTTGACATCTCTTAAACTGATTTCAATTATTTTTGCATATCTTTATCTTCTACTACTCTGAGTTTCTTGACAAGGTTCCTTATATCTCACCAATTCAGTAATTAAAAAGTGAATGGAAAACATTCAGTGTTCTTATTTATTGACACATTGAATTAATGAATGAGTTAGTAGAGGATTTAGTCAGCCCCAGGTTGTTTTAGAGTTTACTATTTGGGGAGAACTAGGCATGCCAATATAGGAAAGGCATTAGCAGCTTCCTACACCTGTGTTACCTTATTAATTTACTAGAGTTGCTATTAAAAGTACCATAGAATGTGTGGCTTAAATAACAACAAAAAAAATATTTTCTCAATGTTCTCCATTCTAGAAGGTCAAGATTCAGGTGTCAGCAGGGTTTGTTTCACCTGAAGACTCTTTCTTTGGCTTGGAGATAGTCATATTTTTCTTGTTTTCATAGTCCAAATTTCTTTTTTTTTATATGGACACTAGTCAGATTGGACTAAGGCCCACACTAATGGCCTCATTTTAACTAGCTTTCCTTTTCAAGATTCTATCTCCAATTACAGCCACATTCTGAGGTACTAGGGGTCAGGAATTCAACTTATGAATTTTAGGGAGAAGCAGTTCCGCCCTAACAGATACCATTTGTGATTTCTGTAATCTATCTGACCTATTCTGCTATTAAAAAAAATCTAAAGTTTCAGATTCAATCAGACAGTACCAAAGAGTCTGACTCATAATAAGCTTAAGGTTTATATCATTAAAATTCCTGAATTATTTGGTCTTTTATCAGAGTATATCAACCAATTGGAAGATATAACATAGGTCATTAAGGTTATTATATGAATTTCCAAATACTTTCCTGAGAACAAATTTAAAGTGTTCAATAATACAAACTGTATATTGTGTGGAATGTATATTCTAATACTCTGAAGAATCAAAAAAATCATCAGAATTCACTGGGTTCTTCAGAGAGTCAATATAATTATCACACTTGTTCTCTCTGCTGTATTTCATAAAAGAAATAGCTTGGATTTTTAAAAATAACAAACAGAGCAATTAAAAATATTTCTACAATCAGTGTTTTTGTTTATGATGAAAGTGATTGTTCTGAAAAACTCCTGACCTTCCTTTAAACTTGAACCGAGGCAGGGCAGATATTCCCAGGTACACTCACATTTCAGAAGCAGAGTTTCTGCTAAAGATAGGGCCCAAGAGGAATCTACCTCCTTGCATTTGGGTAAGCAAGTGGCTGCAAAAAAGGTATGACAGAATGGGTAACCCTGCTCTTCCCTGCCCTGTTCAGTCTTCACAACCTGTATTGTCGACAATGTTCTCTTCTTGACTTGTGGGACTCAGTAGAGTCGTGAAATTAAATCTAATCTCCAAATTCCATTGTGCCCTTGGATGCTGACAAGTCATTTCTTTTTATGAAGGACAGATGAAGCAGTTTAACCTCTTGGAACTCAGACTCTTTCCTATTAAAGAAATACTTTAACTTGTAAATTTCTTACATCTCTGTAATGAAGAACTCAAACTTAATTTTTCATTAATGAAAGATATTTTGCATCTAATTTTACAAATAATGTAAGCTTTGGGAGAAGAGAATAGTTTAACCTGCTCATTGGGGCAACCTAAAATTCTTTATTCTCAATCTTTACCCATTTTACATAATCTACCCACCATGTAGCAGCAGGACCAGTCTAAAATCAGCATGTATGTCAAATTGGAGGAACATTCACGTAGCGTAATTTATACAAGAAGCCAATTTAAACACCTCATTTAAATTTCATGGAAATGGAGTTGCTTGTCCAGCAACTGGCTGTGGAATAGGTTAGGAGGAGCAGATTTTCTGTCCCCTCATTTTCCTTCTCTCTTTGACACAAAATTCTAGACGCTACTATTTCTGTATCCAAACAACACAAAACAAAATAATTTCTCAGAAAAGAAATTGCATCAAGTTAATACATTTCCCTTGCAAGCTAACTATCATTTGCTAAAGCAGATCTGATCTAGTATACTTTGAAGTTGACTCAGAGTCTATTAGATACCACACTGAGGATTTGTTGTTGTTGTTTGTTTTTGTTTTGGGTTTCTTTTTTTTTTTTTCTTCCTGTGCCTATTCACTCTTAGTAACTCTGGCTGCTGCATACAGAGAAAGAAACAAGTTACACAGCAAAGTTCTGATATGGGGTGGGGAAAGCCTGAATGTATTTGTTTATTATAGACTCCAGCTTCAAAAATTTAAAGTCATATTGAAGCAGAACGGGAAAAATGTCTAGAGGTTCCAAGGGCTCATTAGTGCATAGATCCTGTAAATACTACAGCTTTAAAACAAATGATAATTTTTCTCTGTTTATCTTTAAAATTTCTATGTTCACACAGCTCTTTGGGATGGCCTTTTAAAATATTTTTTAAGAATAGAAAAACTTTAAAACTTTTTAATGAATTTTAGGAAGTAAAAGACATTTTCTTTCCCTATATAGACCTTAAAGAACTTTTGCATACAGAGGAAAAGCAGACAACTAGATTTTGGCTGCTAATAAAATGGACTCATTGGGAAATCCCTGTGACTTTCCAAACACAAATAAAAATAGATGGATCTGGAGAATATCATGTTAAGCAAATAAACTACACTCAGAAAGTCAAGGCTCAAATGTTTTCTCACATATATAGAAGCTATTGAAAAAAAAAACAATTAAAAATGGTATTTCATTTTCTGAGGAATCTCCACAACACTTCCATAATGGTTGCACCAATTTGCATTCTCCATTATATGTTCTGTATCAAAATGAATTCTTCTGTCATGTATAACTAATTAAAACAAAATTTTAAAAGTTTTTAAAAAAGAAAAAAAGGGTATCTTATGAAAATAGAAGGAAGAGCAGGAGATTAGAAGTAGGGAACCAAGTGTGATGGAGAAGGGGAAGAAAAGGGGAAGAACTGGAAAGTGAAGTTGACCAAATTATCTTGTGTGCATATGACTATAGCACGATGAATTACAAGTTTATCTGTAACTATAATGTAATGTTCCAATTAAAATAAATAAATAGAAGTAAGACCAGTAGAGTGGAGGAAGGGGTTGGGGAGGGAGGAGGAGAGGCAAGGGAATTATATTGGTGATTAAAATGGACAAAACTGTATTATATGCATTTATAAACATGTCAAGATGAAACCCACTACCATGCAAAAAAGTTTTTAAAAATATTTTTTAGTTGTAGATGGACACAATATCTTTATTATTTATTTTTATGTGATACTGAGGATTGAACCCAGGACCTCACACCTGTGAGGCAAGAGCCCTACCTCCGAGCTACAGCCCCAGCCCCACACAAAAATGTTTTAAAATAGAGAACTGACTGCTGAATTTGAATACCACAGCCAGGTCATACCCATGAAGGAAGTTTTTTTTATTCTGATGACGGGTTTTTACACCTTGTTTGTCCTTTGTCTTGCTTGCAAAGCTTTTACAGTTCATCTTATTAAATGTTTGGAACACCTTTAACACCACACCCACTTTCTTTTTTTTGTTTGTTTGTTTATTTTTTTATTATTATTTTTTTTTATACACACTCACTTTCTTTAGACCCCAGTGTTTGGTCACAGATTTGTAGCACTGATCTATACTCCTATCCCTATTTATTTATTTATAAAATTTTTAGATAGGATCTTGTTAGGTTGCCCAAGGTGCCTCCTCAACATGTAATCTTCCTCCCTTGCTTCTGGAGTAGCTATAGAAACTTGTTATAACTGCCCTCTGAATGGGAGTAGAAGATAAACCTCTGAGTGGAGGAAAGATGGGGGAAGAAAGTTTCAAATAATGGATTCTACTAACAAATTTTTGCTCAATAAGGTGGCACACAATGTAGTTCTAGCTACTCAGGAGGCTGAGATCAGAGGATCACATTAACCCAGGAGTTTGAGTCACTCTGGGCAACAAAGCTAAACCATATATATATATAAACTCTTTTTCATTAGTTTATTCTTTATATCTTTATATCTCAGGAAATGTCTGTTCCTCTTTTCTGGAAGAAAGTGACTCAGGAATTAAAATCACCTGTTTATAATGTCATGTTAAGTTCAGTGTGAATGCAAACTAGCCTTTTTAAAATAAACTGGATCTACCTGGATTCTTGCTAGTCACTTTTGGTTCCTCTGCCTTAGTCTGCCAGTGCTCCTTACCACCTTTCCCACTTGATGCAGTTATTCATTGGAAGCATGAGCTCTTTGGTAGTGTCTTTGTTCATAAACACATAATAAAACTTGAAACTGACGACAGGGTAAAGATGTACATTTGTTTAAAAAAAATAGAACAGATGGTTAGAACAAATCACTTGCTATTTTGGGTGACTTCAACTATTTAGGTATTTTTTGATGGAAAATACATACTGCTGTAAATGTTCCAACTAATCTCTTTAATGCCATATTCAATAATTTATTACCACAAATGGGAAACTCTAAAGAGAATAAATTTATACATGATGTGTGTCTTTCAGGAAGAATTATAAATTGTCTGAAAAATGGTAAAAAAAATCTTCAAACCATAGAAAACTCTAATTGTTACAAAAATAGCTCATTTAAAATATTTATTTTAACAAATTTTATTGAAAGTGAATACTCAAATAGAAGTTGTCAACTGAACCAGATTCTCCCAAAGTGGTAGAGAACACATAGATACATTTTGATCTTTTCTCAAATTTGCACGTTAATTAATTCTGTTTATTAACTATAACATTCTAAGAGATTGACCTAAAAGAGTGATACAAAAGGAATTGTTCATTTACATATTTATTGACGTTTTTAACTTTGCAATGATTGAAAGTTTTATTGCTACAACAGAAGCTGTCAAGGTGGGTATGATGTCTGATTAAACTGGAATAAAAACAAGGGCATTTGATTTGCATGGCAATTACAGTTATGCCTATCACACAAACTTGATAAATTATCTCCATATTTTAAGGTAAACATGTCTCTGACAGAGTAGACTTGTGTCTACCTGATATAGATACCACAGAACAAACACCCAAATTCTTTTTCACTTAGCCATCCTTATTCTAGAATCAAAGTGTAAGTCAGGTTAATCTGCTTTACTATGTTATTTGAAGCACGGGGGGTTGGGGGGGGGAGCCTAAACTCTCAGTTGCTCTGGGAATTGCTTATCTTGAAGAGTTCAGCTCATTGTGGCATTCATGAAACTCATCTGGTGAAGGCTTCATTTCAACTTCTAGGATTTCAGAAACAGGAAAAAGAGGGCATGGCAAACCATTGCCTTTCTTCTTTTAACTTGCTATTTCAAAACATGTTGGTTCTTGTCTAACCACTTTCCATATGTCCATTTATCTCTTGCAGAATTGACTGTAGCATGATGGATGACAGGTTCTGGGGTCTTGTGAATAGAACACAAAACCTACCACAGTATCACACATAAACATTTACTATAGTCGTAAAAATTCACCACCCTGAGAACTAAATCTCTAACATGTCAATGTTTGGTGGACATTAACCTATAGCACACACTAATCTGTGTTCAAAGTTTTTTTATTGATTTAATGAGTGGTAGATGGCACTTCTTCGGAGCAAAGAATTTTTAATTTGTGTGATCATTTTACGTCCTAGTTCCTAAAGCTATATTCTCATTGTTTAGTTTTGTACAGCTAAAACCTCCTAATATGGAATTATTAATTAGAATAATAGCATCTGCTACCATGTACTGAATTGCCATATGCCAGACATTTTATCTCTCTTATTTCAATGGACCCTTAAAAATTAGTTTGGAATAATAATTAGTAAATTTTATTTATGTGTAAATAAAGTGAGTTTAGGGGATATTAATTTATCTCGATTAATACAAAAATGTAGTGTTAAATCTATAATTTGAATCCAGGTCTGTTTGAAGGAAAGGACTTTATTCTTAAACATAGTGTGTATAGTTTTACAAAAAGCAGGTATACAGCAGGTGAAGGCTATACCTGGTGAGCATCTGAGAAACAATGATTTGTAATTAGAGAAGTGAATAAATAGTGGGGAGTAAAGCACTATTTTTGGTGCTAATGATGATTAAAGAAATATCCAAATCCATCCAAATTTATTACATTAATAACCAGATTTTAAACATTTTTTCTTTTAAATTAGATGCTTTGGATCATAATTAGTTCTTGACTTTGGATTTCCTTTAAGACAACACTCTAAATATTCATTTGGAAATAAAGATAAGACAAAAAATGATAAGGAAGAAATCGAGGAACTATAAGACATACTGTTAGAAAATAGGTTATACAGTCCACACAAAGACCTCTGATCAAAATACAGAGAAACTACTCTAAGATTACACTAGGTAACAGGGTTAAGAAGAATATGATCTGAAAAAAATGAGTATCTTCTAATAACTGTAAGTACATGAGTTTCTAAAATGCCATACATAATATCCATGAAATTATGTTGCATAATGTAATAACACGTTATGCTACCATTAACACATTATAACTATGTCATTTGGAAGGCTAATTTTTTTGTGTAAAACCACTTAACTACATAAAATTGAAAATAATGATTATTGTAACTACTTTCACTTTTCATCTTTAGAAGTTCAAGATTAAATACTCCATATGCAGTTATTTTATGGTGATGTGTATTTTTATGGAGTGGTCACATAGTGTTCTAAGTAATAATTGTCTTAAAATTCCCAAATACATAAATCATAAGATCTTTCACATATTATCATTATGAGAAGTCAAGGTAAGTCATTTAACAGCTACTTATAATGAATATAAAGTTGAACATAGAATTTGGATAAAATCTGAAAAGAAAGATACAAGTTTCAAGGCAAAACTTTGTATGAGAAAAATATTGGGCCACTATAGCTATTTAATATAACTAAGCCCAATTTTCTCAACAGCATCTATGGTTTTAAAAATTAAAATTTTAAAATTTAAATCACTTTTATTAACTCCATTTATTTTAGGGGGCAAAATCTCTATGTAGATTATTTTTTGTTAAGATTCTTGGAAGGAAGGAAGGAGGGAAGCAGTAAAGAAAGAAGGAAAAAAGAAAAGAAGGAAGGGAAAGTTAGAATTTTATGTGACAGGTACTATTTTATTTATATATATATATATATATATACATACATACATACATACACACACACACACACACACACACATACATATAGAATAAGACAATATTTTCTCTATTTTGGGAATAAGAAATCTGAGAGTAAGAGAAGTAACTATTTGCTTAATGTCATAGAACTAATAAACAAGAGATGAAGCACCATAGAACCTATTCAATTAGTTTAGTTTACATGAGCATTTATTAGACATCAGGCATGACTCTAGATGCTAAAATTCACAAAGATGTTCAAGATGCTCCTTCTATCACTATAGGCCCCTTTATATTGTGAAGATAGACAAATATTAAAATGTAGTGTGGTAGGTAGTGTAAAGCATTATTTTAGACAACTACAGGAGTTTATCTGTGAAATCTCCCTGTAATATGGATAGTTTCACTAGGAGAACAACAAATTATGGGGAGTTAGAAAAAAAAAGGAACTTGATTTAAACTTGTCCTTGTAGGTTTTTCTTTTCCTGCTATTTTCTCTTTGGTCTTTTCTATTATCTGGCTATTTAGGCTTGAGCCACAAAATACAGTTGTCATTCAAAAATTAGCTAATTTTGAAGCTTTAAAAAGTCCCCATTATTTGTCTTGAAGAATAGGCAACGATCGAGTAGAAGATATAATAGATTGTGCAAATGAAGACCAGGTTAAAGGAAACCTACGCAGGATTCAATTCGGTAAACAATACTCTAAGCCTCCCTCCTCATTGCAACAATATCTCCCAAACTCAACCACCCAGGCTTTATGAATCTTTTGTGTTAGTGCTTCATCCATGTATATAACTCATTGGTGACCCATATATTTGCAGATGGTATGAACATTTCTACCACATTTGAAAATACAATATTTATTTGTTAAATCTTACATTCTACATAACCTTATTTTTAAAGTATTCTTCCCCCAGATTTATTATTGGTATTCTTCCTTTTGTTCTGTTATTTTTCTCTATCATATTTATCATTTCATTCTTGCTTCCTTGTATTTCTGACCACATAGTTCTCTTACTTTTCATTAATTATTTTCTTTCTTTTCCTTTTCTTTATTTTTTTCTTTGCATTGGAGTTGGCAACATTTTCCAATTATTATCAGCTGCAAATTTAATTAACATGCTGTTTATTTCTTCTTCCAGATAATTAATAAAGTTGTTAGAGAAAACTTGGATGAACACCAAGCACCCCACCAGACAGCTCCCCTAAGTCGGATGCTCTGCCATTTATAATTACCTTTTTCTTATGGTCCTTAAGCAAATTTTCAGTGCTCATTCCAGAGCCAATTTAAATTAATTTGGAGGGAACTACTTTAAGAAATACACCAACTGTTTCAAAGTCCCTTCTTAGAGCTTGGATTCTGTAAAATATTTATATTTTATTACTCATGCCAAAACGATTTTAATGAAATTGAACATTTAAGCACTAGGAGAGCAAAGTCTGAAAGTTCTCAATGAGAGAGCATGGTCTCAATAAACATTTAAGACAAAGCTCTAATTGCATTATTTATGAGTTAAATGAGAACATGAAAGAGGCATTTACTTTTCACCTCTTGTGCCACTGACTTCCCATTTCACTTAACTTAATGAAATTACTAACTGATTTCAACTTTTATTAATCATTTTTTGGCATATAATATGTTAAATAGTAATATATTGAAAAATGATTAAATTTTTGCCAAAATTGAAGAATGGTTCAAGAAAGTTTTACATATGTATTAGTTAGAATGTTTTTAAATATAAAACTTTACCACTAACTCAGTGTTTTCTTATAATGTATATAGTGTACATATGTGTACATACACATAAATGCATATATAAATATATCCAAATTACATATCTTTATTTCTATTGTTAACATATATTTTATTAACTGTGTTTCCCTATTTTATCCCTATAGTCATAACAATTTAAAGCTAGAATCTACACAAAATAAATATTTAACTCAATTCATTTCATATGTGAAAAAATTTGTTAAAGTTAAAAATGATAGCTAACCAAGGTTGATCAACCTAGTATCAAAGAATCAATTTCTTTGAATCTAAAGATTCAGATCTCTTAGAAACAGACTTAAAATTATACGAACCTGATAGTGGCAACAATTGAGGAGACCACTGTGTACATACTGTGTGGATTAAGTAATTGACTTACATCTTTTTCCAGAAGCCAATAAGACATCACAATAAGATGGCAATGTAAATGAATGGCATTAATATAATTAGATTGTTATAGCACAACAAGTCTATAGATTGTGGAATTATAGACTGACTACTCAATTACTGGAAATGCACAGATATGTCAATGATCATTTGTCATAGTTACATTCAAGCTAAGAATATTTACTAATAGAGGGAAAGTTCCAGGAACTCTTTAAAAAGAGGTCCAATAAAACATATTAACAGCCAGTAACTCCTTTTATTTGTGTCTAAATAAAATAGAAAATTAAGAATAACCTAGAGATTTTAGTTAAGTTCTCTTTTGCCATAACTCAGTCAGAAATTATGGTTATTTAAATGTCCATAATAGACTAAGGAAATAGCTTTGATTATTAAATTTAATGTACTGTGTTTAAAATTCATTGATTCTTTCGAGGCTGAGACAAGAAGATCGTGAGTTCAAAGCCAGGCTCAGCAAAAGCGAGGTGTTAAGCAACTCAATTAGATCCTGTCTATAAATAAAATACAAAATAGGGCTGGGGATGTGGTCATTGGTGGAGTGCTCCTGAGTTCAATCCCTGGGACCCCCCCCCTGAAAAAATTAATTAATTAGATTAAATTAATTGATTCCTTTATTTTTCTATGTGGGAGCCTAATGTCATATCTCTAAATAAAATACATAGAATGTTGATATTATATTGAATATAATACCAATGTGTTTCTCCTGTTGGACAAACTTGGACAGGTTTCTCCAAGTGTGAGATTCACTCTGGCCAAAGAAGAAGAGGACAGGGGTTGGGGTCGTAGCTCAGTGGTAGAGTATTTGCCTAGCAAGTTATAAGAAGAAGACTGGGTTCAATCCCCAGCACCACATAAAAAAATAAAATAAAATAAAGGTATTGTGTGCACCTAAAACTAAAAAAATAAATAAATAAAAGAAGAGGACAAAAATATGATTTTGTAGAAGTTCACAAGTGTAAATACATTTAGAATCAAATATGTGAATAAGTAATTTAAAAATATATACAGTAAATGTAAATATTAATTTAAAATATACATATTTTAAAATATATAATAAATAAATATATTTTAAAATACATAAAGTATATACTATATGTATATTTTAAAACAAATACACACTGTTAGGGTTTAGATGTGAGGTAAGCCCAAAAACTCATACATGAGACAATGCAAAAGGGTTTAGAGGTGAAATGATTGGGTTATGAAAGCCTTAACCTAATCAGTGCACTGATAAGGATTAACTGGGTGGTAAGTAAGTAGATAGGGTGTGGCTACAGGAGGCGGGTAATTGCAAGTGTGCCTTTGGGATATATATTTTGTCCTTTTTGACAGAGCTCTCTCTCTGCTTCCTGGTGGATATTTTAAGCCACTTACCTCTACCATACTCTTCTCCCATAATGTTTTGTCTCACTTGAGCCCAGAGGAATGGAGCTGGCAAAATATGGACTGATACCTTTGAAACCATGAACTCCCAAATAAACTTTTCCTCCTCCAAAATTGTTCTTGTCAGGTGGTTTGGTCACAGCAGTGAAAAAGCTGACTAAACATACATACGTATTTGTATGGATATGTATATGTGGGATTTTTTTGTTAGACCTAATGGAAACCTTCCTATTAAATAAATGTTGTCTATATACATAGGTCTTTTGTCAGTCTTCTTAAATAAGATGTGGGGCCAGTAATAACAAAATAAACCCATATGAACTACCCATGTTAATTAATTCTTCACATATTCATAAAATCTTACCACAAGAGTCACAAGACCTAGGGAAAATTAATAGTATATTAATTAATAGGACAGAGATGAAAGAATGTAAAATCTTACAGAAGAATCAGAAAATATTTAGAGAAGAATAAGTATACTGAAAGAATTCCAAAGGTGCTTTTGAAGAGATAGGAACACATGCTGCAGTCAGAGAACAAAAACTATATCTGAAACTGATTTGATGAAATAACAGCAAGATAAAACAGTAGAAAGAACAGAATTTACTGAAAAACCTCTTAAACTTAGAGTAAAACATCAAAGAGATTGAACACTTGAAAAAAAAGTAGAGACACAGGAGCTTAACATATCAGGGTTAATTTTTCTAACAGAATTTGAAGCATCTATTAGTCAAATATATATGGAGGGGCTACAACATGCCACATAATATTCTCATGGATTTTTCAAGGTAGCACATATGCCTTCATGGAGTTGACAGTCCATTAGAGTAAAAAGTAGTCAAAGTCATTCCAAAGACAGAGAGGAGAGGAAAATAGGGGAAAAAGAACATTAAATGACCACTAAAATTATATTTTCCAGGATATCTAACTAATAGTGAAAGTAATTTTTAATCTAGAATTTTATACCCAGTCAGGTGAGTGTAGTGTTATACCAATAAAAGTATAACTACCTCTTCTCCAGTTAAGACAAAAACAAAAGTGCTTACCTAATTTTATATATATATATATATATATATATATATATATATATTTTTTTTTTTTTTTAAATTTCTATGGAAGAATACTTCTACCCCAGGCAATTTCAGGTTTCCAAAGTGAGGTCACAGAATTGGGATGAAAAGGTAAAATGTTAGCAATTGTAAGCTGCAATGAGCAAGATTCAGCACACCTGTTGTGGGTACAAAATGAAATACAACACATTATATTTCTAAATATGAAAAGCCTCAGAAATTTACTACTTAACTTTTTCTTTAAAAAAATTAAGTTTTCATAGAAAAAATAAAATGAAATATAAGAAGAAATTATTAATACCTAAAATCGCATTCATCTTATTTGGGAAAGATTTCTGAAGAAAGTAGTTTCTCCAAATTTCATTATGAATCTGGTTGAATAAAAACTATATGTCCCAAATTTTAATGAGTCAAAATGTAATGAGAACTCTACTTATCCAAAAAAGTCATAGCCCCAAAATCTGAGGTCATTGATTGAATGTAAGGAAGGTATTTAACTTTGACATTTAGATTATCCCTCTTTTAGAGAAGTAGAATTGATTGAAAAAAAATTGTACTTGCTTTTCTACATGGTCAATTAGTATATGCTCTATTCTGTGCTCCACAAACCTGATTATTTTACAATTAATATTTCAAATACTATTCACTAACAATTTTCAGAATTAATATATATACAAATTAGATAAAGCTAAATTTGCAATACAAGTATAAATAAAATATAGTATATATTTATTATATATTATATATGCAATAATTGTTATACTGCATATAATTACAAATTATATTTATATATTGCATAAAACAAGTATAACATAGTATAAATTATGCTGCATAAAGTAGATAATAGAATTAGCAATATAGAACTAATGATGTAATGAACTACAGTTGGAAGAGGTAGAGAAAGTGTTGATGTCTTATCGTACATAGATTAATTATATAAAACACCAAAGTTTTGAATCTAGAAATAAGAGATTAGGATATATAATTTTTAAGAACTAAAAATTAAAGATATATTTAAAGATAAAAATATAGTTCACGGGGCGGGGGATGTGGCTCAAGCGGTAGCGCGCTCGCATGCCAGGCGTGCGGCCCGGGTTCGATCCTCAGCACCACATGCCAACAAAGATGTTGTGTCCGCCGAGAACTAAAAAATAAATATTAAAAAAAAATTTTCTCTCTCTCTCTCTCTCTCTCCTCTCTCACTCTCTCTTTAAAAAAAAATATAGTTCACAAGCTTTGCAGAAATTTAGGAAAAGTTATTAAAGAGCAGAATTCTTTATCATCCTTAATGAGAAACCAATGGTAGTGATTTATGGTTGACAGATAAAGAAATGGAATTGAAAACACATTTTTCAGTGTCTTGGAGAAATTCAGAAGGATAAAAAGTGAAAGTCATCCAATGGAATTTAGGAGTGAGGAGTTGAAAGAAAATTCCCTGTTCATTTAAGGTCTTTCAGTACTTTCAGATATATTTTCTGTACAATTTTATACACACACACACACACACACACACACACACACGACATATTTCAATCCCATAACAGCCATATGGAAGATCGCTGCCACTCTTATGGAATTTTCTATGCATCAACTGCAGTATTATACATTGATAGTTCACTGTTCCTTTGCAAATTCAATTTTTGTTTTCTGCATGATGTAGCATAAAAAAGCCATAATAAGCATTCCATATGCCGAGAGATAGCCTGTATACACTATTCATAGAGTATAATAAGGATGAAACAATTGATTTCACTATTAGATATTTTCACATAAAATGTTTTTAAAGTGTAAGTTTCTTAAGAAAGATTAAACGTGTACACATGTGCACACATACACACTCACACGTTTAGTTTCCCTAGAATAATAGCTCTATCCATAATCTGCACCATAAAATCACAATCAAGAAGAAAAAGGAAGTAGCTGAGTTAACTGTATTTCATTTTAGTATACGCTCCCTTGTTATTTAGCCTTTGGGAACTCATGCTATTTAACTTAAATGAAAGATCTGCTATTGGCTGAATATTTGTGTTACCTCAAAATTCATATTCATCATCTCCAATGGGAAAGTATTTAGAATAATTGAGTTGTCAGGTAACTTGGTCCCAATGGAGGAGACCCATGAATGGTATAGTTCCCTTATGAAATAGACTAAAGAGCTAGACTGAAGAGCTCCCTCTCCTCTTCCATCATGTGTGGGCACTGCTGGAGAATAGCTGTCTTTGCATCCAAAAAAAAAGGAGGCTCTCACCATACACAGAATTATGTGGCACCTTGATTTAGACTTTTCAGCCTCTAGAACTGTGAAAAATAAATTTTCTGTTATTTATAAGTCACCCAGGCAATGGATGTTTATAGCAGTCTGAATGGATAAAGACAAGAACAAAACACAATTATTTAGGATATAATAGCAAATGAAAAAAAGTTGGAAAAATGTAAGTTGAATATTTAATCTCAAGAGTATGGTCAACAATAAAATGGAAACAAATATATATTATATAAGATTGACATATATTTAGAGTTATATATTTAGAGGTACCATAGTGTTTTGGATGAATCAGCTTTTTAATTTTTAAAAATAAATTATTAGTTACTTGCAGACAAATTGTATTATCAGATGTTATAGTTTGGATATGAGATGTCCCCCAAAAGCTCATGTGTGAAACAATGCAATAAAATGTAGAGATGAAATGGTTGTATTATGATAGTTCTAACCTAATCAATGCATTAATCACCTGATAGGGATTATCTGGGTGGTAACTTATGCAGGTAGGGTGTGGCTGCCTTATGTGGGTCCTTGGGGTGTATTGGTATTTATATTTTGCATGTGGTGAGGGGAGCTCACTTTCTGCTTCTTAGTGCCATATCTTGGAGCAGCTTTCTTCTACCACTCTTCTGCCATGATGTTCTGCTTTACCTGTAGGGAATGGAGCTGCCCTTCTATGGACTGAGACCTTTGAAGCTATTAGCCCAAAATAAACTTTTTCTTCTCTGCTTGTTCTTGTTAGGTGTTTTGGCCCTAGCAGTAAAACAGCTGAATAAAATATCAGTAGTCACAAAAAAACAATGTAAAGAAATTGGTATTAGACTGGCCTTACACACTAAGATATTTGGTTAGTCATTCCACACTTACTTATAAAATTTAATTTTTAATACAATAGGTAAGTCTCTATAATTTTGTAAATTCTTAGACTATGAGCAGTGTCTTATTCACGTGCTTAACCTCAACACCTACTCATCCTCACCCCATCCTATTGCTGTCTGGAATGATAGTCTCTAAAATGTACAAGTCGTTCTACTAGGACATGGGCAAATACCAGCCCTTCAGTGAGATCTATTATAATCTACTGTAAAGAAATCATGCTCTAATAGAGATCCACAGGTAGGCAGGTCATTACTGTGTACTCTAGCACCATCTTCAGGGAAGAAGAACAGGGTTTCACAGTGTTGTTGACAGAGATGGCCTTACACAGTTGTTAGCTCTTAGCACATTATAACAAATCTCAGTGCCAATATTGTAAGATTAAATATAACTTTCATAGAAGCATGATTTTTTAAAAAAAATTTTTAGTTGTTGACAGACCTTTATTTTCTTAAATTTATTTATATATGGTGCTGAGAATCAAACCTTGTTCCTCACATGGATCAGGCAAGTGCGCTACCGCTGAGCCATAGCTCCAGCCACATGATTTTTTAAAACAGTAAAATCTTTACAGTAATTTTGAATAACATGAAAAATATCATTAAAATCTTTAGTAGTTCCCTTGGAATAAAAGTTTTTAGAAGATAGTGTGTTCTTATGTAATCATAAGAGTTCTATTTTTGATCTTTTCTATTATAACAAATGGTGGTATAACTAGTTGGAAGATTTTCTCAAAGAGTAAACCCACTCATAACGTTTTTTAAAAAATCTATTTTTATTAATGATAAAAACTTTATCTTAAGGAAACAATGAAAATGAATTTTAAAAATATATTTGAAAATGATTTTATTATTCTGGATTTCTATATACAAAGGGATGTATGTATCTATTACAAAGATTTATCTTTGTGTACTCTAAAAAGAATAGTTTTTAAAGTTCTTTTTTAAAAAATATTTTTTAGTTGTAGTTGAACACAATACCTTTATTTTATTTATTTATTTTAGGTGGTGCTTAGGATTGAACCCAGGGCCTAGGTTCTATTGCTGAGCCACAACCCCAGCCCTAATAGTTATTTAAAATTTAAAGAATTCTATAAATTGCTTTAAAATATATTGAACAATATTTAGCAATGTTGAACTTATTTGTCAAAAATATTAAAATTCTACTCAGTGCAACTAAACACAAAAATAATTGGTATTGGTCATAAAAATTCACTAGCAATGTTCATATGAAAATATTTACATATTTTGGCATGAATTGCAAAATCAGTTTAATAATTTCATAAATGCACTTCTTTAATAATAACTTTGTGAGTTATTTCTAGCTATGGTAACAATTAAAAACAAGTATTGAAATAAACTGAATCTAATGTCAGTTTTTGGAATTGTTAGACCACCAAGAATTTTACGAAGAATTCCAAAAATAAGAAATGATAGTCATTTGTGTTCCCTGAAATATTATAATTGGCATCATTAGTGAAAACAAAACATGTTTTGCCTAATTAATAAGAAAAGAAAATATTAATATGTTCTTTATCTTC
The DNA here is from genome assembly GCF_964194105.1 of Spermophilus citellus. NCBI lineage: Eukaryota > Metazoa > Chordata > Mammalia > Rodentia > Sciuridae > Spermophilus > Spermophilus citellus. The sequence goes on from NC_138192.1 coordinate 67,329,667, forward strand.
TCTCATCTTTCTTAACATTCTCTTCCATGCCTATTTTAGAGTTTATCCTGAATATAGTTTTATATATATATATATAAACATATTGAGTATGCTTGCTTAAATATTTTACTGATAGAAGTGAAAAATCTAAGAATTTAAACAGGGAGTATGGTACTAGTTAATGTAACATTTATATAATGGGAGCCTAGTGGCTCAAAGAGTGAACATCTCCTTGGAACAGCCTGACTCACTGTCAGGAAATTCCCTTGCTTAAAGAAGAATACAGCTTATCTGCTGCAGGTTAAGATAACATTATACTGTACTTGCATTTCTGTATGAGTTCAGGAGCTGAGGAAAACGAAGAGAAAAGAAACTCAGGTTTTATTATAGTTTTGATTTGATAATTTACTCATTAGATAATTATTTTGGTTCTGAAATATGTAGCCACCAAGCAACAAAGTAGTAGTATTGTGCTAAAATAAGAGAAAGTTTAAAGGAAACTTAATGAGCACTTTGATAAATAGCTGAAATTGAAAGACAAAAGTTCATATTCAAACAAATTTTACACATGAAATATTAGCATAACATAGGACAAAGGCAATATTATATGTAATGGGCACAGTTCTCTCATTAAGCCCTGATATTTAGGGCATTCCACAGTATGTTAAAAATTTGTTTTACTATTATATGTAGATTTATAATTTTAAAATGCCACAAACAGTTTCATAAATAGAGATTTTTTCTCAATATTTTACCACTATAAATCATGAAATTGTCAACTTTTTACCAGCAAGTTTTATTCATGGTATCCCTATCATTTGTATTTTTCTCTTTCCTCTTAAAAACCTCAGTTTATTAAGAACAGAAAATTAATTTTTATAACTTGTGTAACTATAGAATTATTTGCTCAAAAAAGTTTACTAATCCCCATTTCCTCTAATTGTAGCAAACAGTTTATCAAACTTAGAATGAAAGTATGGTACTTTGGAGTAAAAACTTTGAGAATGTGAGGTTATCTTGGTGACAAAGTTCCAAATCAGGCCTATTACAATGTTGTGTTGTTTTTTTTTTTAACTTAATACTGATTATATGGTTCATACTTCTGTCTGGTCTTTACTTTTTAAGAAATGTATTTATATGCATCTTGATTTTTTTTCGAAGGGGGGAGCTCATAGATTTCCTGGCAGAAATCATGCACATTGTCAGAATTAAGTTCAGAATTCAAGCTCTCTCTTTGTACCATATTCAACACCAAGAAGTGTTCAGGGGCTGAGATACTGGTAGATGCTCCCTGATTTTAGCTCTGCTAGCTGTGAAGTCAGGCTAATACCTATCTTGTGGGGGTATCCAGAGGATTAAAAAAATAGATTTTTATAAAGCTCTTTGGAGATCCTTGGATGAAAGGGGCTGCTGAGGCACACAGCATTCTTATCTCCCCAGTTGCCACGGAGCCTGCGATTTCCCATGGCATGTTGTATCAACTTGAGAAAAAGCAAGGGTGAGCTGTGGAAAATAGGAACATTGGCAACTGGAAGGAACAGATAGCACTAGCCCATGTGAACTGCACAGGCTGCCTCCTGGGAGGCTAGAAGATAGTCAGGATTGTAATTAATGGATGGAGATGTTGATTCTCTTTCTAGGATAACTGTGGCATTGCAAATTGGTAAAATTACACAGTTTGCATTCTGTAATTTTGTTGGACTAAAAAAAAAAAATTTAACTAGTAAAATTGCCTCTAGGAAAACTCAAAAGAAGCATAGCATCAAAATGTGTAATGTGAACAGCTTAGCATTGAACTTGAAAGGTATCCTGCAGTTAACTATTTCATTTATAAGCCGGAATTTCCACAAACCAAGTTAAGTAAGCGTTCTCTCTAAAGGCCCTGCTGGGTTTGCGTATGGATAAAGACGCTGAACAAGGCATTGCTAGGGGGAGAAAGGTCTTTAACTTATGCCATTTACATTGTTATAATTGTCAAAATTTATGCCTTATTTTGAGTTTCTTTAATTCAAATAAGCAGCTTTGTTGGCTTTTAAAAAGCTATTCATTTCAACTACTTCATTTTGTAAATATCAGCTCTGAAAGCCACACATTCTCTTCCCTAAAGAAAAATTAATTAGGCATTCCATATTGCTATGATATGACATAATGACAGTAATTTCTTGTATATATGTGGATAGCAGAGTAAGATGAAAGAAGGAGTAATTTTCATTCCTTTCTTTTTTTCTCTGATAGTGCTAGAAATCACCAAAAGAAAATAAAATGCAAGGGCTAAATAAAAATATGGTGATAGAGAGGAAAAATCAATAAATACTTAAATTATTTAAAGAAAAGCTACTACCGAGTGTCTTACTGTCATACATCATACTCTGGATCTGAAAGCAGACAGGTGAATTGTCTCCAGCCTGCATTGGTTTGGACACTCTCTCCAGCATGCTCATTAGCAGCTCCAAGTCTAGGCTCCCTGTTAGTAGAAAGGCAGGGATCACAGCAGGGAAGTTATATCTCGGGCTTCTCACATTCCTGCTCTATCTTAGCAAAGCTTTACAAAGCCTTTTCTGGCAGCTCATTAGTAGGTGCACTGATGCATAAGAGACAGTCATTAGAAGTGTTTTTCAACATTGGCTTTTGATCAGGTGACTGGTAGCATCCTGAAGACATTTACTTACATTGTTTTCCATAAGAGATTCTGTTGCTATATTGAGAACGACATACATAAAAATGTTGAAAACTAGCTTGACCTTTCTATGACAAAGGGGAGAAGAAAGAAACTCCATCAGTTCCCTGAATCTTGTTGTTATGCTGTTGATTATGACGTAACAGATGCGTGGACAATCCCTTCAGCAACTGCTCTCATTAAGCTTTAATAATTTAAGCCAAGTTCCAATCTATCATTTGATTTTGAGTTATGACAAGGGGACATGAATGTGAGGCAAATACAAATAAAACATCAGAAGCTTTTTGGTATCTTCTAATTTTAGGCATTTTTTTTTCACCATAAATGCTGACTTTCCAAATAAGGGCAAACTTCATCACACATAGTCTAATAAAGTATTGTGAAAGTTAGCCCACCAGATTTGATGGCTGATTAACATCTAGAAAGAATTTCCATTGTAAAAATTTCTTAAGGTTACAGCAATATTATTTTTATGATAAAAGCATAAGACACTGAATGTGGAGAAAGTATACTAGATAAATAGAACCACCCATAATAAAATAGGACTGAATTTGTCATTCCTTTGTGAGTGTTGTATTTATAAAGCACAACAGATTGCAGTAGCTAATTGTACTTTGCTAATAAATTTTCTTTTCCTTGATGATTATGTTTGATACAAGTATTCTCTTGTATACAAGTATTTTGATACAAGTATTCTCTCCCCATTTCCCCACAATATTGACTTTGTCGGGCCTTAGTTTGATGAAAATTTTATTTCATCAGTTTACAGAGTTCACATTTAGCCCCTGGCTTCCTTATGAACAGAAGAAAATTATATTAAGCACATACCCTGACATGCAACTCAAAAGGATGCGAAGGTTCCTTTGTCAAACTTTACTGAAACAAAGTGCATCAGCTTAATCAGGTCCGTTCTTGGCAATGTAGGAACATGACATGCCAATTACATAAACTTTCAACTAAGTGAAGACTCCTGCTGACTAATTCATTGTTGATTGTTTTCCGCTACTTGGCTTTGAGTGCTTGTTAAGACCCTAGGGGAAAAAAAAGAAAGAAGGAAAGGATGGAAAGGGGGTAAAAATTGTAGGAATTCTCTCCTTCCGTCAAACACTCTTATGATTGCCAGCAATTAGTTAAGCTTCTTGGCGGTAAAATGACAAGATGGAACTTGACCAAATACAATGTGTGGAGCTCACAGGCATCTGCCCCAGCTGAAAGACATTACAATGTTTGTTAACCTTACGGGTCATTCCTGATTCACTTCTGCAGACAGAAAACAAGATTTATATAACACAGATCAATACTGCCCTAAGACTTTCGCCATTGAGGATGCTAGATTGAGGCACTTCTCTTTATCAGTTTACCATGACACTAATGTATTTTGCCTGTTTTGCCTGGGCAGTGATGAATCTGTTGGCAAGAGAAAACAAATAAGTTTTGTTGTTGAGAGACATGTTGTCCATGATTTGTCTCAGCAGACATGCCAACTTGCTGGCCAATTCATTTCCTATTTAATTTAAGTGGCATATCTGTCTTCCCCTTTCAGGTATGTCTTTTGTCTACTGCACAACCACACTGGCAGTGTTCTGAGAGAGTTTGCACTAGATCTCTGCAAGTAGATTGACACAGCAGAGCCAGGAGCCAAATCTACAATAATTTTCAGAAGAATCTCTTTGAAATATAGAGCCACTATCTAACCAGTGTTTGGCACGAAAGCTCTTTTAGAAAATGTTTTAGCCGAGTTTCACAAATAGTTCATGAATTTGTCGTGATTTTCAAATTATAAATAGAGACAAAATGTCTTTTCTAAAATTAGAACTTGTTTACCAAGTGGAGAATTAATTTGTTTACTCTATGAGACCCAGTATGTATTATTTAATTTTGAGATATATGTAGCAGTATATGGAAATATTTTATTTTGATGTATGCTATAAGAAGATCTAGTCACAGCTTCTTCCTTACCTCAATTAGTTTTACCTTTAAGACATTGAATTTAATTTAAATAGCAGGAAAACAACAAAAAAAGTGTTCCATTTTTTAATGCAATGCCTATAAGATTTAATATTAAATGATATGCCTTTTAAAAGGAAGATACATAGACTATCAGCAGACATCCATGACACCTAAGTAAATATTAATAGAAAAGACACGGAAGAAATGACTTTACATTGCAAATCATGACATAACTGATGCAGGAGGAAAGTGTGTTGAGTGTCGAAATCAGAACATCAGAACTCCTCAAACTCTTGACAGTCCTTGAGCAATGGAACAGTTAACATTGCACAGCACAGTCCACAAATGTGCCAGCTAAATCTCTGTGTCAGAACCCATTAATTATAGCAGTCAGTTTACCTTCCTCCTTCATAAGATTTTTGATTAAAATTTCACACATTACAATGATATGTGTCTTTTCTACAAGCTGTGAAATTTACTCCGCCATCAATGGGTTTGCATTTTATTCCTGAGAAGCATATAGTACATAAAAAGTTGACTTATGATCTCTGAATAGTGAAATCAAAGACAGTTTCTTTTGGACAGGCTTAGAATTTTACACCAGCAGTGATGTTGCAGAGCAAAACATTCATTAGTAATATTGTACCCCCCAAAGCAATAACTTCTCTCTTAATATGTTGGCTCAAAATTTATAACTGCAAGGCTTAATTAAGCTGTAGATTATGGTTTGAAAGGTATAGTCAATGTAATGAATCCCTGAAGATGAAAAATAAACAATAAAAGATAATCAAAACATTTATCTATTTAATGGATTTATATAGTTGTGCTGTGAATGTTATTTAACAGATGTGCAAATATTAATAAAATAATGCAAAGATAATTGTGGACATGCTCAAATCCTCACTATCAGAACTGACATGCAATCCTTCCTCTTGTTAACTCTTACAACTACAGAAAACAAGTTTATGAGTTCATCAGTTTGAAGTCCATTTTTTTTTTAAGGAGTAAGCATTGGGGTTTTAAACTATACTTTTCTAATTGGTTACATAAAATAGGACTGATTCCCACTAAAGTCAAGGATTTAATAACATCTATAACCAAGATTTCTCTGTCATTCCATCATTCATCAAGCCCAAAAAATTTCATCTACATCATTCATGTCCTGAAATTATTTTCTTGAAGAATTTTGTTTTGGAAATATTAAGAAACTTAAAATATGAGTGTGCATGTATTTATATGAAAACCTTTTCCTTCTACCACCTATCCAGATATCCATGTGAAGTTTTAGCTGTATTGAAATCACTAAAATGTATGAAATATTATTTTCCACTTAAAATATAACAAATTTCAAATATTTTTCCTATGAAACAAATTTGTGATTAATTTATTAAACTACTCATTTCTTATATGAAAAGTAAGTTGAAGAATAAAAACAATATTTTCTATTTTCTATTGGGTTTAAAACTTACATGAATTGTAATGCCAATGGACATTGTATATATTTCTCTCAGACATATATACTACAATTTTCCCTTACATAGAGAATATGTTTTGATAAAGAAACTAATTAGAACCTAAACAATTTCTTTGCGGTTCAGCAACAGTTTTATAAAATTTAATAATCTATTTTTAAAATGGAAATATTTTCAAAGGGAAAGAATTTAAACATTAATGGTTTGGAAAAGGTAGGAATTACAGTAATCAAATTTAGGGTGAAAAATCAGTTTAGATTAAATTGTAGCCCTCTGGCTCTAAGACCTCCTAGATTATAGGTTGTAAATACCTTTTATCATTCATAAATATTTGAAGTTGAGGTGGAAATCATTGCAATGGATTGGGGCAGGGGGAAGGTGTACATCAAAAGGCCCTTCTTTCCTTTAGAGACAGCACTAGAAAGCCATCATCCCTTTACTCTCTTATATTTGGGAAGACATTCTTTCCCACTGCTAACTCACTTTTTTCTGCCTTGAGAGACAGACATAAACTACTGCTGTGTCTTGCCTTCACTGAGTTATTCATGACCTGATTTCCCAATGACCTATTCAAATGTATCCTGGATGTGTTTTTCTTTTGGCCTGGGATGCTTGGATACCATAACTCAGATACACAATGTTAGATGCTCCATGGATACAAAGAGAAAAGATTTAGTCCAAAAGAATTTCCAGAGAATTAATGACTTCTAGTACTCTTGTCACTAAACTGGGGGCTTTCTCAATTCATCCAGAGATCAGAGTATTTCTAAGACTTTAGTGTGTATTCAAACACACCTGACTGAGTCCCTAAGTCCAGGGCTTCTGGTTCAATAGGTCTAGACTGGGACTCAAGAATTTCCACTTCTATTAAGCTGTCAGGTGATGCTCATGTGTAGGGTCTGAAGATAGCTGTGCTAAACAGCCAAATTCTAGAAGAAATGAAACTGTTAGGGCTCCATGGAAAACAACAAACTTGCAGGCCAAGTTAAGTTCATCTCTTCCTTCATCATCTTACTTGGTCTTAACTGATCCTTGGAAAATATTTGGACTACTAGGAACTTAGAATTTTTTTTTTTTTGTCTTCTTTGAGGTTACAATTTTGTAGCCAAGGATTGGTGCAGGTGAGAATTTAGCTTTACTAAACATTTCCCACTGAGTTGCCTCCCTTTACCCTGTTCTATGTCATGCCCCTCCTGCATAAGGAACCACAGAAAACAAGCTGCACTCTTCATAAATACAGGTCCACAGGACCACAAATGCCTTCAACTCTCAAAATATTTCAAGTGGCTAAGTAAGTACCAGAATCAACTTATTCTTTCATTTCCCCACAGATATTTATTAAACTCGTCTTCTGATTTTGTAAATTTTACTATGTAATAAAATAGATATAAAGGTATGTTTGGGGGTCATTAAAATTTATATTTTTAGTGAAGGAAATTGAGTAACTTCCTCTTGTATCATGTTACTATTAACGAGGCTTTTTTGCATCAATTATCAAATATGATCTTCAAAATATCTCTGTGAAGTAAGGGTTGATTTAAATAATTACTAGGATTTGTGTGTCTTGATATAGTTCCAACAAATAGAGTGTAAGACAAGGATTTCAGTGCAAATAATTTATTTGGAAAGTCATCCAGGAAGTACAGAGAGGCAGTAGAAAAATGAGACAGAGACTGAAGGAAAGCCAAAAAATTAAAAAGTGCATAAGTAAGCAGACTCTAAAATCCACAGTCTATGTATTAACAGTTGAAGGAGAGGTGACAATATTTTATCCACAAGGAGTCATGTGTATATCACAACTCTTTTGAAACCATGACATACATTTTCTAACATTTCTTAAATGCTCCAGTAATATTACTTTTGAAAATTAACAATCGTTTTCCTCTGCCAATATTTGCATCAAAGTTGACCAAGCTGCTCCTACCCTGGAATTTTAAACAAATTCTTATTAAATCAACAAAGTTCTCTGGATGGGGTTAGGCTGTTTCCTGAATGCACATTACTCTGCTGCTCTGCCTGGAAGAGCTCTCCGCCTTGTTTCAGCTGACTTTTTCTCCTGGCTGGCCCTTGATCACTCTTAATGATCCCCAGCTGTATCAGTTCCCTGCATGCTTTAACCCCAATTGGCCTGGCCTCACATCTCTGCAGTGTCTAGAGGACAAATGAAGCCAAGCTGACCAGCGCCTCCTTAATGGAGTCCCAGATAATAGGTGGTAATAGACATTTAAATCATTTCTTTTGTTCTTCTATATGTGCTAAGAAAATTAACAAGTTCTGCATTTTTAAAAAATAATCAAGAACAAAAGGTAATAATGCTGTGTGCCTCTCAATCAGGATGCTATAATATCACTATTCCCCACCCCTCTCACCCACTTCATTATTTAAAGATGTTTACAAACCTGGCAGCATAGAACAGTGACTATGGCTGAAAGGTTATAAAAATCGGCTCAGAATTGGCCATAGATGTGCAACATCCCAATAACCTACTTATTTAGAAAACTGACCTTTTCCTGGGATACCTATTTATGAAATTCACAGACCATATCAATAGTAGACCATATTATTTTATTTTAAAATAAAGAGTAAGAAAGTATCATGAAATCAAGTGTGAGACATGAAGATTGGCAGGGTGGTAAGCTTGTCATACTTAGCTATCACCTCATTAGCAGAAATGAATCAACACCATTCATCCTACAGGTAAATATGAACAAATGTAAACTTAGCTGAAGACTGGGAGTCAAAAAACTAAACAGTAAATAGTCAATACACAGATGCGTCTTGATGTTATATATTTAGCTAAAGTCAATCAATTGCCTAACTTTGCTCAGATTATTAGTTGCACTGACACACATTTCCCAATATAGGCTCTTACTAAGAATTACTGTTGTTTATGAGCTCCAATTATTTTTTTTCTTAAAAAAGCAATGAGAGAAAGGAAACATTCCATACACTGTCACTTTCCCTAGCTTCAGACAGTTTAGATTTGCCAGAGTCTTCATGAACAATGTAATCATCAACCAAAAAAATAACCCAAACCAAAACAAAACAAAAATAACAGACAAACACACACAAAAATCAGTCTGTTCATGATTAACTTCAGCCACAATACTAAATAAAATATGGAGGAAGGAGAGATGATGAAAGTATCAGTGTGGACAGGGGTAATATAATAAGCAAAACTTATTTTTAAAAATTTGCCTGATAGAAACATTATTTTTTCTTTATACAACTGAAGATAATTTGCAAAGATAAGATAAAGATATGTGTTTGCTTATTAAATTTAAGTATTTGTATGTATGCTTCAGTTTTATACGGGGCCTCCTTTGGTGTGTGTATAATCTACATATACTTGAGTATGTATGAAGAACATGCATCTTTATATTGTGGTGTATTCTGAAAGTATAAATGTATACATATATACATAAACACATGTAGTATACAAATACATTATACTGTTCAACACTGAGTTCCAAGATGTACATGTTTCTACTCACTTAGAAAAATCTGGGGGATAATCACCTTTGAATAATGTTTTCAGCTGGATGGATGCTGGTTTTGGGATGCCTTCAGCACTTGTTTTTGTTCCTTTGAGTTATATGTAAGTACTATATTATCATTATATAATATAATTTAATATGAATTTAATCATTCCATTGTTTTTCTACAGAAATAAGATTTTTTTATGTATTTATGATTAAAAATAAATTTTTCACTTTAATATTTATGCCAGGAAACATCCCTGAGAATTGAGCTGAAATCATCAACTTCAAGTTTCTTATATCTGGCTGGCAGAAAATTTTCCTATCATCTTATGCTTGTGATACACAATGGGCTTCTCTGTGAAAAATTATCTCGTCAACACTGATTTCTACCACAGAGGAAGAATGAGTGGGTTTTTGGTGTGGCAAGGGGCATCAAGGTTGCTTTGCACCTCACCCCTGAGATTTTATACTTCTGGCCACTTAAATCAGATGTACAATGTAAAGCACTTTAGGACTCTGAAATGCAAAAGACTATGTAAATGTAAGATTTATGCATTCACCATAAGTTCAATGTCTGAACTTGACTAGCTGAAAGGATTTTTGCAGCAAATGGTTCAGAGTGCTCTTGATTCAGGTCTGCTGGGGATAATGTGTCCAAAGTAAATACCCAAAAGGCCTTCCTTCTACTAAGTTCACCACCTGAATTATCCTCTCTCTGTGAAGGATTAATTTTCTAAATGCCTATGAATTTCAAACTAGAAATTGCATTGTACAGATTAATAAAGAGTTTAGCTGTAGGGCAATCAGTTGTACTTTTTCTAATCAAGCTCAATATACCCAAAGTACTCTTTTAAGATTCTAATAGTTCACCAAATGTATTTGAAGTCACATGGGTATGTCATCACACAAGTAGCTTTATCAGAAAAACAATTTCTGAATTAATACAATCTGAGACTCTTATTGCCAGAATGTGTGTGAGGAGCATATGACGAATGAGAACCAGCAGAACCACCTTTGCTGAAAGCAAGAAGTAGCTTGAATCACCCCATCCTCTAATGCACAGGTGTCAGTGGGTGTTCTGGGAAAGTGTCTTCATTTTTGCTTTAAAAGCTTACCTTAAAATAACATCCTTAACAATCTACGAAGAATAAGATTGACACATTTATTGGATCCCCTTTTTCTTTCTTCTACTTTCTCTCTTCTTCCTGCTTAATTTTCTTTTTCTTTTATAACCTCAGGCACAAAAGACCAAGTTAAAATTCTAAGTATGAAAACGTTATCATCTTCCATTTCTGCAATGTCTAACTATATTTTGTTTTATTTCTTCTTTGTCCCAATGACTTTTTTTCTGTTTGTGATTCCCAATAGTCATGCACACTTATAAGATGGTAAATTTGTAAGGTATGTAAAAATTCTTAAAAATTTGTGTGAGATATTAGGACTTTATACTGTTGTACTTATGTTTTGCTTTTCTGAAGTGTGTGTGTGTGTGTGTGTTTCTTTATTAATCCCTGTTTTATGTTTTTTTTTTCTTTTTTTATGTACTTCAAGTCTATTGCTATTGACAGCTGCATAGTGTTTCATCAAGTGCATCCACACATTTACTTATTTAATTAAGAGTTTAGCTGTAGGACAATTGGTTGTACTTTTAAAATCAGAATCCCTTTTTGATGGGTTTTAGGTCGTTTCTGGCCACCCCACACTTCAGCACACACAGTTGAAGCAAGCACTATTTCCGTATCCCTATGTGAACCTAAGCAAGAGTTTGTTTGGAGTACATACCCTTTTTTGGGGTACGTATCCTAGGAGATAATTATGAATGGAATTGTGAGATCATGTGGTAGAGAAACTATATAGTTGATTTCATATGTAGTAGCACATTACCATAGGTAGAGTGTTACCACTTTAATTTGTGCTTTCTGTTTTCTGGTAACAATACCTGTCTCACTTTGTATCTTTTCCTAATTTACAAGTATTCTTAATTTAGTGCAAAATATGCTCCTATTTTTGTATTTTTGGAGATGTCTTGTCATGCAGGCACTCTGACCCAAGAAACAGATTCGGGGTCCCAGCAGGTGGAAGAAGATGCAACTCCAGCCAGTTGCATTTTGCCCCCATTAGCTCCAGAGTCTTTTCCATAGGCCTTCTTTATAGGCAGGCCAAACAAAGAAGGCACACTGCCAACAAGTTACATAAAGGAGCACATGCTCACAAGTCAATGTTTATGACCTTGAGTATATACTCCGAATTAGACTGTTTCTGGCCTTGACTAACCATAACACAGCCAGTTCCCAGCCCTGAATACACAAAAAGACATATCATAGTCCACCAGAGACTACTGCAGCCATTTGGGGCCTGCCCCAATATGTATGAAAGAATTTCTTCTTCTCGTCCTAACCACAGGAATATTATCCTATTTGATTCAACATATTTTTTAACATGTATGTGAAATTTCAAGATTAACATGCTTTTAATATTGATTGAGTGCTCTTACTTTTAGACCTTCAAAATGTTATTTGTGAATATTGTTCTTCCTAATTAATACTGTATTACTTGGGCCTGCTGCTAGTACAAGGTTGTTCGTATGCTATAGGTTTCAATTCTGTGGTAAAGAAGACAGTGCCTGTTTTTTCAGCCTGTTAACACTAGAAGAACAAATACAGGAAAGGGATTAATTAGTTTGAACTCCATGGAGTGGCTCTTATTTCGAAACTCTAAAGCATTCTCCTTCGTGTTGTTGGTTACTTTCCTGTTTACATCTAAAAAAAGAAAAAAAAAGAGATGTCAAAATTCTAAAAAAAATTGTATTACCTAAGATTATATCTTGAAGAGTCAGAAGAACTAGATGGTGATAATAAGAACAGCTTTATAAAAATGGTTTTATAAATGACAAGGTTTTTAAATATGTCTTTTCTTTAAAGTTATATTTTTTTTAAAAGAGAGAGTGAGAGGGGAGAGGGGAGAGAGAGAGAGAGAGAGAGAGAGAGAGAGAGAGAGAGAGAGAGAATTTTTTTTAATATTTATTATTTTTTAGTTCTCGGCAGACACAACATCTTTGTTGGTATGTGGTGCTGAGGATCGAACCCGGGCCGCACGCATGCCAGGCGAGTGCGCTACCGCTTGAGCCACATCCCCAGCCCTAAAGTTATATTTAAACATATAATTTCTCCCAAAATATATGAGAATTTCTGGGTTTGGAAAGTATGACTCTTAATTTGATGAATTTTGCTTTCCTAATATTAATTAGGATTCAAAATCTATGTACTAATAAGAACAGAACTAACAGGGTGGCTGAACTACTAAGTGATTCTTTTCCACACATTTAGAGTCCCATCCTCTGCTTTCTGGGAGGGATGAAGGAAGGTGGGGATCTGTGAACATTTGGATTTGCTTTGATTCTTCCATACACCATCTCATAATAAATAACATACATGCAAGAAAGTCACCTGTGATGAGGGGTGTCATCCATAACCCTCAAATACAACAAAACGAATAGTTTCACAAAGTAGTGAATTCATTAAACTATATGTTCTCACCAATTGTACAACCAGTCATGAATGCATACAGAAAATCTGTCCTGCTGAACTTCAATGCCACTTCACAGTCAGAACTCAACTGTAGAAATTAGCCAGACAATCTATACACCAGAGCATGTAAAATATGGAGAGCAATGCAGGTATTAGGTCTGAACATTCTCAAAGATTTCAGTTCATAAACATGACACTGACTAGTAACAGATATGGATTTTGAATAGAGCATGATGTGTGGTTTACAAATCTCTTTTTAAAACTGAATATTAATTTAAATTGATCATGAAATATGGATGAAAACTCATCAAGAAACAACTTTTTAAATATTGGTGCTTAATCATACTTAATAGTGGAATTTGTTGTTAAATATTTGTACATGTACAAAATAAAACTATGAATTTGGTCGGTGGAGGTGGTAGCTAGGTGGTAAAGTATATACCCAGCATGTGCCACCCTTGGGTCTGATCTCTAGTACCAAAAAAGAAAAAAAAAATTATTAATGGCAATATGACAACTGTATGGGTAAATTTTGTGTGTTTTTAAAAGTGCTTCAGAAACCATAGAGCAATGATGTAAAAGTTATATGTTTTATAGTTTTATGAAGATATTTTACACACAATATAAATGCTATATAATAATTTTTAATGCAAGTATACTTTTTGAAATTTAAGATATTATTTCTACTAATATCCTCTGTTCTTATAAATTTGATCTAAACTAAATATATAAAGTAAATCTCAATACAATGCCTCTTCATAAAACTAATTGTTGAACAATATCACAATACCTTCCAGAAGAAAGTATTATGATATATTATATAATAAACTGCATTTTGTTATAATGATATGGAATATCACGTTATTTGTATTTCAAGATACAATATGCTTTTCAAATTCTCAAAGTTACCATTGGTATCTTGACATTATTATGGTAATAAAAATTATGAAGCTTTTGAGAGTACTTTCAATATATTACAGTGATATCATAATATATATGGAAAATGCAAAATTCTGATTATACCAGATTAAATTCTGATTAAACTATATTAAGTAACTTTTTATTTATGTAAGACAAAATAGTCAAATATTTGAGGTTACATATAGTTAATATGACAATTTTGCTTTTAATTTTTCTTGGTTATTGGTCATTTTTCTTTTTATATAGCTATAACTTCTTTTTTTCAATATTTTTAGCTATAGACGGACACAATATCTATCTATATATATATATATATATATATATTTTTTTTTAATGTGGTACTGAGAATCAAACCCAGCACCTCACATATGCTAGGTAACAGCTCTACCACTAAGGCACAACTCCACCCCCTATAACTTCTTAAATAATTACACATTTCTTTCATATGTCTTTTCTTTAAAATCAAGTACAAAAGATCCCAATTAGTGAAAGTGTGGATAAATTGATACTAGCTCTAATTTACAGTTTAATATAATCAAAGATAGATAGAAACTAATGAAAGCCTTTTAGACTTTATAATATTTTATAACAAATATGGAAGTCTGGGTATGGGTATTTGATTTAAAATTTTTAATTAAAGTATTTTAAAATTTTAATTTGCAGATTTTTAAAGTTTTTCCAGTTTAGGCACTAAATTAAAAGTAGTATGTACATAACAATTAGGATCAGTTGATAGCTGTATAGAAAATATTTTGTTAGGTTATTTTTGTGCACACAACTGATTAGTACATAATTTTATACAGAGGTGATATATGAAAAAGTGATATCAAGCCATAAAAACACATGAAGGTAGAGAAAATAAGGGTAGATGACTTTCACAAACAGTATATTTTGCAGTATATTTAGTATTGTTCTATTTCAATTTTTTTTTTGTTTGTTTGTTGCTTTTGAGGCTCAGAGGTTTGAGGCAAGATCATGAAATTGAGGTGTGAAAATTCAAATAGCAGTTAATTAGTTTAGTTAGACTGTTAACACGAGCATAATGGATTTTCAGCTTTTCCTCTTTTTTATCCTCTGACTTCAGGCAATTATACACCAGCACTTTTTGAACAAGTTATTGTACATGATTTCAGAAAATGAACTGCTTGCACACTTAAGCCCAAACTAATTAATTCAATTTATTGAAATTTTTTATTCATCTTAAATCCAATTGAGCCTACTATGACCACCATTTAGTTCATTCATGTAGTATTATCCTTGATATTGAAGTAATTCATCTCCCTTCCTACACTGATTGGTACTAGAAGAAAAATTATATACTGAGCAATATGCAATTTAAAAGCACTATCTTTACTAAGATTAGTTTATATTTATTGATTATTACATGTATGACTTTGAAAAGTAATCCACATTTGGATCTTGAGTTTTAGATGAGTGCTTAAAACTTCTTTTCCACATTTTGTGATTTATCTTTCAGTTTCCTGTATTTAATGCATTGGAAAAATTAAAGAAAAAAGGAAACTGAGTTAAATTGTGTGTGTGTGTGTGTGTGTGTGTGTGTGTGTGTGTGTGTGTTTTAACAGAGACTTGGAAGGGGTAGTTTCTATTCTCTTATTCTATTTTGGAGGGGTAGTTTTCCTTCTATTATGGAAATACATATAGATGCTTTCCTGGTTCATCATAAAGAACTTCTTTATTTCCATGAATAACTCTACCTTAACCTTTCCTTTATGTTTTTGGATCACAAGCACTGCTCTACTCAAGCCTGTTTGCATCCAAGGACTTTATAACCCCACTCCCACAAGTGGGTAGGATTCTTAAACTTGTAGGAGTCATACATAGCCTTCTGCAATTATCAGGTTTGACATCATTAATTTATTCAACTTTTAAATTAATTATCTCACCTTAGTATTTGGTTTTGCAAAATACAAATCATCCAAAATACTCTCCCTACTATATACGAAAAAAAAATGTATTATCTACTGGTGAGAATGATCATGAAATATAAGACACAAATATCATAATCTTTTAATTTCTGAAACTGTTTCATAGCTTTGAAAATAAAACATCAGCATCAAGTTTTTCATAGAGACTGTACCAATAAACTAGGAACAATCTGCAACCAGTCAAATGATACCTATGAAATCCCTGAGGAAGAGAAAAGCATGGCCATCCACCACCATTACTTCATGAGTGTGTTACTTTTTCTTGGCTAAAATTCTCAAACAATCTTAGAAGATTTCCAAGATCTACAACACACCACCTACTGTAGTTGGCTGCAATTCCTCAACATACAAATATAACTAGCCACAATTCTCAGGAGGGACTTTAAAGAAAGGGTAAATTACTTTTATGAATTCTCCATGTTCCAAGTATTATATAATATTATTAGAAGCCCTGAAGGAACACAATTTCTCACTTTAGAAAGAAACAAGGGAGCGGATTATGAAGGAGGCATTACAAAGAGAAAAAAATTGTAAGAAGTATTGTAAAGAAACATTTCTGGGACTTAATTTAACTTAAGTTAAATGAAGGGAGGGAAAAAAAGACATAATAGAGATGACTCCAATTGTCCTCCTATTAAAGCATGCTTAACATCCCCTATTATCCTTTCTCCATTAGCTAATAAGAAGTGAAATACAAATTAAACATATTAAATATTTGCATGACAGCTTAAAAATGCATTTCCACTGACTTTTCCAAAGAAAGTCTATAAATTTTACTTCATCTATTTTGGATTTGGAGTGGTGATGTTAACACCAGGTAGAGAATTCCAGCAGGCAGGACTGAAATTCAAGAGTATGGTCAACTACCTCTTAGGGTTATGAGGGAACAGATAGGGCATTTTGTAAGACAGGGTGCCAAAGTTTACCATCACTTTAGGGGCTGTTAGCTATCTATGTCAAGACTTCTCTTTAGATTAATTTCATGCCAATGACTAACATATGATTAAAATTTATTTTAACAGTTTTTAATGAAAAAAAAACTATCCCTAAATACTTGACTTATATGAAAACCTTTATCCATACCAACATTCTCAAAAGCCGAAAAGACAATTTGGAATTGTGTTGATAGTGACAAATTCAGTTATTTCAAAGACATACACAGGCTGCCCAGGTCTTGCAATCTATTACCACATAGTATAATGCTGTCTACGTTGACTGGGCCAGAAATACTTCATTTCACTAGATCACAATCTTATAAGACAGCCTTGTCATTTTAATTTGTCACTCTTTGTCTCCTATATCTCATTGAAGTCTCATCTCTTCAGCCAAGTGCCATAGGCTACTTCTCTCTGAAAAAAAAAAGAAGAAAGAAAGAAATCCTATCAAACTGAATAGAAAAAGCAAAGTCACTAAGAGAAAGTTTGTGTCTAAAAACGCTTCCAGAGATTCCATTCCCACAGGCATAGCAGGTGGTATAAATACAATCTAAACTGAGACAGAAAAATGAATTGTTGCTTCTATTCCCTGTCTACAGTGTCTCTGGGAATGTTATATCTGCTTCTTCTACACAGCTATTGATTTGGTATCCCTTATCATCCACTGAGCAAAGAGGACAGGGGAAAGGAAATAGAGTATAGAAGGACTAATGTCTGATATGTGGTCTGAGCCTGAAAGAAATATAGCAATTTTGAATTAATAAGGACTGAAGGACTTCAGAAATTCTTCCTATTGACTTAGAAAATAGGTCACCATTTTTTTTTATCAAACCTCCATCCTGCACCAAGAAGTGTGCAAATAAGACACTTTATTATTGCGTTAGTGTCTTTAACTTTGTCTAAATAGTCATGGCTTTGAATAAACAGTATAAATACCTTAGTGCATTCCATTGCTATATTTATTCATTTCCTTTCAAATTAATAAAAACACATTTTGTTTCTCATGAATAGTGCCCAGGTTTCTCTCAACGCTGTAGATGTCAATTGTGAACACCCACTGAGATTCCTATATCTCTTTAAAAGCATCAATTGGTTTCACCACTAGAGAACTTCAGATAGAGATATCTGTTTCCTATATGTTTAATATATGATCCTTTCATCACATTCTTCACTTGTACTTGGCTTTATTTGAGCACATTTTGCCTTTGTAAGACAGAAATTGAATGCATGAAGTACTTTCCATTTTTTTTCCCTGAATTGAGGGGAGGTGATCACAGAATGAATACTTATTTTTGTGTCTCACTAAACTTCTTTTCCCTCTTAGGAAATTCTCTGCCTGGAGAGTGAACTCCCACATATTTAGCAAAAATAAATAAAGAAAGAAAGAATAAGTCTTGCAGCAACACTACTGGAACATCTGGGAATTTGGCAAAGCTCTTAAATATGATTGGCCTCCTTCCTTAAGTTGAAAAAAAATCAAGATTAACCAAACAAATGGGGGGAAAATCCTAAATATAATTCTCTATATAATAAATTTGTGATATCTCTTCTCATATCTCCTTGATAATTTATTATGTGGAGCTGTAAAAGTGAATAAAACGTGAAATGACTCTTTTTTTGTATGAACATCCATTATATTTTCATAAAATATTAATGAAAAGTAGATTCTTAAAGCATAATTTAAGAACTAACCCTAATATTAGAATCATATGTATTTAGTTGTACTAATGTCTTTCGTATATGTGTGACTCATTTTAAACTATAAGCTTTTAGAGTTCAAAGGCCACATATGTTTAACTAGCTCTGCATGCCATTAGGAGCAGGTAACCTACATGAAAGGGGCTTTTATATGATATTCTGATATTAAAGTTAAGTGTGTGAATTTACTCCGAATAAGAGTAAAATAGACTGAATATTGAAGAGTAGAAAATAAAGTTTAATTCTAGTCCCACGTTAGACATGCAAACTATGTTCAATTTCAACCCTTTCTCTTGCTTATTCCCATGATCTCATTCTGTGTCTGCTGGAACCATAGCATTATTGAGACATTTTCTACATTGCAATTTTGAAATACAGCATGAGGAAGTTTTAGAATTTTTACTCTTCAAGAATGTAATAAAATGAATAAGTTGAATATTTAATATCCATGTGCTCAGGTGGACATTAAGCAAATGTTTCCTGATAAAGATAGCTATACATCTGTGTGCTCACCTGCTCAAAGAACTAGAAAATCAGCATGAAAAATAAGTGTCAACTGTGTTTCTAAAAATGGTGGAATTGATGAGATGTACCAGAATGTGGCTTTAAAAAAGAACATATAATTTAAGTTTTCTAATAATTGTTTTACTGCACATATTATTCACTTCTTAAATGAAGCTCTTCACTTGAAAACAAAGATGAACACAATGCATAATACAATTCAGGACACAAAGCAAAATAAATGAGTGGTCATCAAATTTCTGTATCAAAAAAGAGTTGACTCAAGGACTTAGGTTAATGTCATTGTTATATTTTACATTTGTTTAAATAAGTGCTACAAGTAATAACATTAGTGTTTCTTTTAAAAAGATTTATAGAGATAAATGATTTACATACCATAATAGTGTATACTTTTCTATGTTTCAATTTTTCTAAATGATGATTTCCAAGTTAGCTTGAAGAACTAAATTTTGCATTTCTCCAAATCCAAGTTCTATTGATGTTGAGCTGCCTCATTTTTTTGATTGCTTGGGAAAGTATTTTTCTCTTCTTCATTTCTAAAGGACAGTTTTACAGTTTTGCAGGATAAAGATTTTTTTTTCAGGGTTTTTTTTCTTTCAAGACTTTGACTATATCATCCATTTTCTTCTGGTCTGCTTTAAGGTTTCTTCTGAGAAATACACTAAATGCTTTATAGATGTTACTTTATATGTGATATGTCACTTTTCTCTTTCTGCTTTCAAAATTTTCCTCTCTCTTTGATTTTTGACAGCTTGTTAATATTGTGTTGTTCTGAAGACTGCTTGGGGTTGAACATGTTTGGGTATTTTTGAGCTTTCTGCATCTTGATGTCTTATATATCTCTCTCCAGATTTGGGAAATTTGCAGCCATATTTTTCAGCAATTATTCCTTTAAATAAACTTTCTGCTACTTCTTGCTCTTTTGTCCTTTTTAAATTTCCTACACACATTGGTCCACTTGATAGTGTTTCATAAATCCTATAGGATTTCTTAACAATTCTTAGTTATATTTTCTTTTATCTTCCTGTCTGGATAGTTTCAAAATAGATCTTTTGTTATTCACTGATTCTTCTACTCAATCAAGCCTCCCATTGTAATGTTATTTAATCCGGTTGTATTTCATCCTCTTGTATTTTAAGGCATTTAATGTGTCCTTCAGCTCCACAATTTAGTTTTCAAAATAATTTCTGTTACTTTGTTCACCTAGTTTGTGTATTAACTTTCTGATTTTTTGAGTTGTCTCTTCTATTATAGCTTGTTGAGTTCCCTTAAAACAATTATCTTGAATTCCTTCTCTGAAAATTCATAGACTTTCATTTCAGTGACTTTGGAGTCAGTTACTGGCATATTGTTGTGCTCCTGATTAGTGTCATGCATGCTTCCTTAGTGTGTTTCTTATGGCCTACCATAGATGTCTGCACAGTTGATGGAAGCAATTCTCTCTTCCAGATTTCACTGACTGATTTCTTCAATGAAATATATTCACTTACAGGTGGTTGCATGCATGTCAGCTGAGAGAATGTGGTGATTTTAACTCTGAGTGGACAGCATACTTTTCATGAAGCTCTATCAGCTGAGGTAAGTATCAGAAAATATTTAAAGAGTGCTAAGTGGCCAAGACTACAAGTGTTCACAATAGCAGTTAGAACAACTGGGTATTTAGTGGCAGAGACTGCTGGAGTACTCCTGATCTTGTTTCTTCAATGGGAGAAGTCATTGCCGAGGGGATCCCTCTTGGCACCAGGATCCCTCAGTTGACAGTCATGCTCTTTATTGAGATGGTTTTGGTCCCTGATGTCTGGTACCTGTGGAACAACTATGGATCCAGGGTCTAAAATGCAGGATTTTGTGGAGGAATTACAACCCCAGAGTCAAGAATAATCATGGTACCAGTGTCCAGGGGACAGGTGTTCCCACTACAGTGATGGTCTGATATGGAAAAGATAAAAGTTTGTAGAATATCTATGGTCTGAGGTCCAGAATGTAGCAAAGAACTACAGTCCTTCTAGAATCTAGGATATGGGAGCTCCCAGTGTGATGTAGGCACAGTCTCTCATGGAATGGCTATACAGCTGAAGTTCAAAGAATGTATGTGTGCAGAGGAAACGTGTTCAGAACAACCAGAGCTTCAGGGGCACTTGATACAATGATGGCTCTATTGTCTGATATATGAGTGCTCCAAAGCATCTGTGAAGTCAAGGTCTGAAGTGAAATCATACACAAGAGTGATCACATTTCTTAGCTCTGAGGCCTAAACTAGTCTGTATCAGTGGTGGCTGTGGGTTTAAGCACAAACAAATAGAACTAGGGTCTGGAGCATTTGCATACACGAAGGAGCAATAGCTGCAGCATTGAGGGTTGGCATTCCATTGCTGAAGTGATGAAACAGAGGCATATAAGTTCAAGGAAGTAGTTCTCTTTGTGCAGGGGCTTTGCAGCAGCAATGGTCATTGGTTACCTAGTGGTGAAAGTTGATGATATTCCCAGCCAAGCAAGTCACTGGAGTCTGTGCTGATGTACACTAAGGGATCTATATCGTGAAAACTGCAGTGATTGCAAGACAGTTACAAGGTCTATAGAGTTGTTTACTGGCAAAAGTTTTCAGGGTCCTTTGGAGAGCAAGTCACTGGGAACCATTATAGTACCCATCATTTGGCTGACACTGCG
The DNA here is from genome assembly GCF_964194105.1 of Spermophilus citellus. NCBI lineage: Eukaryota > Metazoa > Chordata > Mammalia > Rodentia > Sciuridae > Spermophilus > Spermophilus citellus. The sequence goes on from NC_138192.1 coordinate 67,351,443, forward strand.
AGTTCTCACCTTTTTTGTTCCTAGTCATTTCTAGATGTCTCAGCCATGCAAATCTTCCCAGTAATCACTTCTATATGGTTATCCTCTATTTTTTGCTTCACTGTATTGCTGTGGGTTCTTAATTGAACTCTTGAGCCCTCCTAGGGATATTTTCATTCATGAATAGCTGTCTAATTATTGTTAATTTGTTTCAGAGTATGAAGGCTGGTGTCTTCTACTTCCACTTTATCTAAGTAATCATTGGAAACTGTCCTTGGATTACACTATTTTTATTTGTTGCTTATTCATGTAATACAAACCTTTTGTATCATTTGTTTTCCCCTTAAAATTTGATTTTAATACATACAAAATATTTTAGGTTATGAATTTACCATATTCAGCTTAACCAATTATTTACTAACATGCTTAGTTTATTTTTTTAAAGTATTTTTATAGTTGCAGATGGACATGCCTTTATTTTATCTATCTATCTATCTATCTATCTATCTATCTATCTATATATCTATATATCTATCTACCTATTTATTATGTGGTGCTGAGGATCGAACCCAGTGCCTCACACATGTTAGGGAAGTACTTGCCACTGAGCTACAGCCCCAGCCCTAGGTTATTTATAATATATATACATTTGAAAGAATATAAAAATGGACATTATGTATAAATCTCTTTGCACATATTTCAATGGCTTTTAGGATGATTTAAGTTTTTAAGATAATTTCCAAGAAATAAATAGGTGGATAAATGTATTTTTAAGCTTTTGATACATATTGCTGAATTTCTTTCCAAATAGAATGTATTAATTTTAATCCTATCAGCTATAGTCAAAAAGAGTGCCTATTTTCCTAGACTGTCACTTACTTGTTTGAGAATTTTTGATAAATAATGCTATTTTTACCACTTCATATCTGGTATTGTTATTAAACAACAAATAATGCTAAAAGATTGTTGATAATGCCAGCTAAGAAATGTGTAAATACTCCAAGAGAGAATATATATAAAAGCTCTGGGCATCTGTATGCCATAGTATATAAGATATTAAGTGCTTACTCATTTATTTGTCCATTTATAAAACATGTTGTAGCAGGATTAAACTGTATCCCAAAAGAGACATTAACTTGTATTATACCGAAGTATTTATTATTGTAGCATATGTAACAGATAATATTTGTTTATTTTTTAATTACTTACATTTTCAGCCAAGAAAATCTCTGAGGATAATGCTTCATTTACAAGAGTGTCCTGGCAAAAGACAACATAATGTAATCACATATTACCAACAATTTCATGACAACGATGCAGTGGGCTTAAAATGACTTCCAAATAAAAGCTTAATTATAGCAAGCTATAAAAAAATTAAACACAAGATACAATAATGGTACTAAAATTAAATTAAGGGAAAAAATCACACAGTACAGAGATGTGAATAGAAATGAAGATACTGAAACTAAGTACCTGGCATACTGTCCATTATCTGCTGAAATCCCATTGTTAGAGTCTAATTATTCCTTTCTCAGAACTCCTAATACTAAATACAAATGAACCATAGGACTCTACTCAATAATCAGAACTAATATATGGAGCAAAGAAGAAACTTCATGTTAAAAATAATTTCTACTTCTTCTGTTCTCTGAGGTTGGTGGAGGGTGGGTAAAATTGGGAGAACAGGATTACGTCAGTAAGAATGGCAGGGACCACGTCATCTTATCCATTTTCAAATTACACGTGAAGATCTAAATGAAAATCTTTCTTATTGGTTTGGGAACATGCTTTTGAATAAATCTCCATATGCTTGCATCTGGTACTAAAGATTTAAATAAAGTGAGAGAGCCATAGTGAAGTAAATTGGGAATATATGATAGAAAGAACCAGAACATTGTTAGTTTTATATTAGTTGCTAAAACATTCTTGCTACTATGCATGATATATTTCTGTTTTATGAATTGCAGAAACCTAGTCAACCTATCTCTCCACTAAGCTGTGCTTACAAAGTAATAGTAGTAAGACTAGCCTAATAACCCATCCCAGATTTAACCACCATACAAGAGTTGAACTGATAGCTTTTTTTTTTTTTAAAGAACTCACTCTCCTGATAGTAAAAACATTCCATATGATGTAACTGTTGGTGAAAGAAGAAAATATGAGGCAACATCAAACTATAGGAAAAGGAAATCATACTATAGAAAAAGAGGATTCAAGGAAATGGTATTAGTCTGTCTGAACTGGTCTGGAGAATAAAACAAAAATTCAAACATCAAGAAGAGAGACAAAATGATAACTTAGGCAATTATTTCATTGCGTTTGGAATTGGTGTTGCCTCTCCAAAATGCACACTCCTTTCATAATCATCTTTCCTCAACTAGCAAATGACAAAAGGCCATTGTAACTATTCTCATTTTATAGTAAAATGAAATAAAATGAAGTATAAATGACTTTCTGAGGTCTTTTTGTTTGAGATTAAAACATGAGTAGGATACACCACTCTACATTTTTTTCTGCTTTCCGATGCCATAGATTTGTATGTCCCAGGTTCCCCTACGGTACTATTAAAATAAGTTTCCAAAGACCCAACTTAGGCCTATTGAATCAGAATCTCTAGGGAGGGATTCTGAGAATACGCATTTTAAACAAGAATCTAGGTGATTATTATCAAGAGATGTTGGCAAATTTTGCACTGTGAGCCTAATATCATAAAGATCAATAGCTTGACTCTTTAGGGAAGCAAGTTGAGAATCAAAGTGTACAAAGTCCAATTTGAAACAAATCAAGATATAGTTAATATTATTAACAAAATCCTCTCATTTTTTAACTAAACCTGTAAATATAAATTTTTCAAATTTTATTTTTCTAACAATGAATTTTGCCTACACAAAATGACCTAGTAAGAAAACAACATCAGGGCTGGGATTGTGGCTCAGTGGTAGAGCAATTGCCTAGCATGTGTGAAGCCTGGTTGTTTGATACTCAGCACCATATATAAATAAATAAAATAAAGGTCTCTTGATAATTAAAATATATATTAAAAAAAGAAAACAATATCAGTGTCTTCCCACTTTATGAGAACAATACTACTAGCATTTATTGAATACATATTATACATAAGTTACCATTCTTACCATTAAGTTCACTTATTAATTTTAACAACCCCATAACATTGGTGCAATTATTAACTGCATAAGACAACTGAGCAAGAGGTGGTTACACAGTCCCAACACTACAAATTGCTTAAAACACAATGAGCCATGTTCTGTTTAAAATTATAATCTTCTAAGCACCCAAATGTTCCAAACATTGTGGAAATTTTAAAAATGCATCTTTGATTTCATTGACATGGGGTTTAAAATATGTAAAAAAAATATTTTCTGACACAGAACATGAAAATATGATGAAAAACAGTGTTTGAGATAATGGGAAAAGAATTGATTTCATCAATAGCAAGGAACCACAGGAAGCTAACAGTAAGGAAGTCTTGAAGCTCTGGCCATCTGCTGACCTGTTATTGCCAAAGCTGCTGTCCTGAAAATAGGATAGGCAAAGATAGGGTTAAAACTAATTGGAAGTCAGACACTCTCCTCAAAAAGATGGGACTCTGAAAAATATAAGACTCTCTTTAAATGACCAAAGAAACCATCTCAAAAATAGCATATTAGGAAATACGCAATGAGAACAGCATTCTAAATTATCATATTATTAGGGAAAGGAAGATGATTTTTATTAATTTTAAGTTTTGTTAAAATTAATATGCATATTAAAATTTTCAATTTAATGCAATTATGATATATACTTCTCAATTAATAGAGAAAAATTTGAGAGCAAATAATAGCTATTAATAAATCCAATCATATATTCAGGGAAAATATCTTTCTTTTCCCATGGTTTCTGTTTGTTCCTATTTGGGAGACTATAATTTAATCAATATTTTTATTTTTCCATTTGTTCATTAAAGTTTCTATTTTTCTTAAGTTATCGTAATCTTTCTTATTCTGAGTGATACAACATAAAAAGAAATTAGGTTGTTAGTTATTTGTAAATAATATGATTTCCTACAAAGAAAATCCAAAGCTATTATAGGCAAATTATTGGAATTTTTTGGAATGATTTAAGTTATGCGATAATAGAAAGTACAATACACAAAAGTACAAAAGTGTAAAGCTGTCTTAAGGAGTGACTTAGAAAATATCATTAGGTATAAAGGTAAATTTACAAAAGCATTTTTAAAAATAATGTACTAGGTAAGTAAACTTTTTAAAAATGTACAAGAATTTTATATATAGAAAAATGTAAAATATTATTGAAACATACTGAAGACTAAATGAAGAAGCACATCATGGACACATAGAGAAAGAATTGGTTTGATTTTGTAAAAATATGAATTCTTACCAAAATTGGTGGGTGGATTCAATACAATCTCTACAAAATTCACGACAGTTTTTGTCTTTTTTAAAATAGAAGTTTTTGAGCTAATTATATGATATATAAAGATGGTTAAAGAAAAAGACTATCCAATAGACTCCTGAGAAGAACAAGGTGAGGGGAATTCCCTGTTCAATACAACATTAGGAACAAAGTCAACATGTCTGAAGTGGTGTCATGGTTATTCAGGAATAAATAAGGAGACCAGTGGAATAGCAGAAACGCACACAGAAAGAACCCTGAGAATGTGTGGACCTCAGGGACAAGAGTGCTGACCATTCAGATAGGAAGGGAAAAACGGACTCTTCAGTAAATAGCATAGTTTCAACTGATTGTTCCCATAGAAGTAAAGAAAAGCAAAAAGAAAGGAAATGAAGTAAAATAAAAAGTCTAAGGGGCCGCAGGTGAGGCGCAGGCGCCGCGGGCGCCAGCGGCGCGGGAGCGGGGCGCCGTTGGGCCAGGGCCGCCACAGGAGCGTGCAGGAGCCGGGAACCGCCGCAGGCCCCCGTGGGTGCCGCGTCCCCGTGAAGGGCCACCCGCCCCCAAGGCCGCTTTGGCAGGATCGAAGCGGGGACGATTTCAGAAATCCAGCTTTTGATTTTAGAGATGCTGTTTTGAAGGACACCAAAGCCTGCAGAAGAAAAATAAAAACTTCTGGCCTTGCGCGCTTCCCTCATAGGTTTCCTGGAGCCACTCGAGGGACATCTGGACTTGGGAGAGATCCTCTTCCTGGCTTTCAAGTGCGTCATGGTTGCTGCTTCTCTGTTGGCCAGGGCAACGGCCACCGGCTCGCTCAGAACCCCGCAGAGGCGTCTTTTGAACACAGCTTGCTGCTGGGGTTGAGTTCAGTGTCTTAGTATTGAAGTGATAATATGAGGCACTAGAATTGTGACTGTTTTTTTCTTCATTTTCTTGTTTAGAACTGAGATCCAGAAACTTGGTGCACATGGACCTTTGGGTCTCTGCGTGAGGCGGGCGTGCTCTCCTGTATCCTGAGGAAGGATTCCAAAGCCGAAAACTTAAGACTCTCAGACTCTCTGTGCTCCTGGATTCCTGGGCCACACAGCTTTGAACAAACTTACAGATGGCGGCGATGGGAGAGCAGCACCCCAGTGCGCTGCGTCACTGTGCGGGAGAAAGACGAGGTAAAACGGCTGAAGGCTACCTTGGTGGGAATTTCCAGTGAAATTGAGGTGCTCCAGAATCTAGAGGACAGATTTCCAGCGCGCGGGATTTGGCTGCAGGGGCTTGGTCGCGGGCGATTTCTCCGCACGGAGGGTAGCAGTACCTGGTCGGCGGACCGCCCTGCGAATGGAGTCTGGGGCGCGCGCTAGTTAGTTAGCGGCGAGGAACCAGAGCGGGATTACAGCGAAGTGGATTCTGGAGGCTCCTGCCAGCGGCGCACTAGCCGCGCTGAGTGCTGAGTTCCGGCCTTGAGACAGAGGAGAGAACCGGTCCAGTTCGATTCCCGACACCGGTCGGAACACGGAGGAGGACAGCAGCCGCCATCTTGGAGAGCTGATGCAATCATCCCTGTTTTCTACTGATCTCAGCTCATTCAACTACGGAACAGGTGATTCCAGGCTGGTATTTGCCTGCGTCTCGCAGACAGATCGCTCAGGCTCGGGACTAGTGAACCTGAGGAGAATACTCTTCAGGGCTTACCCCTGGCAAGGCTGGTGCCGGACTTTGAGTGGCCAGATTCTAGCTCCCCGGGTTGCTTTAGCCCAGGGCGGGGTATCATTCGGGGACTCCGGGCTGAGGCCAGTTACAAGTGGATTGTGCGCTAAGGCGTGGCGTGGCTCGGACTCCCAGAACAGTTTTGGCCCGGGACTAGGGAGCCCGCGGGGACTGCGTCTTTGACCCTGCCCCTGGCGGAGCGTACACTGAGCTGGGAGAGGTTGGAGCGGCCAGGCTCGGGCTCCCGGGGCTGCTGGGGCCTGAGGCTGGGGTACCTCTGTGGAGCCTGCTCATAGCAGAGTGTGGCAGGAATCAGAGAGGCTGGGTTCTGGCTCCCGTAGCTGCTTGAGCTCAGGGCCGGGGAACCTGCGGGGACCGCGAGCTGAGGCCAGCTACAAGTGAAACTTGCGACGAGGGGCAGCGGGACTCTGACTCCCGGAACAGTTTTGGCCCGGGGCTGGGGAGCCCGCGGGAACTGCGTCTTTGACTCTGCTCCCAGCGGAGCGTGCACCGAGCAGGGAGAGTCTGGTGCGGCCAGGCTTGGGCACCGAGCAGGGAGAGTCTGGTGCGGCCAGGCTTGGGCTCCCGGGGCTGCTTTGGCCTGGGGTTGGAGAACCCGCGGTGGTTGCTCTGTGGAGCCTGCTCCTAGCAGAACGTGGCGGGGACCGGAGAGGCCGGCTCCTGACTCCCGAAGCTGCTCTGGCTCAGGGTTGGGGATCCTACAGGGACTGCTTCTTGGTCCGGGTCCTGCTGGGTGCTGCGGGGGCCTGGGGGGCAGAGTGGAGCTGCCACCTGCGCCCAGAGCAGGCTAAGGGACCCACCGGTGTGGTATCACGACACCCCAACTGCAGCTGGGGCCGAGGAGAGTAGCCGCCCACGCCTGGAACAGGACCAGCGACCCGACGGCAGGGTAGCCAAGTCACCCCACTTGGAGTGGAGGCCGTGAAGAGCCGCCATCTGATCCTGCAAGGTAGGCAGACCTGCGTCCCACTGGCAGGACAGGCTTGGCAGCCTGCCAGTGTGGTGGACAAGTAGCATCGAGGCAGTCATGTCACACTGGTTGGAGTGGGGGTTGAACAGAGCCGCCGCCAGTGTCCGGAAAAGGCCCAGCGACCCGTTGGAGAGGCAGTTAGGTACCCCCACTGGGAGTGGGGGCTGAGCAGAACTGCCGCCCAAGCCCACAAGGTAGGCAGATCTGAGACCCACCGGCGGAACAGGCTTAGAGGCCGACCAGCGTGGTAGACACGTCACACCAATTGGAGTAGGGGTGGAGCAGAGCTGCCGCCCACATCCGGATCAGGACCAACGATCCGAGGATGTGGTAGGAACGTCACCACAATTGGAGTGGGGGCAGAGTAGAGCAGCCACCCGTGCCCGCAGGGTGGGCAGACATACAACCAACCAGCGTGGTAGATACATCACTCTAATTAGAGGAGGAGCACAGCCACTACCCGCCCTACAAGAGAGATATCCCAACTATACAAGAGCAATATAAATAAATAGGGGGAAAATTTCAAAAACACAACAGTTTCACCAAGCAGAAAGAAATGCAAGCAATATGAAAAGACAAGGAAAGAAAGGTCCACAAGCAATGCAGGTCAACTCAACTCTAGAAGAGGTAATAGCTGCAACAGATGGAATGTCAGATAAAGAGTTCAGGATATACATGCTTTAGATGATCTGGAGTCTCAAAGAAGACATGAGACAGCAAAATCAGACAATGAAAGATCACATTGACAAGGAACTACAGAAACAAATCCAGGAAGTAAAAGATCAATTTCACAGGGAGTTAGAAGTAATAAAAAACAAACAAATAGAAATCCTAAAAATGCAGGAAGCAATAAACCAACTTAAAACCTCAATTGACAATACTACCAGCAGAATAGATCACTTAGAAGATAGAACATCAGACAATGAAGACAAAGTATTTCAACTTGAAAAGAACATAGACAGCTCAGCAAGACTGCTAAGAAACCATGAACAGAACATTCAAGAATTATGGGATAACATTAAAAGACCAAACTTAAGAGTCATTGGGATACAGGAAGGCACAGAGCTCCAAACCAAAGGAATAAACAATCTATTCAATGAAATAATTCGAGAAAACTTCCCAGACTTGAAGAATGAAACAGAATCCCATATCCTAGAAGCCTACAGGACGCCGAAAGTGCAAAATCATAAGAGATCCACACCTAGACACATTATAATGAAGATGCCCAACATACAGAATAAGGAGAGAATTTTAAAAGCTACAAGAGAAAGAAAGCAGATTACATTTAGGGGCAAACCAATCAGGATAACAGCTGATCTCTCAACACAGACTCTGAAAGCTAGAAGATCCTGGAATAACATTTTTCAAACACTGAAAGAAAATGGGTTCCAACCAAGAATCATGTATCCAGCGAAATTAAGCTTCAGGATGGAAGATGAAATTAAAACCTTTCACGATAAACAAAAGTTAAAAGAATTCGCAGCTAGAAAACCAGCTCTTCAAAAAATCCTTGGCAAAACATTACAGGAAGAGGAAACTGAAAATAACATTGAAAACCATCAGTGGGAGGTAGGACAGTAAAGGGGGGAAAGTAATCAAAGAGGAAAACTAATCAGGTTTAGTAACATAAATAAACAAATATGACTGGAGGAACAAACCAAATCTCAATAATAACCCTAAATGTTAATGGCTTAAACTCACCAATTAAGAGACACAGGCTAGTCGAATGGATCACAAAACAAGATCCAACAATATGTTGCCTACAGGAGACGCATTTGATAGGAAAAGATATACATAGACTGAAGGTGAAAGGCTGGGAAAAATCATTCCACTCATGTGGACTGTGGAAACAAGCAGGAGTGTCCATACTCATATCAAACAAAATAGATTTCAAGCCAAAGTTAATCAAAAAGGATAAAGAGGGACACTGCATACTGCTCAAGGGAACCATACACCAACAAGACATAACAATCATAAATATATATGCCCCAAACAATGGTGCAGCTATGTTCATCAAGCAAACTATTCTCAAGTACAAGAGTCTAATAGACCACCATACAATAATCATGGGAGACTTCAACACACCTCTCTCACCACTGGACAGATCTTCCAAACAAAAGTTAAATAAGGAAACTATAGAACTCAACAACACAATTAACAACCTAGACTTAATCGACATATATAGAATATACCACCCAACATCAAGTAGTTACACTTTTTTCTCAGCAGCACATGGATACTTCACAAAAATAGATCATGTATTATGTCGCAGGGCAACTCTTAGACAATATAAAGGAGTAGAAATAATACCATGCATCTTATCTGATCATAATGGAATGAAACTGAAAATCAATGATAAAAGAAGGAAGGAAAAATCATGCATCACTTGGAGAATGAACAATAGGTTACTGAATGATCAATGGGTTATAGAAGACATTGAGGAGGAAATTAAAAACTTCTTAGAGTTAAATGAAATCACAGACACAACATATCGGAATCTATGGGACACATTGAAAGCAGTTCTAAGAGGAAAATTCATTGCTTGGAACGCATTCCTTAAAAAAAAGAAAAAAACAACAAATAAACGATCTCATATATCATCTCAAAATCCTAGAAAAAGAAGAGCAAAACAACAGCAAAAGAAGTAGAAGGCAAGAAATAATTAAAATCAGAGCTGAAATTAATGAAATCGAAACAAAAGAAACAATTGAAAAAATTGACAAAACCAAAAGTTGGTTCTTTGAAAAAATAAATAAAATCGACAGACCCTTAGCCATGCTAACGAAGAGAAGAAGAGAGAGAACCCAAATTACTAGCATACGGGATGAAAAAGGCAATATCACAACAGACACTTCAGAAATACAGAAGATAATCAGAAATTACTTTGAATCCTTATACTCCAATAAAATAGAAGATAGTGAAGGCATCGATAAATTTCTTAAGTCATATGATCTGCCCAGTTTGAGTCAGGAAGATATAGACAGCCTAAACAGACCAATAACAATAGAGGAAATAGAAGAAACCATCAAAAGACTACCAACTAAGAAAAGCCCAGGACCGGACGGGTATACAGCAGAGTTTTACAAAACCTTTAAAGAGGAACTAACACCAATACTTTTCAAGCTATTTCAGGAAATAGAAAAAGAGGGAGAACTTCCAAAGACATTCTACGAGGCCAACATCACCCTGATACCTAAACCAGACAGAGACACTTCAAAGAAAGAAAACTACAGACCAATATCTCTAATGAACCTAGATGCAAAAATCCTCAATAAAATTCTGGCGAATCGGATTCAAAATCATATCAAAAAAATTATACACCATGATCAAGTAGGATTCATCCCTGGGATGCAAGGCTTGTTCAATATATGGAAATCAATAAATGTTATTCACCACATCAATAGACTTAAAAATAAGAACCATATGATCATCTCGATAGATGCAGAAAAAGCATTCGACAAAGTACAGCATCCCTTTATGTTCAAAACTCTAGAAAAATTAGGGATAACAGGATCATACCTCAACATTGTTCATCAAAAAGTGTAGACAGAACCTGTCATTTATATGAAGTTCAAAAATAACAGAAGGAAAAAAATATATATTACTACAGGGTAAATGTGCAGGTGCTAAATTTCTACTTAAAGGTCTCCCGCTCAGTTTTTTTTACAAGAAAGTTACAACTGGTTATCATAAAATTTCATTTTCCCTGGATTAGCTTACTAATGTCATATGAGGACACAATGCTTATGTATTAGAAATGTAAAGAGATGTGGCTTGAGGGTTCCCACTGTTTCTATTATATTATGTTACTTTAAATAGTAAATGTATCTCTGAATTTAAATATAAGTTTAAAGAAAAAAACAATAGGGATTATAATGATATGCAAATACTATTAGGTCTTCCTGGAAGAATCAAATCTGTATTTCCGTTTGTGTAATTTTATTTTATAGTCTTTTTGAAAAGTACATAGATGATAATCCAAATCTTTTATACCACTCCTGAGGCACAAAATTTGAAGGAAATATAAACATTTTTTTCACCTGACTAAAATATATCCCCATCTGCTTGAAAAATTGGCAATTTTCCTTTTAAATTATTCTTTTCAACTTTTAACATCGCATATTTCTCATAAGCAGAAAATCTAACTAAATCAGGTAGACAACAGCCACAATAGAATAAATATTCTATATCTTAGAAAATGTTTAAATTACCTTGGACTCCTCCCCAACAAGATAAACATATGTGAATAATATTTGATTAATGAAGTATCCTTTATTAATGAGTTAATAATATAGGCACCCACCTGTCACTTGCACTCAGGACAATAATTTATTTTAGACAGTTATTATTACATGCATACATACCTACAGAAGTACCTGCAAGTAAAAATCACCACAAAATATTGAGTGAAATTTTAGTTAATCTCATAACTAATGAGATAAACATAGAGGAAAAAGCATCTTTATCCATAAGGAATTTTAAGACCTTGACTTCACAGTGAAATTGAACTTTTAAAAAGCCCCAAACTCTAATAAAGCAAGGATTCATTATCAAAAGTTTCTATGAAGAAGGAAACAAGAATATATTAATGATTTGAAAAATCTAAAAATAGTATGACCTCAGTCTTTAGAAGTAGAACATCAAATTATGGAAGCATGTGAGAAAAACACATTTGATGCTATTCACCTTGAAAAATAACCACACCCTTCAGAAATGACTTGTCTTGGGGCTGGGGTCGTGACTCAGTGATAAAGCATTTGCCTAGCATGTGCGAGGCCCTGGGTTCGATCCTCAGCATCACATAAAAATAAATAAAATAAAGGTATGGCATCCAACTACAACTAAAAAATAAGTATTAAGAAAAAAAGAAATTACTAGTCTTGGCCACCTCCCACTGAGATTATTCCTACTCACAGTTGAATTTGAATTGTCCAGTTTTTGTAGGTTATGTTCTAAAAATGTCATAGCTGCTTTTTAGTTACAATTCTGAATGGGAAAAACTTGATAAAAAGTTTTTTTTTAATAAAATAAAATTTTGAGTTACATTTCTCTAACTAAGAGTTATGTAGGTTTCAATTAACAAAAATTAAAGCTAAGATTAAGACATAAACAGAAAATCAAGAATTATACATGATACAAGGGAAATTAAAGATTCTTAAAGGGAAAATAAGCAGCTGAGCTCCATGAACAGAAAATTTTACTGGTGAGTACTCTCTCCCTATGAATTGGCCTTCAGTGTCCCGCAATCACTACAAGAAAGCAAGCGGTAGAGATTCACCTCACAGTTTTACATTCACAGTTGCTCCCAACTGAACAAAAATATAATAGCATCAATTATGAAAGAAATGTTTCCTCGGACCAAGTTGGAAAAACTGATCTCTTTTGGTTCATTCAAATAGGAATTTGATTACTGTGTATACAATGTATAGGACAAAGGGGTAGTGACCCCATACAGGTATTTACCACAACACAAGGAAGGGTTTACACCCCACTTTCCTGTGCTGATTTACCAACCTAGTTATTCAAATTGCCTCAGGGACTCTATATTTATATCTAACTCTCTGTAATAATTGCACTGTCACTCCACTGTACAGATAAACCTGCCTGTACTGATGTACATATTCTCAACTTCATAAGATATATGTACATTTTTATTTTGGAGAGAATCAAGTAGTGGTCTTCCTCCTGCTGTGAGTGCATCATGAGGAACGCTGGTAAGATGATCAAGCTTTTGGGTGTCCCTCTGAGCATGTGGCTGATCTGGTTGCCTAAAAAGGTAAGGCAAATTGGACCCTAAGATAACAAGTCGAGTTTTAATATTTATGGGGAATTTGTCTTTGGTTTAGACCACTTTCACAGATAATGATTTGCTTAGAATCTAAGAAGATAAAAATTTTCACAGGCATTATAGTGCACAGGTTTTGTGTGCTGGATGGAGAACCACAATCCACACTGAAAGTTTGCTATTTAGTAGCAGTGTGTACTTCTAGTTATTCAATCTCTTTGTACTGCTGTTTTCTCATCTCTAAATTCAGGATAAAGATAGACTGAATAAACTAACCTTAATATATAGCTTAAAACCACACCTAGAAGATTGTAAGCTCTCAATGTTCTGGTTGTTTTAAGATGATACATTCTCAGCAGGCTTACTCTGTGAGACAGCGAGGCACCAAGTCTGATTTTACCATGTAGCTAAGTAAGAGTTAAGTTTCAGAGTTCTGGGCTGTCCAGGACTCATTTACTTTTTTTTTTCTTTTTCCTTTTTAAGAGAACACCTCAAAGTATGTAAACCTTAAGCCAAGTAAAACAGTCCCACCCTTGTCAAGTTTGGTGAAACAAATCTAGATAATTATTTATGATTCTATCGGAGGGGTTTCTTTAACTCATAGTTTTACCAAGGTAACAACAACAACAACAACAACAAAAAGAGTTGAGTATGAATACTAACTGGAAATATAAATATATTCAGTTTAGGGTATAAAAATCTCAGAATAATTAATTGTCATGCTATATAATAATATATAATTATGACACTTAAAAATATAGTCTTATTTAGTGAAGTTATGACCATAACTAAGTATAATAATATTGTTCACCTTTTGAATTCCCTTTAAGGAGAGAGATATTTGAGGAAAGAATGTAAGTTCTTAGAAGGGTAGGTAGAACTACCATACCCTGGTTTGCCTACCCTAAATGGTGAAAGGAAAAAGTTACTGCACAATGTAATAGACAAGAAAGAATTTGAGGGTCTTTCAAGCAATCTGCAAGGTAGTTGTAGAAGAGAAAGGGGAAAGAGAGAATAGTTGCACATTTTGATGTTTTGTGAAGTGACTTCCTATTAGAATCTCAATAAAGTTTTTTGAGTTTATTAAAGTGGTGAGTTAATACATCTTTTGAAGAAGTTAAGTTTCACTGTTAGTGAGCTCATGAGATTACATGACCTTTAAAACTATCATCACACAGAAAATGCCTACAAGTCTCAGGGAAAGTGCCATAGCTTGCGTGGCCTAACAGCAGACATTGAGACAAGAAGTCTCCAACAAATGATGTATATGGGAGAAATCCATCAATAGAATCATAAATAATTATCTTGATCTTGTTCACCACCAGTAGGACAGGGAGGTAATGAGATAAGGCAGGGAAGGTAGTCCAAAGACCTTTTGATTAAGTCATTTACCACAGTGGATGACTAGTCTTGCTCATATTGGGGAAGGGGAACCCATGTAGAACATATACCATGTAGTTATTCTTCCCAGAGGACTCAGATATTTATGAAACTATGTAATTGCTGTCACCCATTTTTTGAGGGCCTTGGCACTCTGGCCTTGAGAGATTCATATGAATAAATCCAGGTTCTGGAAGCTGAATGTTGAATGAGGAGCTAGGCGCTGAGTACCGACATCATCTACTCCACTGGCTATTGATTTCCCACTGGCTCTGGAGTTAAGACTTTATAGGCAAGTTCAGCAGGTTTCTGAAGGCTTGAGGAACTCTCACTATTTCCTGAATCGCATGACAGTGTTTGATTTAATTTTAAAATGTCCCTCACAAAAAGGATCAATTCTTTTATGATAAAGTCTTTATGCAGTTATGTCTAGGAAATAGAGTCTGTTCTGTGCTTTTCTGCTGAATCATTCAACATCTAATAAGTCTCTTCCAAATGTCCATGTTTTTTGTCCCAAGTTTTTGTTTGGGCACCTAGGGTTGGTCTTTCCTTTGTGTGAGGCCATTAAAAGTAGTGTAAAATGCCACACACTTTGATTTTTTATAAATATTGTTAAATGGTATTTAAAGACAAATATGTTCTCTACAAATTTCCTATCTACTTACAGTGTTCTTATTTCTGTCTGAATAACTTCATAATCTGCAGTGTTTTATTCTTCATGCTTTTGGAAAGAAAGAAAAAAATCTAGATGAAATACAAATAGAAAATATTCTCAGAATTATATGGAGAATGATTTTAGTCTCAGTGCAGTACATTTAAATACATGCACACACCTCACCCCAACTTTAGAAACTCAAGATCTTAACTCCCTGTTTCATGTAGTATCGTCTCTGTAGGCATTATATTGGATATGTGTAAATATTTGATGAATACCTATAAACTGGTATGTCAGAAAGAGAAACCTTATCACTGGCTTCATTTATTTTGAAATCACACGTTTATCTTAACTAGCAACAGAAAGGTGAATGAATCCAATAGTTTTTAAAATATATATTATTCTTTCAATAGTCTCTCCAATAGTTATTTGTTTTTTGGTACTCCATCTCTAGTGCCTCATTTGTCTTTTTATTCCTCATAGTTTCAATCCTAGTATTGAATTTTTCTTTGGCCTGAAAACATTTTAGTTCCTTTCTCAGTGAACAATGACTTCCCTTTCTTCCCTCCTTTAACTTCCACAATAGAGTCTCTAATATTGGGGGCCATCCCAGCCTCCATGGTTATGAGGACAGCACTGATTCCCTTCCTTCATAGTCCCACAAGGGTTATCAACCTGCTTTTTCTCTACTTCAGGTACAAGTTTTTCTTCTGAACCAATTATTCTCCCATCTTTGTCCTCTGAAGAATTGGTTTTCCACTCCCAGCTATTTTCTCTCTTAGGGTAAGTTTTATGTCTGGGTCATTTTGCTTATTTCTTTACCCTCTTAAAAACTGGATTCCTCTGCCTTAGAGAATTCTCAACTTCACACACTATTTGACATTTTTAAAAATTTTTTCGATTCTGAGGGAATTTTGTTTTGCTGCTATTTGAGAAGTGCAAAGAAGGTCAACAGTTCAAAAACACAGAAACATATGTTACCTGAAGAAAGAACCCACAGCTGCATTTTGCAGGTGCAGTAAAAAGCACCACTGTGTTTTATCTTCTCTTCCCCACTAGGGCCTACAAATTCCAGATATAATTGAACTCCAAATCACTTCACCCATGATTAACAAAGAGTTATTTTTAATTATACTTGACCATTTTTGTAATTTGTTGGTTATATCCTGACAGTTATCTTCTAAGAACACAGAAGATGATGGACTATATATATGAAAATTGACTTGTTGTGAAAATAACTTCTAAAGACTAAACATTTGTCACAAGAATGTCAATATTGTGAGGAAAGATTGGGAGTTGTTACACACTCATGGTGTTAAAGTAAAGGCTGCAATGACAGTGTCATCCTGAGAGTAGGAAAGGAGTGTTTGATGGCCTTTTGACTTTTCCCTGAAATGGTTGTTCTCATATAATCAATTAAGAAGAGGGAACCTAGGTAGCTTCACAAAGTATATAGTCTTTTTTGGGACAAAGGAGGAGGGTTGACAGTTATGTATATATTTGGAGGGATCACATTGTTCTGAGTTTTCCCCAAACCCGGAGTCTGGGCAATAGAGAATTCAAGACCAGAAAAAAAAAAATATGGGGATTGTCCAATAATATTTATCTCCCTACCCCTAGACCAGAGAATAAAACCACTACAGCTTTAATGCACAGATTTTTAGAAAATCTGGCAAGAGGAGATTCAGCCAAGTACCTTCTTCTGGACCAGCAAGAGTATTTTCTCATTTAACCATGCACACGAAATTGCTGTGATTTAGCCAGTCCTCTCAGTTAAAGCATTGAAGGTGGAATATTGTAATAGTTTTAGTTAAATTAACTGAGATTCACATTGAAGAGGAGCAAAGTCATATGGATGGTGTAGGAAGCTGGTGTAAATGAAGCCAGGACAGCCTCAGACTGCCTCTACTGAAGAGGGGAAAGTGTTGGTCCATTATAAGTCATTAGGTGGTGATTAGCCTTGAATGACCATAGCAATGGGAATTAAGGTATGGGAAACTCAGGTGTAGTTGGGGATGGAGTCATGTTTCTCATGTTTCTCAACTGTTGTTATGTTTTACCTTCCCAAATATGTCACTCTGCTATGATACGCAATAACAGATTTGTTTATATGTCTTCTCTTTGTCCAGATCCTCACCCACAACACCCACATTCTCTCTCTGCACAGTTAAGCAATATTTTGAAGTCTACCTCCCAGTCATTGTATAACTATGACCTGTAAGTTGCAAAGACATTATTCAACACACTCATTGAATGTAAGAAATTTAATTTTTTTATAACAGCAACATTGATAGCCATATTCATCTGTTTATATAGTTACAGTGATGCTATAAAAGCATTTTCCAATTGTAAGAATTGTTTGAGCATCTAACCATTCAATCTAAACCACTGGGGAATGGAAAAAATACAATAATAATAATAATCATAAAACATGAGTCTTGTCCTCAATGAATTTATAATCTAATGGGGAAGTAAGCAAGTGAACAAATTATTATAGTATACTGTAATGTTAACTTACACAGAGAGCAGTTAGGAAGGATATCTAAACCAAACCCAGGATGGAGAGTTAGGGAATAGAATGTAAGGAAGTTATTATTGGTGCATACTTCTTAAAGGATGATACCTTATAAGAAGAAACAAGAAATATAAAAAAAAGAGCATACAAGAATAATGTATACTGAGAATACAGAGAATATGGGCAAATGGTAAGTATGGTTTCAATACAGCCTTCTGTGTCAGGCATCATTATAACTGAGGAAGGACAGACAGGCTGGTATGGGATCACTGAAAGCTTTAGATGCTGTGGCCAGCGGCCCAGTATCCAATAAGATTCAGAATCTTGAACAGTATGCTTTAGACTGAATGTTCTCTCCATCGCCCAAATTCATATGCCAAATCCTCATCCTAGTGAGACTGTATTTAGAGATAGAAATTTTAGGAAGTACTTAAGATTAGGTGAGGTCATAATGGGACAGAAACATATACATACACCAACGAAAGGTCATGTTAACATTAGTGAGAAGGTGAGTGTAAAAACAAGAAAGACAGTCCTTGCAAAACTTAATCATGCTGGCAAGTCTTGATCTTGGACTTCCAGGTTATGGAACTATAAGAAAATAAGTCACATATTCGATGGTATTTTGTTATAGCAACCTGAGAATTCCAAAACAAATAATGCCAAACAAGGAGAGGCATGATCTGTCATGTATCACATGAAGAGAGTAAAATTACATAGAGTAAATAGCAAATGCCAGATAGAGTAAGACTGGAGGTAGGAATAGCATTAAGAGACTGTACACTACTTTCCACAGAACAATTAAAGGGAGCCTCAACCAAAGGTGTGGGCAGAGGGTGGAGTGATGTCATTGAAAATTAGCAGAATGTAGCGACACGATGGATGTTGTAGATGAGAATTTGAAATTATAAAACTAAAATTCTGTTTCACAACATGGCTTATTTGAAGAAATCTCTTTAGGTAAGTTGTCTACTTTATTTATAACCTATATCTATTTAATGGAAAGCTCTGGTGTGCCTCAAAATGATGAAAGTAAATGAAAAAGTCCAGGCCTTGTTAATGTTTTCTCGTGGATGTCTGCTCTTCTCACAGGTTGCCTAAATAACTGACTGACTCAGTGGGGGAGTCAGTGTCAATCTATTAGGGTTTGGATGTGAGGTGTCCCACAAAAGCTCACATGTGAGACAATCCAAGAAGGTTCAGAGGAGAAATGATTGGGTTGTAAAGTCTTAATTCAATCAGTGAATTAATCCCCTGATAGGGATTAAATGAGTGGTAACTGAAGTGGTAGAGTGTGGCTAGAGAAGGTAGGAATTGAGGTGTGGCTTTGGGTATATATTTGTATCTGGTGAGTGGAATCTCTCTAGCTCTGCTTTCTGATCACCATGATGTCAGTTGAGCCCCTCCACCATACTCTCCAGCATGATGTCCTGTCTCACATCAAGCCTGAAGAATGGAGCCCTCTGTCGACCTCTGGAACTGTGAGCTATCAAATCAACTTTTCCTCTTCTACAATTGTGTTGGTTGGGTCTTTAAGTCACAGCAGTGAGAAAGATGACTAAAACACAACAAAAGCTGTATATATCAGACAAGCTCGATTTCATTATTGATTTTTAAATATAAACAAAAGTTTGAAATTTTTCACCCTTCACTAGAGATGCTCTCCTGCATCATGTTCTGGAGATGACTGGCATAGCTGATGTCACCAGCCATTGAACCAATGGGGATGCAAAATGGAATAAAAAGGGTATTTCAACTTGGACATGTTGATTTTGAAATGCCTGGGGTCAACCAGTTAGTGACTAGTTTGGAAATAAAGATTTAGATATAGTAGATACTGATTGAGTTATTTGCACTGAAATTATCAGTATATATTAGTTCTTTATAAGTAGGAAAGGACAATAATACTCATAAAATAGTTTACAATATAAGAAGAAAAGTAGACCATGGATTAAAACTTGTCAATTAAAAGTAAGAGCCCAAGGATGAAGGAGATCCTAGGTATGCGTTTAAAAACATGAGATGTGTATAATGCTAAGTCTTGGGAATATTCTAAATGCCATCTAAATGCTCACAACCATTCTGGAGGTGGGTACTAATAATTCTCGCCATTTCACACAAAGAAGTTAGTTGGGGAAGGGCTTGGTGGTGCATAACTATAATCCCAGGGGCTCAGAAGGCTGAGGTGTTAGATTCCAAGTTCAAAGCCAGACTCGGCAATTTAGAGAGGCGCTGAGCAAGTTAGCGAGATTCTGTCTCAAAATGAAAATTAAAAAATAGGCTGGGCATGTAGCTCAGTGGTAAAGTGCCCCTGGATTCAGTCCCTGGTATGAAAGAAAGAAAGGAAGGAAGGAAGGAAGGAAGGAAGGAAGGAAGGAAGGAAGGAAGGAAGGAAGGAAGGAAGGAAGGAAAGAAAAGAAAATAAAGGAGTTGGTTGGTTTTCCTGTATTCACACAGCAATTGAGTAATTGGAAAATTCAGAATTTGAATCTATGAAATCTCTCTCCAATGTCCTTTTGCTAACCAGTATTTTGCATAATTAGGAAGAAAATTGGGAGGATATGATGTCATAGAAGCAATGTGGGTGAAAAATTTCAAGAATGAGATCTATAAATGGTGCAAACACTCAGATAGGCTGTATAAAACAAGGTTTGAGATGCATCCATTGCGTTTGAACACGAGGAAACCACATTGCAAGGGATGGTTGGGGCAATGAAGACTTGGATTAGGATAGAGAAGTAGGATATTCACTGAAATAGAAAAGTAATGACTTGGAAGAGAGGCTGTGAAAACCCAAATTGTCTAACAGTCATTGAACAAAGTGAACTTTCAAGGGAATGAGAGACAGAATGGCTGTTAAGCAGAAGATATAGGTGTATGGTTTCTATGTGGCAGCTCCAAATCCTTAAGGTACATGTAGTCTGGAATTAACTGCACCTGTAGACTTTACTTAATGTGTAGCTAGAAACTAAGTTAAACCTATTTTCTATTATCAGATATCTAAGAAAACACAAATTTCCTATATATGATTTTCTACTTTGTTTAATAAAACATACAGAAACATTACCTGAAGAGCACACATAAAATATACCCTCAGTTTACTATTACTAATAAGAAAACCTCTCTTGATAGACCTAGGTTTTACCATGTGTCCTCAATATGAAAGCCCAATCACATCACTGTTATTTACATACCATATCAATCAATTATAAACTAGCATTTCCTACCACAGAGAAACTATTCAGATTGAGTAAACACTTACCTTTCCAAGTTGAGTTTCTAAAAGAATGAAGCATTTATTTTTAGAAAATATTAGATAGCTGTTGAGTTCTTTTTTAAAAATTAGAATAAGTAAACATTCTTGGTAGCCTATAAGGGAAATTAAAATTATTTCAGAACAGTTTAGTAGGGAATAGCACAAAAGTCTTCAAAGTGTCTTCATAAGGCAAGTATTCTCAGAAAATCTTCAGAAATAAAAAGGAAAAGTGATGTGATGGCTCAAAAAGATAGAAGTCAAAACAAGGATATATGGGGCATACTGGTTCTAATGGAATAAGTTTAAATACATATTATAGATATCATACACATGTATGTATGGCATATTTAACAGTAACATAATAAATGATTGGAAGATATTTCAAATATATACTTCAGATAATATACAAAGTAGTACGTAATATGCACTCTATGAAAGTTGGTATTCGTTATATAAGATACAATTTCTCTTTTTAGATGGTTGAAAGTTAAAAATAATATATTTAAGCACATCAGATTTCATGTTTCATGAGCACTGCAAATTGGAACAAAGACTAATTTAGAAATTTCTGAACCAAATGTAGGCATCATGGGATCCCAGAATATTAGAGCTACAGGCATTTTTGTGAACATTTAGATTTCCCTTTTGTAGATGAGGAGGTGGCAAAATTCTGTTAGGTTCCTTCTGAATGGCCGACATGTTGAATGGAGAGTTCTCCTCCCATGACGTGGTATTTTACTGGAGAAGAAAGAAATAATATACAGTAGAGTGAAGAATCATTCTTGGTTGACTTAGAATGTTTTACAAGAAATAAGAAGGGCATGTTTAAATTACTTATAAGAGAAAGTGTCCTAAAGGCAAGAGCAATTTAACAATGGAATAGCCACCCAAAGAGGTCATTGAGGAAACATCAATAAGACATTCAGAAAGAGATTAAATATAATTCTAAAGGGAATAATATAAGTGTCTGGCAATAACATGCACTAGGTACAGAGGTCTGAATACAATGACCTGTCATTTTCCCCATGGTCTCTGTGTCTATGATTCACGTAAAATAATCATGAGAGCAAATAGAGGTAAGGTGAGCATCAACTGGGGGAAATTATGAGACAAAATAAAATAGGACTACCACAACTGACAGGGTAGTATGGAGAAAAAAAAATTCTTTTTTTTTGATGAAGAGCTCACTAAGCAGCATTCTAGTGGTACTTTTGACTGCCTTTGTCCAGAATTAGCAATGATAAGATATTCAATTGCACTGTGTCAAAAGCTCCAAGATTTTAAAGAAATTTTCTTTATCTATAACAGAAACACAGCATGTCTTCAAGTTTTCATTCCTTCATTACAGAAGGCATAAAAGGAAGGTATAGAAGGAAGTATTGAAAAAGAAACTTGCAAAAAGCCTATATAGAATCAGAACCACATCCATGCATTTAGTAACAGGAGAAGGTTTATGCTGACAGTGGTAATATCATAATATACCGAAAGTCTATATAAATAAATAACAAAATGCTATGTACTTCATTTCATAAACAACTTGTTTATTTTTTTTTTAATTATTTCTCATAGTTCTCGAGGATGGAAGTCCAGGATCAAGGTGCCAGCTGATTGAGTGTATGACTGAGGCTGGTTTCCAGGATCATTGATAGCTGTCTTGTAGCTATGTCTTCACATAGCAGAAAGGGCGAGGGAGCTTTCTGGGCATTGCTCCCATTCACAGACAGTCACTCCAACCTCATGACCTATTACCTCTCAAAGACCCCACCTCCCAATACCATCACATTCGGGGTTAGGATTTTGACATAAATTTTGAGGAGGAAACATGAATTAAGATCATTCTATATTTCAACTGGAGGAAACTTCAAAGTTTTTAGGCATAAATCCTCATACAATGAAAAGGCACTAGCATAGGCATATTCATGCTGAACACTAAGACATGTATATATGTATATTATATTCATATACAAATGTAATCACCCACACCATTATTCAAATGGGCTAAAACACACTCTTGAGAAAATATAGATAAATATTAATATTACCCACTGCTTACAAAACCCAGAAATTATAATGGAAAAATATCTCAGTTTTGATTACATTAAGGTTTAAGATTCTGCATATTAGAAATCAATGCCAATATGATTGAAAGTCAAAAAAGTGGAAAATTAATTTGAAATGTTCATAGTAATAAGGCAAAAGTTAACATCTGTGCTACATATAAAGTCTTTTGACATTAACAAGAAAGATACAGTTTTCCACATGGGATATGTTTTATATATTCACATGCACACATTTGCACAGATGTAAAAAGCCTATGAATATACTAAACTTTATCACAAATCAATAATCCAAATTAAATGATTTTTTGACTGATAATGAGGAAAGGATTCTTTACCAAAATAATTTTTATGAAGATACAGAAAACAGACACATACTGCTAAAGGAATAAAACACTAATGATAATTTTCCAAAGAATAATTTGAGAACAGAAGTATTTGAATTTTTCATATTTTTTACATAAAATTTTAATTATTTTTTCAGTACTAAGAATTAAACACAGGGCTCATACTTGCTAGGCAAGTTCTCTACCAATGAGCTATATTCCCACCCATTTTAAGATAGTTTCTCAGTAAATTGCTCAGGATGGTCTTTAATTTGCAATCCCCTTACCCACACTCCTACATATAGTTGGGATTACATGCATGTACTATAGCTTCTGGCCTAAATACTTTAATTAAAAAGGTAATTATTAATGAGGGAAGGAAATGTAGTTACAAGGATATTTGTCCCATCACAATTTATGACAAAGCAAAATGGGATAAGTTTGGCCAAGTTTTCTTAGTGATCCTGCCATAGCTCCAACTACTTATTTTCTAATTCTTGACAAATTATGCACTGAGGAACATTTTTAGATTGTGTAAGACTTCAGTATAAAACTTTCCCTCTGAATTTTATGGATTCTTTTCATAGTGTGAGATGCCTGAGTATCTTTGAAAAATATGGGAGAAAAGAATTGGTGGACCATATAATAAATGCCATACAATTGATCTTTATGATAGAATTTTTAAATTGCTATGTTTCTGTCAAGATGCTCCAAGAAAATATTTGGTAGAGACACAAATAACTGATAAACTGCATGAATCATAATAATTTTACTCATATTCTTAATGTTTCATTGTGATTTGTATTGTTTAAATAAAGTCAAGCTTTAACTTGTTTTAAAAAAAATAAAGAGGGGCTAACGATGTAGCTACTCTATGGTAGAACACTTGCCTAGCAGGATCAAGGTCCAGAGTTCAACACCCAGCACCACCCAAATAATTAATAAATAAATAAAGAGCACAGTATCAGAATTTCCTTAATATACATTGTAAAATCCTAGTTGAAAGTAGTATGCAAAAGTCCTTTTGATGGCACTTTATTACAAATAGTTAGCTCTCTGGTATTTCCATTTCAAAGGTCCTAGTGTCAAATACAAAGTAGAAAAAACTCTGTCCATTAACCTTGTATTCCTGTTCTTATTTAATTCAAAGTGTTCAAATTATAGGAGTACTGAAAATATCAAGGAAGGAAGGGAAACAATATAACTTTCTTGAAGAATGTAGGATTTTTTTTCCTCATTTTAAAAATATTTAAAAGGAATGATTGAAAGCTTGGATGTAGATCAGTGGTAGATCAGCATGCACAGGGCCCTGGGTTTGATCCTCAGCATTACAAAACAACAACAAAAAAATGACTGATTCCTTAATAAATTTCTTTTTGTAAATGTGTTGTAAAATTTAAACATGAAACTATGGTGTACACTTTTTATGTATGAGAGTGCATTCCATTATTATTATTAAAGTACCATTAATTATTAGATGAGTGACAGGGAATTCTTTGCCAAAATAAAAGTTAAAAAGCAACAAAGGGCCCAAGGGCTTATTTTTCATATCAGTTAATAAGCAATTAATTAAACAGATTTTATTGAGGCTCTGCTCTGATCCAGTTAGCAGTTTAGTCAGGGAAGATACTGTTTCTATCCAGAACGAGTTTATCACACAATATAAAGATATTAATGATAGATAAAACAAATCATTTTCATTTTAATAATCATCTTTTTTTTTATAATGATGAGATATACAAAGCATGTGAAGCCTGGGAGAATTGCTTTGGATTATTTGGAGATGTGTATGAGGCATCACAAAGAATTGTCTTTGAACTGAGACCTGAAGGAGACAAATTGGGTTAGGAAGAAGGTAGCTAAGATGTGGCTTCTGCATCCCAAACAGAAATACACTTGATCAGAAACAGGCTTAGAAGAAAATGGTGTGTCTTAGAAATAAATGGCAGTAGCTTAATATTGTTCAGCTAAGTGGATGGAGACAGGAGGGGCTAAGGATGTAGCTACTCTGTGGTAGAAAACTTGCCTAGCAGTCTCAAGGTCCAGGGTTCAACCCCCAGCACCACTCAAACAATTAATAAATAAATAAAGAGCACAGTATCAGAATGGCAAATGTGGTGGGGTGGTTGGGAGACAGGATAAGCAATTGGGCCAGGGGCTAGCTGTGTTACTTCAAGAACTGAGATATTGCATTTCTGTGTATCTCACATCTATTTCATTTGAAGCATTGCCAGAGCACCCCAGCTGGGAAGGCCTCCTGTGGATAAAGGGAACTCACTGAACAATGGGTTACAGAATTTATATATAGATGTTTTCACTCAGTTCTTTGGTTGTGACTGCTAGACTGAATCTTTTGCATGGAAGCTTTAGAATGTGGTCCATCTGAGCTTTAATTCAACCCAATTCTTCTGACTTCAAACTTCAAAATGTAGAATCAGTAGTGGCTCTTGAGTACTTCAGAGACAACTATATAAATTGAAATCAGTGTAGTCTTTGAATAAGACAGTCCTGTGTTCAAATGCTGACACCACTTTTACTCTCTGGATCCTTTTTACCCCCCTCCATAAAAGTGGTTAACATAACCTACTTTAACAGAGTAGTTGAGGATTAGGATGTAATTTTAAAAATAGAGAAATGTGTCTGACATCTAGGAGGAAATCAGTAAATGTTATTTTGATCATTCTGCTCCTCATCACTGGAGAATTACAATGGATTCAACCTAGTCATTTTATGTTCCCTGGTAGCAAACATGGAGCTGCTGGAATTTTAAAACTTTATTACAAAGCGGGGCTTAAGCCAAAATTCCTCTAAACCCAAGTAGTATCTTGATATTTTATTTTAAACAGTGTTAAAAGGAAATACACCATGTGTCCCCACTTCTCTTAGGAGTAGCAATTAGGTTTTCTTTTTCTAAACACCATTTTATGGATAAATAAGTAGTAAAATGATGGTGTAATTTTTCTGTTACTATATTGTGGCAGAAACATCTTTAAAATACTTTAAGTGTGAGTAATTTTCAAAATGTAGAATGGATTATTCTATCCTCATTATAATGAAACCTACATGCAAAGGTACAGAGGATTTTCAACCACCTCTTGTGTTCAAATGTATGTTATCATAGTCGCCCCTTGGGGTTGTTTCCCACAAACTCCACTTCCCTTTCTCCCTAAACTCAGGAAATATCTATGTTTTCAGCAGAAATATGAAATTTTCATTTGAATAAAAACATAAGAGTAAATAGAAACACCCAACTTACTTTATGGAGAGGGAAAGGGAATTTTTTTTTTTTTTAAAGAGAGAGTGAAAGAGGAGAGAGAGAGAGAGAGAATTTTTTAATATTTATTATTTTTTAGTTCTCGGCGGACACAACATCTTTGTTGGTATGTGGTGCTGAGGATCGAACCCGGGCCGCACGCATGCCAGGCGAGCGTGCTACCGCTTGAGCCACATCCCCAGCCCCGGGAAAGGGAATCTTGATTCTGGAATCCTAATAGCTATCCTCCAAGGAATATTTATTCGGCACCTAAAATTCCTCTCGTGATAACAACTCCTTTTGTATCATTTTTACAGACTATGACCAAAGCATCCATGAACAAATGAAAAACAAAATCATTAAAAGCCATTTTCTCTTCATTAATTTGACTTTTATGTAATAAATAATAGAAGAAAATACCCAGAAGGATTTTATTAATTTTTATAAGAGAAAAAAAAATCTAGGGTGAATTTTAATTCCAAAGACTGCTTTTTAGCTAGAAGTTCCCATATGTTATATGATTCATAGTTTTTCTTATTTTATGAGATAGAGACTTTGTAATCCTTTTGTACAATCTTATTACTGATAAACAATAGATAACAACAGGAAACAAATAATTATACCATGTATTTTTCAATTTATCATTTTATTGCATTTCATAGAGCATCTTCTATTATGTGAACTATAGATTTTGTTCCCAGCTCTGCTTAAGACAAAGCTTTATAAGTAATACATTTTCCCATTTTAATTAAAGGGAACAGTTGTATTAGTTGTGTGGGCTGAGGCATCAAAGAGGGGAGAATAGAATATGTTCACAGAAAATGTTCTTATAATATGAAACTTTAAAACTCATTTATATCCATCCTTATTAAAAGCAGTAGGGTAGCTTATAAATACTCTTAATGGTTATAGGACCAGAAAATAAGATTATAAGTTAGACACAAGTAGACCAAAAGAAACACTATAAATTATTGTCTATTACTCCCCGCCCCCTGGGGGGGAAAAAAAAACAGTGGCACTGTGATATTCTTGGCATGATCTCAGAAAATTAAATTTGCAAATATTTCTTTGAATTTCATTCTTTAACTTTAAAAATCATCTTAATGTTTAACTGGATGTGAATAAACAACATTAAAATGGGAGCCATAACATTGAAGCAATTCAAACAATGAATACTGAATAATTACAGTTTTTTTTTTCTTCTCTGAAGATCATACTCATGCATATGGCTTAGTCCCCAGGTTAGGGTAGGTAAGTGTACTATTGGGATCACTAGTGATCTGGTCTGTCTTCTCTTTTGTTTCCCCACTCAGGCATTGCAAAATTTCATACTAATTCTGATAATAGCAGTTTGAATCCATGTGTTTATCTTCTCTTTACTCCAATTCCTATTGAACAGTACTTTAACATATAGAAATAAGACAGAAACAATTAAAGATGGCAAACCAGATTAGGTCTAATCAATAAGGCAGGATGAGTAAATTGCCAACCAATAGATACATAGTAAATTGAGTTTCAAGTCTTGTGATACAAGCTGAATGGTGCCCTCCACCATACTTAAGCTGCAGTGCTGACTCTCAGTACTTTAGTATGTGACTGTTTGGAGATAGGGTCTCTGCAGAAGTAATTAGGTTAGAATATAATAACTAGGGTGACCCCTAATCCAATATGTTGATGTCTGTATTAAACAGAAAACTTGGACATAACACTCAAGGGAAAGACTGTGTGAAAGCACGTAGAATACCACCACCTACAAGCCAAGGATGAAGGTCTCAGGAGAGAGGAATCCAACTGACACCTCAATCTTGGACTCATCCTCCAGAACTTCGAGGAAACTAATTTTGGTTTACTTCATCCAATCTGTGATTACTTGTTATGGCAGCCTAGGAAAACTAATATGCTTGGCAAAGGAAGGACACATCTCAAAAGAAAGCAGAAGTGTTTCCAAACAGAGCTCTAAAAAACAGACAAGTATATGCACTGGCTGGACAGATGCCTATAAGCTGGATTTGGAGCGGGTAAATGAACTTAGTTGAGCCCCAAGCAACTAGATGCAGCATCTCTCCCTCAATTTTACTTTCTATAAACATGATGCCTTCTAATGTGCGGTAAGGTCAAAGGAGCCTGAGGTAAGCACCTTCATGGGTAGCTTTGTGTTACCAAGACAAAAGGGAGTTAAACTTGAACAAAATGGTTCAGAACACTACCAAATTTTCATAACATTCCTGATCTTCAGGTTGCAAATTTCAACTAGGACCATCAAATGCCCCTAAAACCAATGTAGCAGATATTGGAGGAATCTTTAGGATAGATTCCCATCAGGTAATACATTGAACGTTTGAGAATTTCCCTCTTACTCAAGTGGCTTTTCTCTTAGTGTACTTGACACAGAGAGCTTACAGAGTTGAGTGGAGAGAGAGTGTGTCAAGTATGGCTGACGATAATATCTGTTCAACTATATATCCAACTCTAGACTAAGCAAAAGGAAGAGGAAATAAAAACCCACATGACTGGGAGCTCCTATGAGGGAAACCTGGGCAAACAATGATCATAAATGCTCCCCAATTTAATGCATAGAAGAAAGAGTGGTGAAAATATATTTAAGGATCATGTCTTCATTTTTTTTCTGCATTGTACTTCTGTTTTTAGATTCTAATTTTTAAGTTCCAGATTCTAATTTCTAAAGTTTACTTTGAACTTAATAAATAGTCAATTTAGTCATCTAAAAAATTATCTGACTAGGAAATATGTGACATCAATTTACTGAAATTGTTTCATAACACCTCATAAGAATAAATTTAGCAGTTCTTCTAATTCCACATTCAGTCATTGATGATAGCTCGAAATTGCCATGGCAGGAATATTTATTTACCTTATGAAAATCAGCAAATTCTAAATATCAGGGACTTGTTTTTCCTTCAGAGTCAGCTGTTAAGCATTTATCAGCTTAACACTGGAGAGATTTCTTGTCCTAAAATATTTACAATATGAACATGAATGATGAAATTCACTATAATGGTTAAAATATAAGATACCCAGGAATGAATACAATGGAGATAGCATAGATGTATGTAAGACAAACCACAAATATTATAGAAAGCTGTGAAGATATAGCAAATATTTGATAGGATGTCTAATTTTTATAAATGATGTAAACTTTCCTCTGAAATAATTCTGTAAATTCAGTATAATTCAAACAAAATAACTTATACATATAGAGGTCAATTAAAGTTTATTCTGTTCATTAAAAAAATGCAAATAAATTGGCCTAAAGATATTTGGAACAGAATGACAATGGAGTTCTCTGACCAGATATTGAAAGATTCTATGAACCGATTTTATTAACATATTGATAATGTAGAAGAATGGTTATATGCTTGAAGCAGCATAGAATATAGGAACAAATAGATATTTAAATTTAATGTATGAAAATAATGACATATTTTATTCAGGGTAAAAGGTGTATCCCATTATAAATAATACTGGAAGAATTGACTCTTTTTAAGAAGAAAAAAAAAGTTAGCTCTTTGTCTCATCCCACTGTAAATTTTTTGTTGGAAGAAGCAGGAATCATAGGTTGCAATTTAAAATCAAATTTTTGTCCTTTCCTTATTTCCTTTAAATATGATCTAAAATTTACAGACACATTTTTGCCCCCAAAGGTGGTCCTTTGACATAAGACCCAAGATAGCCCTAAGTTTTGTAATTTTGTTTTGGTGGCAGAG
The DNA here is from genome assembly GCF_964194105.1 of Spermophilus citellus. Taxonomy (NCBI): domain Eukaryota; kingdom Metazoa; phylum Chordata; class Mammalia; order Rodentia; family Sciuridae; genus Spermophilus; species Spermophilus citellus. The sequence goes on from NC_138192.1 coordinate 67,381,476, forward strand.
TGATAGAACAAGAACATACCTCTGATCAATAGGAAATACTTAGGAAATTTTGTTGTAGGAAATTCTCAGAATCCAAATCAATCAATCAGCAGTAATCTGTCCCTCACTCTATTATCAAAAAAGCTGGTAACGTAGGCATTTGCTTTGTAAGTTGATCGTGCATCAAACACTTAACCGCCATGCCCTGAAACCTCATAGGACACACATTACATTTGCTATATGGTCTCATTAACATGCGGAAGATCCTCCTGTACCATTCCTCCCTCCAGGATAATAAGGAGACTCACAAGATACTAAAATTTTCATTCAAAGAATCTTTAATGATGGGCTGGGGATGTGGCTCAAGGGGTAGCGCGCTCGCCTGGCATGCGTGCGGCCCGGGTTCGATCCTCAGCACCACATACCAACAAAGATTTGTGTCTGCCGAGAATTAAAAAATAAATATTAAAAAAATTCTCTCTCTCTCTCTCTCTCTCTCCTCTCTCACTCTCTCTTTAAAAAAAAAAAAAAAAAAGAATCTTTAATGAGCGGTTCCAGACCCTCTTATATCCTTGATATGGTTGAGAGGTTGAAGATCCTGAAATCGTCATGTAAGATTTTAATGATTATGCAGTCTGGTGTTGTGATGGTTTAGATATGCAGTGTTTCCCTAAAGCTCATGTGTGAGAAAATGCAAGAATTTTCAGAGGTGAAATGATTATATTATATTATAAGAGGTATAAGCCAATCAGTGGATTAATTCATTGATATAAAAAACTAGGCAGTAACTATAGGTATGTTAGGTGTGGCTGGAGGGGGTGTGTTACTGGAGCATGCCTTTGGTGTTTATACTTTGTGTTTGGTGAGCAAAACTCTATCTCTGCTTCCTGGTTGCCATGTCCTGAGCAGCTTTCCTCTGACATGCCCTTCTGCCATGACATTCTACCTCACCTCAGACTCAGAGCTATGGACTTAACTGTCCATGGACTGCATCTCTGAAACTATGAGATGTAATATACTTGTCCTCCTCTACATTGTTCTCGTCAGGTATATTAGTCACAGCAATGAAAAAGTTGACTAAAACAGTTTTTTTATGCTAAAAAATAAGATAGCTATTATATCTTGGTAACTCCACACAAACTTCTACATAGAATCATGCTATACATATTTTTTTAATTATTTTTTTATTGTTGGTTGTTCAAAGCATTACATAGTTCTTGATATATCATATTTCACACTTTGATTCAAGTGGGTTATGAACTCCCATTTTTACCCTGTATACAGATTGCAGAATCACATCAGTTACACTCCCATTGATTTACATATTGACATACTCATGTCTGTTGTATTCTGCTGCCTTTCCTATCCTCTACTATCCCCCCTCCCCTCCCCTCCCCTCTCCTCTTCTCTCTCTACCCCCTCTACTGTAATTCATTCCTCCCCCTTGTATTATTTTTCCCTTTCCCCTCACTTCCTCTTGTATGTAATTTTGTATAACCCTGAGGGTCTCCTTGCATTTCCATGCAATTTCCCTTCTCTCTCCCTTTCCCTCCCACCTCTCATCCTTGTTTAATGTTGGTCTTCTTCTCATGCTCTTCTTCCCTACTCTGTTCTTAGTTACTCTCCTTATTTTTTTAATTTTTTTTAATTTATTGGATGTTCACAACATTACAAAGCTCTTGACAAATCATATTTCATACATTAGAATCAAGTGGGTTATGAACTCCCATTTTTACCCCAAATACAGATTGCAGAATCACATCGGTTACACATCACATTTTTACATACTGCCATATTAGTGACTGTTGTATTCTGCTACCTTTCCTATCCTCTACTATCCCCCCTCCCCTCCCCTCCCATCTTCTCTCTCTACCCCATCTACTGTATCAAAGAAGACATTTGGCATTTGTTTTTTAGGGCTTGGCTAGCTTCACTTAGCATAATCTGCTCTAATGCCATCCATTTCTCTCCAAATTCTATGATTTTGTCATTTTTTAATGCAGAGTAATACTCCATTGTGTATAAATGCCACATTTTTTTTATCCATTCGTCTATCGAAGGGCATCTAGGTTGGTTCCACAGTCTTGCTATTGTGAATTGTGCTGCTATGAACATCGATGTAGCAGTGTCCCTGTAGCATGCTCTTTTTAGGTCTTTAGGGAATAGACCGAGAAGGGGAATAGCTGGGTCAAATGGTGTTTCCATTCCCAGCTTTCCAAGAAATCTCCATACTGCTTTCCAAATTGGCTGCACCAATTTGCAGTCCCACCAACAATGTACAAGTGTACCCTTTTCCCCACATCCTCGCCAGCACTTGTTGTTGTTCGACTTCATAATGGCTGCCAATCTTACTGGAGTGAGATGGTATCTTAGGGTGGTTTTGATTTGCATTTCTCTGACTGCTAGAGATGGTGAGCATTTTTCCATGTACTTGTTGATTGATTGTATGTCCTCCTCTGAGAAGTGTCTGTTCAGGTCCTTGGCCCATTTGTTGATTGGGTTATTTGTTATATTATTGTCTAATTTTTTGAGTTCTTTATATACTCTGGATATTAGGCAGAACTAACATCATCAAAATGGCGATATTACCAAAAGTTCTCTATAGGTTTAATGCAATGCCAATCAAAATCCCAACGGCATTTCTTGTAGAAATAGAGAAAGCAATCATGAAATTCATATGGAAAAATAAAAGACCCAGAATAGCAAAAACAATGCTAAGCAGGAAGTGTGAATCAGGTGGTATAGCGATACCAGACTTCAAACTATACTACAGAGCAGTAGTAACAAAAACAGCATGGTACTGGTACCAAAACAGGCGGGTGGACCAATGGTACAGAATAGAGGACACAGAAACCAACCCACAAAACTACAACTTTCTTATATTTGATAAAGGGGCTAAAAGCATGCAATGGAGGAAGGATAGCATCTTCAACAAATGGTGCTGGGAAAACTGGAAATCCATATGCAACAAAATGAAACTGAACCCCTTTCTCTCGCCATGCACAAAAGTTAACTCAAAATGGATCAAGGAGCTTGATATCAAATCAGAGACAAGGCATCTGATAGAAGAAAAAGTTGGCTACGACCTACATACTGTGGGGTCAGGCTCCAAATTCCTCAATAGGACACCCACAGCACAAGAGTTAACAGCTAGAATCAACAAATGGGACTTACTCAAACTAAAATGTTTTTTTCTCAGCAAAAGAAACAATGAGAGAGGTAAATAGGGAGCCTACATCATGGGAACAAATCTTTACTCCTCACACTTCAGAAAGAGCCATGCTATACATATTTATAAAAATAAATTAAAAATGTACTCAACACATTATGATATTATGAGTATCAGAAATATATATGAATTGTTGTTTTTTAATCTTGAGTAAGAAAATTCCTTCTTACAATAGAGTGTAAAATTACCAAAAAAAAAAATGAATGGATTTGACTATATAAAATATTACACTCAAAGATTCATGAAGACTTTTAAAAAAATTAGAAACTCAGAAAAATACATGTAACAAATAAACATAAAAAATGTTTAATATCCATACTGTATAAAAATTAGCACAATAGGAAATGGCAAAAGGGACACAAACAGGCAAATCACTAAAGAGAAAATATACATGCCATTTCAATATATGAAAAGATATCAATCTTGCAAATGAATGAAAGCAAATGCAGACAACAATGAAGACTTTTGTCTGTCAGGCAAGTATTATAAAGATAGATAAATTACCAAAAATGTTAAGAAATGGGGATGGAAAAACACTCACACATGGCCTATGGAATTAATGTAACTTAGCAGGTTTTTTGATGGTAATCAGGCAGTGTATCAATTTATACCATGCACATTTCATTTGACCAAGTGCATGTCCTACAACCAGAATGTAGGACTCATTGCCCCACCTTCTGGGATTATCTCTATGATCACTCTAGCTGGAAAGTCACCTTGCTCCCACCTAATCAATTCAAGGCCCATATACCTCACTCCAGGTAATGCTATGAGATCAGTTCAACTTAAAATTTCCCAGGGAAATCAGCTTCTCACTAATTTCCCAGCAACCAGCTTCTCACTAATCCTGCTTCATTTCTTTTCATTTCACAGGGGTTGACCCCAAAAGTACTTCTTAATATATTTCCTAAATGTAATCCTCATCTCAGAGTATGCTATTGGGGAATCCCACCTTAAAAAAATGATGGAAATTCTACATCAAAAATTTTGTCATCAGGGCTGGGGTTGTGGCTCAGAGATAGAGCACTTGCCTGGCATGTGTGAGGTGCTGGGTTTGCCCCTCAGTACCACATAAAAATAAAATAAAGATATTGTGTCTACCTAAAACTAAAAAAAAATGTTTAAAAATGTGTTATCAGGAAAATATTGGAGATGTAAGGGAAAGAATGTTCATTGAAGATTAGTAAATGAAAGAAAAAAAACAACTAAATAATCCAGTAATGGGAAAGTACTTAAATACATTATAAAAATCACACCATGGGATGGGGTTGTGGCTCAGTGGTAGAACTCTTCCCTAGCACATGTGAGGCACTGGGTTCAATCCTCACCATGTAAAAATAAATAAATAAATGTCCATATACAACTAAAATTTTTTTTTAAAAAATCACAACATGAAGTTCAAAAACCCATTATAGAATGATTTAAACATTTTTGTTTAAATCATGTTTTAAACATTTCTGTATGATATATTTACATGTATGTTAATATATTAATTAAAATTTTAGTAAAATTGTTAACATTTCAAAGTAAATGTAATCATACTTTATTTCATGTGTACTTAATTCACATACATTGGAGGCAACAAACAGAAGACAAAGGACCCTAGTTCATGACTCAACATTTAAGTTCAAATCTTGGTTCTCTCTCTAGTTCACTGGAGAATCTTAAACACATCTCTGTGTATTCTTTGTTATCAAATATGAGAGGTGATTGGTTCTCTCTCTAGTTCACTGCAGAATCTTAAACACATCTCTGTGTATTCTTTGTTATCAAATATGAGAGGTGATTGGTTCTCTCTCTAGTTCACTGCAGAATCTTAAACACATCTCTGTGTATTCTTTGTTATCAAATATGAGAGGTGATTTGTGAAAAATGGTATCTTCCTCATAATTGTGAGGACCAGGTTCAATAACAGTTAGAAGACTCTTTTATAAAAGAGCAAACTGATGTATTAACATAAAGGTAAATAATAGGCCATATATTTTAAATTGTTTTCACAATCTTGGATATTTGTACTTTCTCACCTGAGCACTAGACCTACCTATATTGGGCATATTCATACAACTCCAGTTCCTATATATAAACATGAAATGGATTGACTTGATTGCATTAAATAAAAGTGTAACTACTGGATCAAAGCCTCACAGATAAAGAGTATCACTTCTAGGATGTATAACAGTCCTAGGACAATAATATCCTAGTGTTGTCTCTGCTAGTAACTCCTGACAGGCATGTCTGGGCCTACTTTATTAAAAATAGTATATATGTATATAAACATATATGCATATATATTGGAGATAGTATATATGTGTATATATATATATACACAAACATGCATATACATATTTACATACATTTCTACATGCATAAATCATTCAGAAAATAACAGAGACCTCAAACAACATTATCTCAAATTTTCTTCCAGTTCAAGAATACTTTCATATATGTGTTGTTCTCACTTTTTTTGAACCTAGGGGTGCTTTATCACTAAGCTACATCCTCAGCCCTTTTTAATTTTTATTTTGAGACTGGCTATTGTTAAGTTGTCCAGGCTGATCTCAAATTTGCAATCCTCCTGCCTCAGGCTCCACAGTTCCTGGGATTACAGGTGTGTACCATTGTGCCCAACTCAGACACACTACTCGTGTTGCTTTAGGTCTTCAGTTTCTCTGAGCTTCAGCATCTTAATGATTGAAATAAGGGACAATAGTAAAAGATAGGATCTCTGGGATCACTCTTGGCTCTAACATTTCATACTGTTTATGACAAAACAATCAAAATATGTGTATGTGTGTATGTCACTTTGGCAGTTAGCCCTAAAATTATTGACTTCAAGTGATGAGACATTCATTCATTCATTCATATATGTAATAATTCAAATATTTATTAAAGGTGAGGCACTGTGGTAAATATAAAGGTAAGACAAACGTTCTCCTTCTATAGACTAACATTTAAACAGTAAATGTATAAATTATAAAGAAATAATGACAATATAATGTGGAAACTTATGAGAACTGTGAAATGTTTTAGAAATTCAGAGTAGAGAGAAAATACTCCCACCCAGTAAAATCTTGGAAGATTTCACTAAAAAAGTGGCTTTCTGAGTCAGGAATGGTGGTGGGTAACTGTGGTCCCAACACTTGGGAGGCTGAAGTGGGAGGAAGACTTGAGCCCAGTAGTTCAAGACTGAAAAACATTACAAAATTCTACCCCAATAAATAAATAAATAATAAAAATTTAAAAAAATTAAAAAAAAATAAGGCATGTGGCCTTTGAACCAAGTCATGCTGATAAAGGTAAATAATTACAAGATTTGTTGTATGTGTACAAAATTACAACCAAAAAAAAATATCAAGGGAAGAATCAGTTTATATAATCAGAATTCAGCCTCCCACTACCACCACTACCACCAGGAACTTACATACTAAGTAACTTGGTATTTATTGCAGGTTTGAGATATTTAATGCTTACCCTTCTTGGGAGTGGAGGTAATTAAGTGAAAATGTAGTTTACTGGGTCTTTTTTTTCCTTTTTATTTAGGTTCATTTTTTAAAGAACACTATTTTACAGCTTAATTGACTACTATAGAAAATCTAAATATCAATATTACTTTAAAGATGACCTTAAGGTCTCTGAATAGGTGCACTTGTGGCATATTGATAAGACTCTCAATAATAAAACTATTCAGACGTGAAACACATCAAACATGTTAGCTTATTTCCTGTTTTATTGCGCTAATAGACAAAAATCCCTATGACCAATGCAGCAAATCTGCTTCTGTTTTTATTGCTTTGTCTTTGAAATTGTAGCTCTTTGTCTTACAACAATGATATAGTTACAGATGAAGGAAAGAAGTTGTCATATTGGAGTGCAATGCTTACTTGCTAGAAATAAACAAACCAATTTTAGTAAAATAAAACTGACCTAACTCTGTGCTAAGATCTCAGATTTAATAGCCACTCCAATTTTCTCTGACATTTAAAAATTATAAGGTACAGCAAAAAGAAATTCTTAAATGTCAGAATCCTCATAATTTCTTCAACTTTTGCCATTGAATTCTTAACTCCTCCCCCAGCTCTCACTCCCACTCCCAGCAGCCTGTGAATGTGGTATGGCAGGAGAAGGGCTGGAAGATAGTGCCATATATATAGCTCTATTGGTACCTAGGCCAGTTCAGCCTGGACAGGCTTCCGCCATGATCCTCAGGTCTGAGATTTTACCACAGTGCTTCTCTCTTAATAAGTACTTAAATTATTAAATATATGAATGAATAAATGAATGAATGTCTCCTCACTGGAGGTCAATAATTTTAGGGCTAACTGCCAAAGTGAGATACATACACACATTAACTCATCATAGTCAATTTCTGGCTACTGGCATTGTGACATATTTGCCCTTAATGTACTAAAATATGAAGCACACGAGACCTGAAATCATGGTGATTGTAAATAGGATGTCAGGAGTGGGGAATTTTAAAAAATATATATTTTTTAGTTGTAGTTGACACAATACCTTTATTTTATTTATTTATTTTTATGTGGTGCTGAGAATCGAACCCAGGACCTCACATGTGCTAGGCAAGTGCTCTACTGCTAAGTCACAACCCCAGCCCCAGGAATGGGGAATTTACTAATAAAAATAAGAAGATGGAATAGGACAATGAAAAGTAGGAACAAGACAAGACATGGGGAGAAGAAGTGGGAAGAGAGAAAGAATAGTCATAGTATGTACAAGATACTTATGAAAAGGGAGGCACTCTAGGATCTTGTATAAGCAAGACCACAATACAGTGAGACTGTTTCTATTACAGTTATTTTACATGCAAGTGACCAGTTGTTGGGGTTCAGAAAGGTGAATAGCTTGCCTACCATCATATAGCCAATTAGTGGCAGAACTGATGTTCAAACCCACAATCTGTCCCTCTAAGACAATGCTAATCATGTGGATATCTGTCCCCCAGAAGCTGTGAGGGGGAGGTGGCAGCACAATGAAATTGTATTCATGTTTAGGAAAATTTTACCTTCGTATTCACTTAAATACCAACTTGTTCCATGTGCTTCATTGAATATCCATCAATATGATAATGTCTTTTAATCAATACCTGCTAATTTCATACTTAAGGCACTAAAATGAAGGTAGAGATAGTCTCCTAAGCTTTACTTAGCATTTTATGTGACTTTATTTCTTATAAGTTTCTATTTTAAAAATCATAAAATAAAGAAGTCCCAATTATTATTTTCACCTATCAAATTTCCAGGTACTTCTTATAAATGGCGTGTGTGTGTGTGTGTGTGTGTGTGTGTGTGTGAGAGAGAGAGAGAGAGAGAGAGAGAGAGAGAGAGAGAGAGCAGTGCACTTCATAAATTATTGTTGGGAAACATTTTAGTCAATCGCATTTTTCTAGTTCTGCTTTCTGAGGTATCCTGCTGATTCTGTTTTAGAGGGTTTTGTATTTATTTTTTTAACATTTACTGACTGGAAACTGCATTACATTTTTTATCTGTTTCCTGAATTTAGAAAAAAAATTATCATTATGGAGAGTATTGCTTAATGTTCTAAAAAAGGAAGATTAAAAAAAGAAAACCTTAAAGTCTAGTCAATGAAACCACCATATTATTATAGCCATATTTTCTCTTAATTTTTAAAATATAGTCTAATGAAACAATCTAGAGAACCCTGATTTGAGGGTGACCCTTTAAAGTAATGGAGGGATTTTATATTGGCTTGTCAGAGGCAGATGAACTGTATGCTCTGTAAATTCTACTGTAATTGTGTCCATTCTCTGATTTTGCTTCAGTTTGGTTGTTAGCTATAAAATTACTGATAAGTAATAAAACACAGGTCAAAAGTATTAAACCCTTGTTTCAAATATCACCAAATCATAACAAGGAAGTACCAACTGAAAGCCACAATTCCTAGCATTTACCTATAAAATATGGTTTAAACAGTAGGACCTTTTTTTTTCCCCTACTTGGTATAGCTTATTAAGATTTTACATGGCTCCCAAAGCTTGCCATCCAAATGAAAAAAAAAATATCATTTCTAGGACCTACTTTGGTAAATTCCACTTAAGAATATATTATCTATGATTATTAAATATTCATAGAGGGTTTTGGCCATCCCATTTTTGTCTGGCAAAGAATTGCATGCCATATAACCATGTGTCTCTAAAGTATAATGAAGGAAGATGAATGCTTGTAATACTCCCTGTGGCTAATTCTTCCTAATCCATCACCCTTCTTTTAAAAAGAACAGTTGTGATCTTATTTATGATGTTCCAAGGCTGCACTGAGCTCTTACAAATGTTCTCTGACTTGTAGTCCTATCTGAGGTTGTAGTGGTCATACATCAGTCAAAACAAACAAACAAAATAGCATGACACCGGCTAGGGCTCCAGTTGGTCGAAACAGAAAAGAGTAAAGGCAAAAAACTCTGCTGTTGTGATTATGTTACCTTTTCTTCTCATTACATCTCCCATTAGTAAAAGCTTACTCTACCACATCGATGTTTCACTCTCCTCCTGTGATTTGACGTCTCAGTAATTTATGGCCAGCATTTCTCAACATACATTTTTAAAGAACAGTTGGTTCAAAGAAATGCTAACAGCTGTTACTCGAAAAAGATTTCTCAGATCACATAAGTTTGGGAAATATTAAATTATGGAAAGTTAAGCAGGTTTCATTACGTAAGGAGTTCTTAAAGTTTTTAGTATGACAATATTCATTCTGAATCACCATGAGAAGTGTGTAGATTAGAAAAATTGCCTGAATATTTTTGTCCTTAGAATTTTTTCATAGAGAATACTTGCATGAATAATGTTCCACAGAACCTTCTTTGGGAAAAACTGAAATAAGTAACTATAAAAATTATTGCTTTGAGCTGGGAATGTGGCTCGAGCAGTAGCGCGCTCTCCTGGCATGTGCGGGACACTGGGTTCCATCCTCAGCACCACATAAAAATAAAATAAAGATGTTGTGTCCACTGAAAACTAAAAAATAAATACTAAAAATTCTCTCTCTCTCTCTCTCTCTAAAAAAAAAAATATTGCTGGATACATTATTTAACTATGGGGTAGGCAAGTGGGAAATTTTATTCTGAAACAAGTGACTAGTATACAAAAGGAGCTTGATATTGTTGTTGAAAAAACAAATGATAGAGAAATGGACATTTTTTCCATGGAGACATTTACTCCAAAGTGATATGATATGATAATCTGTTCACATAAATGGAATTAGCTTCACTCTTGCTTCATAATGTCAAACTGGTCACAATAACTGTGGTTTCTGTCTAAAGTACCTCAAAAGGTGATAAAATTATGTCTTTCTAGATATCTAAAAATAAAATGAATAACCAGGTGGTTGAATGAAATTGGAAATTTGTGTTATGGTTTAAATATGCAAAGTCCCCCCCAGAAGCTCATGTGTTACCTACTGTAGCAATGATTAGAAGTGAACTGATTAAAATATGAGAGCTATAAACTAATCAATGGATTAATCCATTTGATGGATTGATATTTCAATAAAATATTGTAGAATATCTGTTGGCAGGAGGGGTATGGCTGGAAAAATAGATGACTGGGGGCTTGCCACTAGAGATTATATTCTGTCCCTGGCTCTTTGCTCTCTTTATCTCTCTTTTTTTCTGTCCTCTGGTTGCCATGAGCTAAACAGCTTTCTTCTACACTCTTCAGCCATGGTGTTGTGCCTCACTTTGGGCCCTGAGTAATGGAGTCAGCCAACCATGGACTAAGACCTCTGAAACCATGAGCCAAAATAAACATTTCCTGCTCTTATTCTCATCAGGTATTTTGGTCACAGCAGTGAAAAACTTACTGACACAGAGTGAATTGATAAAAATGTTCTAAATTCTCCTTCCAACTTTGACAGTCTATGGTTCTGAGAGTATGGCTTATTAACAGTCTATTACTGTGAAGAATCACCCCAATCCATGATTGATAATAGAGATGCTCAAGACAGTGTCAGATTGGATTATTTTGTTTCTATCCTGAAAAATGTTTCATTGGTGTTATGGACTAAATACTGTGTCCACCCAAAATTCAGATGTTGCGATCTGAACCCCAATATGATGATGTTAGGAGGTGGGATCATTGAGAAGTAATAGGTCACAAGGGTGAAGCCCTCAGGCATTTGGATTAGTACCCTCATAAGAAGGGGCTTGAGGGAGATGATCATTCTGCCAAGTGAGAATACAAAGAGAAGACAGCAATCTATAAATCAATTCTTTCACCAAGATACCAAGCATGATGATACACTGATCTGAAGCATCCAGCTTCCAGAATTGTAAGAAATAAATACTTTCAGCTTAAGCCACTCAAGCTGATATTTTGTTAAAGCAGCCTTTACTAAGACATGTGGTTTTCATAATGTGAACACTAGGAATTCAGGAAACATTCACAGAGCACATCTACTCACAACGATTAACAAGGAGAAATTATTATATATCTTCTCCCATATCATGTAGAAAGCCTCAATCCTTCACTCTAAAGGTCGGTAAAAATATTAATTTGCCACCACAAATTATGTAATTGAGCATAGTGTTCTCAATTCATGAGGTGCAAATAGTGTTATAGTTTGAATTTGGAATGTTCCCCAAAGGTTTGGGTATAAAAGGTTTGGTCCCCAGCTGGTGGTTCTATTGGGAGTTGGTGGAAAATTTAGGAGGTGGGGCATAGTTGGAAAAGGTAAGTCACTGGAGTATGTCCTTGATAGTTGTATCTTGTCCCCAGCCTACCTCTCCTGTTCCCAGACTCCTCTCTATCAGGAGCTGAGCAGCTCTATTCTGCCATGTGCTCAAGGTCATGATGTTCTGCATCACCACAGGTCCATAGTAGTGGGTTCAAGCAACCATGGAATGAAGTCTCTGTAAGCCAAAATAAAACTTTCCTCCTTTCATGTCAGGTATTTTGTCACAGTGACCAACAACTAATGCAGGAATTTGATGCTGAGAAGAGACATCATTGCTGGTACTACCTGATTCTGTGTTTCAGAAATCTTTAGAATTCTTTTCACAAGAGGAATTTTAAAAAGTTTTGAGATGCATGTTAGAAAAGCTGTAGATTTTTGTACGCTGAGCTTGCTGAACATTTCTGATGGGTGCTTAGTAGACCAGAATGCTGTTAGAAATGCAAACTTAAAGGCCAAACTCGTGAAGTTTCAGATGAAAATTAGGACTCTCCTGGGAATTAACTAGAGGACATTCATTTTGCATTCTGATGAAGAACTCATCAATATTTTTTCTATACCTGGAAGACTTTGTTTGTATGAGATTGTATTTAAAGGCAATGAACTAATTAACCTGGCAGAAGAAATTCCAAGCATTTCAACATCCAGGAGGTGGCATGTGTATTCCTGGCGTCTTTTAGTGAGATTAACAGTGAGACTAGGGAGCAAAAAGCAGAGTAGAAAGATTTAAACAACTTGCAGTTTTAAAAACTTTGAAGTTTTTCCAGGGAAAGGAGCATTTTTTAAAATGTTGCCTTGGAAGGTGTAGTTGCTGAAAAGATTAGTGTCCTTAAAAAGAATCCAAGAACTTTACACTAGGACAATAGGAAAGATTCCTTGAAGGCCTCTTAGGATTTGGCCAGAACTCAGCCATCACAGGTTCAAGCGTGTAAATGTTTAAACTTTTAATTTGAGAAGAGTGTCCTCAGGCAACCTGTTCCCAAGGGAACATCTAGAAAGTTGTTTTCCCATGATTCATTTAACCATTTTCAGTCACTCAGGCTCTTAGAGGCCACTGCAGGCATGGCCAAGGAATGGTGCTCCCATTGGCAGTGATGTTGGCATTGTCCACATGATGCTGGTTATGCAAGTATGTAGAGTGAAAGAGGCTTGGTGTCACAGAGATTTCTACCAAGACTTTAAAGAAGTCCTAAGAAACTTGGAGGTGTGTGGCAGGATTAGAATTCCTGCATGCAGTCCCTGAGAAGGCAATGTGTGTGAAGCGGTGTAACGTCAAAGCTGCAAGGAGACCCCAGAAATTCTGAGGTACAAAGAATGTAGAATATCTGGTAAGGGAAGTTGCGGGAAGTGAATAGAGTCAGCCCAAGAGAAAGGCCATATATTGCAGCCAGCAAGGTCACCGTGGCATGACTTCATAAGGTCTCTGAAGCTCACATAATGCCACTATATATCCTGAATACTGGGCATGAAGTATACGATTTAATGACAATCTTTCTGCATTTATACCTTGCCTTGGTTTCATCCTTCCTTTCTATACATTATTCCTTTTGAGAATGAGAATATCAACCCTGTGGCTGTCTCACAATTGTATATCAGAAGTATGTGACTTATTTTTTTTTTTAGTTTTGCAAAGTCTCTCAGCTAAGATTTTGCCTTGAATTTCAAAGAAGTATTTGGACTTGGACTTTGAAGCAACTATGAATTTCTAAGACCAACTGAACTCTTGGAAATGGACTGATGCAAATTACACTGTGAAAATGGCATGAACCTTTGAAGGGACAGAGGAGAAATGTTATAGTTTGGGCCTGTAAATGTTCCTAAATGCTCATGTGTAGAAGGCTTGGTCTTAGCTGGTGCCGTTGGGTACTGATAAAAACATTGGGTGGTAGAATCTAGTTAGAAGAAGGAAGTCACTGGGAGTGTATTCATGAAGGCTATGTTGAGAAATGGATCCCATCTTCCTTCATCTCTGTCTCTCTGTACCTCTGCTTCCTCCACCCTGTCTCTTTCTTCTTCCTGCCCAACATGAGACAATCAACTCTGTCTTGCTGTGTTTTCTTTGCCATGATATTCTGTCTCACCACAGGTTCATAAACAGTAGACACAATGGACCAGGAACTAAAACCACTGAAATCAAATGCCAAAATAAATCTTTATTCCTTGAAGTTTTTTTTTTCTTGAGTATTTTGTCAAAGTGATTGGAAACTGACTCACACACACTTTTGGAGAATTTTGAATTTCACTATTAAGTATCTCCATCCACACTTCTGCAGCATAAACGAGAGAAATTATTAGCCCATCTCAACCTAATAAGTTTTGTTTTTGTTTTTTTATGTTTCTTGTTCAATCTTATAAATACCATAATTATCTATTTGAGGAGGATTAACTCTTCCTAGTATCTCAATTTCTCACAAAGTACGTCACTCCAGAATCCTATCTTTAAATTAGGTCCTGGAGCTTTTATTTCTCAAGTTCTTACCAACCTTTATCATCCTATCATATTACTTCATTTGGTGACAAAAGAAGGTTTAAAAACACAGAACACAGCTTATGTTTATACATACAACTACTTAATCTCTATAATTATTCATGTAAATAATAGTGTTGATTCCTACCTATTTTATTTTCTGATTAGTACCTGATATCACAAAAGAACCTGGATCTAAGAGTTGGAAGAACTGAATGGGGCCAGTCATTTAGCCTCTTTACCCTTGACTAATGGATATGAGCCAGGAGTCATATCTTAGATTACACACTTAGATATAGATCTAGCTCATTTCTTCCCTCTTGACTCTATCCCAGTATTTCATTTATGTGAATACACCCTAGACACTGCTAGACACTTAGGGAGGCCCTATCTCATTCATATTGCGGAAGAGAGAGGAAGAGAAATCAAAGCTTAAGAACCAGTGAGACCTCTAAAAGAACATATTTGCTCTGTGTGTGTGTGTGTGTGTGTGTGTGTGTGTGTGTGTGTAAGAAATAAGAGGGCACTTCCAGAAGCAGGTAGATCCTAGCACACGCAGTAGTATCAACATGACCGAGTTTCATTGTGTCAGACTGCCACATCAGGCACAGTGCTTTTTCTTTCCTTTTTAAGGCTGCAAGATGGTTCTTCGTAGTCTCTTCCAGAAATTCTACCCTCCATACCCATTCTTCACTCCTTGTCCTTTCTGTTTTAGTCAGCTTTTTCACTGCTGTGACTAAAAGACCTGACGATAACAATTTTAAAGGAGGAAAAGTGTATTTGGGAGCTCACAGTTTCAGAGCTCTCAATCCGTGGACAGTAGGCTTTATTTCTCAGGGCTTGGGGGCTCGAGGTAAGACTGAACATCAGAGCAGAAAAGTGTGACAGAGGGAAGTGGCTCACATTATGATCATGAAGCACAGAAGAGAGATTTCACTTGCCAATGACCCACCTCCTCCAGCCACACCCTACCTGCCTTCAGTTTCCAGCCACTTAATCTCATGAAAAAAAATTAATTAACTAATTGGATTAAGGCTTTTATAACCCAATCATTTGTCCTGTAAACTTCCTGCATTGTCTCACACATCAGCTTTTGGAGGACACCTCCCATCCAAACCATAATACTAACCAAAGACTCAGTCAATATCCCAATCAATAGTTGCATAATCATAACAATTTTAAGCCCAAAGACAGAATTTATTTAGTAATCTGGTAGCTATTTTAAAAGATTTTGTTATGTGATTCATTAAGCTAGGGAAAGCCAGGGACAAGAGGGATTCCCAGAAGTTTCTCTGTATGCACATATTCACCTCAAAAAGCTATAGCAAGGATCAATGAAATACATATATGAAAATGGTTTGAAAACTACAAATAACTATGTAAGTATGTAGCACTTAGAGCAAACTACCTTACTTTCCTTATATTCACATGCTTTTAAGTACTAAGTCATTTTTTCATAAATTCCTGTAATTATAAATCCTTTAGATCTATTTGGAATATACTAATTCCTTTCAGTCACTAGAGAATGATTCTTTCATACATATCATATGCAAAATGTGCTTATCACTATTGCTGTTAGTGTAATTCTGTGATTTTGTTCCCAAAATTTTAACAAAATCTTCAAGTTATTATTTGCAAAATTAATAAGTTGCCAGTAAAACCTACTTTCTAAGCTAGTGTTTTTGAATAATATTATTGAAGTTTAAAAATCTTTTTTGATATGAATTGTTATTTATATAAAATTGGCAACAATTTTCCATCAGATTTGAATTTTCTATTTAAACACATTTCAAATTATAAAAAATATAAGAAATGTGTTATGTAGTTGCTTCAAACTTTGTCAATATTATTCTGGCCTTAAAAAAGTTCATAAGGTCTCTTCCTTTTCCTTAATATCCAGAAAAAGTCACAACAGGTAAGGTAGGTTGTACTTGTTAGTATATTTATTACCAAAAAGAAACTATTGCATAATTCTTCAAAAATTAGTTATGTAAAAAAATAACATTCTAGGCATAAAGTCTTATAGATAATCATAGTATTGGCTATTAGATACAAGTAATAGTCATAATTTTCTCACAAAGACATGAAACTACTTTCATACCTTATTTACTTACTTGATATACCAACAGGAGGTATGGTATCAGGATAGATTCTGCCTGAGATCTGTATCTTCTTAGATTATACAGCATACAATGAAAATTGACAGCAAACAAGGAATGACTGTCATAATCAGTGCTAATAATAAGCTCAAAATATTTTTCTTCTGAAATATAACCAGGGACATAACACTCCCAAATGTTACTCTCACTTTCTGAGATATCTGGTTTTCACAAAGGTTAAAAGAATCAACATCATTCATATTTTGTGTGTAAACCCAAATACACCATAGAGCATGAGAGACTATGTCAACCAGGGTCCAGTTAAGAAAAATTAAACCAAATTTCAAATAAAAATTGGTTGAATAGGTATTAGAAGATTGGAAAGGCAACAAGAAAACAGAGAGATAACATTGAGAAAGCAGTGTTATGAGGGAGCTACCTCTCTGGGGATGTGGGAGCAGAAAGAAGAGGTTGAGAGAATTAGATCCTGGAAGGGATGAGCTACTTCTGAAAAAGGAATGTTATTTACCTAATACTGATTCCTCTGTAGGCATGATTAGGCTGGTTCAAGGCTAGTTATGAAAAACTGAAAACTGGAATCAATTACCAATACCTGATGTGAAGGATCATTGCCGAAGTTCTCTTAACAGGAATATCATGCAAAGTTCTGTTATGAAGTTCTGTTATGTTTTGGATATGAGGTATCCTGCTAAAAACTCATGTGTAAGACAATGCAGAAATGTTCCTAAGTGAAACTATTAGATTATGAGAACTGTAATATAATCCATAGATTAATAATTTGAATGGATCAATGGGTGGTTACAAGGCAGGAAGGATTATGGCTGGAGGAACAGGTCACTAGGAGTGTGATATGTTTATATTATTCCTTGCTCCTTGAGCTCAAGCTCTCTCTGCTTCCTGGCTGTCATAAACTGAGCATCTTTTTTCTGCCACACTCTTCTGCCATGATGTTCTCCCTCATCTTGGGCCCAGAGTTATGGAGTCAGCCACTCCTGGATTGAATCTATGAAACCATGAGCCAAATAAACTTTTCCTCCTCTGAATTGTTCTTGTCCAATGTGTTGGTCACAGCAATGCAAAACTGGCTAAAACAAATTCCTTTTTCCTCTCCCAATTTCATAATCTCTCTGTATGATCCTCTATTAACAGGACTTGGGGAAAATAGCTGGCAAAGAAGAGGTGAAATTTGCTGGAGCTTAGTCCCAGTGCTGCACAGTGTAATATAGGAGGGTGGGTTTGGAGTTAAAAGAGCTTTGTAATTAGCACTGGGAACATAATATTTGGAAGAGCAACAAGTCATTCGAGTGCTCCTGGTGCCTCTGACCTATGCCCTCTGTGTCTCCCATTTCTAGAAAGTGGTTGCCCCATGCAGGTACTAGTTGTATGTTGCTTCTATGTCTTCCATTGCCTTTGTAGTCCTCCAATGCCAGTTTAACTAGTTAACTACTTAAATTTTTTATTATTATTTTTATCATTTATTTCCAAACAAGGACAGAATTTGCTTGACATTTTCAGCCTCTGTAAAACTTAGAAATACTACAGGATCCAGCACTGGGCAATACCAGCCCTGCTGAGTTGCTGCAACATGCTAACATTCCCCTCTGTCTAGGCTTGGATTCTGACAGTTCTCCTAACTGCTGCCTGATGCTGACTCACTTGTCTCTGACTATTCTGACTAGCTAATCCAATCTCACTTTATGACTTGTGTTTCTATCCAAAGCTAGATTACTTTTATCTTGATGGATTCTATTTGGGATCGAGGCTAAATTTCACATAGTGCAATGTCTCATAGGAACTTCCACAGAAATTTATCAAAGAGTTGCTGTATAGCCCTTCCTACCCCCTTAGCATATTGTTCAGAAGGCTGTATGTGGGAGGATATGTCCTTGCACAGCAGAAGAAGAAATTAAAGTAGAATTGATGATGTGGTACTATCTTAGGGTTGCTGTGAAGGGGTCTGGATGTATCAGTTGCACCTTGAATTCTCTTATTGAACAAAAGTGTTTTCACAGGACATCAACATCAGACAAGTCCACTTTGTGAATGTGACAATGTAAGACAAAAGTAAGACTACTTTGTAACCATATCAAGCACGAACAAAACATGAACGTTTTTCAAACCACAAAAATGAGCAAACCTCCCCCTATCCTGACTACTATAAATGACCACTGACTCTACCCGTTAGAGCTTTAGCCTTGCTTACAATCTGCCTTTTTTTTAATAAATAGAATTATTGAAAGACCCAACCCACAGAATTGTGCCCTCTTATTGGCTGTACCCAACCCAGTAAATCCTCACTTCCTTGGAACCACCCCAAAACCATACAAACAAACCTGGATCTCATCATTTCTTGTTGACAACCTCTTACTGAGACACTTCACCATTTCATGTGGCGATATTCTCCACTGTTGCAAGGAGCAAAAGTCACAATTTGTTCAAGCACAGATTTATTTCTGGTTGTTTGTGCTGGAGGTCATTGAGAGAAAAGAGAATTCCCAGATATTTTTCTCGTATTTTATCTGCTTTGTTCTACTTCAAGGGAGAAATTAAAGTTATTGAACACATCATGTCAGTACTTCTTTAGTTGATTTAAAACAACCAAACCCACTTATTAGCCAAATGCCCAATTTATTGACACAATATTTACTTGATTGATTACTTCACAATGAAAGTAAATTCAGAAAACTGAAAGCAGCAGAAAAATCTAACATTAAAATATTTGTTTAAATTAATAATAAATATCAACTTTAATTTAATACTGACTCAAAAAAAGACTCAAAAAATATCTAACTATAATTCTTTTAAAAGTAATAAATCTCCAACAGACCTACGTACATATAGGTCTCTATATTTTTTTCTCACACGTGTGAAATAAAATTAGTTACAATGACCAGGTCTTTAAAAAATTATCAGTACTTAATTTTTTTTTTACCACTTGAATATATTTTTGTTTCTATCGTTTTATATGAAAGAGAATATTTACATAGGAGATCTGGTAGATGATGAATCCTGCATCTTTCAGTAAAAGTAGAAAAATACCTTAGTCTTCGTTATTTCTTGATATGATATAATGTAATCAAATGTGACTGATGCAATCTGACAAATCCAGTCACAATATGAAATGTCACAGGAAAACAGGGAAAGCTGCTATCTTTATCCAGGCTGAATAGAAAAAAAAAAAATACACATCAGAAAATGCAAAAGCAAAGCCTTTTGGAAAACAAGCAAGTAACACAACTGCTCAGAGTTTGTTAAAAAATCTTATATTTAGCCATTCTAAGATATATTCTATCATGGATATTAACTGTATTTTAGAAATTATTTTTCTCACTGGAACGTATCAGAGCTAACAAAATACAGAGGCTTTTTGGGTTTTATCCTCTTTAAATACAATGAGAATGGGTGTTTGCCAAAGGACCTCTCTGCTGGGTGTTCATGACTTGGAGCTTGTGGTTTCTCACAGGTTCCCAGGTAATTCTAAATGGACTACACTTCAGCTCAGCTGTTTCTGAGACTGTACCCTGCTTCTGAACTGTGCTAAAATAACCTTGCATTATCCTAATTAGGATTATTCACAATACACACATATTGCAAAGGGCCATTTTCATTTTCAATTAGTTGAAAAGGATTAGTTGCAGTCATACTCGTATGGTCCTGAATGCTATTATTATTAAACTCAATATTTTTTATTGCTGTTAAAATTGTGCTCCTTACGAATATAACTTAGCTAATGGAGTAAAAAGATGGTCTTTCCCTGACAAATCATTCTCTTCTAAAGAAAATCATGAAGGTAACAATACATAAACGGAAGGAAATGTATGTGTGGTAAAGAGGCTGTTTAATCACAAGTAATGGCAAACCTAAAATTAGTTCCAATTAAAAGAGAAATGCATGGAAACCAATCTGAATATAGCAGATAAAGGGTGGCATGAAGGAGAGATTATTAAGCAGTAGCATATAAGAGGACCCCAGGTGCAGTACTTCCTCATTATACCTATTCCTGAGCAGCAATGTACTGAGCATAGTAAACCTAGAAAAAAAAATAAAAAGAGAGAAAGAAGAAGGAAGACAAGAAATAAAGAAAGAAAGACAAAGAAAGGAAAAACTCTAAGAAATAATTTTACATGGTGACCACAGTTGAGATGAACAAGTACATGTTTTTTGGAAGAAAGACCATAACAACTTGGTTTTTACTTCCAAAATACAGTGGCATGTTAATTGCTTGATCAGCCAAATGAAACAAAATGTAATTAAGACTAGTGTGGGGTTAATTTGATCCATAATTATGTTATATAAAGTAAATGAAAATTGTTTCTTTCCTAAATTGCAATTCATTAAAATTACAGATATTAAAATAAGAAACTATAAAATTACATGAAGCATGTACACATTAATAGCCATTAGTAATAGCTTGATATTTCTATCTAAGCAACAGTTTATTAAAATGCCAAAAGGTGTTATTTGACCACTCACATGACTGCATTTTTTACTCTGTTTTTCTAATCTTCTAAGAAATATATGTTCTTTTTTTCCATCTCTCTCTTTTTTTTTGCTTATGAAACAGAGTTCTATGGTTAGTTTTGTCATTTTCTAGATGTTTATCATCTGTTTAAATATACACAGTTCAATCTCTATTAAACTTATTCAAATACGATATCAGTATTTAATATTGAAATTATAATACAGTGTGTATATTTTATAGTGTCGAACGTATTCAGTGTAAAGTATTATTTTTCAGAGAAAAAATTTGAAACTAAAATTATTCATACATCTACTTACATAATGTTTTGTTTTTAAACTCATCAGAATTAGATATTTTAAAACATTAATTTAAGAAATATGAAAGGAAGTAACATTGAGTGCAAATCCTGTTTTGAACAAATGTGAATCACTTTGAATTATCTATTTTTATCCTTTTGTGAAGTTGTTGTTACTTATTCCATCACTTTTACAGATAAAAGAGCTCAAGCTCAGAGAGATTATAGAGTTTGCCTGAAGTTATGGAACTACTTGACCCATTTACTATGAGGTGGGGAAGGAGTTATTTTCTATTAGATATGATGTCAAAACACAGGGAAACCAATTAATTTGTTCTTCTGTAACATGTGTTTTAGTTTCCACTTTATATTCTTATTCATTGAAGATAATTTCTTTCTGTGAAAATAAAAAACAGAATGTCATAGTGCATAATCTCTGTACCCATTTGTGTGGCATTAAATACAAGTTATACAAAATAATCCTCTCATTCTGAACCCACAAATTTTCTTCTGGGCCTTTTTGGTAGTAGAGAAAGAAGTCCACTTAGTACAAATAGAAAATGTCCTTGTTTTAAGATGAGAACAGAGAGCATTGACTGATTTTTATACAGTTCAATCAAAAGGGAAAGAATGAGGGCCAGGAAAAAGGAGTACAAAATAGTTAAAGGTATTTTCAGATTCTGCTGAAGGGGACTGGCTTTCTCAAGTGTGATTTGTATTCTTCCTTACTTACTTGAAGAATGGATAAAATTTAACAACAACAATAAAAAGAACATTGTTATAACATTTAGTAATAGCATTTTATCATTTAGAAAACCAGAGATATATAAAATATAGATAAAACAAGCCCTACTGAATCTTTAGTATACCACAGTACATTTTTGTACTGTTGTGAAGCCAAGTATCTGCATACCCCTGAGAATCTGATATATTTTTTCTTTCTTTGCATCAGTGGTCACTGTATTACTATCCATTGTAGTATGTAAACATTAACCACTGTTTCTTGATAATTGATTGTACTTCACTAGTAAAGACAGCCATCTTTCAATTTCTTGGAAATCACCTGCATTTTTCCTTAAGTGGAAAATATTTTTTCTGAGAGAAAAAGAAAAAAGGAAACTAGAGGATAATCATACTTAACAAGTTGCCAGAACACATTATTTATAGTAAGCATGTATACTTAACAAACCAAATATTTAATATTTCATGCATGAAAAATAGGCAGACATAACAGTCATTAGTATTCCAGGTGAGGCAGAACATGCAAATTTACTCAGCTATTAAAAAATGAGTCATATGCTATTTAATATAACAAAATAGTTTATGTATATTAGAGTAAACAGTGAATTCACAATAGGAAAAAAAATGGATTTGGTTCAGATGTTGAGCTGCTATGTAAACCAATTATCTATCCGGAGGGAAACAGCTCTGTCTACAACTACTTAGGCTCTAGGGCCTATTACAAACCCTGGAGTGGGCTGTTGTTTCTGTTCTCAAGGGAATTTACCACGTCACACTAGAAATAGTTGACAATAATTAGAAAGCCTGCTTCTGCCAGTATTGCACACATTTTTAATACCTTCCTAAGTATTATGGGAGATAATCCACAAGGTCTTTAGAATTCTAGTCATGCCACAACAAGCCATGGAAAGGACAACTAGACAATAGCCCCAAACTGGACTGTGACAGGCTAATTATTGTGGCTTCATTATAAAACCTCTTTTTACATAGGTCACCTGGGAAGTGTAATTAAAAATGCATTATTGGCATATTTTTTATTGAAGCAATTAAATTAAAAAGCCAAAAAAATAATTATATGAGGAGCAAATAATAATGTTGGTCAACAGCGTTTATCTAAGAAAGAGAGAACACGTTAGTGGTTCATTAGCAGTAAATGTGTTAACGGGAATCTGTTTGAAAAATGAGCCATAGAACGGCTTTTAAATACGCAGATTAAAGGATTTATAATGTCAAGTTTAACACAGAAATTATAGATAGTATTACATAACCATGAGTAATAGCACCTTTAATCTGACTTAGTAAAATGATTTACATCATTCTTTGCACTGCTTAAATCGTATGAGTATTATATGTGCTACATCTCAAATAGATAATTTCCTTATATTTTTATACAATTATGAATCTGTTCTTCTTGCTTTCTAATTATGTGGTACATCTAAATAATTAGATGTTAAATATGTATCTTCCAAGGCAGACTGTTTCTTGGATACCCATTATATGTAAGATCACAAGAAAATGGCATCAATTTATTTAGAAATTTTTTTTATTTTTATTTTTTTAGCTGTAGATAGACACGATATTGTTATTTATTTTTATGTGCTGCTGAGGATCGAACCCAGTGCCTCACACATGGAAGGTAAGCACACTATCACTGAGCTACAGCCCCAGCCCAATTTAGGAAATATTTATATAGCCCTAAATGTTTCAAATCAAACCATCCCTCCCATTTTCAAGCTCTCCTGGTTCTTCTTTGCATCATCATCTTCATCTCAAATTCATTATCACCATCACTAAACTTACCACAATTGCTAAAATTAATGAGCATTTGCTATTTGCAGGGAACTAAGCATTGCCTATAATGTGCTTATTGTTTACTTTTAATTCTCCAAATTACTTTGAGAGATTGATATTTTACGAGAATAATCAACTGAAGTTTAATAAAATATAAAAATATAAAATATAAAAATAAAAAAAAACTATTCTAAGGAAGTAATATTTTTCCTTATGTTCTAATGGAAATCTCTCATATTTTAAGCTTTTATATTTTTACTGAGTATTCTCCAGAAATATAAGGAGATAAACATTTACTAGTAAGACTCTCACTTGCAACCAAACTTTCTCTTCCCTTTAGAGAGGAAAAATCAAGTTCAGAGAGGTACAGAACTATCAATTATACAGGACTATGAATGTCATAGTGAATAAGTGGATGAAAGGATAAATCATACAGACTTAATAGATAAATTTGTTGTTATATATGGTACTTGATTCAAAAAATTATGGTTGACAGAAAGAAAAGTGTATTCTATTTATATTCTACCTTAAGATTGAGTGTTGGTTATGAACCAGTTATTACCTAATGACTCCAAATTATATCTTGACATATTATAATTAATTTAATTGTTTAAATATTGTTATATTGCATTAGAATTTTTATGAGTTTAAATACTTCTTCATAGCAGTAGCTACCATTCCTGAATACTTACTATAAACCTAGACCTGTGTTATAGGATTTTATAGGCATGATCGCTAAGTATCCACATGTCACTGGATGAAATTATTCTCATTTAAGAGGTAAGAAACTTGTAGTTCAGGAGGTCAAATGGATTTTTCCAAGGTCACATTGCTGATAAATTGAGGAGCTCAGATTTGAGATCAGTCTATCTAATTTTATATTATATGTTTTTCAGTGTTTTATTTTGATTACAAAAAGAGTTACAAAAGACATCAACATAACTTTGGAATGTTTTATTTCTCACAGGTAAATCTCTCAAAACTCAAGCTTTAAATCGAATTCATTCAAAATTCATAAAGCTTAAATAACCAAAATGGTTTTCTAAGCACTATGTATTAATAATAGGGGCATAAGAAAACTATAACATTACAGAATTTTGAGTTCCTAAGGATAGGGAAGATGATTAATAAACACTGTGAACAATTTTAAGTATATGTCTCTACAGTATATCTATTTTAAAGTGGTAAATCAAAAACCCATGCATGATGTATGTAACTGTGTTAGCATGGTTATTTATTAATGTAAATCAGTACACCATTCCTCAATATTAAATACATGGAAACATACTAATTTATTTTGTAAAATAATCATGATAGAAATCTAAATTTTACAACAAGTTTTTATTTTAAATACATTTTAGTTTTTATTGTATCCATGTTTTAACAGTACATTCTTTGTTCATTACAGTAGGTGGTCTAAAACTAATTTCATATAATGTTTGTTAGAACATTGCATCCAAATTGAATCAAAAAAAGGAAGGGACATTCCCTAGAGTAATCATCTTTAGAGTTTTTCTATTGACACTCCAAAATAATATCTGTGTCTTGGAGTAAGATAAGCTATAAATTAGAGCAGAATCCAGGCTAATGGAGTAAATACAGTAATGTTGGACCTTTGAAACATATGGCAATAAATTGTGAGATTATAATGAAAGAGAATTAAAGAGTTTTCTTCCCTTAAGGTGAATGTCTTTTATTTTTAAAAATTAGGTAATTGAATAAACAGTGGCCAGTGCATTCTCTAAACAGTTATCTACCCCCTCCTCACTGCACTGTCTAGCCTCTTCTAACTCAACTAGAAAAACATCTTTTCTTTGGTAGTCACAGAATGTGAAATATTAAAATACAGAACCCAATGCATTTAGCACTATAGAAGTTCAAAATTAATAATAGAAGACCAGATTCTGAATTTTCAGGTATTACACAAAAACTCAAAATCAACACATCTGAAATATGTGAAAGTCAAGGTGATTTGTCTGCACTTCCTGCCACTCAACTGTCTCCAGTGTCTGATCTTAGGTTATCATTTTAGAAATATAGCCCATGACCATCTCAGAACACCAAACTTCTTAAAAGGTATGGAAGTTACTGGAATTCTTTTTGAAACTGCCATTAATATCTTGCCACATACACTTATTTATGTTGTTGTTTTTGTTGTTGGAGGAGGAGCAGGTCATTTCTGAACTCTACTTTAGGACTTTTACTTAACTTCTGAAGATTCCTTTGATATTCAAATTGACCAATTGCCAAAATTATTTTCTTGATATACCAGCTCTGTTTCCTACACTTCACATAAATAATAATAAAGCTACCTATTCTATTATATACCAGGCAACACAGATAACATACTTTATGAATCTAATTTAATCCTTGCAATAAACTATGAGATAGGTCTGAGCATATTCTCTGTTACAAGTAAAAAACCGAAAAGCTGACCTTCAGAAACGTTAAGTAACATGGTTAGGGTAACGTGGTTCATAGGAGTAGAACTGGCATGCAAAAGAATGTTTAGCTGAGTCTAACCCTTCTCTTTTCCATTATGCCCTATAGCCTCAAATAGACGTCATAGAAATCTGTTTTCTAGCATTCTTATGCTGACATATCAGTAACAGATTCTGTTCTTTAGAATCCACTTTACAGCAATACTGATTAAAAGAGGGTAGCACACTTGTCCTAAGCTTGACTTCCTGTCACGAAGGTCAAGTATGTGAATTCAATTCATGGGTCACACTGAATCCCACAGCAGTATCTGGGATGCCCAAGCTATGAGCGTGGGAACTTTTTAGGTAGAAGCTAAAAAGAAGAAAAAAAATCATTCAAAAATTTTTGTCACTTTACTACTTCAAAAAGTTTTTATCTAACAAGAGTCAGGGATTCCAGGACTGGTTAGTTTTGAGAAAATGAACCAAATGATCCTTTTGAGATTACAGAAAAATCTAACAACCTCCTCTGGAAACAGGAAGTAGAACTCTTTTGGGTGTGAAAATGTAAAGATTGTCTATATTTGAGACTGAGAGAACTTTGGAGGAAATATGTCTTTCTGGGAGGCATGAAAGTCTTGAAGAGAACAGAAGGCATTCTATTGAACAGATCTAAGAAGGGTAAAGGCCGGAGCAGATGGATTTGTTCTCATAAGAGAGTTTATGAAACTTTGACAGAAGTAGGACTTTGTCAAAATTCAGGCTATAAAGGGAGGCACAGATTTAAGGAAGTAAAGTCTGTTCTCCTCCACTCCAGCACCTTGATGTCAGTAGGCCATGTTGAATGAGCTCTTTTTTTTTTTTTTTTTTTGTCATTATTATGTCCTCTAGTAAAGCAAGGAGTTGAAGATTTTTCTTTTTATTTCAATCATTTTTTAATGTTTTCTTGATATAAATTCTATAATCCACAACTGATAATGAAAAAAAATTCCTTCTTAACCTTATATTTTGTTCTTGGAATATCGTATTTACTACAGTGGCAATTGTTTCAAAATTATAGGAAGCAAAACAACTAGGTTTGAACAACCTGGAAGAGGATCGTCTTGAGGAAGATTGGAAGGAAAGGGAACAGCTAACATGATTCTCTGCAGTATGGAAGTGGCTAGGGTTAAGGCCATCACAGGCAAGAGGCGTACCTAAGAGTTACAGGATTATTTGGCTTCAATGATGGAAGGAAATAGTTTTAAATTTCTCAAAATTTTAAATCTTCATTTTCATAATCTAAAGCAGAAAATCACCATAATTAAGAAAGGTATATAGTAATGTATTTACTTCATCAAGGAAAATGAAATTGATTAACAGTACTAGTTGTCTAAGATTTCAAAAGATTATTGAAAAGATGTTAGAGAAATGAATGCATATTTGAATGTTCATCTCTTTTTTTCTGATATTTAACTTAGTGCTATCAAAATAATTTTTAATATTTAATATATTTATATAATTTTTCAGTTTCAAAGTGATGTTACATATACTGCCTGATAGGATTCTCAGTGTAGCTGTGAATAAATAACAGTAGAGTTGTGTAGCATGCTTCTAGAACTTTATAGATCATACAGCACCGTCACTTACATTATTGATGTTCATATTTCCATCAATCACTCTATTGCTCAATTTGGGGGGCTGTATGTAAACTGAAATGTATTTTCAATACCAGTACATCTGATTTATTTTACTGAATGTGGTCTATCATCTACAATGCAGAGATATTAAATGTCAATCTATTAAAATAGATTATTTTTTTATCTATGGAGTTTTTCTGACATCAATGTTACTTGTGGTTACAGTGTATTTCTTAAGGCTGATATGGATGTTTAAGATATGATATGATAAGCAACTGCCAAACTGTTTTCCAGAGTGACTAAACAATTTTATATTCCCACTAGTGATGTAGAAGTGATCCAGCTTCTCTGCATCCTTGTTGGCTTTTGATGTTGTCACTATTTTTTATTGTAGCCATTCTGACAGCTGCATAGTCATGGATCATTGTGACTTAATTTGTCATGTTCCTAAAATCTAATGATGCCAAATATCTTTTTATATGCTTATTTGCCATTTGGTATGATCTTAGTTAATATGTCTGTTCATGTTTTTTGCCCATCTTCTAATTGGATTGATTTTAATCTTCAGTGTTCTGACTTCCATATATATTTTATATACTTATCCTTTTTTTAATATGTGGTTTCAAATATCTTTCATGATACATAGCTTCTCATTTTATCTTCTTCACATTGAGTTTTGTAGAGCAAGTTTTAATTTTGATAAGGTCCAATTTATCATTTTTTCCCTTTTGTACTTTGAGACATTTATCTGAGAGAAATGAAAACACATGTTCACACAAAGAGCTGTGCAGAAATATTCATAGAAGATTTACTTTTATTTATTTGTTTGATCTTATTGAAAAATCATAAATTAAAACAGATTTTCTTTTCCTAGCACTTAAGTCTAAGAATAATCTCACCCACTTCTTATATTCCTTTGTGGCATTCCTACAATCATCTGAATCATTCCTAGAGGGAAAACAAATGGTTGCCTATCATATGAAATTTAGTATGGTCCAAATATATTTAAGAAAAGATTTGGCCTGACTCATATGTGCTTTTTTATCATATGAAGAATTATTTTTATTTATAGAATTTCTTTCAAATATAAAACTATTACATATATGTTATTGATTCAACAGAATTTATTAAGAATCTATGCAATGCCAAGGATAAAAATTTAATATCTGACCTTTCTAGGTTCTTGGTCCATATCAGAGTAAAAATCATTGCAGTATAATGTAACAAGTGTTGTGGTGGATATACATGTGGAGAGGAAATGGGAGAAAAGGCATTACATGCCGAAAGAGCTACTTGGATCTGGCTTTAAAGAACAGAGTATTAGTTCACTTAAAGACATTTTTAGGGAAGAGCATCTCTGTCCCAGAACAACTACAACAAAAATTATATATAAAAGTTTAGAGGCACCAAAAAAACATGACACACTTAAGAAACTGCAAGTCACTGGGTATAACTGCAACATATGGGGTAAATTGGGAATCTGTGGAAGATAAGGCTAGATAAAAAGTTACACAAGGTGTAACATTGGGCTACTTATTTGAGATCTTCATTTAAATAAGTAAGTAAAGTGATGAATAAATTCATTAGCCTGATTTTATCATTCCACAGTATATACATACATGAAAGCATCACATGAAGATAAACAAGTGTTATTTATCAATTACAATAAAGTAAAAAGGTTATACAGGAACCAAATTTTATCCTATAATAAAAAGTAAATCAGCAATGTTTCTGATCATGGCAAGGCTAAGATTAGATTTAAAATTTTAAAAAGATACCTAAAATTATCAAGGAGAAGGAATTAGAGAAAAATGATATAAGAAGCAGAGAGACTAGCTTAAAGATTATTCTCAGGCTCATGTAAGAAATGTGGGATCAATAGAAGTATCAGTTTCAGAGACGTATTGAGCAAATATTCAAAGATACTTAGAAAATAGAAGTCACAAGATTGGTGACATTATGTATAGTTGGTAAGGAAGGAAAAAGGATCAAGGAAGACCCCCAGGATTCCAGAGTTGAGTGATCTAGTGACTCTCTGGTTCCTTCCTTGCCAAGTTTGGAAGAGTGTGTAGTCAGTGGATTAGTGGGAGATGTATGAACTTCAGGTATCTACAGGAAAGACATCTAGGTGCTCTAGCCCAGCACCCCTTAAACTTGAATGTGGGTGTGAAACCCTTGGGAATCATGTTAAAAGGAAAATGCTGAGTTACAACTCTATGATGGGTTCCAAGATTTTTAAATTTCTAACAAGCTCCCAGTTGGTGTGAATCTCATTGGTTCTGTAGAACACTGCCGCAGTCTGGCTGGGCACAAATCACCAGCCACTGAAGCAGGAACAAACTTTATTTTTGAACTGCAAGAAAAAACCTCACACACGCTCCTCCGGAATGCCACGCGGCTCGTCCAGGAACCCCCAGCCGGAAATATCTCTCCTGGAAATTCCTCCTCCTGCACTTCCCCAACCAATGGGAACTCTCTGGGAATCCCTGGAAATCCCCAGGAGAACTCCAAAATAGTTTGAGAACTCAAAAGTAGCAGCAGAGGCGGATAGTAATGCCTCACCTGTCAATCAATACTGTTGGCAAAATGCCAGGGGCCATACAGACTCGGCTGTGGCTCTCAGCAGAACACATTCTAAATAGCCATTCTGTGACATCTTTTGCCTTCTATGCCAATGATAAGGTGAGCTTTGCTGTAGGAAAACTTAAAAGAGAAAATAAAAGAAAACAGAACAACAAGAGGAAAAAGAGGGGCATGCAAAACAGAATGCAGGAAGTGGAAGAAAGACGAGAAGATGAGGTTGGGAAGAAAGAGATACTGATAGGTAGCAGTGTGTCAATAGCAATAATCTATGTTGCATTTCAGTAACACCTGTGCCAAAATATGCCTGTCCCTCCTCTGTCCATAAGAGCCTGACAGAACATAGGTGTCCAAGAACCACTGTGAATAAGACCTGAAAGCAGTTCTTCAGAACACAAAATCTTTATTTAACTTACAAAATGAATGCTGTTGAAAAATGTAATTAGTACATTCATAACAAAGTGGTGTTTCATCAAGAATAATATTAAAACAACAAAAAAATAGAATGGTAGAAATTATCAGGATGAAATTAAGAGAAATTCAAGAGTTCCAAACCTAAGTCCCACGCTACAGGAATTTAGTTTTCAACTTAGTTTGTTTTGTTTTGTTTTGTTTTCAACATTAGGCTAGGCTCAGCTCTCCTGGGCTTAGTAGTTTTTAGTGTGGTCCTGCCAGAAAGGTGGTAACCTTCTTGACCTCTCTGGGTCCTTTCCAAACCTTAAATTCTGTGGATGTTCATACCTCTGTTTATCCTTTTATCTACCAAGGCTTAACTTGTCTTTTCCTATTGCATTCAACTCAACAAATACTAAACACACTGCATTTTTGTAAGTTAATAATTGTGAATCAGTTTCATTCAATTATTTTTTTCCATCAAATTGTCTCAAGTGTTTTTGAGTCTATCTATAAGACAAAATAATCAAAATATGTCCCATTTGAAGAAACATGCATTGAGGTCCCTGTCTAATCATCTCAGCACAAGCATAGACAAAGAAATTGCTAGGTTAATAATAGAAAATGATCATTTATCAAAAGAAAATTGATGGCATGTATTTTTTACAATTATTTTATCTAGGTAATTTTGTTCTGTCGAATATATTTTTGGAGCCGAATTATGCTACAAGTTTAATTTTTACTTGAAAAAAATATATTTAAGATAACTAAACTAGAATAGAAGAAATGCATACTAGAAAGTAATTATGATTACTGAGACATTCTAGCAAAGCCATAAATAATTATTTTCATTTTTCATTCAGATATCTCAAAGTGTTTCAATATTTCACAATAATTAACTCATTAATCCTTACATACTCTCAGGGGTACAGGTAAATAATCTGATTAATTTCGTTTTGCTTATTTTTCAAAGGTAATTGTAAAAGGATTTGCAATGCTATAGTGCTTTGGGGGAGAAACTAGCAAATCTTGATTCTTTAGTGCTCACAAGACAATTTTACTACCAAGACTCAGTGAATAGGCTTCTGAGAAAATGAAACTGACTGACAGGTTTTGTTGTTGTTTTTTAAGCAGACCACATCTTGTTTGCCTTCCTACTCTGTCAGCAATATTGCTTTCATAACTCGTTTATTGGGCTTCTTTCCAGGTCACCCCATTACTAAAATTTTCTCCTTGGACATTCTTCCCAGTTGAAAATTTTCCCTTAGTATTATCACAAATTGAATGCTTCCTTCATGATGTGTATCTTATTATGTGAGATCAAATTTTATTCCATATTAGCTAATTTTACTTTAAAATTAAATTGTTTGTTCTGCCCAGAGGTCA
This sequence comes from Spermophilus citellus, assembly GCF_964194105.1. Classification (NCBI taxonomy): domain Eukaryota; kingdom Metazoa; phylum Chordata; class Mammalia; order Rodentia; family Sciuridae; genus Spermophilus; species Spermophilus citellus. The sequence goes on from NC_138192.1 coordinate 67,413,660, forward strand.
CTAAATTGAATACTACCACTTCTGTTTCCTTTCTGGAATTTTTCTTGTGAAAATCATTCTGGTCAGATTTAAGGAAGAATCATCTACTTGAAACTATTTGCCTGTCAGAGGTATATTTGGAGTATAACTCATTAGCAGTGCCAATTGGATATTTTTAAGTGGTAGCATTTTAATTATATTTTAATATACAAAATTTATTCTCAATTTTTCTTCTCAATTTTTGAAATGTAGTTACTGATGGAGGATATTCAAAGAATTTAACTTATAGCCACAGAAGACTTTTTTCCCCTTGTGTTGAATAGTCACGGCAAGTCATTCCAAAGCTTAGTTACCAATTTTAGTGATTAATTATGCCCAATCATTTAATTATATAGAATCTTGGAAAGGACTGAAAATATAAAAGAGAAAGTTTATGTGAGTATCATATAAGGACTAAATTCTATCCAGAAAGGACAAAGGATCAGAAGGCCTGTGCAGAAAACCAGAGCTCAAGTGCACTTCTGCTGCATGGAGTGGAGTTCTGGAGACGTCCATGAGGTATGTGTTCCCCTACTTCCTCAAGGCAGAGAGACATCAGAGGGGGGAGTCTAGCTGCTTTAAGAGGAAGGAGTGCAGTTAGTTCTTGCTATTCTGCACCATATATATGAAAAATAAGTTAAAAACATTGTTTAGATTGGTCTTCACCTGATGATATAACATTGACTCCAACTATCAGAAGTTATATCTCAATGAGCTATAATGTTGAATGGTTAGAGAGAACACATTGTCCCACCAATCATGTCTATTCAAGGTAACCCTAATAAGTAAAAAAAAAAATTATCTATTTGTGCATATGTAATGATATGCTTATACATCAATACAAAACAGCAATTTATTTCTTGTATATAATACTCCATACTATAATGGATAATTTTATGTGTTAGTGTGAGTAGGCTATGGGCCTAGTTGTTTGGTTAAAAAGCAGTCAAGATGTTACTGTGAGGGTATGTTTTTAGATGTGAATAATATTTAAATGAATAGATTTTGAGTAAATCTGATTACCCTTCATAATGTGGTACACCTCTTCCAATCAAAGACCTTTCAAACAAAACTGATGTTTCCCAAGAAAGATGAAGATTTCCTCCAGAAACCCTGCATGTTTAAAGGCTGTTTCCTTGAAGAATTCAAATTTAAGACTGAAATCTTAATTTTTAGCTGAGTTCCAAAATTATTGGCTTGCCCTGTGGATTTCAGATTTGCTAGCTACCAAAATCAAATGAGCCAATACCTTAAAATTAGTCTGCCCCCACATTCGTGTGTGTGCTTCTCTACCCCACTTTTTTTCTGCAGAATACTGACTAATAACATCTATTTGTCTTTAGCTGGCTTCAATTCGATTTACAGAATTCAACTTATCCCATTTAGTAGAGATTGGAAGAGAAATAATCTATCTCTACTTCTTTTGATCAAACAATACGAATACACTTGCTTGAAAATGATTATGTATATAAAGATTAGGTCCTTCTTGGCTCTAAGATTAGGTCTTCATCTACTAAGACCCACCTCATCTACATATCTCATTTTCCCTTCGACTAAATAACAGTGCTAGTTTCAACTCATAAAACACTTATAAGTTGTTCTAATACTGACATAAATCTAAAAGTTCTATAGTACCCAAACAAGATAAAATCCTACTACCCAGTGCCTCATACTAAAAGCACTTCACAATTAGATCTTCTCACTTACTCATCTCCTGAATTTTTAATATAAATCCTGTATTCTAGTCAGGACAAATTTTTCATTGTCCCCCAAAGTACTGAGTTCAGTTGTCTTCTATTTCTATAACTGCTTTTCTTTCTTACTTTCCCTGATCTTACTCTGCTCTTCTGCATACCTGAATCCCTCCAGTTATTGAGAATCTAGCTTCTGTTTCATATCTTACTAAGACTATTAAGACTTCCCAGACTACTCTAGTCTACAGTGAAGAGTCCTTTATCTGAGTGCTGTCGCCTATTATAGACTATCATAGATTCATAGAGTCATTCATAAATGTTGAAAAGGTATCAGAGATCATCCGTCCCAACCTTGATCAAAGGTATGAAATATCTTTACAACGTTCTCAACAGTGGGTTTCTCTCCCTCCTCCATACCTGCAATGATGAAGAATTCACTACCTCCTGCCTATTCCACATACTGGAAAAGTCTTCTCCTAAGCCATATTTTAAGAGAAACATCCATGGAATTAAATTTTTTTTTTTTTTGTGAGACAGAATTTAGAATATACTATGTCAACATGTAAACCACCTTGTTTAAAAATCATTATCCTGGCTGTCTGCAGTGGCACACATCTGTAGTACCAACATACTCAGGATACTGAAGCAGGAAGATGACTTGCACTCACAAATGGAAGACCAAGCTGAGCAATGTAGCAAGACCTCATCTTAAAAAACAAACAAAAAACCAAATAAACACAAACAGCATAAACAGCAAATTTTGTGTAAATGTAAATTGGAATAATTCGTATACCCAGGAATTTCTGTTTTTTGCTATTTTAATATTATATCATGACTTCCAACTATTCTGTAGTCTGACTGAAATGATATGCTCATGGAGACAGATTTGTTTTTAAATAAAGTCACATGCTGCTTCACACCCTTGTCTTCATTCCTTCCAAAGGAGACTATAGTCTCCTCCAGGTCAGGTACTGGCCTTTTTTTCTTGGTGCCTAGGTTGGTGCAATAACATCAGTTGCTTTCAAATGATTGCTGAATTAAATTTTAAAACTGAATGAAGCAAGAAAAATATACCCAACAGAAAAATGCTTAAAATTCTTTATAGAATCCAATTTTTCCAGGTAAAGCCAAGAAAAAAATCTCATATTTTTTTCCCCAGTACTGAGGATTAAACCCAGGGTTTCATACATGCTAAGCAAGTTATATGTAGTTGCTATATGAAGATTCCTGTAGTAAAAAAAAAAAAAAAAAAAACAAAAAAAAAACACTTGTTTAATTTTGCGTTTTCATAAAAGAAAAGTCTGCTGGGCTGGGAATGTAGCTCAGTGGTATGGTGCTTGTCTAGCATGTGGAAGCTCTGGGTTCAATCCCTTGCAAAAAATTCCTTAGGCTTATACCGAACTTTTTAAGGCATCATAAGATCTTTTGATATTATTTTAAGTATAAAAAACTTTTGAGAGATCTGTGTAGGAAAGGGATATAGTTTAATTTATATTTTAAATATATTATTTTGGTTGTGTTTGAAGAACAGACTGCAGAGGAATGAGAGGGAAAGCAGGGCAAGCTGCTCAGAGTATTATAAAAATTGAGGTAAGGGTGATGGTCGAGAAAATTAGGCTTATAGTGTAGGAGTGGTTGATTTGAAGTTTGAAGTGATGGGATTTATGTATACATTAGACTGAGATATGAGAAAAATATCTATAAATATCTATAAATTATAAGCCACTGTGTTTGGTTTACATAATTAGGCCAAAGAAACTTTGAAAGATTTCTTCAGAGTATCTAGAGTTAGGATTTAGGCATCCAAGTTTGGGATATTTATTAGATGTAGACTAATGATAGACTTATTTATAAATGAGTCTGAAACTTGTGAATAAAGTTGGGCATTTAAGTAAGGGAAGTATCAACCTATAGAAAGAATTTAGAATAAAGGGTAAGACCTCATAACAAGCAATAAAAATTGAAAATACTAAGGACCATTACCCTCTGATTTAGAAGTTTGTTAGAAAAACAGTCAACTTGCTGCTTGGATACTGGTATTTTTAAGACACGAGAAAGTAGTCAATTAAAAATAAAAAAAAAAACAATAATAATCAAAAACATCATGTGGATCATTCAAGAAATAAGGTAGAAGATAATAATGTAGTAGAAAAAAGTATGTTTTCCACATAGCATGAACTCTTGATCTCATGATAACACCCTGAAATCAGCTTAAAATTTGTCTATAGGTTTTATCCAAATGCCAGGAAGGCTAATGCTCACAAGGCACTGACCAACTGTATATAAAAAAGATTGAGTTAAGCACTTTATTTTTTTAATATTTATTTTTTTTAGTTGTAGTTGGACACAATACCTTTATTTTATTTATTTACTTTTATGTGGTGCTGAGGATCAAACCCAGGGCCTCCCACGTGCTAGGTGAGCACTCCACCCCAGCCCCTGAGTTAAACACTGAACCACAACCCCAGCCCCTGAGTTAAACACTTTAAAACACATCAGTTAATCAGAAAAGCTTTTTAAATAAAGTTATTCCTTTTTATTCAAAAAACAAAACCAGACTCATTGAGGTTAATGACTTCCCCAAAATCACATATAAATAACATAGTAAATGGCAGAGGTCAGCAGAAGAAAGGACTAGAAAAAAAGAAATAAAAAGGTAACTAACTAGATTGAAATCTACCCTGTAGAAACAGGAAAACATAAAGGAGAAGGTAAAGTAGGAAAACAGTAAATACATATAAAGCTGGCATTTGAAGGTGCTCAGAAATACAGATTTACATGTGGTCTTGCATTAGACAGTTCCCTTTCGAGATAAGCTAAGGTTGGTATGGTGGTGAATTGGGGGAATTGGGATGGAGAAAGGATTATCAGAGCTGATTCTACATATATAGGAGTGCTTGGCACAAAATGGGGCCTAGATAATTGTGAAGTCATATTTAGCCTCAATCTCAAATCACAACAGTGGTGAGTCCAGAATAAGATCTTTTTAAAAAACCTTAAATGTAAATTAAGTACAAGCAAGAACAGATATCTCTTGACTTACAATATGATTTTGTCCCAATAAACCCATCAAAGGTTAAAAAGTCATAATTCAAAATGCATTCGATACACAGTCTACCAAACATCATAGTTAACAACACAGTGCACTTGTAATGTGATATATTCCCTCATGATCACTGACCAGCATGATGAAAGAATAGCATACTCCATATCACTACCTTGGAAAAGACCAAAATTCAAAATTCATAGTACAATCTCCACTGAAAGTATATTGCTTGACCATCATCCTCAAGTGGAAAACCTAATTTCAATCATCTTCAAAGATCATCTACCGTCATAAGGTGGTTGAACGAGCAGCCTTGACTGATTCCCTAAGGTAGTGGTCTGGGAAGTAAACCACCCTAATAGACAAAGCTGTCTTACTCTGGGCAAAGAAAAGCTATAGCAGCAGAAAGTAGTCATACCAGGTGCCTAGAAGATTATCTGATATACATAGACACTCAAAAAATACTTACTAAAAAATAAAGAAATTGGCATGTGAAAAAATGAGGGCCAAACTGTGAGTCTCAAAGCTGAGCTTTAAACCTATTTTAATCTCCTAATATGTGGGTTATCTTGGGCTAATCACTAAAGCTCTTTTTTGAGAAAATCAAATAAATTAGCAGTCAGAAGAAAGGACCTTATGGTTATAAAAGAGAACCCTTAAGAGAAGCAACTGAAACTTTGATTATGGAAATACTTACTAAATGTGAATTGGTACACAAATGAAATGCATTGTGATTATTATCTGGAATCATTGAAATAAATGTAAATTGCTGGGTCAAGGAAAAATAAAGGTTTGGGAAAAAACTCATGGTTTTAGTAATAATCCCTCCTGGAAGATTAAAAAAAAACATGAATTAATTAGAGCTAATGAAGAATTTGTAAATATGGTTTGTGTTATGAATATTGGAATGTTGAAATAATAATACAAAAATAAAAGGGTACAAAGAAAAGAACACACTTTGGAAGTTATTATTTCAATTCTTCTATTCTTTTTTTTTTCCTCTGTAAAGTGAGTGAGGCATAAAATACTACCGTGGTAAATTGCCATATCTCAAAAAGTATAAAATAAAATATAATAAAGTAATATATACCAAGTGATCCCTGATAGTTACGTTATACCTCTCATATTTAATTTATATTTTCCCCCACAACTTACCCTTTTTCAGCCTTTGCCATTTATAATTTATCATATTTCTAATGAATTGAATCGCTTCAGTTATACATGGTTTCCTGAAATGCTTGGTAACTATCCTGTTGTTTTCTGCAGGAGTGATTTTTGAAAAACAGTCAGAGATTTCTAAACATGCTTCTAATAAATGCCTTGCACCCTCAGAGATGTCTCCTGAGCTGTTGTCCAAGTTAACACTGAGGAAGAAGATTTAATGATCTGTCCCTTGAGATTTTTCTGCTGGTTCCCAGGAATGAAGGAAGTCTACAATAATCCCTTTATTAAATGCTTGTGTCATGCTTTGTTACTGTTGATGTTTTAAAGAAAGGCAATTTTCACAATCCATACATTCTCCTATCTGCAACAATTCACTTAAGAAAAAGAGAAGGATTTTATTGTGTTTTCTCTCAAGTGGCAAATAAACAATTTTTTATGCAGATATAAAAAACATATAGAATCCAAATGTTCTCTCTGCACCTTAAAAAAATATTGAATTTCACTTCTAGGAGAAAGAGAGCCTCTTGCACTAACCTGCATAATAATTGGCACTTACATACATGTGAGACATATTATTCATCCTAATATTTCATTTCCTAAAATTATTTTATGCATAACATATATTATTGTTGTTTTTGTATTCAAATCAATGTTCTCAGTATTTGATTGTAAGGATGAAGAAGATAAGAATTTTTGTCAACAAAGTAATATGTATAAAACCCAATAGATAATGGGACTGGGATTGATTAATCAATGGTTCCATGCAATGCTATGGTAGTCAGGAAGGTTGGCACTGCTTCCCCTTCTTCGATTCAAGCATGTTACACATAGCTTTGGTCATGAACCCTACTCAACTAAGCTTCTGTACTATGAAATGAAAATGTTTGAACTCTCTGTAAATTGTATCTATGAATCTACAAGTTTTTCACTGAGAAAGACATGCATCATGTGAATTAGATTTATTTGGTTGCAAACAAAAGAAACTGACCAACTAGCTTAAGCAGACATAAAATTTATTGAAAGGATATTGCACAGCCCACAGAAACCATGAAATCACTGGATGGGCAGATTCTAAAAAAGAAGCAGCTTCCAGGTTCCAAAGAGATAAAAACCAGTCTCTTCTGGGAGCCCAGGGTTATTTCTATCTTTATAACTCCTACCTCAAAAATTCATGTTCCAGAAGAAAATACCCCGTGGGTCTACCTTGGCACAGTATTCATTGGCTATAGAAATACGAGTTTCTTGATTTGAAGGTTTACTGAACAGACTCATAATGATAAAGTGTATTTATGCCAAATAACAAGGGTCTATTATTAAATAGATTAAATTGATTAGAAATTAGATTATCTTATATTGAATTTGGGAAATAATTGATTTTAAAATGCAAAGGAAATATAAGCCTAGAGCATATAGTCAGCCATCTAAATGTAAGCCTAGAGCATCTAGTCAGCCATCTAAAATACCACAGTCTTATACATTTTTTTTTTAAATGTAGGCTCATTTTTATGGAGATTAGGACTAATATTACAAGTGCAGTTCTTTTCTAAGCAGTAGAAAATAACTGAAAACTGATCAAGAGAAATGACATTTCCACAGAAATTAGGTTAAAGCATATACTGCACTTATATTAAGAGATTTGCCCTAAAATACTGGAAACAACCAGATGCATTGGATGTGCTAGATATTTCCAAACACTGAGACAACTGGCATGCTGTTTGTGCCAGCAGAGTCAGCATTTACTGTAGTGCTATTTTACCTGGGAAGTTTCTCCTTTTCCAAATTGCTACTAAATTCCATGACCAGAGAGCCATACTGTCTTGAGAGGAGTTCTGCTTCTTTCTTTCATTTACATGCTGATTTGTTTGGCTGTTCATTTATTTCATCTGATGTGTGCTAAAGTTCAAAGTCAACCAGAGGAGCTGAAGAGATACAGAAAGGAGAAGCCCTGGAAAGAGGAAAGCTGCCAGTCACACCCTGCTTCAAGCTGTACTTGGACTTTGCCCACCCCTTCCAAGAGCCATTCCCCAAATCCCTAGCAATTCATTAAACTGAAAATCCATTCTACATTTATCTGACATGAAATTTGTAGCCCTTGATTTTTACAAAAAAAAATTCTCTCTCATGCTATTTAAATTTTTATTTCTCTTTTGCTTGAAATATAGACCAACTATTTCATGAAGCTATTTAACCAAGAGCTATTATATATGTAGAACTCTTGACAATTTATGAGCTTTTTTATACCTCTATTATGTTAGTACCTCTTTAATTTGACTTTAGTTATTGACTTTATTATAAAAATTATCAATTCAATCAGAATTCTCTTTTTAATATATTATCTTACCATTATTGCTTTTAATATAACATAATAGACATTTCTAAAGTTTTTCACCTATGTCTATCACAAATCTCAAGTTTCATTTCTTTCATTAAGTTGTACAAAATACAACTTCATATTATGGAACAGCCTGAATTTCTTATGACAATATTTTATTTGGGGCACCAAATTTAATTGAAAGATGGTTACAGGCTTTCACCAAAAGTCTCAGATCAGGCTTAAGATGTTCTTTGTAATGCTTGAATCATATAAAAGTGAACAAAATAGGCAACCTGGTTTTTTTTGTTTATATATTTTTGAAGATGTATTTTCCCACACTGGATCAACTGTTTATCTTTATTTTGTCACAATAACATTTTCTATTTTTAAGTATTATAACTCATAGTAAAAAAGAAAATGTTGTAAGAGAAATATATGGGGGGAAATTTCTAAATAGTATTCCTCTAGAATAAAGAGATCATGTGTAGTTTTAAAGTTTTGTCTGGCAGCCATAACACACATTGTTCAAATCATTATAATAAGCCAGACAGTGAAAGCAAAGTAAAATGTCAGTTCTAAAAGCAAAACTAAGAAAAAAAGAAGTTTAACAACAGCTGTAAAGTTACAAATAATTTTAATGTAACTTTTAACTTAGAAGGGAGCATAACTATTTACCAGTGGAACATTCCAAACTGAATCGCCCCAGGCTGAGCAGCAGTGCCATTATCTATTGTAGTTTTCTTCCATCTGTCTCTCACTGTCTGGATTTTGATTTCAGACTTGTCCTTTTCTGTTTCTGAGTAGTGCGCTTTTTTGACAGTAGAGGGCACTTTGAATTTAGACAAAGCCGGAGAAATCTCTGAATCTTCTTCCAGAAAGCTTTTGTTTAACTATAAAGAAATAAAATGCAATTTTAGTCTACATTTTAAATGGTGCATATTTTAAAGTTGTGTAGTACAAAAGTATGTTTCTATTATGTGAAATTAGTTTTGTAGTTTATATTATTTTATAAAAATACGGCAGTATAAAATTTATACAATATCAGGGTCTAGAGAAGATCAGTGATAACATAACACTCAAATAATGATCAACCCATGAATGAATAAATATTTGATTTTTCTTCAATATAAATTGTTCATAAAAAATAAAACTCCATACATACATTAATTGACATCTCAAAAAAATTACAGATTAAAAATACAAAATAACTGCATAAATTCAGACACCCAAAAATTCTACTTACCTAGCTTACCCCCAAAATATAAACACTTTGTCCTTCTTCCTTTTATGGAAGCTATTTATAGGATGTTCCTAGTAAAATGTAAGTTTTCATTTATTCTCATAGATTTTATAAAATTTTCCTTAATCTCACATTGACAGTAGTAATAAAAGAAATCATATTCAATGTCTTGTTTCTAAGAATTTTTTTTTCCAAATTTTTGTGAAATACTACAACATATTGCTGAAATTTAGGTAAAATAATTTACATATAAATGTAGTGTGATTTTTTTCCTAAAATAAATTAATAACTTGATTACATTCATGTGTTTGACAAATACAATATTACTTGTAAATATCCCACTTCCTTTTAAATGACCAAAAATATAATATAATGCTTATTAAGATTTGAAAGTAGACTGATTATTTTTATATTTTTAGTTACTTTTTGGAAACTAAGGTACTAAGTTCTTTTGCTTTGAAAAAAAATTTAGTCATTTTCCTATTTAGTTGAAACTAGTTTCCAAATTTGAAATTTGGTTTATTTATTGAGTCCAACCAAAAATATACCTTTTAAGGCTAATTGTGAATGTGGTAGTTTCCCAAGTATGAAGAAATGCCCAGTTTTGATTCATACATAAAACAAGAAAAAAAATACAAAGTAAACCTATTTAATTCTACAGCAAGTGAACTAAGATCTTCAATGGTTAAATGCTTAAGTATGTAAAGAAATTCATAATTGCATGGCAAAGCTACAGTTGATAATGTGAAAAATTGTGAATTTGGGGGCCAGATTTATTGATCATAGGGGAAAGCCTTAATGAAACTAAAGAGAATGACTACAAGTGCACCAAAATGGGTAATTACTCAAGTATTTAATAGAGTCCCATACTTTTAAAAACGGGCTTGTAGATTTTTTTGCTTATCTAAATAAGGAAAATAAAATCCAATGCTTCCTCTCACAGTGACTTCCAAAAATGTGAGGAAAAAAATAATATAAAGATGTGTGTCTCAGATATAACCTTGCCCTGTGCAATTTTCATAAATGAAAAGCAAATAAACAGCAATTGTCGCTACTCTAAAAGCACTGCAGCATTCAGTAACATTTATCCTTACTCCTTCCCTCATTTATTATTGCCTGTAAACTATGTATTTGCCACTAACACTGAATAGATTTGAAACAGTAAGTGTAACAGGCTCAAATGGACAGTGCCTATTATCTCTTCCCTTTTCTCTCTTGCCCTTTTATGGCCTATAACTTCATTCAATCTGTAGCTACATTTATGTTCCTTTTACAACAAAAAAGGGTCATAATGCTGTCTCTGATAATACTGAAATTGCCTAATTTGTTCATCTTCTTTCCACGCCTTGGAACTGGTCACCCTCTCAAGTTATGTCTAGGTTTGTCCCCATCAACTTTGAAAATGAAGGTCCTGTTTAGGCACTGGCAGTCTCACGGACGAAATGCCTCTGTGTCTGATGAACCCACGTGGAGACAGGGGAGAAGAGGCCTGAGTCTCACTGACTCAGGAACTCACTCTCCAAGCCCCGGGAGACCCACTGGACTGATTCAGTGGTCATTGGCGTAGGTGTTGGCGGGAGGGGGGGGGGCAGTTTTGCCAAATGAAAAGCAGGGGAGGGAGCAGCCCGTCAGCTGACGCTGAGAAGGCCGGAGTGAAGGAATGAGAAGAATGTGCTTGCTCAGAAGATGGGAGCGATAGGGACTCCCCATTCTGACCCCCGGTGCGTGCTGGCGCGGGGAGAAGCCGGCTCCTCACAGCTGTTGCCACTCGGGCTGTCACCGCGGCCGCGGAGCTTGCAGCCGCGCGGCTGGGACCGTGATCGCTGGTGCTGGGCCGGCTCCTGCAGCTGCTTCTGCCCTGACTGTTGCCCCTGACCATTCTGCTATTTCTTCCTCGATTTGTGCACAGCTTTTTCTTTCTCTCTTCTTTCTTCTTTCTTTTCTCTTTCTCTCTCTCTCTTTTTTTCTTTTCTTTTCGGGGCAATACCTTTTGTAAAAAAAAAAAAAAAAAAAAAGCCGAGATTGGTCTCCACATTTGCCAGAGAGCATGGGTGCAGGAGGGGAGGCCAGGGTGGAATAGTTAAGGTTTCTAACAAAGCTTGGTTCTTAGGCCCCTCCTGTCTTCCCTCCTGTCTTTTCTCCCCGCTCTGGTTAGCATTTCCTTCATGCTGTAGCGCTGCTTTGTCAGCCTTGTGCTGGGAACTAACTCCCACATAGTCTCCTCCTCCTTTCTGATTTTCAAGGATGCTTCACCCCTCACCCCTTCCAACAAGGAGAAAAAATACCAAAGGTATAAGAGGAAGGTAAATTCCCCGGGATAACTTCATATTTTGCAACTCAAATTTTACTAGGATTCCTGCAATAGAAAACGGATCTTTTCAAGTCCTGGGACAATAAAATAAAAAATCAAATGGATGAATATGGCAGGTTGGGGAGCAATTAACTGCTAATTTGGAAGAGCACTTCTTGAGGATTTTCCTGACCTGCCCATTCATGTTACTTCCCTTTCTAAGAACCTCTTCCCCTTTCAAGGCTAAAAGCTGGGTATGATTCAGCTCATAAAAAATATGCCACAGCAATTGGAATTTACCCTTTGACCTTCTACTCCCTAACCACCACCTCCTCAGACACACACACACACACACACACACACACACACACACGCTGCAGTTCACCAGCTAACTCTGTTTTCACTAAACAGATGGCAGTGTTGCTGGTGAAAACTGCCTTTTCTGTACAAGTTAAAACTTTTAAAATCCTTATGACATGACCTATTTGCACAAAGAGCTCAAAGCCACATTTTCTGTGCTACATGGGTGAATTCTGAGAGTTTGATTAATAGATAGGGAGGCAAATAGAGATGTTAAATGCATAGGCACAAAAAGAAAACTGTAAGTAAGTAGATCCTTTTAAAAACCTTTATTCTATATGATGTTCGTTTTGTGGATACGTATGGATGATCATATCCAGTATTTAACATTAGGAAGCATAATTCTTTCAGAGATTCTAGTGGCTAAATTTAAAACATGCAGCAAAGGAGTAGAAAGCTGAAACTAAAATGTATGAAGAGAGTTTCTAGTTTTCCTGAAAACCTGTTCACCTTTCCAAATAATTTTGTCTTGCCTTTGTACAGTGAAAGCCCCATTACCAGCTATGAAAAAAAAACAGTGCTAAGTGTTTTGTACAATTTCTTTTTGTGTGTGTGAAGCTCAAAAAGCCAAGAAAATGGGCAAAATACTGAGTCAGGCCACCAGGGCCAGTTCAAATGCACAGAGAGACATTTTTACTGCATTATTTGAACTATTACTATATAAAATGCTTTCTTCCTTGGGGCTTGGCAAAGTACTAATTTTCCAAAACATGAATACAACTTCTGCTGGAAAGTAAGGAATAACTTTTGTCTTTACCCTATATACTGAAAATGGTGCAGACCCTCCAATTAAATTTGGGGAGCCTAATATGTTGAAGAAGCTTTTGAATCCAGAGATTTGAGAACATAATGAACAAGTTTAAACACTGTTTTCTCCAGGTTCATGGTGACTAGAAATGATAAACTGAAAATTTCTAGAAATTCATTACCTAAGTAGTGGTTGACATGTTAAAAAAGAAATTGCCATAACAGTAAGAACTATGTCATTTTAAACATAATTGTGCTTTTTTTGAGACAATTATTTGCCCTCTGTATGTTTGAACAACATGCTATTAATACGTACATACTTGAAATCAAAGCACAAAACTTAACAATGGGAGTAACAATCTATAACGAACTCTGTAAGGTGTTTTCTAAGTCACACCATTTTCCCTAAATTTGGAGGAAAGCTTCTTTAAATTTCCTGAAGCAATTGTTTACATTTGCTCATATATTTCTTTTTTTTTTTAAAGAGAGAGTGAGAGAGGAGAGAGAGAGAGAGAGAATTTTTTTTTTTAATATTTATTTTTAGTTCTCGGCGGACACAACATCTTTGTTGGTATGTGGTGCTGAAGATCGAACCCGGGCCGCACGCATGCCAGGCGAGCGCGCTACCGCTTGAGCCACATCCCCAGCCCTGCTCATATATTTCTATTTGAACCCCCATAGAAGATAATAACAGTCTTCAGGCAATGAAAATTTCTCTCTATTGTTTCTACAGGGTGATCAATGCTTTGGAGGTTTCTTCTTTTTTTTATATTCTTGGTTTTATTTGAAATTTTTGGAGCTAAAAACATAAAGGTAAATCTGCAAATGTACCTACATTCTCTTTATCCTCCTCACTAGCTTAGCAGTAATCTGCCAGTTTTCTTGAAAACTGGGCACCAACTGCTGGTTAGAAATATTTTGTTCATGGAATTCTTTGTACTTTAAATAAACTAGTACTTCAAGATCTGCCATGTGTCCCTCATTCATCTTTAAGGCACAGTTTTATGAACCTTTTTTTGTGAGCTTTGACTGAAATACTTGTCTCCTATGTACAAGCTCTAGCAATCTTTTAATTCAATGCAGTTTTGTTAGCGACTTCCAGCAAATTGAGGCAGCAATATGTATACTGAAGGTGTATTCTACAATTCATCTTATTCAAAAAATATTCATTTAAAAAATTGAATCTGTATTTATTTTCTCTTCTTTTTGCTCAGTACTAAAAGGTCTCTTTGTGGGTTTCATATAATGAATATCACAATGCAGGGAAAAATGTTTTTTTCGGCATTTCTCATCTTAGTTGTTAGAAAAATATGCATCTGCTTTTCCAGTGGAGAGAGATAATATGATAACCTTCTGATTATATACATAAGCGGAACCTGATCAGCTTCTCTTGTGGTTCGTTTTTTTAAGGGCAAGTTCCAGTTGGATTGCGCTAATGCACATATTCATGAATCTCTCCAAACAGGATTCACTGCTCTCCAGGGAACCCTTGAAGTATGCATCATTGTTTCAATGAAGTATCTTCATTATAAAACATAGGGACTATAAAAGGTGAACACCATTTGCCACAGTTTAATATAATCTCTGGTCCGACTTTCTTCCACTCTGATTCTTTTTCTGCCTTCTTTTTTTTTTCTTTCCTTTCTTCTCTTCTTCCCTTCTTTCCTCTATCAAATAGGAAAAAATGACAAGGAATCATTAGAGATGTTAGATGCCAGACAAAATAGGGGAAAAGTCTTTTGTTCTCAAAGTCAAACTTAATCTCAATTGAAATGTTAGCTACATAGGTGGGATAGGAAACTAAACTCTGAAATCCGCAAATTCCCATATCTATATAAATGTTCCATTTGATTAAAAAGTACCTCATGGAAATTTTTGGTCTCTGCATATGCATAAGTTTCTTGCATTGAAAAAGTGAGGTCAAAGGTAAAAGTACAGTAAGGTGAAAGTACAATAACTAGGTAAACACTTTTTAGCAGGCAAAGAGAGGAACTACATAGTCAGAACAATGTGATAAAACGAGGCAAATTCATCATGTCATTGATATTATTGCAAATGGAACAACATTCTGAACTGATCAATCTGTTATTTATATTTGCACCAAATATATATGCTAACATTTCCCTTGACTTCTTTTTAGAGTTCTTCCAAAACCTGAGATTTAGAGAGTTCTACTAATGTGCATGTTACAAAGAGGCCTTTATTAGACAGGACATGAATGGAGGTCTGCGCCAGACTACAAAAGCCCTACACTGCAAACGGGTATAATGGGGTGCTTTATAGGGAAGGAACACTGTCTTTTGGGAATGAAGGACAGTTTAATATGACATCCATTGCAAGGGAACAAAGGAGTTATGTAGCTCACAAATTAGGGTATTCACATCCAGATATATTAGTGGTGGAGTGTAAAGAATTTGGAATTTGGTGTAAAATGATATTGTCATCCAACATAGCACACTGTGGAATGTGACATTCTTTGAATGTGAGTTGTATAGTGATCGAAATAGATTGTACAAGTCACAAATAACTGCCATTCTGTGACTCTATAGCGATTAGCAAGCAAAGACAGTAATTCTTAGTGACACTAAAAATAAGACAGGACATCTATGATTAAGCAGGAAATGACAAATGCAATTCAAGACACAGCATATTCAAATTTTAAGTTTCTCAGTGAAAATTAATTAAGGATAATATTTTTAAAAGGCATAAGGGGCATAGCACATACCACATGGAATCAATGATTTATTGTTGCAATTTAACTCACCATTTCAGACAGATAGTCAAATCTCAAATCTCCATTGTCTGATATGCTACGAGGTGGGGGAAGGGTGGGAAATGAACAAAGATTCAAGAATGCAGTAGCAGACGATAGGAGGTCTTTGTCTAGTGGGCACACCAACAGGCAAACTATAGTAGAATTCTCCCTCCTTGCTATTGAGGGAGCTGCTAGGTCTCAGCAAGTTGTATGTTGCTAAGCAGGCAGGATTACTTCCAATCCTCGACTTCTCTGACTATTGTCAACATTTGATACTATTGACCAGATTCTCATTGCCTTAGCTTTCCCACTCTCCACCTTCATAATTTTGCCCCAAATCCTTCTAGCCAATTTTGTACTCTACATTTTAAGTTCCTTGTCCTCAACCCACTCTTTAAACAGAAATATCCCTCTCAATTCTGTCCTCACCAATTTGCTCTTTCCATTCCCAAACCTTCTGCTTGAATGACTTCACTGATTTGTGTGGCTTTTTAATTATCTATCTTCTGATCAGTCTTAATCTCTAACCCCATTCCGGATCACTCCTCTGGGCTCATGCTTACAGAATCCACTCTCTCCTGAAACCTCCTGAATTGTTCATAAGCACCCAAACTCAGTATTTTCAATACTGAATTCATATCATCCTCCCCTACCCTCCACATTTAACTTATTTTCTTTCTCCTGTTTCTGTATCTTAGAATGGCACCATCACCCACACTTGTAGGTCAGAAAGTTATGAATCATTCTCTCTGTGCTTCACTGCTAATCACCAGTTGCTATCCACAAGTTGCTATTCTGAATCTGCAGAAGTACCTCCATCTTCTGCACTGCTCTTCTAGTTCCACCATCATGCTCTGTCACCAGATGGTTGCAACAGACTTCAGCTGGTCTTTGTGCTGATAGCTATATTTTCTTCAAATCCTTCTTGCACAGTGTTATTTCTGCAATACAGACCTGGCCATCACAGAGGCCATAATGCTTTAGGTGGAGTGAAGGATATAGCACAGAAGACATGAAACATTTTGCATAGTATGATATGATGACTATTCACCAACCTATTAGCAAATCCTATTGCGTCTATCCTCAAAATATGATCTAAATCATATCTTCATGAATTATCACAATACTGAGTAATATAATCAGCCCTTATTAACCTAGAATTTATTCTTAAGGTAACAGATTAATATTGTTTTGTGTGTGTGTGTGTGTGTGTGTGTTTTGGGGGGTTGATGAACATGGGGCCTCATACACACTAGACAAGTGCTCTATCACTGAGTTACATCCTTAGCCCAGTAACACAATAAATACTTATTGTGTTTTAAGGCATTCAAAAGTTTCCCATGCCTTTCATTCATTTATTCAAAGTAAAGTCAAACTCTTAATGGCCTTCAAGGTTCCACATGACCTATTCTCTCTGGAGGTCTACTATGTTTCTTCTCTTACCATTCTTTGTCCAGTTCACCAGAGGCTCAAAACCAGAGGCTCAAAACCTGAGAGAATTGGGTAAAGTAATGTCAAGGTGATCATGTCACATCTAGTTCCTATAGTGAACTGGTGTGGAGAATGTAAGCAAATTATTTTATCTGAGTATCAAATTTTTCATCTGTAAAACTAAAACAAAATGCCTACTTCCAATGGCTGTAATGAGGAAATTAAATATATAATAAAGAATATGTCTGTGATGTAAAAGGTGCTATAAAATTTTATTCATTTTCCCCATTTAATTACACTTACAAACAATTGAAGAAATACTTCCTACTTTTGAACTAATAAACAATTTTTCCTGAAAACAAAGAGGCATTAATTTATAAAGCTAATAGCTCATCTAATATCCTATACAGAGGCTGGATTTTAAAATCAATCTTGTTGTTTATTTTATCCTCAAAAAACTCATTGAATTGCCGTTATTTATCATTATAATTTAAAAATATATTACCATCTATAACCTTTTCATAGTTTTTATTTTTTAATTTTCTAAAATATTTTAATAAAGGGAAAAATTCTGACATAGAACATGGAATTGAGCATTTGAATTATATTGGAATGTATTTGCTATGTTACTGAAATACATTCATTACAGTCTGGAAGAAGCCAATTATTTATGTTATAAACTTTGCAGCAATGTCATGAGTTTCATGTAATACATTTATAGAGAAAGCACCAGACCTGTGTTCAAATCCTACTACCAGCCTTTACTAGCTCTGTGATCTTGGGAGGCTCTACGTCAATTTCCAACCCATAAAACAGGGTAAATAATTGCCACCCCCTCAGAGAAGAGTTTTGAGGATTAAGCAAGACACACCAGTAAAATAGCTCAATGATGGCACCTGGTATGACAGAAGCAATGGTACAAATCAAGAGTATTGATGATATTAGTTAGTATCCTTACAATAAGATTATGATTTTTGAAAAGAAGGCTAATTACAAACTTTTTATTACAATCCAATCCATTATCTTCAGGGGAAAACAAATATTTCTTTACCCTCTTTTATATTTTTTCTAATAGAAAAAAATGGTGAGGATATGCTGCCAAAGACTTTATAAAAATAAGGATAGATTTAAAGCATTCTACTATGGAGTATAGAGCTGTGAAACATTGTTTATTTGGTAAATACTCAGGGAAAATGACAGATAAATCAACTATAAAAACCTGTGCTGTGAGCAGCAGTACATTCTCCCAGGAGAAAACAAGAATATAAAATAGAGAAAATAAATATTAAATTAAGCCTCAGATAACAATGGGAAAAATGTCTAATCAAGGAAGTTACACTTTTCTGCTTGACTATGTGTATGTATGTGTGCAATTCTCCATATCTTAACTTTTTTGTTCATGTGAATAATTATTATGTGAAAAATATTTTCCTAGCCAAAGTGACTGTGAGCAAATCAAAACAATCCTGAGATAAGATACACACTAATCAGAAAAATCCAGAGACTAGGAGATTGGCATGCCTTTTCATTCAATCTTTAGAGCTAGGGGCACTGCCAACTGACAATGCACTTCCTATCTCCCAAAGAGGATCCATAATCTTTAATGTGACAAAGAGCTGGGCCATATATCAAGAACATGCTCTGTTTTTTTTTCTTGAATTTACCACATGCAGTGCATTATTTTACTACCAGATCACACAGGTATTGCATATGAATCAACTATCAAATATACTTTTGATAGAGTCAGGAAATCAGCATGAATGAGATAGATTTTTTTTAAGTCAAAGGATAATGTTCAATCCTCTTCAGCCAGACCCTTCTTAGACTGAAATTCACTGTTATATCAAGAAGAGCACCATATAGAGACTGTATTTTTTTTTTAAATATAGTTTCCATACTAAGCGCTAACATTTACTGGTTGTATATGCACCAGAAAGAAAACAAAACAAAGAAATAAAAACCATACTCTAGAAAAACACTGACAAAAATTCCATTTGTTGAATACTATTATGTGCCCTGATGTCCAATGAGGCTACAGAAAATACCATATAGTTTCTGACTTCCATACCACAAAACAATGGGGAAACTCAGATGAAGTAAATGTATCTCTTTGCTCATTTATTTTACATGTATTTACTAAAAGTCTCTTATGTGCCAAGCAGCTTTTTAAGGAATGGAGACAAGAAACTGACCAATACAGACACCCAAGAAAATAAATACATAATCCTTTTTTCCCTAATATTTCTTTTATTATTATTTTTTATTTATATATGATAGTGGAATGTATTACAATTCATATTACACATATAGAGCACAATTTTTCATATCTTTGGTTGTATATGAAATATATTCACACTAATTTGTGTCTTCATACAAGTACTTTGGATAAGGATGTCTATCACGTTTCATCATCATTTCTAATCCCATGCTCCCTTCCTTCCCCTTCCACCCCTCTGCCCTATCTAGAGTTCCTCTATTTCTCCCATGTTCCCCCTTCCTATCCCGCTATGAATCAGCCTCCTTATATCAGAGAAAACATTAATCATTTGTTGTTTTGGCATTATCTTCTCCAACCCTATCCATTTACCTGCAAATGCCATGATTTTATTCTCTTTCATTTCTGTGTAATATTCCATTGTGTATATATGCAGCATTTTTTTTTTTTATCCATTCATCTACTGAAGGGCGTCTAGGTTGGTTCTACAGTTTAGCTATTGTGAATGATACTGCTGTAAACATTGATGTGGTTGTGTTGCTGTGGTATACTGTTTTTAAGTCCTTTTGGTGTAGACTGAGAAGAAGGATAGCTGAGTCAAATGGTGGTTCTGTTCTCAGTTTTCCAAGGAATCTCCATGCTGCTTTCCATATTGGCTAAATCAAAGGCATTTCTGTATATCAGTGACAAATCTGCTGAAAGGGAAATGAGTAAAACTACCTCTTTTATAGTAGCCTCAAAAAGATAAAAAAATAAATAAAATACTTAGGAATCAACTTAATGAAAGAGGTGAAATATCTATACAATGAAAACTACAGGACCCTAAAGAAAGAAATAAAAGAAGACCTTAGAAGATAGAAAGATTTACCTTGTTCTTGGATAGGCAAAATTAATATTATCAAAATGCCCATACTACTAAAAGCACTATACAGATTTAAT
The DNA here is from genome assembly GCF_964194105.1 of Spermophilus citellus. Lineage (NCBI taxonomy): Eukaryota > Metazoa > Chordata > Mammalia > Rodentia > Sciuridae > Spermophilus > Spermophilus citellus. The sequence continues at coordinate 67,433,873 of NC_138192.1, forward strand.
GAAATTCCAATCAAAATCCCAATGACATTCCTCTTGGAAATATAAAAAGCAGTCATGAAATTCATCTGGAAAAATAAGAGACTCAGAATAGCTAAAGCAATTCTTAGCAGGAAGAGTGAAGCAGGTGGTATCACTATACCAGACCTTAAACTATACTACAGAGCAATAGTAACAACAACAGCATGGTATTGGCACCCAAACTGTCTGGTAGACCAATGGTACAGAATAGAGGACACAGAGACTAATCCACAAAATTACAATTATTTTATATTAGACAAAGGTGCCCAAAACATGCATTAGAGAAAAGACAGTCTCTTCAACAAATGGTGCTGGAAAAACTGGAAATCCATATGCAACAAAATGAAATTAAACCCCTATCTCTCATCATGTTGAGCACAAAACTCAACTCAAAATGGATCAAGAACCTAGGAATTAAACCAGAGAACTTGCCGTCTAATAGAAGAAAAAGTAGGCCCTAATCTTCATCATGTGGGATTAGGCCCCAACTTCCTTAATAAGACTCTTGTGGCACAAGAATTAAAATCAAGAATCAATAAGTGGGATGGATTCAAACTAAAAAGTTTCTTCTCAACAAAAGGAACAATCTGTGAGGTGAATAGAGAGCCTACATATTGGGAGCAAATTTTTACCCCCTCACACATCAAATAGAGCACTGATCTCTAAGGTATATAAAGAATTCAAAAAGCTAAGCACCAAAACAAAACAAACAAACAAAAACCCCCCAAATCCCAAATAACACAATCAATAGATGGGCCAAGGACCTGAAGAGACACTTCTCAGAAGATGATATACAATCAATCAGCAAATATATGAAATGTTCCTCATCTCTAGCAATTAGAGAAATGCAAATCAAAAGCACTCTAAGATTTTATCTCACCCCAGTCAGAATGGCAGCTATTACAAAGACAAACAACAGTAAGTGATGGTGGGACTGCAAAAACATAATCTTTACCTCAATGAGCTTATCTGCTAGGTAGTAGAAACAAACAAAATGAAGTACATGTAAAATATGTTAAGCACCTGAAGCCCCAATTAGTACAGTGACTGAAGTAGGAGGATACATTGAGCCCAGAAGTTTGGAGACAGTCTGGACAACACATATAGCTAGACCTGTTCTCAAATAAATAATAAAAAAGGCAAGTATGTGGTAAGTTATATATTTAAAGTTTTATGGAAAGTAATATGCAGAGGAGGAGGTTTGAGTTTCAGCTTTCTAAACTGTTGACCTCTGAAGGACTAATTAAGAAGATGACACTCCAAGGAAGACTTGAAGAAGGTGAGAACAAAATTCAGGGAGCTATCTAGAGGAAGAAAATTCCAGAAAACAAATAAATAGCAAACACAAAGACCTACATGCAGGTGCATGTGAGATGCATGTGAGAAGCAAAAAGAAGATCCTGGGTCCACTGCAGACGAGAGAAAATGGAAGAGGGCCCAGATCATTTGAGACTTTACAAACAAGTTTGTGAACAGAATATGACACGATGTCTCTTGTTATTTCAGAGAAATAGTGTGTTGAGGAAAAATGTAGGGAGAGAACAGCAGAAGCAAAGTTAGGCACTATTCCAGCATTCCATGAAATAGTTGAAGATGATGTGGACCACTGTTGTAGCAATGGAAGTTATAAGAAGTTAGTGGATTCTGGATAGATTTTGAAGGTAGAGCTGACTGCATTTATTAATAGGTAAAAGAAGTGGTCTAATGTCATGTTAAAAACACATGCAAAAAGAATCTTGTTCTCTTTTTTTCTTTCACTTATCCCTACTAAATAAGCATATGCAATATCCCTTTTCTCTCCCTTTCCCTCCCACCTCATGTCTCTGTTTAAGGTTACAAAAATGGAAGGATACCTTCATTGTTATACAAAATTACATATAAGAGGTTGTGAGGGGAATGGGAAAATAAACAAGGAGAGAAATGAATTACAGTAGATGGGGTAGAGAGAGAAGATGGGAGGGGAGGGGAGGGGGGATAATTGAGGAGAGGAAAGGTAGCAGAATACAACAGTCACTAATATGGCATTATGTAAAAATGTGGATGTGTAACCAATGTGATTCTGCAATCAGTATTTGGGGTAAAAATGGGAGTTCATAACCCACTTGAATGAAATATGATATGTCAAGAGCTTTGTAATGTTTTGAACAACCAATAAAAAAAAAGAAAAAAAGAAGCATATGCCACAGATTAGTTGTATCTGAAGCATCAGGGAAGACTTTGCAGGAAAATAGCATTTGACATTGAATTTGACCTTGAAGAATAATTAGGAATTTTCTAGCTGGTAGAAAGGGAAAAGACACTCCAGGGTTTTGCAATTAGAAATCATTGGAAACTTTAATAAAATCAGTGCTGATGAGAGTGGATAAAAACTTTATTTATAGAACATTTGACAGTGTTGATTCATGGTCTGATGGGGAGGCATGAAGGGTTACATGTAAATATGTGGACTTGGGCCAGGAACTTTGAGTTACACAATATAGAAGCTAAATTCAAATTATTTTAGTAAAGAAAAGGGATGTGAGTGTGGCTGCATTTGGAACCAAGGAAAAAAAAAACATTGTTTTTACAGCTTGTTCTATTTTTCCCTATTTCTTAGATCTGCTTTTTCTGTATGTTGCCTTTCTGCTGACAGGTTCAGTTCATCAAGCAAGGAAAATGATTGCCAATAACCTCAGCAATGAGAGGAATTTGTTTCTCCCATATTTTAATATTTTCTTATCAATGGGAGAATTTCTTCTCAAAGGAAAAGGAAAACACAATTGGTTTACCCTGGGGGATCCAACATGGCCGCCAGCGAGGAAGCAGTGATTCCAATGTCTCCACATTAACGGGATCAGAAAGACCCATTGGAAAAGCTGCAGTCTACCTACTGAGGAACTTCTAGCAAAATTCCATTAAGAGGGGACCTGCCGGGAATTGGTAGGTTTATTAGAAGTGGCAGTTTGTCCCAGACAAGTGGATCTTGGCCAGCCACGAGGGCGCAGAGGTCCAGTCCCACAGCCACCAGCCGCTTCTGCAAGCAGCCGGCGGCCCAGAGCGGCACAGCCCGCCCGAACCCGCAGACGGCAACCGCCATCCCGCCGTCCCAGCTCTCCCGGGAGGCCCTGCTCTCACTCTGCGAACGGCCACCCCGCCTCCCAGGCTCTTAGCCACGCGGCCGCAGCTGCCCGGCTCTACAGGCGGCCCCCCGGCGGGTGCAGAGGTCCAATCCCGCGGCTACCAGCCGCTTCTGCAAGCGGCCGTCGGCCCAGAGCAGCACAGCCCGTCCGAACCGGCAGACGGCACCCGCCAGCCTGGCTCTCCCGGGAGGCCCTGCTCTCGCTCAGCGAACGGCCACCCCGCCCGCCCGGATCTTAGCCACATGGCCGCAGCTGCCCAGCTCTACAGGCGGCCCCCGGTGGCCCGGTGCTGCGAGAAGTGTCCCCGCCTGGCCCAGCAGACAGCCCGTGCCCTCCCGGCTCTACTAACAGCCCCGCCCACCCGGCGAACGGCTCCCCCCCCCCAGACAGCGTGAAGGGAATCTAACCAACCCTTTACGAAATAGCAAACTGGGAACTAAAACCAGAGATTGTGTCAGACCAGAGACAAGCCAGTTCCACCCCTCCCTTAGGACACTCCAGCAAGGAGCCAGGGGCCCACCATAGCAGAGAGGGGAAGTCACCAAAGTTCGGCCAAAGAGATTCCTTCCCAGCGGAATCTACTTTAGCAGGTGTGTGACTCCCACCCACATCAGATACAAACAACCGGGAAACTTCAAAATCAATCCGTGGGCGTGACCGTAAGGGCCAAAGGACTCTCGACCCCCAACTCCCCCTACTGCCAGTGACGTGGGCGTGACTGTAGGGGCAGAGGGAAGCAGAGAAGACTCCCCACCCCCAACTCCCCCAACCACGAACTGAGAGGGTGTGACGGTAGGGGCGGAGGGAAACAGAGGACACTCCAGACCCCCAACTCCTCCTACCGCCAGCAGAGTGGTTTTGACTGTAGGGGCTGAGGGAAGTAGAGGGGATCCTCGACCCCCAACTCCTATTACCACCAGCAGCGACACCAATGGTCTTAGCTGCCAGATTCCGAAGGTGTGCCCACCAAAGGGGTCCGGAAAAATTAAACAATTGACTCCCAGACCACAGCTCCACAGCACTGGGGCTTAGATGAATGACAGAGAGAGTGCTCAGTAGTTAGGGAAATAGAGCACTCGGTGGGGCTGAAAGTGTAACCAAATCCTTGGGGAACTGCCTCCAGTGAGCAGGACCTGGCTGGCTGGCAGGAGGAAGGGGAGGAGGGGCCGTAGAAGTGAAACAGCTCTGGACCAACAGGATTGAGAGACTCCCAGGAACCGCCTTACAGGGATTGCTGTTGACACATTGAGGGCAAAACTCAGCCCGGAGGGCACAGCTTTGCCTACGGGAAGAGAAGAAAATGGGTCTCTAAGACCTAATTTTATTTCCTATTTCATTTTATTTTTTTCTCTCCCTTTTCCCTCTCTCTCTCCCCTTCCAAGTTTTACTGCTCTTTCCATTCTCCTCTATGCTATCTATCTCCCTCTCTTTCTTTCTTTTCAAGAGCACCTACCTTCCCCTTCCCCCCAACTTTCATCCCAAGCATTACATCCTCCATTTCGCGTAACTGTCTAAATGCAAATAGGTGTGCGCCCTCCCCCCGCACCTGCAAGATAGGCGGACCTGCAACCCACCGGCAGGTCAGGCCCAGCAACCTGGGAGTGGCAGAGCCGCCCCACGCGCCTACAAGGTAGGCGGACCTGCGACCCACCAGCAGACCAGGCCCAGCGGCCTGCTGAGGGGCAGAGCTACCCCCTCCCACCGCGCCAGCAAGGTAGGCGGAACTGTGACCACCAACAGAACAGGCTCAGTGGCCTGTGGAGGGGCAGAGCTGCCAACAACGCCTGCAAAGTAGGCAGACCTGCAACCCACCAGCAGAGTAGGCCCAGCAACCCGCGGAGGGACAGAGCCGCCCCACGCGCCTGCAAGGTAGGCGGACCTGCGACCCACCAGCAGATCAGGCCCAGCGGCCCGCTGAGGGCAGAGCCGCGCCCTCCCCCCGCGCCTGCAAGGTAGGTGGACCAGCGACCCACCAGCAGAGTAGGCCCAGCAACCCGCGGAGGGACAGAGCCGCCCCACGTGCCTGCAAGGTAGGCGGACCTGCGACCCACCAGCAGATCAGGCCCAGCGGCCTGCTGAGGGGCAGAGCTGCCCCCTCCCCCGCGCCAGCAAGGTAGGCGGAACTGTGACCATCAACAGAACAGGCCCAGTGGCCCACGGAGGGGCAAAGCTGCCAACCATGCCTGCAAGGTAGGCGGACCTGCGACCCACCGGCAGAATAGGCCCAGGAACCCGCAGAGGGGCAGAGCCACCCCACTTGCCTGCAAGGTAGGCGGACCTGCGACCCACCGGCAGAATAGGCCCAGGAACCCGCAGAGGGGCAGAGCCACCCCACTTGCCTGCAAGGTAGGCGGACCAACAGAACAGTCCCAGTGGCCTGCAGAAGGGCAGAGCCGCCTCCCGCGCCTGCAAGGTAGGCAGACCTGTGACCCACCAGCAAAACAGGCCCAGCGGCCTGTGGAGGGGCAGAGCTGCCCCCCCCCCCGTGCCTGCAAGGTAGGCGGAACTGTGACCACTGACAGAACAGGCCCAGCGACCTGCAGAGGGGCAGAGCCGCTGCCCACGCCTGCAAGGTAGGTGGACCTGCGACCCACCGGCAGAACAGGCCCACTGGCCTTCAGAGGGGCAGAGCCGCTGCCCGCGACTACAAAGGAGGCGGAACTGCGACCACCGACAGGACAGGCCTAGCGGCCCTCAGAGGGGCAGAGCCACCGCCCGCGCCTGCAAGGTAGGCACACCTGCTACCAACCAGCAGAACAGGCCCAGTGGCCTGCCGATGTGGTAGGCACATTGCCCCAATTGGAGGAGGAGCAGAGCCCCTGCCTGTGCCTGCGCCGGAGACTTTGCAACTATACAAGAGTAATACAAATATATAGGGGGAAAATAACACAACAGTTTCAGTAAGCAGAAAGAAACGCAAACAATATGAAGAGACAAGGAAAGAAAGGACCACAAGCAATGCAGGTCAACTCAATGTTAGAAGAGGTAATATCTGCAGCAGATGGAATGTCAGATAAAGAATTCAGGAGATACATGCTTCAGATGATCTGGAGTCTCAAGGAAGACATTAGACAGCAAAATCAGACAATGAAAGATCTCTTCAACAATGAATTACATAAACAAATCCAGGAAGCAAAAGATCAACAATACAGGGAGATAGAGGTTATAAAAAACAAACAAACAGAAATCCTAGAAATGCAGGAAGCAATAAACCAACTTAAAAACTCAATTGAGAATACTACCAGGAGAGTAGAACACTTAGAAGATAGAACATCAGACAATGAAGACAAAGTATTTCAACTTGAAAAGAACATAGACAGCTCAGAAAGACTGTTAAGAAACCATGAGCAGAACATCCAAGAAATATGGTATAACATGAAGAGACCAAACTTAAGAGTCATTGGGATACAGGAAGGTATAGAAGTCCAAACCAAAGGAATGAGCAATCTATTCAATGAAATAATTCGAGAAAACTTCCCAGACTTGAAGAACGAGACAGAATCCCAAATCCTAGAAGCCTACAGAACGCCGAACGTGCAAAATCATAAGAGATCCACACCTAGACACATTATAATGAAGATGCCCAACATACAGAATAAGGAGAGAATTTTAAAAGCTACAAGAGAAAGGAAGCAGATTACATTTAGGGGTAAACCAATCAGGATAACAGCTGATCTCTCAACACAGACTTTGAAAGCTAGAAGATCCTGGAATAACATATTTTAAACACTGAAAGAAAATGGGTTCCAACCAAGAATTGTGTATCCAGCAAAATTAAGCTTCAGGATGGAAGATGAAATTAAAACCTTCCATGATAAACAAAAGTTAAAAGAATTTGCAGCTAGAAAACCATCTCTCCAAAAAATCCTCGGCAAAACATTACAGGAAGAGGAAATGGAAAATACCAATGAAAACCAACAGTGGGAGGTAGGACAGTAAAGGGGGGAAAATAATCAAAGAGGAAAACAAACCATATTCAGTAACATAAATAAACAAATATGGCTGGAAGGATAACCCATATATCAATAATAACCCTAAATGTTAATGGCTTAAACTCACCAATTAAGAGACACAGGCTAGTAGAATGGATCACAAAACATGACCCAACAATATGCTGCCTACAGGAGACGCATTTGATAGGAAAAGACATACATAGACTGAAAGTGAAAGGTTGGGAAAAATCATATCACTCATATGGACTTCGGAAACAAGCAGGAGTGTCCATACTCATATCAAATAAAATAGATTTCAAGCCAAAGTTAATCAAAAGGGATAAAGAGGGACACTACATACTGCTCAAGGGAACCATACACCAACAAGACATAACAATCATAAATATATATGCCCCAAACAATGGAGCAGCTATGTTCATCAAACAAACTCTTCTCAAGTTCAAGAGTCTAATAGACCACCATACAATAATCATGGGAGACTTCAACACACCTCTCTCACCACTGGACAGATCTTCCAAACAAAAGCTGAATAAGGAAACTATAGAACTCAATAACACAATTAACAACCTAGACTTAATTGACATATATAGAATATACCACCCAACATCAAGCAGTTACACTTTTTTCTCAGCAGCACATGGATCCTTCTCAAAAATAGATCATATATTATGTCACAGGGCAACTCTTAGACAATATAAAGGAGTAGAGATAATACCATGCATCTTATCTGATCATAATGGAATGAAACTGAAAATCAATGATAAAAGAAGGAAGGAAAAATCATGCATCACTTGGAGAATGAACAATAGGTTACTGAATGATCAATGGGTTTTAGAAGACATCAAGGAGGAAATTAAAAACTTCTTAGAGTTAAATGAAAACACAGACACAACATATCGGAATCTATGGGACACATTGAAAGCAGTTCTAAGAGGAAAATTCATTGCTTGGAGTTCATTCCTTAAAAAAAGAAAAAAAAACCAACAAATAAATGATCTCATACTTCATCTCAAAATCCTAGAAAAAGAAGAGCAAAACAACAGCAAAAGAAGTAGAAGGCAAGAAATAATTAAAATCAGAGCTGAAATTAATGAAATCGAAACAAAAGAAACAATTGAAAAAATTGACAAAACTAAAAGTTGGTTCTTTGAAAAAATAAATAAAATAGACCCTTAGCCATGCTAACGAACAGAAGAAGAGAGAGAACTCAAATTACTAGCATATGGGATGAAAAAGGCAATATCACAACAGACACTTCAGAAATTCAGAAGATAATCAGAAATTATTTTGAATCCTTATACTCCAATAAAATAGAAGATAGTGAAGGCATCGATAAATTTCTTAAGTCATATGATCTGCCCAGATCGAGACAGGAGGATATAGACAACCTAAACAGACCAATATCAATTGAGGAAATAGAAGAAACCATCAAAAGATTACCAACTAAGAAAAGCCCAGGACCGGATGGGTATACAGCAGAGTTTTACAAAACCTTTAAAGAGGAACTAATACCAATACTTTTCAAGCTATTTCAGGAAATAGAAAAAGAGGGAGAACTTCCAAATTCATTCTACGAGGCCAACATCACCCTGATTCCTAAACCAGACAAAGACACTTCAAAGAAAGAAAACTACAGACCTATATCTCTAATGAACCTAGACGCAAAAATCCTCAATAAAATTCTGGCGAATCGGATACAAAATCATATCAAAAAATTGTACACCATGATCAAGTAGGATTCATCCCTGGGATGCAAGGCCGGTTCAATATACAGAAATCAATAAATGTTATTCACCACATCAATAGACTTAAAATTAAGAACCATATGATCATCTCGATAGATGCGGAAAAAGCATTCGACAAAGTATAGCATCCCTTTATGTTCAAAACATTAGAAAAACTAGGGATAACAGGAACATACCTCAACATTGTAAAAGCAATCTATGCTAAGCCTCAGGCTAGCATCATTCTGAATGGAGAAAAATTGAAGGCATTTCCTCTAAAATCTGGAACAAGACAGGGATGCCCTCTCTCACCACTTCTGTTCAACATAGTTCTCAAAACACTGGCCAGAGCAATTAGACAGAGAAAAGAAATTAAAGGCATAAAAATGGGAAAAGAAGAACTTAAATTATCACTATTTGCAGATGACATGATTCTATACCTAGCAGACCAAAAAGGGTCTACAAAGAAACTATTAGAGCTAATAAATGAATTCAGCAAAGTGGCAGGATATAAAATCAACACGCATAAATCAAAGGCATTCCTGTATATCAGCGACAAATCCTCTGAAATGGAAATGAGGACAACCACTCCATTCACAATATCCTCAAAAATAAAATAAAATACTTGGGAATCAACCTAACAAAAGAGGTAAAAGACTTATACAATGAAAACTACAGAATCCTAAAGAGAGAAATTGAAGAAGATCTTAGAAGATGGAAAAATATACCCTGTTCATGGATAGGCAGAACTAACATCATCAAAATGGCGATATTACCAAAATTCTCTATAGGTTTAATGCAATGCCAATAAAACATCCCAATGGCATTTCTTGTAGAAATAGAGAAAGCAATCATGAAATTCATATGGAAAAATAAAAGACCCAGAATAGCAAAAACAATGCTAAGCAGGAAGTGTGAATCAGGTGGTATAGCGATACCAGACTTCAAAGTATACTACAGAGCAATAGTAACAAAAACAGCATGGTACTGGTACCAAAACAGGTGGGTGGACCAATGGTACAGAATAGAGGACACAGAAACCAACCCACAAAATTACAACTTTCTTATATTTGATAAAGGGGCTAAAAGCATGCAATGGAGGAAGGATAGCATCTTCAACAAATGGTGCTGGGAAAACTGGAAATCCATATGCAACAAAATGAAACTGAATCCCTTTCTCTCGCCATGCACAAAAGTTAACTCAAAATGGATCAAGGAGCTTGATATCAAATCAGAGACAAGGCATCTGATAGAAGAAAAAGTTGGCTACGACCTACATACTGTGGGGTCGGGCTCCAAATTCCTCAATAGGATACCCATAGCACAAGAGTTAATATCTAGAATCAACAAATGGGACTTGCTCAAACTAAAAAGTTTTTTTCTTAGCAAAAGAAACAATAAGAGAGGTAAATAGGGAGCCTACATCATGGGAACAAATCTTTACTCCTCACACTTCAGATAGAGCCCTAATATCCAGAGTATATAAAGAACTCAAAAAATTAGACAATAAGATAACAAATGATCCAATCAACAAATGGGCCAAGGACCTAAACAGACACTTCTCAGAGGAGGACATACAATCAATCAACAAGTACATGAAAAAATGCTCACCATCTCTAGCAGTCAGAGAAATGCAAATCAAAACCACCCTAAGATACCATCTCACTCCAGTAAGATTGGCAGCCATTATGAAGTCAAACAACAACAAATGCTGGCGAGGATGTGGGGAAAAGGGTACACTTGTACATTGTTGGTGGGACTGCAAATTGGTGCAGCCAATTTGGAAAGCAGTATGGAGATTTCTTGGAAAGCTGGTAATGGAACCACCATTTGACCCAGCTATTCCCCTTCTGGGTCTATTCCCTAAAGACCTAAAAAGAGCATGCTACAGGGACACTGCTACATCGATGTTCATAGCAGCACAATTCACAATAGCAAGACTGTGGAACCAACCTAGATGCCCTTCAATAGACGAATGGATAAAATAAATGTGGCATTTATACACAATGGAGTATTACTCTGCATTAAAAAATGACAAAATTATAGAATTTGGAGGGAAATGGATGGCATTAGAGCAGATTATGCTAAGTGAAGCTAGCCAATCCCTAAAAAACAAATGCCAAATGTCTTCTTTGATATAAGGAGAGTAACTAAGAATAGAGTAGGGAAGAAGAGCATGAGAAGATGACTAACATTAAACAGGGATGAGAGGTGGGAGGGAAAGGGAGAGAGAAGGGAAATTGCTTGGAAATGGAAGGAGACCCTCAGGGTTATACAAAATTACATACAAGAGGAAGTGAGGGGAAAGGGAAAAATAATACAAGGGGGAGAAATGAATTACAGTAGAGGGGGTAGAGAGAGAAGGGGGAGGGGAGGGGAGGGGAGGGGAGGGGGGATAGTAGAGGATAGGAAGGAAAGGCAGCAGAATACAACATACATGAGTATGTCAATATGTAAATCAGTGGAAGTGTAACTGATGTGATTCTGCAATCTGTATATGGGGTAAAAATGGGAGTTCATAACCCACTTGAATCAAAGTGTGAAATATGATATATCAAGAACTATGTAATGTTTTGAACAACCAATAAAAAAAAAAACAATTGGTTTACCCTGTGTTTTAGTCAGCTTTTTTTTGCAAATAAAGGACCCAACCAACACAATTGTAGAGGAAGAAAAGTTTATTTGAGGGCTCACAGTTTCAGAGGTCCTTAGTGTACAGAAGGCCAGCTCCATCCCTCAGGGTTGGAGGTGAGGCAGATCATCATCATGGTGTAAGGGTGTGGTGGAGGGAAGCAGCTCACATAATAATGATCAAGAAGCAGATAGAGAAGTCTGCATATATACCCCAAAGCCCCACCCACAATGCTCTGCCTCCTCCAGCCATGCCCTACCTGCCTTAGGTTACCATTCAATTAATCCCATCAGGTGATTAATTCATTGATTGGGTAGAGGTTCTTGTAACCCAATAATTTCTTCTCTGAACCTTCTTGCATTGTCTCACATGTGAGCTTTTGGGGGACACCTCACATTCAAACCATAACACCCTGCATCCCGTGCCTACTCTGTATCACATAGATGCAATGGTGTGGAGGAGAAGTGATTTCATAAGGGAAAATGGAATTTCTGGGAAAATAAAGCAACAGAAAACACTATGGTTGGTAAAGTTGGTTAGGTTGGATAAAGAGTCTGAAAATCCTAGTGATGAAGGCTGTGTTTAATCAAAAAAGCAGTCAAGACATATTACCAAGGAATAAACATGATCGTGTTTAACTTTCTTGGAATTAGTAATAAGGAAAACAGATTGGATTGGAACAAGGCTAGACTCCCTGTTGTAGGCTGCATCACTGGTCCCAATTTTTCATTCATCTCTGTATCTATATCCTTTGTCACAAGACAAAAGAAGAAGAATGTTTTTTCTCACTTTTCAGCTTTAAGTACAAGTCCACATGACTTCCTTTAGGTAATAAGGTATAACTGATGTTGTACAAGTTCCCAGCCTAGAATTTGAGAGACCTTCAGAGTTGCTGCTTCCACCAGCATGGACCTGCCATCACCATGTCCTGTCTACATGCTCATCCAAGGAGGAGAAATAAAGACATGGCCCAGCTTATCCCAACTAAGATCAACCAACCACCAGATGTATGAGCAAGTCCAGCCAAGATCAGCAAAGCTCCCAAACCACGTGTAGAATAAGCACATGATTCATGCTCATGAGAATAAATTATTGCTGCTTTAAGTGACTGAATGTTGAGTAATTTGTTGCACAAAAAAATGTATATTTGAAAAAAAATGTGTATTTGTACACAGTTAACAGGATACATTCAAGGCTCTGAGATTGGTAGTTATAACAATAATACTAAAGGGCAAGGGCCAAAATCAAGAGTGTTTTTCTGAGGGACTGAGGAAGGGGCATCTAAGATCTGTTGGATACTTAGGAAGTACTTTAGGATAATCATAAATTTTCCAATTTACTATGAGGGCAGAAGTTTAAAAAATTGCTTGGTAAGATATGGAAATGAAGGTGGTGAGCCCCAATTGTCTTTTAAATCTGGAAATGGGTTAAGTGAGAAGACAGGAAGCAATGAGGCCAAAGAAGTTGGTAATGTCACTAGAAAGAATAAATAGAATGTGAGAAAATCAGGATCTTTCAGCACTCTAATAAGAAGTTACAAAGACAAGATCATGGCATTTGCAGGGAAATGGATGGCATTAGAGCAGATTATGCTAAGTAAAGTTAGCCAATCCCTAAAAAACAAATGCCGAATGTCTTCTCTGATATAAGGGAGGTGACTCAAAACACAGTAGGGAGGAAGAGCCTGAGAAGAAAATTACCTCTAGATAGGGAAGAGAGGTGGGAGGGAAAGGGAGGGAGAAGGGGAGTTGCATGGAAGATGGAAGGAGATTCTCATCTTTATACAGAATACAGGTATGAGGATGTGAGGGAGAAAAAAAAAGAAGTGGGTCACATTAGATTGGGTAGAGAGAAGTGATGGGAGGGGAGGGGAGTGGAAGGGGGGAATAGAAGGACAGCAGAATAAAATAGACATTATTATTGCTGTGGGTATATATGTGACTGCATGACCAATGTAATTCTGCAACCTGTACACTCAAATAAATGAGAAATTATATCCCATCTGATTCAAATGTATGATATGTCAAGATCATTGTACTGTCATGTGTAACTAATTAAAACAAATAAAAAATAAAAAAAATAAGTTATAAAGATAAGAAAAATGGCAAAAAGTTGTGTCACTAAAGCCAATAGAGAAATAATTGGAAGAATGAGATCTGTATCATCGCTATTGATTATTATAAGGAACTTGTGTAACATAAGAGCTCCATCTATATAGACATGTCCACTCTGCACCTCTGGCAATTTATCAATTACATTTCAGGTTTTCTTACCTTAGTGCTGGTTCCATGGAGGTTGCAAGCTTGGGGTTTTCTGTTCCAGTAGTTGTGATTCTCTGTGTCTTTCCATCTGTCTTGACTTGGGACCTCATCTCTCCAATGGATCTAAAAAGAAATGTTGACTTTTCCAGTTTATCCAGTTTTTCACTTCTTAAGATGGGATAATTATCTCTAAACTCTTTACACACTAGATTTGCAACCAGAAGTTATAAGCTGCTTTTAAAATGAATTTCCAAAAGTACAACTATTCAACTAATTTTCATCATAATAGAGTTAAAATATGCTATTGAGTTGTATTCTATTTTATTTAGTCAAAGTTTAAATATTTATTGAGCAATTACAGTAGAAAACTTACATTGATGTCTGTAAGTTTATAATATCAATCTCTAAGATAAAGCAGTCATATCATTCTGGCATCAGATTTCTTTACTCTCAGTTGGACATTTTCATTGCAAACAATACAAACATCCTCCTATTAATATAAATAGAAAAAAAATACTGAAAGGTTGTAAGCACAAATGATATCCTTAAATGCTGGAACACAAAGTCTGGCAACAATCCAAGGGAGAAAAGACTCAGCCAATATCCTCTATTTCTGTTTAGAATATCGCCTAAAGATACCTAAAAACACTGGAGACATACTGCTAAATTCTCAGCTCCACAAGTTTATTATAAATACAACTTTGCCCAGACTGGTGCCTTTGTTTCAGGCTCCCAAGAATCAAACATTGGGGTAGAAACACCTGACTAAACACATGCAGATTACTTGCCCTCCTTTCTAGGAGTGGAGAGAAGTGAATTATTTGCCAATATTCTTTCCATATCCACTGGATTCTCATGCCTCCACTAAAAAGATGTTCAGATGCTGAGCAGTACAACCAAAATGACAAATGCCTCTGTATTCTTTTTGGTCAAGTATTTAATTGTTGACTTTTTCCCCATTTTTATTTGACCATGAGAATATAAGTAGGTTTTACAGTCTAAAATAAATCAGGAGGTATAATTTATACTCTTGGCATAGAGCTTGACATACACACTGAGCATTTAGTAAAAGTTTATTGAATTGAATTCTAGATAAAGAGAGCCAATATTGCAAATCATGAAAAATATTGCAAAGCACAGATGTCATTTACATTTGCCATATACATGTATGAAATACTCTGTGTTATTTTTATAGCAAGTTCACCCTGGTTATGTTTTAGCTAGTAATAAACATAAAGTAAAGTAATAATAAAAATAGAACTAGTTAATTCCTTGAGTCTCTACAACAGAAAAATAGTTGGCAAAAGTAACTGAGAAGAGTTATGAATAGATTATACACCTACATAAAGATAATCAAACACTGGTTACCTGAAGATGGATGGGCATTTACAGGAGCAATTCTTTGTGGTTTGGAAGAACATTAAGAGTCCAAGATTTTGGCACAACTTTAAAGTTGCTTATTATAAGCATTTTAGAAATTACCTGAACCTGTTTGGTCAGAAAACTGGGCTATAAATCACATGATACTAAATATTTCTCAGAAGATATCAAGAATGAATAGGTTTAAATTGGGCTGTAAATTCTGCAAGAACAGCACTTTTTATAATATTGCAGCATTTCCGACTGATGCCTATCCCAATCCCAGGCCCTGCATGCAGAGCTTCATGAAATATGCAGTACCAAATACATTGCCAAACTTTTTGCACATAGAAAAGTAACAAAAGACAAGAAAATTCCTGATTTAAGAGATATAGAGTTAGAAGGTTGGCAATTCCTTTATTTACACCAAATCGCCATCCCTTATTACAGTGTAGCCACACAATATAAAAACCTCCAATAAATGTTATTCATGTAAAAACTGTCACTTCAATTTTTCCATGTTCTCTTTGTCTCTGGACCTGCATATCATATGACAGTATCATCTCTGTCGTTTTCTCCTATGAGGTACAAACTGTTCTAGAGCACAGTTTAGAGTCTTGCCTCATGAGAAACCAAATATGTACAATACAAAAAAGCACTTTTTTTTTTTATCCATTCACCTATTGAAGGGCATCTAGGTTGGATCCACAGTTTAGCTATTGTCAATTGTGCTGCTATAAACATAGATGTGGCTGTGTCCCTGTAGTATGCTGTTTTTAAGTCCTTTGGGTATAGACCAAGGAGAGGGACAGCTGGGTCAAATGGTGGTTCCATTCCCAGTTTTCCAAGAAATCTCCATACTGCTTTCCATATTGGCTGCACCAATTTGCAGTCCCACCAACAGCATATGAATGTACCTTTTTCCCCCACATCCTCGCCAATACTTATTGTTGTTTGTATGCACAATAGTTGCCATTCTGACTGGAGTGAGATGAAATCTTAGAGTGGTTTTGATTTGCATTTCTCTAATTGCTAAAAAAATGTGTCATATATACACAATGTAATATTACTCAGCAATAAAAGAGAATAAAATCATGGCATTGGCAGTTAAGTGGATGGAGTTAGAGAAGAGAGAATGCTAAGTGAAGTTAGCCAATCCCAAAAAACCAAATGCCAAATGTTTTCTTTGATATAAGGAGGCTGATTCATAGTGGGATAGGGAGCAGGAGCACAGGAGGAATAGAGGAACTCTAGATAGGGCAGAGGGGTTGGAGGAGAAGGGATGGAGCATGGGGTAACTAATGATGGTGGAATATTATGATTGTTACTATCCAAAGTATAAAGACATGAATTGGTGTGAATATACTTTGTACACAACCAGAGATATGAAAAATAGGGCTCTATGTATGTAATAAGAATTGTAATGCATTCTGCTGTCATATATAAATAAAATTTTTAAAAAAGGCACAGAAGCTTCCACCTGGTCCCTTGAAGCGCTCCTTTGATGATTCCTCAAGTGGTCTCACTGGAACACCCATCCTATAATGTAGGGTAGCACCCCGCTGTCTGCCTAAACAGTCATTTTAAAAACAAACAACTGGTTTGGACTAAAAATTAATATAGGCCTACACTAACAATATCCTCCTTGAATGCATCATTTTAAACTGGGAATGAAATTTCCATGAGAGTAAGAATTAGAAGTTTCATTGTTGGTCAAATACAATTAATTATAGAATAATGATTGCTTCTAGTAGAAGAAAAATGAGAAAATATTCGAACTTCAGAGGAGTTTGTGTTGGGAGAGTCTTTAAAAGGGAAATAGTAGAGATTGACAAATACAAGAAAAGCTAAATCTTGAAAGAAAGAGAAATTATTCTTATTTCTTTCTTCCAAATTTTTTAGCTAGTTGTCCTAATGTCAATAAATAGTCCTTATGAGAAGCATTCAATAATGTGTATTCAGCATCCATTTGTGCCAGGAGATTGTGTTCTGTGCTGATGCTACTCAAGCAAAAAAAAAAAAAAAAAAATGCTGTCTCTGATCTTCAGAGTTCAAACTTTATTGGAGGATGAAAATAAAAAATCAAACAAATTACATTTTTAAAAATGTTACTCCCCTTATAGAAAGTGTGGATTATTTTTTAAAGTTGAGATCATTCACAATTCTAAGTTTTAATCCTTGCATAGATTTAGCCCAACGAGTAACATTTTATTCAATTCAATGTTAGAGGAGAAAAATAATATCAAACTCTACAAACCTGGGCACCATGCCATGTTGTGCAGCCAGGTTTTATTTTGGGGGGAGAGGGGATCTATTTTGTTTGTCTTGTTTTTGACTTGGAAACCAAAAGAGAAATTACATGTCTCCTCATATTTCAGAAATCTTTTAAGTAATGACTAGATTGAATTTTCATATCCTTCAAAAACAGCAGTTTTTCTGGTAACAGACAACTTAGATAAAAATCTGGTCCTTGCCTGGGAGACTCTATTAATAAAGAGAAAATGAAAGACACTAGGAGAAGGTGTATGACTCACATTTTGGGAAAGTAGCTGTTGTTAGTTTCAATTTTCTTCAATTAGGATGGATGTTAGTAAGGATGTTAACCCCGTCATTCTGGCTTAAGTCCAACTTGGGTAATTACATTCTGCCTACTTAAATTCTCTCTGGGTCCAAAGACATCCTTCATCCTCACCTCTCACTGTTTCGGGATGTTGCTGCACATAGCTAAATAGAGGCCACATTTAACCCTGGGGATGGTAGCATCTCTATGGTAAAAACTTGATCTTTCTGCATAGTATCAGTATAAATTCACTTTTAGGGTAAAGGTTTTAGAACATGTAATGTAATAAAGCAAAGAGAAGCCATATGGCAATCTTAGCTAAAATACAAAAAAATAAAAATAAAATAAAAATCCAATAGAGTGAATTGTCTCTGACAGGGTCTCTGCAGTAATGGGAGATTCTTTTAGCTTGCCCTGACTGCAAATGTAAGATCATTATCATTAGATCTTTAAAATACCAACAAGCAAAATATGAAGAGATTTAAAGTCACCTTTAAAATCACCCCAAAAGTTCAGTCTCAATTATCTACAATCAATGTCATTCTCCTTGACTAGAAATTGATACCGAAGAATAAATTCTAAGAAGAAGAAATTTTAAAAGTACAATTGATGCTGACAGTTTATCAATGGAAGTGCATTTCTAAGTCATGCTCATCTATGCATCAAACCTTTGTTTATTTCTTTGCCCCACCTGATTTGCACTCTTGCCACATTTTTGTAGGGACATTAGACATTGCTCAAGAATAACCTTTACTACAAATATTTCAACCCTTTTCTTCAAGATTTCATTTACAGATATGTATTGAGCTCTTTGCTCTGTAAGATAGAAAATAATTTTTTTACAAACATTTAAAAGTTCTCAAGGGATTCTTTTCTCTATAATGCCTATGAAAATAAACAAGGCTTTAGTTGTTTAATGACAATAAAGGTATAATAGCTATAATATAATTATCCAAATAAAATGAATATTAATTTTAATATAGTCAGTTAAGTATGCAAAAAATATATAAGCATTAAAGGTAAATGGACAAAGGATAGGTCAAGGTGATTATA
Source organism: Spermophilus citellus (assembly GCF_964194105.1). NCBI lineage: Eukaryota > Metazoa > Chordata > Mammalia > Rodentia > Sciuridae > Spermophilus > Spermophilus citellus. The sequence continues at coordinate 67,452,552 of NC_138192.1, forward strand.
AAAGGAAAAAAAACACAAGAAATTTGTAAAATTAAAAAGAAGTTGTATTTAATGTCACAAGAATTTCAGTTAAGTAATTAGCATGGCACTTTTTTTGGTAATTAAACTGTCAAAAAATAACAAAAGTCAACATTGAGGAAGTAATGGAGTAAGCCCTAGTACATTGTCAGTGAGAGTGTAAATGAGTACAAACCACTTGGAAAGCATTTTGTTAATATGTATTAAGAGCTTTAAAAATTAATTTTCCCACGTATGTCTCCATCTTGAAACACATTTTAGAAAAAAAGAATCCCACAAATAGAAAAAGTTTTACAGACAAGGATGTAAATGGTAGCAAAATGTACAATTGCAATCAATGAATGGTAAAAGGAAGACTAAATGTCCAACAACGGACTCCAGTAAACTAAAATTTATTTGGGTGAGATAAACAATAAATGATAAATGCAGTGTATGTTACTTATACAGTATTTAGATGGAGACATGGGATAAAAAATTTAAAAGCACATGTAGAGCAGGACAAGAGGGAACAGAAGTAGTAATGAAACAGTCTATAGCATTTAGAATGGGGGCAAAAGTTTTCTTTCACAAGATGATATTGAAGCAAGAACAAAAGTCAGGAAGTTAGTGTAGATAAATAGTCTGCTCAGGTCTGGAAGATGGAAGCAGACTCAAAGGGAATGGAATGTTAATACCTTCAGGAAACATCTCCCTCACCCCACTCTTGCCAAAGTCACCAGCTTCTGGAGGTATTTTTCCTTTCAGCACGGAATTGTGAATGGGCATTCCCTGGTGGCTCCCTTCCTGCTTCTCCGGACAGACAATGTAAATGGGGAGAGGTACCCTTGAATTATCCTTTTCTCTCCTTTTTACCTCATGGGCAGGACAAAAGGAAGGGAAACATAGAAACTATGAAAAGACAAGATTCATTCCCTCCCATGGACACCCAGCTCTGGGCCCCTTCTCTGCGGAGAAGTCAATTAATATTCTTTAAATAAAACTTGCTTTCTATGCCTTCCTTGGTGTTTCTGGGGTGTTCAGTCTTCAACATCTGGGGAAATGGAACTCATCATCACTAATAATAATAGTTGAGCAAAGCTTGACAAATGTAAGAAAGACAGTATCACAAATATCCATGGAAAGAGAATTCTAGGTTAGATGTAGAGCTGTAGCAAGGGTCCTAAGGTAAGAACTTGGCTATCATGTTCAAGAAATAGGATAGAGGTCAATAAAGTTCATGCAGAATGAAAAAAAAAAAAAAGATGAGGTTAGAGAGACAAATGATGAGTAGAGCACACAGCCTGTGAGCCATTGTAATGATTTATGTGGAACCACAGACACCGGTTTCAGGTTGTAGACAGAGGGACAACATGATCTGACATATTTCAACAGTAGTGATGTAGCTGCTGTGTTGAAAGTGAAACTATTTGTTACAAACATAGAAGTAGAGAGGCTTATTAATGAAGCTATTATGGTTTTGCAGGCAAGAGATGATGGTGGCTTGGACCATAGATGAGGAAGTTGTGAGAAGTAATCTGATTATAAAACTATCTTGAAGAAAAGGGCCAACAAGATTGCCTAACAAATGGATGAGGAGGAGAGGGAACAGAAAGAGAAGAGTCTTGGTGACTATAAGGTTTTTGATGTGAGCCATTAGAAGAGTTGAGATCAATCAAACTTGGGAAGGCAGAAAGAAGAACACTGAGTATAAGAGAGATCAGAAATTCAGTTTGGGGTATACGATTTGACATATCAAACATGCAGAGAGAGATGTTGAACAGGTATTTGGAACATGAGACCAGAGTTCAGAATGGAGGTTCAAACTGGAGATACAAATGTGAGAGTCATCAGTTTATAGTTAGTGTGTAAAGGTATGACTCTGGATGAGATTACCAGGAAATTCAATGTTTATACTAAGAAGACATGATCCAAGGGCAAAGCTCTGATCTCCAACATTGAGTTTGAGGAGAAAAGGAGAAATCTGAGAAGAAAAATATGTGGTGTTCTTGAATTTGAATAAAGAAAGTATATGAAAAAAGAGGGAATGGTCAACTATATTAATTAGGCTGATAATTTAGATAAAGACCAAGAATTGATCATGGTGCTCAGAAACAAAGAAGTCGTTTGTAACATGCATGGAAGCAATGTTTAGAGTGGTGAGAATGAATCCTTGTTATCCTTGTTTGGAAGAGTTTTAAGAAAGTATGTCAAAAGAGAAATCAATCCACTTCTATAAAAGACAATCACTACAAGAAGTAAAATATATATATAGTGCGTGACTATCCCTATCAGTTACTTTAATTTCTGAGATTCTGTTTACTTCTATTTCAGCTCAGTTGAGGAAATATATGCCTACATTTAATAATGATTCTAAGTGCAATTTTATTTACCTACAGCATAGAGGTACTGAAGAAATCCTGTCTAAATTTATGCCCTGTGGTTAGTTATTACTGCAATGTTACTCATAGGATCTTAATTAATATTATTATTAGAAGAAAAACAGGAAGGAAAAACAGAAAGAAAAACAAATATACATTCAGTATTGTCTGTTCATAATGTTAGAAGCATTGAACTATTCTAAATTAAATGTGCTGAAATGTTATTTTGACCTTAAGACTTACCTAGGACACTGGCTTTCTCATTCAAACTCACTTTTTAGGTTTTATGTCCATGTAATAGGTGTTGCCAAGGAGAGTAAACTGTGCTTTTCAGAGGCTGGCCTGGGTGTTTATGTATTACCAGGTCATCATAGTGTCAAGGTCGGGGGAAGAAGTGAGGGCAGATCTTTGGCAATTCTTGAAAGTTACCACCTCAGGTGTGGCACTCTCAAGCTTATTCCACCTAATATTCTACCCAGTACTTTAAATATCTCCAACAGTTTGATATAAAGATCAGAGAAACAGCATAGATTCAAGTTTTAAAAGCAGCAGGGGTATTATTAGAATTGGGCAGGGCAAAGTAGCCAGAAAAAAAAAAAAGAAGAAAGAAAGAAACAGGAAGCCAGAAGGAAAGGAAGGAAGAAGGAAAGAAGGGAGAAGAATCCCAACAATGGCATATAACCATATTTTAGGAGGATAGATCATATGCAATGTTATTAAGTAAGGGGAAATATTTAAAAATTCTTAATATCTTTAGATACTTCTTTTTGATTTATTAATTCATTCATTCATCTTCCTTTCTTCTCTTTCTTCTTTTCTTCCTTCCCTCCCCACTCTTCCCTTTCTTCACTAGTGCTGGCTTCCTGATCTTCATTTACATACATTCAACTTATTTTTAAAGGATACTTGAGATTCCCTAAGGAAATATTGCAAAACCAATGGAAAACAACACATGCACATACACACACACAACACACATATACACCCCCACAGAATGAGAGAGAGAGAGAGAGAGAGAGAGAAAGAGAGTGAGAGAGAGAGAGAGACAGAGAGAGAGAGAGAGAGAGAGAGAGAGAGAGAGATCCACAACCGTAAAGGTAGGTATCAGGGCAAAAGTAAAACCATGGAAATCATAATTTTTCTAATGTTAGTGTTTTATGTATTGTTAGACATTTTAAATAAATCATCTAAATCTTCTACACTACTCCATGAGGAAGGTGTTTTTAGTTTATTTCCAGATTGGGAAATTAGTGACCTAAGGCCATAGGATTAGCAAATACCAAGATCTGAGATTACAGTCTGTGGTGGGCCGAGTCCCAAGCTGATCTTTCAAATATTCAAAGGTCAGGTGACATGGCATGGCAAATCCCAATATTATGCTTAATTATAATGTACCAATGAAAATGTACATCATAGCCAGGCACAGTGGCTCACATCTGTAATTCCAGTGCCTTGGGAGGCTGAGGCAGGAAGATTTGCCCAAGTTCAAGGCCAGCCTCAGCAATTTAGCAAGACCCTAAGCAATTTAGTGGTACCTGTCTAAAAATAAATAATAAACAGTTCTGGTGATGTAGCTCAGCGGCTAAGCACCTCTGGATTCAATCAACGGTACAAAAAAAATGTACATTATAAAGTCATGTGCATTGCAAAGGGGTGAGATTATGTTTGGATCAGAGCAAAGAGAAAAGCAGAAGAGTCACAGATGCACAAAGAGATTAAACAAATAAAATTTTCTTTTAGGAAAATCAAAATCTAGCTCCTTTTCACCCATGCATGTCTTCATGCATTCATGAAAAGAATATGTATAATGCTGTATATTATATCTTCAAAAAATCCTGTAATGAATACATTATCACATTTTGTACAACTCTGGTTTAGTGTCTCTTGATGGGAGCCAATGCAAAAGATCAAAACAGATTCCTTAATAGCATTGCTGGTGGAAGAAGTAGGGAGGTGATGTAAACCAATTAGGCTACTCTCTAATGCATCAGCCTAGATACAAAGGTTACATTTAGAATATTTAGGATAACTGCAAGAGTGGGTCTCAGTTGGAGGCACACTTTATCACTTGCAAGTCCACCCCCCAAACAGATGTCAAATCTCAGGAAGGGAACAGGGACTATAAAGAAAATTCAAAATTACAGTACTTTAAAATATATAGAACTTAAAAAATATTGTCATCATAATTATAATACAATAGCTATAGGAAGTAAAGCAAACTTTTTGATTGGTGGGAATATATACGAAGTAATGATTTTCAAGAGATAAACATTTGAGACTCTCTGGGAGAACATGGGAGTTTTATATTTATTAATGGGAGTATAGATTTTTAAAAGTTCATGAGACACTTTGAAGAATAGACACATTAAATATTATTTTTGTTACTCATGGCAGCAAATTTGAGGCTTTAGTATGTCAGGAAGTTGGAGTGCTGAAATTTTATGTTGCCAATTAAGAGCAGACACATAAGCTTTAATAGTTAGATGAGCTAAAAATAAAGTTTTTCTCCTCTCATGACAATAAATCTGAATCTCAAGAGATGACCACCCACATCCACATAGAATTAGGCCACAGGACCACCTATGAACAAAACAATGTCAAAAGGATAAACAATTCTGGGCTCTCTCAACAGACAAGTGAATGTTACTTACACTCATTAATATATCTCCTTTTTCAAGATGAACATCATTTAAAAAGAAGTTCTACAGGTCATCATTTGGGAATGAGACTATTTAGAGGATAGTCATAGTTTATAAGAACTTATTAGGTGGGTAAGTTCTCATTGTTACTTACATTTTCTTCCCTAGTCTTCCCTTAAACAGAAATTATTCTAAAGTATACTGTGTTTACCCATTTTACAGACAATGTAGTTTTTGTACTCTGTGCAGTACATGGAAAGAAGCTTAGCCAACAGAAAGAACATATACGTTTGAAGGAAGCTTTAAATGTCTACAGATATTGGCAGAGAAAGTTCATGAAAGAGCTTAAACTTATCCTAATTTGCTAAGATCTAGGCCAACAGAGTTGTACTCTGCTTGTGATAATAATCATTGCCATATACCCACAAATATTTGGAAAGAACTGAACAAATGAGTGGTTGGAAGCTAGCAACTTCAGTGATAATTTTCTTTTCAAAAGTCACACATTTCTAGCCAGGAATCAGATGGTCAAATTTTTCTCTATACTTTCCATTATTGCATTGAACCTTCACCTATAGTTCTAAGTCCAAATCTCAGCATAGTTTCCTGATGGAAAGTTGTTATTTTTCTTCTTTCAGTGAGAATTATATAAGAAAACCTTTGGTGTGGATACTTAGATAGCATCCCTTTTCATATTGAGGTCTTCTAGATCCATTCTAGATTAATGCTAAATTTATAGTTATTCCACACACACACACACACACACACACACACACACACAAGCACACATTCACACACATGTACTCAGAATTATCTTGCTAATTACAATTCCTCCTTTTTGTGTCACATGAGATTTAACATAAGCCTACTTCTAATATCAGTATTAAAATTGTTTTTTCTTTTTTTTTTCTACCAACAAAGTATACTTGAGGTTTAAGTATTTGCATTATTTTATGATCTATAAACACTCTTCAGAAACACACACGTACACACACACACATTTGTATACCCGCCCAAACTTTGGAAAAAATTACACCATATTAAGATTGATGATAGCATGGTTTAATGTCATGAGATCAGAGAGCAGGAAGTAGAACAAACTGAGAAATATTATTTTCTTTTGGAGCTTTTCATATTAATTGTGCTGGTTGATTACAATCTTCGTCTCCATTTCAGATTCTATTCACTCATGCTAGTAGAAAAAGATCTGTTATATACATCAAGGTGTCCATCAAATTCTTCAGTGATACAGATCTATGTCCAACCATCTCTGCTGTCATGGTGCTAAATTCATGTAAAGAACAACATTAAATTCTACAAGTATAGAATTCAAGCGAACAACAGAAATGCCAGAAAATGTGCTAATGAAACAAATGAAGCCATCCAATAATTTGAGAATATACTGAACTAGTAAGATAGTTGATGCTCTTTTTCCATTATATGGTAGCATTCAGTCATCTCTTGAAACCCTGTTACATGTCTTCTGGTAATAATATATCTTCAAGACCCTACACAAATTGCTTCTCCAGTCTGCAGCTTTCCTTGAAGACCAATTCTCCCCCAGTCCCTCCAGCAGAATTAATTGCTTCTTCTTTTATATTCAGACACTACATTTCACAGACCTCCATTTAGAGCATTTCACATTATATTATAAACTGCAACCCACACATAGCAGCAGCTTTCCATGTTTTCTATTGTGATGTGTCTGCACATGGTGGAGGGTTTTGTTTTTGTTGTTGTTGTTGTTGTTGTTGTTGTTGTTGTTTTCTAGTAGACTATGAGGACAAGACTCCACCTTATTATCTTGGAATCCTCCTTGTCATGTATCATGTACAGTGTAGAAACTCAGTTAATACATGTTTCAACATTTGCCTGCTTACAAGGTCTGCTTCCAAGAACAACTGCTGCCTTGCCTGAATCATATTAATATTCAGCAACCTCCAAAACTATTGTGCTATTTAAACTATTTAGATATAGGAATCAATACATAGGAAAAAATGGAGAAAGAAAAAATCAGTTATTGCTTGAAACATAGTAACTTATTTAAAAGATCCATGAAAATAATATGTGTATTTTGTTGTCTATTCTACATTGTGCAGTCTTTCTAAAAGTTCATTCATGGATTTTATATACCAGTTTCTAAAATGATCAAGTAAGATATGAATTTCAACTGGAAAAACAGAGACTGCATGAGTTTATCTGCTTATATATTATCTTTAAATTAGGTCAATATTGACACTTAACTTCAGTATTACTGATATACCATATAGCAATGATTTTATGTAAGTGGATGTACACATCAATGATGTAAATAATACTGATGGACCAGCAGATATGGAACATTTGCCACACAACAAAATTGGAATTGCTATGATATTAAAGCCAGCATTAAAGACATTCATAATTAGCCATCCAGAATATTTTTGATCATGCTCATTCTACATAGAAACATTTCTACTAGATTCATTCCTAGATGTTCTTCTAGTAACTGAAAAAAGAGAGTACAGGATCAAAGTTCTTAGAAAGTACCAAGAATTACCTATGGCATATATGCCCCCATTAGATCCTGCAAGATGACTAGATTAGTTACTATTATAGTTCAAAGTGGTGAACGAGTGGGAGAGGAAGTACTTCTGCCAATGTAACAGGAATGGAAGCTTTGAAGTCTACATTCTGAAATTCTTCAGTCTGTAGATTATAAAGAGGTCTTCAAGATAGAACTCTATGTGAAGGCAGACTAGAGTAGAATTCAAAACTAACTTTACTTCTCTACTGACTTAAAATATTGTAGCTTTACTGTACTTATTTCATGGTTAAGTATATATATATATATATATATATATATATATATATATATATATATATATATCAGAAATATAATAATAATATACTTTAATATTCCAGCCTTTTTGTCCAAATTCTATTCCAGAATACTTGTATGAATTTCCAGACTCTATCAAGAGATCAGCATTTGTGCTCAGATTAATCTTTAACAATATTTTCAATTATAGAAATAATATAGCATTATTGAGAGTTTTGAAAGAGTGTACAAAGAATTAATTTTGGTCCTACCAACTCTAAAACCTAATCCCTTTTGTGCATTATCTCCTCATGCACGTTGGCATTGTATGGCTGTGCCACTTCTCATTTTTCCCCCCACTTAATTATTTCCCCATCCTGCTGTATTGTCTTCAAACAGAATTTTTTTTTTGCTAGAATCCTTTATTGTTTCTCATTTTCTTTGTACTAAAAAAGTGCAAACTAATTGTAAAATAAATTGAGAAAGTTATAAAGAAAAAAATTAAAATCTCTTGAAAGCTCCGAATCTGGGCATAACTACCTACAGACAGAATTTTGTTAAATATCTATAATAATTTATGGTTCAATATAAAAATATCCTTATCAATATTAAGTACAGAGTTTAAATGAACAATTCCTTGAGCATGAGCTGCTTTGCAGCCCACTTTTCCCCTAAGCATGTCACGAAGATTTGTTTCATATTAGAGAATATAGATATACCATCCATTTAAGAATTGCATTCTACTCCTTGTGTAGCTGCCTTGTAATTTACTAAGTAATCACTGAGTGGACCTTTAAGTAGTCCCCTGTGTTGAAGTTTGTATTCACATATCATTACACATTTGTCCGAGTATTTCTTCCAAGTACATTTCTTTTTAAAAAAAAATTATGTTTTGGTATTGGATATTGAACTTGGGGCACTCAACCACTGAGCCACATCCCCAACCCTATTTTGTATTTTATTTAGAGACAGGGTCTCACTGAGTTGCTTAGTGCCTCGCTAAGTTGCTGAGGCTGTCACTGAACTCGAAATCCTCTTGTCTCAGCCTCCTGAGCTGCTGGTATTACAGGTGCATGCCACCACACCTGGCTCTTCCAAGTAAATTTCTACTTAGGAATATTAACTTAAAGAATAACATTGCCGGGCTGGGGATGTGGCTCAAGCGGTAGCGCGCTCGCCTGGCATGCGTGCGGCCCGGGTTCGATCCTCAGCACCACATACCAACAAAGATGTTGTGTCCGCCGAGAACTAAAAAAATCTCTCTCTCTCTCTCCCCTCTCTCACTCTCTCTTTAAAAAAAAAAAAAAAGAATAACATTGCCTTTAAAACAACAACAACAACGATGCTGGGCACAGTGGTGTAATCCCAGTGGCTCAGGAGGCTGAGACAGAAGGATAGAAAATTCAATGCCAGCCTCAGGAAAAGCAAGGTGCTAAGCAACTCAGTGAGAACTTGCCTCTAAATAAAATACAAAATATGACTGGGATGTGGCTCAGTGGTCAAGTGCCCCTGAATTCAATTCCAGGTAGGAAAACATTAAAATTAAAAAAAAAAAAAAGAACATAGGTATGATACTGATTTTCTCATAGGGGTTTATATTTTTAAATCCAGTATTTTTGCTTATTCCTTGGAATTGTGCTGCAGTGTTCACTTGTATAGGATCCAACTGGGTTGATCTCCACTCTGAAAAAAAAAAAAAAAAAAACATAAGAAAGGGATGCTTTCTACAGAAAGTTGTTGTGGCCCTTATTGTCTCCACTGTGTAAAACAAGATTTGAACTACCCTGGCCCACACAACTGGAAGTGGTTCAGTGTACAAACCAAAAGAATGAAAAAAACTAAATGATGAAAAAGAGAATAGCTAGAGAAAAATCATTTTATATGGATTGGTCAGAGAAGACCTTTCTAAGGAAGTGGTGCTTGGTCATAGTCAGGAACAGGGAGGGCCAATTTATATATCTGCTATAGGACTAAGATTAAAACATTTAAGTACAAAGCTATAAAGCCAAGAGAAAGCTAGAGTTTTGTATGTGTAAGTTAACTACATAATATGAAGTTAGAGATGAGTTCTCAGGGAGAAATTTGCATTTTATTTTAAATGCTATGGACAGCCATTAAATAGGGTTAGGGTGTGTGTGTGACAGAGAGAGTAAAAAATCAGATGAATCATTTTAATAATTTACTTTATTTGATGTATGGGAAACATGTTTTGTGAATAAAAATGGCAAAAGAGAGTCCACTTAGGAAGTTCTAGTTGTCAAAAGAAGTGGTTTGGACAAGGGTTGTGGTAGCTGATCTGTAGGGAAGAGAATCTGGTTTCTGTGAAATTTTCTGTTATCACAGGTTTTCATCCTCCTGAAGATTTGGAAACTCACAAACAACAGACTGCTGACTGCTATTGGAGTTTAAAAAAAAGAAAAAAAAAAACAGCATATAAAAAAACCCAGCATATAAAAAGCTATAGTTTCTTAAAAGGGCATCAAATGCTTATACCAGCAAGGAAAGTCCAGATGCCATAATACATAATAGGACATTCTGGACTAATTACTGAAAAGTAAATGAGGATTCCATGTGGCAAAAATTCAAGGAGTTTTTGATCTTTAAAAGCCATGGAATAAATTAAGTAACAAGTATTAGACTCAAGAAATACTGTTTATTCATATTTGTGATATTATCCATACAGTGTTCCCTTAACATAATGTCTTTAGCTAAAATCCTTAATATATTACCCATGTATCTTCTAAAATAGAAAATTGTAGCAATTGTGCACATTACTTTACTTTAAACTTGCACTTGCTACAGAGGAACAATAGGATCCTAATTATAGTGTCATAGTGATTCTGACCATTTAAAGCAATGGGTTGAGAATGTCACTCAAAAGTGTGACCTCATTACTGGAGATTTTGCTCCCAAGTTCAGGGAAGTTGGGGGTGTGTGGACTAATTTTAAATTAACAAGCAGGATGACAGGCCATCTTTCTAGAGGTTTTAGATTGGCACTGGGCAGGAAAGGAATGAAGGTTACATTATTTAGCTCTATTTCAGAAGGTATATTAAACTCAGTTTTTTTTCAGGGCTGATTATATAGTCAAGTAACCAGTGTCTTGGCTTCTCTTCATTCTCAATTCAAAAATTAAAGCATTTCATCTTTCTTTAAATTCTTGGTCTGTACTCCACATTTGTGTGTGATAACTTTTGGTTGAAATGAATACAGCTCACTCCAATTACTTTAATAAGTTAGATATTTGTTCAAAGGATGCACAAATGAAAGAATTTCCACCATATTGCCTGGCTTTAGAGAGAAAGGAATATATTTAGGGTACAAATAAAACTAGTTGCAAGGAAACTGTAGTAATTCAGAAGTCCTGAGGTGTTTCTCAGAAATAGGCAGTTACTAATTCTTACTTTAATTCTTCTCTGTAAATATAAATTTTATATACCTACATTATTAACCCACTAATAATCAGTGATTTTCCTTTATTTATAGTTCATATTTCTGAGAAAAAGAGGATCACTGGGTCTGGTCATCACTATTCCCTACGTCTGGGTAGAGCTTATATTAGAGGACAAATAGTAGCAACTAGGCAGCTCATTGTTCATTTGCTTGGGGTTATGGATCTATTCATTTGATGAAATAATCCATTATTGAGTTTTGATTCCTCATGATCCAATCATTGCCTAAAAGCCCACTTCCGACCCTTGCTACATGGGGAATCATGCCTTAAAGACATGAGCTTTGGCGGATGCTATGGTTTGGATTTTTAATGTCCCACAAAAAGCTCATGTATTAATGCATGAATGTCCAGCAGTGATGTGATTAGGTTACATGAGCTGTAACATCATCAGTGGATTAATCCATTCAAAGGATTGATAATTTCAAGTACTGGGTGGTTACTGTAAACAGGTGGAGCATGACTGGAGGAGGTATGTCACTAGGATTGTGCCCCTGGACAATATCTTGCCTCTAGCTCCTTGCACACACATATTCTCTCTTTGCTTCCTGGTTGCTGTGAACTGAGAGCTTTCCTTCACCATGTCCTCTTGACATGATGTTCTTCCTCACTTCAGCCCAGAGCAATGGAGTCAGCTGACTATGAAGCAAGAGCTCTGAAACCATAAGCCCCAAATAAACTTTTCTTCCTCTAAGTTGTTCTTGTCAGATATTTTGATATCTAACTAACACAGAAAACTTTTCATATCTAAACCATAACATTCTGTCCCTGTCCCCCAAAACTTATCATCTTCTCAAAATGTAAAATTTAATCCATCTCCAAGAGTCCCCATAGACTTAACAGTTCCAGTCTTACTCAAAAGTGCCAGATCAAAGTCTCCTCTGACAATCCTCTGAGGTTCATTAGCTATGGGCCCATGTAAATATCAAAAGCAATGTATACACCTGCAGTATATAATTACACAGAGTAAATACTTTCATTTCAAAAAGTATGAATAAGAGCATAGAAAAATGAGACTGAAACCCAGCTAGTTAAAAATTAAGTCCTATAGCACCATGTGCCGCAGCAGGATCACATTAGGATAAGACGTGAGCTCCAAAGTGTATCTAGGCAGCCCTCTCCCTATGGCATTCAGTTGCCACTCATCTGTCCTCTCTTTTGGGCTGATGCTGTTTGCTGCTTGCAGTTTTTCTTGACAGACAATCAAGGCTTCTGGCATCTCTAACTTTCTGTGATATCCATTGAAGCTGAACTTCCCATTCATAGTTTTATACATCAGTCTCTTGGGAGCTGTCTACCGGAACTCCAACTGTGCCACACATTTTGTGGTCTCCCAAGTCTTTCTTTGAAATCTTGGTGGAAACCTACACTAACTTGAGTATTATGCACTCCTGCAAAATCAGCACTACATGAATGATGTCAAGGCCGGATGCCAGAACAAGCAGTATTTGGGTTCCCCTTGACCATGGCTGCAGTAGCCTCTGAATGCCTCAGTGACTAAACATGGTGAAACATTTTCTCTGATGACCCCATTGGAGCAGGGCACCCTAGTTCTCTCTTCTCAAAGTCTTTCAAATGATTTTACAGTTTGAACTACAGTGGATAGGGCCTTGCTTATTCTTGGGTCTCAGGCCCTGGACAAAAAGTAGACTATTTTTCTTCCTTCCTTCCTTCCTTCCTTCCTTCCTTCCTTCCTTCCTTCCTTCCTTCCTTCCTTCCTTCCTTCTTTCCTTCCTTCCTTCTTTCTTGCTTTTTTTTTTTTTTGGCATGTGTTGGTTTGCATTGTTTTGTTTTGTTTTGCTTGCTAGAATTTAACACAAATGGCCTCTACTGCAGTTCCCAATAGAGTCCTCCTTCCCATCTGAAACATCAGGAACATAGTACTTAATGCTCACATTGCAATCAGCATTCTGGCTTTCCAAGACAATACTAAAATCATTCATTAAACTCCACTTACAACATTTTGAGGCTTTACATAGACTGTATCTCTAAAATTTTCCAAACTTCTCTCACAAACCAACTCTATAGGCTTCTGACCCTCCTGCTCAGATATAGTCAGCAATGACCCCAGTCCTGGTAAGTTTGGGATTAGCTTTTCATGGCTGGGGAAAACACCTGAAGAGAACATCTTAGATGAGGAAAGATTTGTTTTGATTCGTACATTGAGCGGATTCACTCTGTGGTTGACTGGATCCATTATTCTATGCCTGAAGTGAGCCAAAACATTGTGGTAGAAGGGCATAGTGGAGGAAAGCCTATCAGTTTATGACATCCAGGAAACATGGAGAAAGGAAGCAGAAAAGTTGTAAGAATTGTAATGCAAATAAATAAGAGAGCTTATGTATAATGGCATAATTTGGTGTTAACATACTTTATATACAGAGTTATGAAAAATTGTTCTGTGAATAATAGATAATTATGAATATAATGCATTCCACTATTGTCATGTATGTAAGAAATAAATTTTTTTAAAAAGAGAGAGAATTAAAAAAAAAAAAAGATAAACTTTAGGTGACACCCCCAGGGTGTGATTTCCTTTGGCTAGTTCCCACCTCCCAATAGATTATTTAGCTACCAAGGGATTAATCCACTAATGATAGACATACAAGTGTCCATGACCCAATAATTGCCTAAAAGCTCCACTTCTAACCTTGCTGCACCAGGAACCATGCTTTCAACACACAAACTTCTAGGGTGCATTCCAGAAACAAGCCATAACAACAGGAATCTGCCTTCCTGGTTTTCCCTTAGAGCTCTAAGAAGGAAATACAAAGAACCATATTAAATGGCTGTTCTTCCAGGTCAAAATAGTTATATATATATATACAACTGCATATGATCAACCTAATCAAAACTACTATTCTTTACAAAATTCTTCTTTAGTTTCACCTAGAGGCGATGAAACTAATTCATCTTATCATTTTCAATATTTCAAATATTTTCAAATATTTTCAATATTTTCAAAGCCATTTGTTCCATACTTACTGTTACTTCTAGATATGTTTCCCTTATCTCCAATGCAGTAGGGCTAAACATACACACACAGAAATAAACTTCCTGCCCATTTACTTAATTGAAAATTATAGCCCATCTAAGAATTCTCTCAAGAACATCTTTTCTTATTTTAACCCCTTTTGTTCTCATTATTGTTACATATTTGTTAATCTATGTACATTATTTTCACTTTCTCTTATGGTCTTCAGTAATTTTTTATGCTTATTGTCTATATTCCTGATCATATTTTAAAACTTTTTAAAAGCATGAATTCATTTTCTATCATTTTTTGCCACAATATAATTCTTCTCACTTCTTATTTATATCAGTGTGCCTTCTCAGGAATGCCATTATTGTATTGTCTAAGGGCCAGAAAATTGAGAAGAAATGATGAGTTCAACATTTATAAATTTTAAAATTTATGATCATTTGTACATTTTACTACTGTTTAGAAAGGATTTAAGAAATGTAAAGAGAAGAAACTTAAAACTCACGTTTTTCTGATCATATGTATTGGAATATTTTGAAATTTTACAATGACAATGTGATGATATGAAAGGCTAATCACGAAAAACAAATCTACCAATACAGTGATTTGTTATTCTCGATTAGCCTTTCAAATGGAATTTGAAATCATTAGTGTTTGGTTCTTTGTGAGCTTTCAAAACCTTACCTATTTCACATGATATTGGATTTTTAAATACAAATAATGATTTACAGCTTAAAAATACAATCAGTCTGTAGTTAAATCATGTCAGCTTGAGAATTTGGGTAGACATTTCTAAAATGCCCTCCTTGGGAATTTCCCACTAATATTTTTTTTAAAACATTGCTTAGCTACTCATGCACAGTATTTAGGACTAAAGATTATATTATAGAATATTTGAGGATAAGTATTTGGGGTCCATGATCACTTCATTTTGCAGACTAGTACCCAAGGGAAAACACAGAGTTAAGTAAACTACTAGTATTATGCCAAACATACTTCTCTTTAAATATAAGATCGTTACTTCTCAAAAGGAGCTTCTCATTAAATTTTTAGACAAATAATGATGTTATTAATAGAAATGAATTTGAGAGCTCACTACCCATTTGGCAAGAAAAGGCTGTCACATGGAGTTGGCAAGAAAAAGCTGTCACATGGAAACAAACCATTGGAAATACATTATTCCTTCAGTTAACAGAACTTCATTTTCCAAAAAGTCTTCAATATGGGCTGGGGATGTGGCTCAAGCGGTAGCGCGCTCACCTGGCATGCGTGCGGCCCGGGTTCGATCCTCAGCACCACATACCAACAAAGATGTTGTGTCCGCCGAGAACTAAAAAATAAATATTAAAAATTCTCTCTCTGTCTCTCTCTCTCTGTCTCTCTCTCCCCACTCTCTCTTTAAAAAAAAAAAGTCTTCAATAAATATCATTTCTTGTTTTATAAAGTCATATTATACATAGTTTTAAAAACAGTGAAGAATCTTATCTGATGGCCATGAAATGCTGCCTGTAACAATTTGAACAACTGAGCATTGGTTCTGCGATTCTTTGATGTTTCGATCTCTTTTATGAAATCAGCCTATTTTTAACATGCTGACCTTGTTAACCTTGAGTTCAAGAAATATTGAAAATACTAAGGTATGAAGCCAAAGGATGAGAAAGATTACTGTGTCAATGAAGTGATGAACTATTTCTGTATTGTGGAAGAAGAGACAGAGGGGAAAAGGTGGAGGAAAGAAGGAAGCAGATTTTTAGCTGGAGAGTTAAAAGAACTCAAGGAATTTAAGTAATGAATAATAGCCCTGATTCCTATCCAAGCATATTCTCCCTTCACTAGAACATTTCATGAAAACATGGGATGGCTTTCACTCAAGGATGGTATAAATGCAGTTTTGCAATGAGAAGGGACCACCAGATGAATCCTGATGTCTTTTCCAATCAAGAATCTACATTTCTATGAAACAGTGGACAGAGCCTCATATTTCTTTCTATAAACATCTCATGACTATTATCATTTCTTTCCAAATATTCCCTGTAATCCATAACTTAAGTTCAAATAATTTTCACAGTCATGGTACTCTATTTCTTTTATAAGACTAAACATTCAAACTACTCAAGTTGTTCAAATTCTTTCTCCATATGGTTTATTGGTTTTATCTATTTCACAGTCACATCAGAGTTCATTCAATTAAGTTCAACACATTCTATTAACTTCTAAAAAATAAACATTTCGATAAACATTGGGATTGTGGCAAAGGAAAACTTATTCAAGGTACAAACTAGGCTCAACCACAACTTATTAGCTAAACTAGCTTTCTTCTGAAGCATCATATCACCTTTCTTATTTTTTTTTTCTTACAAGCATCAAGTAGATTCTTCTTGTGGGTGATTTGTGCCTAATTCTCTTTTCAATTCTGCAAGTTCTTTAAGAAAATTATTCAATCTGTGAATCCAGATGCATAACTAGGACATGAAATAAATTCTATAGGTAGCAACTAGAATATTAAACCTTCACTAGAATATTATATAAATGTAAGTAGAAATAAAATAAAATGATCAAGAAAAAAATTGAATCTAGTACACATATTTGTGAAATTTTGTGTTAATTGTGTGTATGTAATAGTCACAATAAAAATGTACTTTTGTGGGTTACAACAATTCATCACAATGCAAAATACACTTCTTAGTCTACATTTTTTAAAAAAATTACAACATGGGGGGACAGGGTTGTAGCTCAGTGGTACAGCACTTTGCCTAGCATGTGTGAGACACTAGGTTTGATCCTCAGCATCACATAAAACTAAAAATTTATAAAAAGGTTTTGTGTCTATATACAACTTAAAAATAAATTTGAAAAACTCATAACATAAAATATAATTCTTTGGGGATATTGAAAACTTGATATTGTCAATTTCCTGCCACTATGGAATATACATATCAATACAGCAAAAAACTTCAAACTCCATACTAATAAATGAGATCATGAGGACAGATAAAATATTTGAATGGGTCTTCTTGCTAATTTAACGGGACATTTTGTATAGTGCCTGGAGCCACATCTTTGATTCTGCTGGGTTGTGGAAAAGGGAGGTAATACCTTCCCCATGCAGAGTTCTCCATGGGGTGACTTGGCTAGGTGGAAAAGTCTGGCTCCCCCTGCATGTGTCTGTATAGAAGTTTATTGTACAACCATAAAGCATGTGCACATTAAGTGGTTTCATATAAGCTTCTCCAGTTGTGAACTTGGTTTCTTCTTCTTTCATTCTTGCTATGTGGCTTGGCACAGATTCATGCACACATAAATGTGTAACTAATACTTTCTGAATATAAAAATCATGGATATTAATAATTTTTATGGTCTCACTAAAAAGGAACTTTGATATGAAAAAGTTTTCTAGCTTACATGAATATGTTTCTATAATCCTCACATTAAAACAAGTAGCAACAAGGTGTCATAGTTTTTTTAAAAGAGAATAATATTCAAAATGGTTTTTACCTCAAAATTATCAGAAGACAAGCAGAACCAATTAAAGTTATTATTTTAATTTAATACTTGGTTTCCAGGAAAGACACTAAATTTTATTTTCATAGTATTCCCAAGGAGTCACTGATTTGTGGAGATCCCTTGTCAATACGTGCTCACTAAGGTTTCCTATAACCTGGCACAAGTACTGTGCTGTTTTCTTAGTATGTAGACATTGTTCAACTTCCTATAGTATCTCCATCTAATCTATCCACATTAAAATATCTAGCAAAGTCCAGTTCAACAGACATATTTGTATCAGCCTCAATGTGAACATACCCTTTCTTGTGGAAAATTAATGCAGTTGCTGTATAATATAAGCCTATTGAAATTAAGAAGTAAATGAAAGTTATTTGACTTTTGAGTCAGAAGGACCAGTTCCTAATCATTGTTCAATTTTGAAGTTAGACTCATCAAGATTTGGTTCGTTATCTAGGAAGCAGAAATAAATGTCTAATAAGATACCCTGAGAGAGATATGTATGTGTGTATATATAATACATGTGTGAATATATATATATATATATATATATATATATATATATATATATATATATACACATACACTGTGATAGACAATAAATATCATAGAAAATTATTAAATGAAGAAATAAAAATATGATGCTTGGAAGATGCAAAGACGAGACTTATTACAGAATTTTCATGATATGGAGCCTAGGAAAAGTGTCTCCAATTTTCTGTCCTGGTAAAAATTTAGGTCATGTACAACACAAAGATTAAGATAGATGATAAAGATACCAATAAAAATATTAGGAATCATTTCCAATCTGCTAAAGAGCACTTCCACAACCAAAATCTTCATCACATTAATGCAGGCATTAGGCTGGACATGTATGACAGTAAAATTCAACTAATTCATGTTAGTATTCACAGTATATCCATATTATTTTCTTCCCTTAGTTTTATGTTATAGTACCTTTTAATGTTGTCTGTTATTGCCTTTTCTAAACAAATATGAATATTTCCTCCAAGAGAGTAAGTTATTGGAAAAAAAAAACGTCACCCAAGTTACTGAAATAATTCTCCCATGTCTGATGGGACCCTCAACAACTATGCATTTATTCTTCAGTTTTTTAACTATTTTTAGAGGTGCTGTAGAGACTTTTTTCTAGAAACAATTCACATATTCCTACTATATTTGTAATGTATTCCTGTTTTAGAGTCAAGGATAAATTGGTAGCTTGGACATGTGCAATGCGGACCTTGAGCCCAGCTGAGATTCAGATCTCTCTAGTCTGGTACCTGGCTCATTTTGGTGGTAGGGAAGATATTAAGGCCATTTCTAGACACTCTGGCTACAAGATGGTGGACCTTTGAGAACGAAACCAAAAATATTATTTCTTCAAGTAGAGAGAATTTAAGAAAATTTGAGAAGTGTCATCAATCATGTCTGATTCCTTGAAGCAAATATAATTATTTGCAAGAAAGCAACTAACTATATTTGTAAAATGTATCATGTGTTTTGAGAAAGTTACATTTAATTTAGTCACTTATTATGTGGACTGTAATAAGAAAGAAAAAAATTAGGATAAAGTTAACAATGGCAGTTTTTAATGCTTAAAACTTACCATCCTAATAATTTATGCTATAATTACTTGTTTATCTTCTTTTCTTGCACCATGCCATGAAGCTCTCCAGTAGAGACAAAATATTCCTTGTCTTTGTTCCCTGTTGCTATTCACATATTAGAGATTCATAAGAAGTTTTGAGAATGTACTACTGCAACACAACTAGCAATTAAAAAGAAAATTGGTAGATAGTTTCTACTTTGACATGGCTCCATGAAATATCATAAACAACTTCTAATATTTTGTATATCAATTAATTGTTGTATGTATTCATGTAAATCACATTGTCAGTTTTACACTAAAATTTTGGTTTATTAGTATGTATTCTGAATTTAACAAATCACCAGGAAGCCTCCAACTAGAAATAACTCAAGTGTTGCACAATAAAAATAACATTGGATTTAGAGTCAGGAACCACAGATCTAATCCCAGTTCTGCCACAAACTCCTTAGATAACAATGGAAAATGATGTCTGTCCTCTGACTTCCAATTGCCAAATTGCAAAGCAGAGAAAATTGTATTTTCTTTCTTTATAGCTTATTGTTGCTGTGAGGATCAAATAAGACATAGATGAAAAATCATTTTGTTTGCACCAATCAATCATTATATAGCTCTGCCCTACAGTAGAAATCATGATTTGCAATTAAAATAAGCTATTTCCTTTGTAGTACTAAGTCATGTTATAGTATTTTTAGGAATGTTAGTTCACTTGTCATCTGTATTTTAAAATGATTATATTGACAGTATTGACTAATTGAAATAGCAAAAAAGAAAGTGTTTAGAAAATATTTTCATATCCCCCAATTTCAGAAAAAAACAGAAGGTTAGAAAACATCATAGTCCACTAAATGATACTTCCTTAGTCTCCTTGATGAACATATTGCATGATGTCAAATAATGTTTTTTGGTAGAATTTTAGAAAACAAAAGTAGACACAATCCCTTAATATACTGTTGGAACTCAGCAATAATCAGAAATAGCTATGAAAAGCTGATTGGGAACTTGTGGAATTGATAGAGTAGACTGATAATATCTAAATCCAGAAAAATCCTAATGATCACAAGAAGAGGAATAACAGATAATTTATGCCCCCTAGTGAATTGCAGTATAAAATATAACAAATTACTTTTATTGCATCTTCACAAAAATTCAAACTACAACCTAATCAAATTGAAATAAAGGATTATGTTAAGCAATACTGGAGATATGAAATAAGAAAATCCAGATAGAGAAAATTCTCATTTTCTCTTCCATAGTAAATTATAGTTAAAAAAGAACAGGAAACTATTTGTTAGAAGTGCTTTCAGAAGCATATGAGTAAAATGCAATATTTGAAGTTTGTGTGAATTCAGATTTAAATAAACCAACTGATAAACTAGATGTATGAAACAAAGGAAATTTGTGTACTAACCAGAAATTATTGCTACAAATTATTTTAAATCTTTTATATGTGTTAGTGCGGTTGTATTGCAAAAGAGCCTTACATGTTAAGTATACAGACTAAAGTACTGATGGATGGAATGACACAATGTTAGGCATTTGTTTGAAAATAATACAGTGATGATGGCAGAATCGTGAGTATTGAAAGAAGATTGGCCATATGTTGGTAGTGGTTATATCTGGTTGATGCATACATACAGGTTTATTATATATTTCTTTTTACTTTGTATATGCCTACACATATATAATTTTTCACAATTCAAGTTTATGAAAAATAAAATCAGCACAAATTTAAGAAGAATCACAACCATAAAAAATCAGAACTAAAATTATTTAAGGGCTGCACAGACAAAATTACACATTTTATGTACGTTCTTTCACACAGTGAGCTAGAACTATATATGTGGTTGGATTCTCAATGGAATAAGGAAAAATGCTTAAATATAAAGTAACTGCAGACACTAGAAACCTATTAGAAGGACAGTGAGTAATAATTCATTATCTACTTCAATAAGGAACAGAACAACACTATTGTTAAATGATACAATAATAGAAAGGAGCTGATAAATTGAGATAGATAGCATAAAAGGGTTTATCTGTATGGGCAGGCTGCACTGCAGCAAGCGATTTTCTGCTGACAGAGAACACTCCTCAGGAGGATCTGAGCACGTGTGACTGGCCCAGCTCAGGTGTAATGAAATTTTGTGTGTGCACAAGTGATTATTGGTTATTTCATTACTTTTTTAATATTTAATTTTTAGTTACAGGTGGACACAATATTTTATTTTTACATGGTACTGAGGATCCAACCCAGTGCCTCACACATGCTAGAAGAATGTTCGACCACTGAGCAACACCCCCAGCCTTACTTTGTTACTTTAAAAAATTTCAATCTGAGGAAGATTTTAAAATGTTTCCAAGTGGGCAAAAAAATTAAACATTGAAAAACAGATGTAATACAGACCAGGAATACTGACTATGACTGACAGTCAAATAGGGTTCCTCTCTTTTGTAGTTAACTACTTCTTAGCATGTGACTCTGAATTCATCATTATTGCTGCTAGAGTTTTGGAGATATTAAAATGGTTGTTCTTTAAGAGGTTAAGGTAGAAACTTTCCATTTCATAAGTTGACTCAAGAAACAAAAAAAGATATGTCCATAAGCCATGTGTTTCTCATGTTGACTAAGAAATCTCTAAAAGTTGGTAACTAACAATGATGGTGATGAGGGATGTTCTTAAATTTTGTGTGATAAAGCATTCTCTTTCATATTGTGTGAAATAAAGAAAAATAACTTTCTTAACTGCCTTTCAATACACACACACACACACACACACACACACACTCACACACACCTGGCTAGTGAATGGCTAAATCCTAAAACTAGTCAATTGCTCAGGTGTAGCTTGCAATCCATCTGCACCATATGTTGGAAGCACACAGTATACATTAAACGTCTGACTGAAACCTTAGCAAACTATAGTTACTTTCTTCCTAGAACTTTCTAATCATCACAAGATTATAATCCAAGAAAGGGATGTGTCTTCAATAGAACAGGTGTTGACAGTGACCATAAGAAGACATTCTCCAATCTTTGCCCCTGAAAATTTTTGCTTTTTTTTTTTTTTTTGTGTGTGTGTGTGTGTGTATGTGTGTATACAGAAAGCAGGGTGTTCATCTGGATTCTCACTGCAGCCAGGCTCCAGAGGTTTCAAAGAAATCTGTGACTTGAATCAGATTTATGTGTATACAGACCATTTAATTCTCTGAAACTTGTCCTGGGTTATCAACTTCTCAATGCTAAATGATGATCGAAATTTATAACACAATCCAAAATGATGCTGTAATTAAATGGTTACTAATTACCCCATTTCTTCCTTCTTGTATCTCTGCAAATATGTCTTCTACTTTTACAAAAACAAAATATTATGCTGCAAATATGGATTCAAAAATCAAATTTAATGGAATTTCTGGAAAAAGAACAGAGAAAACTCAGAAACATTTATGTTCATTATTCCACAACAAAATTAATTGAATTACATGCTTCTTACAACATGCTTAGCATACAATAAGATCTTAAACCACAATGTAGAGGGAATAAATTCTGAGTGTGATATTGAGAATCTTTATGTTCTCTTTATATAATGATCTAAAATGCTAAATGTAGAACATGAATGCTCAATATATTTTGGTAGTATTCAGTCAGTTACTGAACATAATGGTCCCCTTCATTAAGGACACATGTCATAGGAATAGAGTAAAGTCAATGCCAGTTTCAAGATAGACAAGCGAGGCCTCCCTTTTATTACAGTATGTGAGTGTAGTCGCAAGCATGACATTCAGAGACTGGGGTAGGCTTCTCTCAGAACACAATATTTAAAAAGGAAGCTTGATCTGAGACAGCTAAGCTGACACATAGCTCACAGATGGTAAACCCTTCAGTTCTTAAATGTTCAGTTATTGCAATGGAAGAAAAGCGTATGCTTCTATGAACTGTAACTGACATTAATTGTATGTGTCTGTATTTCATCTTCACTGGGTTTTCAGGGGGGAAAAACCTGTCAGAATATAAGAATTCATGAAGAGGAAATATTTACTATATTATTTCATGTTAGCCTATTATACTTTCAGAATGTTACAGAGCAGACCAGAACTAGTTCTTGCTCAGAGTTTACATAGTAACAAAGGGGAGCAAATTGACCAGGAAACCCTAATATTTTGCAAGTTGTTTTTTATGTGTAAATTGAAAGAAGAAAATAAATTTTTAATTTTCTCAAACCTTAGTATTATGTTAAGAATGCTGGGATGGTTTGGGGTGGAACACTTGTTTGTGTAAGAATATGTAAATAAAAATGCCCTACCTCAGAAGCAGAGGAAAATAAATTTGTTTTTCACTTCTTCCCAGAAAACAAGATTAATTTGGGTAACCCCATGTGCTATGCTTTTTCAGCTATTTTGGATTTATATTCATAAACAAAGAATGGCTCTCTTCAAATATGTAGAGAACATTTCCTTTAAAGGAAGTGAGGGTGAACTGCACTTACTAAAACCAGAAACTCATAGGACCACAAGTGACCTTAGAATTTGTTTGGTCTCATCCCCTTCCCCACTCATGCACCCCTTTCATAGCTAAGGAAACACAGACCCACAGTTCCTGTTACTAAACTTGGGTCCCAAAAATAGTCCAAAGGTGGCATTAAAGCTGAACTATACAAATACCTGGGTCCCAAACATACTTTTTTACAAAAGTACAGCACAATGTTTCTGACTCCACAATAATAAAATTTTAAAACATCTCAACCCTAGCTGAAGACAGTGATTTATTTAAAAATGCTGCTTATCCATGTTTAGAATAGCACAAGAAACTTTAGATGTTGGAGGACAGAGACACTGCCCAACATGAGACAACATCAGTAGAAAGCAAAGGAGAATTATTATGAAAGTTATGCTGTTTCTACACATATACACCATGAACATAAGAGTAAACTTATAACAAATAGTTTCCAATCTGAAATTGTTCTCACCAAATAGCAAGAAAAATCAAAATATATTGTCACTGATTTTTTAAATTGTGTGATTTTTCTATTATAGCATATCCAGTTTCAGTGTTAAAAAGTCATGTTACTTCAATCAAATTTATAAAAGAAATGTAGAATCCACATCAAAGTAATATGTTTTGTCGTCCTGGGTTATATACTACTTACTTTTTCAAAGGACTGACCTCATTGAAAGAAGGGTTAAACCAGACTTTAAGATTAAGTGTATAGGTAAAAATAGTATGGCTGGAGTGTAGCCCAGTGATAGTGCACTTGTATATCAAGTACAAGACCTGGGTTTGATCCTCAGTGCCACAAAACAACAGGAGCAACAAATAATAGATACTTGTTCATCTCTTACCTATTCACTTTGGAATATATGGAGAAAATATATGCAAGAGGACCACAAATGGTGGAGTTTTTCGGCCTGAATAAGGAATAAAATAAAGAGTTTCTATGAGCCTCAAAAACTATCTGAGGGACATATCTGTTTATCAAGAAGACAGATCTTCAAAGTTCACTGTATCTGAAGAAAACCCAAGCCAAATACAAGGGATTGGATTTGTGAATAGAATGGTTTAATTATACCCAAAGAGACTGTAGAACTCTTACCTGTGTCAGTCCAAGTCCTCTAAGAAGCAACTGATATAACAGAATTAGATGTGTAAGAAATTCATTGAGAAAAACACATTTAAATGATAAAGAGGTATGATTTAAGGTCTTATATTGTGATGCTTCCTGCTTCACTTTTCCTTGTTGAAGATTGCTTTGGCTATTCTGGGCCTCTTATTTTTCCAAATGAACTTCACAACAACTGCTGCAGTCCGGCTGCAGCAAAATAACCGAGGGGTGACGAACAACTTGTGTACGTTGATACAGCAGGAGTAGGAGCCATTTATTGTAGGACAGGAGCGGTATTTATACATTCCACACAGCTTATCTAATTA
The DNA here is from genome assembly GCF_964194105.1 of Spermophilus citellus. NCBI lineage: Eukaryota > Metazoa > Chordata > Mammalia > Rodentia > Sciuridae > Spermophilus > Spermophilus citellus. The sequence continues at coordinate 67,477,833 of NC_138192.1, forward strand.
ACATAAACTAGATACAGCAGTCAACCAATAAGGAATCTCCACACTTAATGGCTTACTGGCGCCACCTCACAAACCACTCCCTCTGGCATTTTGCCAGGCGCCATCCACACTTATTTACAGACTCTAACAGACAACTTTCTCTATTTCTATGAAGAATGTCATTGGAATCTTAATAGGAATTGCATTAAATCTGTATAGTGCTTTTGGTAGTATGGCCATTTTGGCAATATATTTAATTCTGCCTATCCAAGAACATGGGAGTTCTTTAGAACTATAGTAATAAAAACGGCCTGGTATTGGCACCAAAACAGAAATGAAGACCAACAGTACAGAACAGAAGAAAAAGAGACAAACCCACATAAATACAGTTATCTCATACTGGACAATGGCACCATAAACATACATTGGAGAAAAGATGGCCTCTTCAATAAATGTTACTGGGAAAACTGGAAATCCATATGTAACAAAGTGAAATGAGAACACTATCTCTCACCCAGCACAAAACTCAACTCAAAGTGACTCAAGGACCTAGGCATTGACCCTCAGCCTACTAGAAGAAAAAGTAGGTCCAACTCTCCATCACGTCAGCTCAAGAACGGACTTCCTCAATCAGACTCCTAAAGTACAAGAAATAAAATCAAGAATCAATAAATGGGATGATATCAAACTAAAAAGCTTCTTCACAGCAAATAATCAAGAACATGAAGAATGAGCCTACAGACTGGAAAAAATTATTTGTCACCTGCATCTCAGATAGAGCATTAATCTCAAGGATATACAAAGAACTCAAAAACTTAACCCCCCCCAAAAAAAAAAACAATCAATAAATGGGCAAAGGAATTGAATAGATACTACACAGAAGAAGAAATAAAATCAGTCAACAAATACATGAAAAATTGTTCAATTAAAAAATTAGAAAAATACAAATTAAAATTACACTGAGATTTCATCAATCAATCAGAATGGCAATTATCAAGAATACAAATAACAATAAATGTTGGTAAGGACGTGGGGGAAAATGTACATTCACATTCATACATTGCTGGTGGGACTTCGAATTTCCACTATAGAAAGCAGTATAGAGATTCCTCAGAAAACTCGGAATGAAACCCCCCATTTGATTCAGTTATCTTACTTCTTGGCACATACCCAGAGGACTTAAAATCAGCATACTACAGTGACACAGCCACATCAATATTTATAGCAGCTCATTTCACAATAGCTAAGCTATGGAACCAACAGATGTCCTTCAACAGATGAATAGATACAGAAAATGTGGTACATATACACAATAGAATATTACTTGGCCATAAAGAAGAATGAAATTATGGCATTTGCTGGTAAATGAATGGAACTAGAGACTGTTATGTTAAGGGAAATAAACCTACTTCCCAAAGCCAAAGGCTGAATGGCCCAATATTCTCTCTGATATGCAGACGCTGACTAATGGTAGGTTGGGAGAAGGTTCACCAGATTGGACAGGATGGAGTAGGAGGAAGGGAGAGAGGATTGAAGGGGGAAGGACAGTAGAATGAATACGACATAACTTTCCTATGTTCATATATGAATATATAATCAATGTAACTCTACATCATGTCCAACCATAAAAATGGAAAATAATAGTCTATGTATGTATGATATGTCAAAATATATTCATCATGATAAAATAAATAAATACATAAGTATAAAAAGGGCTGCAGATGTGGCTCAGTGGTTAAAGTGGTTAAGTGTCCCTGGTTTTCTTCCCTGGTACCACAAAATAAATAAATAAATAAGTCAATAAATAAATAATAAAGAGGAGACAAAGCAGGAGTAAGTACAGAGAGTTTTCACCTTAGACTGAAGATCTAACAACAATAAGAGAGGAGAGAGAGAGAGAGAGAGAGAGAGAGAGAGAGAGAGAGAGAGAGAGAGAAGGAGGAAGGGAATTTGATAGAAGCAGCACAGTTCTGAGAACATTTCAGTGAGGCTGAAGAGGAGTCCTAGAGACTAGATTGCCATCCACAGGAGTCCTGCTCTAGTGCTCTACCAAGCTCAGTCACTGGCTGGGGGCAGCCCCAGAAAGGTCAGGCACATCTGAAAGGGATGGCTGCTAGGGCTCTGTCAGTAAGGGCCCTAGCAGCAGCTCCTCTTGAAAGAAACACATGAGCAGAGCAGTTTCATAGCTACAACTCTGACTTTACAGATTCTTTATGTCACCAGTAAATTTATAGTTGTTTTAGTTTTAAAAGTGCCAGGGATTCAGGAAGTGAAAGCAATAAACTTTGGTGACCCCTCCCATCAACTGGTTTTGAACCTTTATTTGGCAATATGTTTAAACAAAAGAGATCCGTTTTTAAGCTGAATTATTCAGTATTCTCATCTTATTCTTTACAAATTAAAAACATTTTCTTCATTCCGTGTTAAGTAAGCATTTCATGACAGCTAGTGGATGATATTAAAATAAATTTTAATTCTTATTTGAAGACGGATCATAAGCAGAATGCCTTTTATTCTTCTAGATTGATTTAAAGCAAATTGCTCTATGTATTACAGCAAATTTAAATGTATTTAAAGTTTTTTTAAATTTGAGAATTATGTGAAATAGTCTAACAGTTTAAGTTTAAACGAGGCAATTAGCTGGTTACAACTGGAACTACCAGGCCCTATTTAAAATAATGAGGTCTGACAGTTATGGAATCTGAATTATTCATTGATAACTAGCTTTTCCTCATCTGCAAACCATGGCTAGCATTAATAACAGAGGTGTAAGTGTGATAACCAAAGAGTCTGACATTAAGAACACACATGCAAACGTGCTAAATTCTTATTTAATTAAAAAGGATCATGATAGCAATATTTTTCCTGAAAGAAAATCATTAGGTAAAATGTGTTTTCTCATAGATTTTATCTTTGCTTTCTCTAAGGTAGATTTGTATAAGGAAATAATTGTTTTTTATTGCAGACAATAAAATAATTTCCTAATCATATATTGTCAATATAATGGGAAAAAACCCTCAAACATCTTTAAAATTATTGAATCTTTAAAACAATAATTTTGAGATTCTAGTTCCTTATTTGTAATCCCTTGAAACAAGTAAATTATATACTTCAACTTTTTAATTGAAAGAGAAAAGTAGGCCATAATAAATTACATGCATAAAAGGAAAATAACTCAATTGATGATCATTTAATAGAAGTGAATACTGTGATTACCAGGATCCAATTTACTTATTGGCAGCACCATTCAAAACTAGAGGAGTAAATCAAGTTATTGCCCCCTCATAATTTTACAGCAAAGAAAGAAAACTTGCAAGAGGTCATTAGACATAAATCCATGTTGTCCTTTGCAGTCAGAAATGCTGGAACTGAAGGAGCAACTGTAGGTACATGCACATGGAGAAAAACAAAAGGAATGATAATAAACTGATCCTTCTACGCTAACAGCAGGTTCTAAAAGCAAAACAACAACAACAAAACTGTCTCTGGTTTATTACTCTGGTCAGTATATGTTTCTCTTGACATTCGATCCAAATGAGTAATTCAATATCTAATTTCCCTGTACTGATACCTAGATTATCAGCTGCCTACAGTAATCAAGCTGATCATATGTCCTGCTGTACCCAGGATAGTCCTGGCTTGTGCTTGTTGTTTCAGTGTAGTTATTTAAACATACACACAGTGAACTGGTTTATTCTCCAACATATCCTAGCTTGGCCTTCATCGTCACCATCATCATCATTTGTAATAGCTTCCACATACTGAAGGCTTATGCTAAATGTGGTCCTAGGCTAGATGTAAGCGCCCAGCTTTAAGTCTGTACTGTTATTACTTCCAGTTCATAGTTTGTAAAACTGAACTTCTGAAAAGTCAAGTAACTCACCCTGAGTATCACATTAGGCCAAAAGCCAGCATTCACTCCATGTTCAGCCTAAATAAAAACATCCTCGTTCTTAACCGTTAAACTACATTGGTATAGTTCTGTAACTCATAAGAATCCATGGCACATTAGAGTAAACTGTATACTGACAGTCACATACACCTTGATATCATAAATTTAACAAGTTTTATAAAGCATGAATGGCAAAATAATTTTAAGATGAAAAATTTATACATATAAAAATATATGCCAAAGTAAAATGAACTAAAAGATCACAGGCAGCAGTTAGAACCCAAAACGCTCTTGTTGCAAGTTTTCTCCCTAACATTCCTCAGCAGTGCAACCTACAGAAAGAGCGAGTGGCTCTAGCTAAGTCTGCAGCATCCCAAGAGTCCAAGTAAAGAATATCCTAAATTGGGCTTTCAGATATGTCTCTGTTCTGGATTTATGGCTCAGTGCCTATGCATCTGTAACACAGTGGACTCTTTAGAAAGACTTACAAAAGCAGGATTTGAAAGATGACTTTTTTTATTAGTACAGATATATATATGCCATAACCTGATTTTTTTTTCAGTACAGATGTCAGTTACAGTATACCTATCATGCTCTGCAGATTGTGTCATTGGTCAAGAATGAGAGAAACCCCAATATAATGATTAATAATCAATACGTCTGGCCTTTAAGTCCACCCAGAGGAGAAATGAAACACTGATATAGAATCTCTCCCTGAAGGAAGAAAAAAACTGAGGGTGGAAAAAGAGGGCAGGATGAGCTACCCTTGGAGGAATATAAATAGTGGAGCTGTCTAGTCTTGGGTTCTGCTTGGTTTGGTATAAAATGTGGTAAGTGAATGATACATGAAGTTTATATCATAGTTTCTTTTTGTAACAGAGCCACTAATATAAAATAAAATAAGTAAAATATAGGAATATCATATCAGTGAGATTTTTTTTTCTTTTTCTGACAGCTGCTTTGCTGCCCCACTTCTCCTCCCAACTGAGCAACACAGATTAAAGCAGATGAAGGATGGCTTCACTGTTGTATGATTACTAATGGTACCTGGGCAGGAGATTGTTATAGCTTCTTTAGTTCCATGTTAGAGTTTAGTTAAACTATCTCTTAAAAAGCTGATCTATAAATTTGTTGCCAACTGCCTCCCTAAGTTTTTACTCTTCTTTGCTCTCCATTTCCCTCTTCATTATTTTTTTTTTCTGTTGACTACATTTATCCTCCCAAAGAAAGTCTGGCAGAGGTATTTGAAACTACGCTACACAATCCTACTGATTATTTTATGCTAATGAATGAACTATCTAGAGATACAATATTTCACTTTTTGTGCCCTCCTGGTGGTAGCATAAGATAAATTCTAGAGTGTCTTTAATTAACTAAAGGAAGCAGAAAGAAATCTCTGTGGATTAATAATATTTATGGCCCTAAAACGAACAAAATAACAGATGAAGGTGGGAGGGGGCACCTAAATGGTAGACAAATCTTAGAGAGTTAATTAAAACAAAATTCATGCTTATTTTGGCCTTTTCATCTGCATACAGCATTGATGCCAGGGAACAATGAATGGAAATTTTGTACATGTTCTTGTTCTTCCTCCCAGTCTATGCAGTCTAAATATTCCACCCTTTTCCTCATTCCTTCTAATTTCCACTACCAACCCACATATTTCTACATGCTGCCACTCAATCTTAGTCTAACTGCTTTCTCATAAAACTCCAGACTTTTTTCAAAGTGATGATAACAAAACACTTCAGGCCAGGGCCCCTGATATTTGTTTGATCTGCAGATTGAAATTAATTCCTTAAAAGAAATGAAGCTGTGTACATACCAACCGCCTGATTTTTTGTTGTTGTTGTTGTTGTTGTTGTTGTTTGAGGGAGAGTATCATTGAACATTCTCATGGGAAAACAAATGAAGCAATTCATAGAAAGAATTCAGCTTTAGTTATTTCCCCTAAAGTAATAAATATCATGTCCATGATCAAACTGGTTATCAGAAACCACTATTAAAAATATTGGTCCTAATGTATGGATAACAAGGATCAAAAAATATGAAGGTAGATACAAGAAGAAATTGGGGAGCTGGTCAAAGACTAACAGACTGGATCAGCCATGCTGTTTAGTCTTAAGCAAACAGATGTCACCCATGTACCTCTCAATTTTACTAAATGGATTTAGACAATTGTAGACCCAAACCAAGTCAATGTAAGTCTTGGATGAAGCTCATATACCTTAATGGAAATGTAAATTAATTTGTTTTCTTTTCAGTACTATTATACATTAAAATGGTAATATACTAGATCAATAGATAAGTCTATTAAAAAATTCAAGAATTATTCAAGCCTGGAATCTAAAGTAAACCTTAAAGCCCCTTTCTGGGAAAATAAAAGCACAACTTTTTTCCAAAAAACTTTTGCAGTCTTTGCTATTGTTGTAGTGGTCCCTGGAGATAGGCTAAAAATTTTGCAATAATTGATATCTGTCTGGGTAATAATACCTAGATCCTTTTCGGGCTTTTTATTAGAGGGGAGGTCACTGAAACAACACCTTTAAGTAGCCATGGTTGTGCCTGGTCCAGAACTCATATTTTCTGCATTAGGCCCAGTTCCTATTCCAGAGTGGATCCTCGAATGACTCCCTAGCTGTGTAAGCTGCTGCTAGAACTTCTGCTCCTAGGATGCCCCCAAGGGGAAATTCATCCTTAAATAAAAATGGCCCTCAATTCTATATTAGACATACTGTTCTTCTCTTTTTTGGGGGGAGGGGGTACCAGGGATTGAATTAGGGGGCACTCAACCACTGAGCCATATCCTCAGTTGTTTTTTTTGTATTTTACTGAGAGACAGGGTCTCACTGAGTTGCTTAGTGCCTCACTGCTGCTGAGACTAGCTTTGAACTAGCTTCCTCCTGCCTCAGCCTCCTGAGCTGCTGGGATTATAGTTTTGTGCCACTGCACCACCGTGCTTAGCTCTTATACCCATTTCTATGACCTGATGCCCTCATGCTATCCGTTGTTTCTCAAGAAAAATTAGAGCTTTCAAAGTAAGATTGTGCAGTTTGTATAAAAACATACTCAACCAAGGGGAAAGTTTGGGGCTGAATTCCAACTCATGCTCCCCTCACCAACTCTCCTGCCTTAGATAAAGACTACATCACCAGGGGAAAATAGTGGACTTTTATAATTCAACCACCCAGAATGGGAGCTTTTTTGTAACCCACAAAAAGATGCCATTATGTGCTAATAGTGATCACGAGAAAAACCCATTTTGGCAAACTCTCAGCTATTCATTTCATGTGTCCTCAAGCAGTTTATATTTCAGTGCCTTAGTCCTATGTTCCATGCCCTTGGATCTGTACTGGGACATGAGATCTGAAAAATAATTCAGAATAAAATATTAATTTTCAAGATCATAGTCAGTTTTCCCTTCTAAGGAGAACTGTTGCATTTTAACTGAGGAATTTGACTCAGGTTTCAAACATCTGGAAGCAAGGAAATTTCCTCACTGGGAAGGCTAGTGAGGAGTGTGTCTTGCCCTTCAGCCTTACGGTCCTACCAGGGTAGGAAGTGGGTCCCACCAAAGGTTTTTCATAGCTAATTATATACTTGACCCAGGATATATGCACTCAAAATGCTTGAATTCTGCAATAACATCAGTTCAAGATAAAAAAAAAAAAAAACATAAGTGAGCAAATGTCTAATAGAAAATCACTTTTAAAGAATTTTGATTCAAATTCTGAACATATATGACCTGTATGACTTTAGCCAAGTAACACTGCTTACTTAAACAATATAAATTAGACCCTTATCGCCAAACTCTAGTTAAATGGTAGAACAATACTAGAAACACAAATACAATGTATGGAATTAAAAACAGAAAATCTTCATGGTTCCTGTGATCTGGCAGTGCATATACCCCAATAACAAAAGAAAACATAGTATAAGTTTAATAGAAAAACATATAATTAGTAATACCATAATCCTCATTCTTAAATCCCATTCCTGAATTCCTATATAGTACTTTTCAGTTAAGATGAAAATCAAAGAATATAAGCATAGGTATGTTTGAAGCATCACCAATCATTAGCTTGGAAAAATATTTCTTTAACAATTCAGATTCCTTCTTGGCATCTTTCCTCATGGGACTTGATCTTTCACTAAATTACTCATTTTAATTGAGAATTATAAAACCACACAGGGGGTATAGTCATGCTGAGATCAAAATGACTGAAGTTTTCATAGAGTTCTTTTTTTGTGCGGTAGGTTGATGATAGCTTGCCCCAGCTTAATTTAATAGATAAAACATTTCTGTTCCTTAACTACAGAAAATAGATGAAATATCACTTGCTTTTCACAGCCAAGGTCTAAATAATTTTATTTCTAATTTTCATTTTCCACTAAAATAGTCACAGAACCTTTCATCAATAAAGCGTGTTATTTTTTAACATTATTGTCAGAGTCTGATTTTTAAATTGCTTCTATTAACTTCAGGAAAACATACTCCCACTCATATTTCCTATGGATGTCTTCATATCCTAAAATTTTCCATGATCCCATTGCCAAATTATAACTGTGAAAACCTCGTCCTGCAAACAAAACAGAAAGTCAATGAAATGCGTAAAGAGAAAGGTTAATGGTATAACAAGATCATTTTATTTCAAAATATTTAAGCTCTGACTTGGAAATAACACCTACATATACAGAATGCAAACATAAACATTTATATCATAAAACTAATTTGGCACACAGCATGAGGTTGCCCAAAAATAAGATAGAAAATAAAACATTTCTAAAAAATCACTAGGTATTAAGATCTTAGGATTTCAGATAATTCGAAGAAACATAACATTAATAGGAGTTGTAGAAATTATGTGACTCATACTTTTTCTTATTCAAGATAAGAAAGATTCTAAGAGTCTTGCCCCGGATCAAAAAAGGTGAGTGTTAGTGTCATAGATCCTGGGCTCCCTGATTCCTCTTTGAAGCTTTTCCAGTACATGGTAAAGATACTTTAGATCTACATTCTGCTTGAGGAAAGCAAGTGAAGGACATATTATTGGAAAACTAAAGTTAAAGGACCATGGACAGATGCTTATCCAAAGGTAAGAAGGAACAAATGAGCCAGTCCAAAATCCTCACTCCAGTCACATGATCCTTACTCAGGCTGATTTCACCCTTCTCTCTAGCTTTTGCATATATACTTTCTTAAAAGCCTTCTCATGACTTTGGAAGACATCCCATTCCTTTAATTTCTCATTTGTCAAATCACCCATCTCTTAAAACCACTTTCAAAATGTTAACTTTTATTGGAAATCTACCACCATAATAAAAATACCTGACATTAAGGAGTCAACCTGTGTTCCCCAGTGAAGACCACAGTTTGTTGGCCACCTATCACAACCACATGGCTACTCCTTCCTCACAGAGACACATGTATACCTCTACTATATTCCTTTGGTGGCATTTAGCATGTGGAGTTGAAGTAAGACAGTCTGAGTTTGGGTCCTGGCTTCACATATTAATAAATATACTTCATTAGAAACATATATCTTGCTTTAGTTTTCTCATCTATGAAACAGGAAGCACAATACTAATAACCCCATTGATTAAATGGGGTGAATGCTTATAAATATAGCACTTAAAATCCTGCTGATATCACTAGCTCATATTTAATTCTGCAAGTAAATTTCACTTCTAGTCAGAAAGTTCTCTGAAAGCTGTGACCATGTTTACTCACCTTCATATGTTTAGTACCTAGTATGCTACCTTATTCAAGAGATCTCAATTTGTCATGTAGTCCCTGTGCCAGAGATGTTCATTAAACTGATTGCCTCCTCCTGCGCATTCAGCAAAATTATAGGTTTCCCAGCCCTTTGCATGGGGGTGGAGCCACGGGTAGTTTTCCCCAATGAAATGTAAGTTGAAGTGATTTATCACTTCCCAGCCAAAGCAGTTAAAAATGAGTGTATTTTTATGCTTTCTCTCATCCTGATTTGATGGTTGGATGTTAAGTTCCATGCACTGAAAACTGTGGGTCATCTATCAGCTTGTCTCTCTAAGTAACTTCATGAAGCAGAGACCCCCTCTACCCTCTTCAACCTTTATTGAATGGCATGATGAGAAAGGGTGGACGCAAGCCTTTGTCATTAAGCCACTTAAATTTTATGGGTTTTGTTACAGCAAGTAACCTACCATGATTATTAAAGTTCCAGTCAGCAAGGTACCAGAGGTAAAACAAGAAGAAAAGGAAATAGCCATAGAGAAAGTTTTTTTTTTTTTTTTCTAGAAGCACTTCTTCCAGAAACTACTTTTTCTTCCCAGAATCACAAGTAAAACTAGTAAAATTACTTTAAATCCCTTAATATATTTTACATATTAAGTGTGCAAAGAAAATCTTGTTAAAGAAAAGGTTTAAAACTATTACATTAAAGAATAGACTATTTTCATTATACTTATAGCATATTTTAGACTTTGAATAAATATTAAGTAAATAATGCATTAACCTAAAAAGTTAAAACATAATGTTTTTATGTGTTATTTGAACCTTAAAAAGACATAAGACTTATCTTCTTAAAACCTAAATTTTATCATGATGCTTCTTTATGTAAAAATATACAAGAATTCTCAGTTAAAATCTGATGTCCTGGCAATCACAGCTCCTTATGTTCTGGACCCATCTTAAAATATAGCATCATGAGTAAAATAAGTAAATAAATAAATAAAATATTAACTAGGATTCTCAGATTTGAATTCTGGCTCTACAACTGCTTGTCTAATCTTGAGAAGGTTTTATAGCTTCTAAAGCATCATTCTCCTCATCTTCAAAGACAGAAATATTTCATAATGTTTTTAAGAGATTTAAATGGAATAAGACATTGAATATTCTTAAATCATCATCTGACAGTATAATCAGTAATAATTATTTCTATGGTTACTCAACATTGTCTAATCAAACTTTATACTGTAATTTATGCTTAAGGGAATATGCTGGATGTGTAGGAAAAACAATAAAATAGATTTCACCCATGAAAACTTGTCAGATCAGGCAAAAATGTCTTAAATTGGGAAAATATTAGTTTTAGTAAATGCACAATATATGTTTAATATAACTGAAATTTTACTAGCAAGGCTTATACTATGTTTTAAACATATTGCTTCAAAGAAGGCAAGTCTTATACCAAAACCCCTTTTCATAAAATGTTTATTAAGTTAGGTTTTTAAGAAACTACATATTCAGCATTTTACCTAAAGGGGAAATGAGAATTTTTATCTTCAGAGATTTAAAAATGTTTAGTATCAAAAGTTATGTTTCATATAGTAAAAGTAAATATCAATTAGTCAAATCCTAAATGTGAAGCTTGCTAAAGCTTGTTAATTTTGCTCAGTGTACTTGTTAGATATGCAAAGAAGAAATAAACTGAATGGTATTTTTCTGCACAAAAATTACTTTCAATGGTAAATTTTTAGAGCTCTGTTCAGTGAGATTAAATATGAAAAGAAGAGCTTTCCCCATATTTTATTCCTTTAGAATATTTTAATAAAAGATTAACTTGGGGGCTGGGGATGTGGCTCAAGTGGTAGCGCGCTCGCCTGGCATGCGTGCGGCCCGGGTTCGATCCTCAGCACCACATACAAACAAAGATGTTGTGTCCGCCGAAAACTAGAAATAAATATTAAAAATTCTATTAAAAAAAAGATTAACTTGTTCTGCTACAAGCAGTCTCATGTTTTTTAACTTCCAATATATTTCTCCTGATTTTACCTCACTACACCTGGTCCTATCACCTTGAATCAGAGCCTTCTCTTGCTGTTTTTTCAACCTTTCAAATTCTTGCAGACAATGATGGAGGTAGGGAGAAAGCCAGCAAACACAGTTCCAAGACCTCTTTGCCCCACCAGCACGCAACTCATTTAACAGTATACAAATGATTTAACAGTAATCCCAGCTGAGTTCCCAGAGGAAATCATTTCCATTCCCACCACTGCTTGCAGATGGAGGTCATGTTTCCCTCTCTCCTTAGTCACTGCTCAGCCAAACTATTCATATTTACATAATTCTCCCAGTAGTGTTAGGTAAACTTTTTGAAATCAGAGCAGTTTGTAGAGTTGCACATTCGGAAAGGGATGTGTAATGGAAGAATTGAAGAGATTTGGGGCTGGGGTAGGAGTGATGAATTTGTACTTGCTTTGTCTTGGCTATCCTCCATTCACTTCTCCTAGTCCACCCTGTTTTCTCAGATGTTGACTTGCATGACCTTATTCCAGGACTTTCTATTGGGTCTGGTGAAACTGAGGCCACTGAGGATATATGAAGGAGAAAGAAATTGGAGTTGGGGTATTTGGTCCCTGGCTAATTTGCTGTGGTACCTCAGATTGGCAATGACTGCATTCTTACAGTTATAAGCACAGCTTATATCTAAGTACAGCATCTTATAACTTACATGCATTCCCTGCAGACTCCTGTGTCAGTTCCTTCTCTCTTTAGGACTTAGGCTAACATCTCTCATACCATTGCCACTCACAAGGTGATTCATCATGCTTTGTTAATTTCCATAAATCCTACCCACATAATTTTTAAAAGCCAATTCACTGAAGTCTCTTTGATTACCCCTTAGGAGTGTACTTGGATTTTTTTTCACTGGCACCCTCACAACCCTAAAACTGATTACACAGATAGTATCAGATAGCCTCAACCAGATCAAAACTAGTGGGCACTAGGAATTACACCTAAATCAGCAAAGAAGATTGGGATTTTTCTTTTTGAAAGCTCAACATATTCTCTATTACTGGGAATCCAGAAATAAGTACAGATTTGAAATAAGATTGGTCACAAAAAAAGAGAATGAAATGACTAGAAACCTACTAACTTCAATTTTTTTTTCAGGGAATGAATAGTTCCTATCATGTGTGGAGATTCTTAGACATGTCTCTCACATGCCAGCAAATAGTTATTTTATAGGACCAATACATGACACAATGAAAATAATAATGGCCTGTGAGCCAGAAGCTCTGGTCCCAGTCCTAACTCCTCTAATAAGTTGTTTGCCCAAGTCACTTAATTTCTTGGATTTATCTCATTTTTTTTTTCAGTCTTCAACAGGAAAAAGCAGTTTCTTTCACATCTTAAGGTATGTACAATGCCTCTCAATGTAGCACAGTCCTCAAGTTATGCACAGACTTTCTCAATGTAGGCACAGGCCATCTCAATGTTAAGTATAGCCCTTCCCAATGTAGGCAACAGTCCTTCTTGATAATGAAGTCCACAGGTGACATTCCTGCTGGATCATGCAGACCAAATTCTGAAGTCTCACCTTTTCATATACTCCAGAAATCATTCTACATTGTTTTGACTTGAAATCAACAGGGGACACGGGGTCTGCCCTGTGAAGTGTGCACTGTTGTCCATCGAGTTTACACAGACAGTGACTGTGTTTCTCCCCTGAGTTCTAAAAATGGCATGTTTAATCGGGTGGCACTTGTGAACTGAGATTCGGGTGTGAATCAGGGTTCTTTCCTGGTGTGGGAAGGGAAGACCAAAATCTAAAGTAGACCAACTCTGATACCTGTCTGAACCAACAGCCCAAGTATCTAATCTGATCAAACTCAATTTTTTGCCTAATAAACACTTTTTACAACTCTGTATTTTTCAGTATACTCTTTCCTCTGTCCTAAAGGCCTGTGGTCAATTTTGCAAACCCTGAGTTCATGCCCCTGAGTTCAAATATCACTTCTCTGTAGAATGTTTTTTCTGCATCCTGGGTCCTTTGTCCTCCTCTAGCACTGCCCGCCTCTGCTCCTGCTACATCTGCTGTCATCCTATCAGTCTGAAGTATATTTATCCAAGCAGTACAGCACTCTTCCTTGAATCTCACTGTCATGGGCTCTTCTACCTCCCCTTTATGTCCCCAGCACAGATCCTAGTATAAGAAGTCACACTGTCAATGATAAAAACATTACCAAATAAACATAACTTTTCTGAAACAACTTTTCCAAAGAAAGAACTCCAAGATTTACTTGCTTTGGCTTTAAGAAAAGGAAAAAAAAAAAAAAGACAGTGATTATGTCTTAGTATGAATCTCTCCCAGAAGCAGAAACAGAGCTGGCCATGCCAGAAGCAACTACGGCAATAAAACAAGAAAATACAATTGGTAAGATAGCCTAAAATGCTCAGTGGCAGAAAAGAGCTATTATGTTTGTGAAACAAAGCTTCCCTGTGAGTTGACATACAGCTAGGAATAAGAGAGCTGCAAGAGGAAAGAGATGAAATGAATTAAGGAAAATCCTATAAAATTATGGTGCTGATGGCTGTTATTATTGTTTTCCAAAGCTTCCCACAAGGTGAACAGAATGGACCGGGCCAGAGTGAAAAATAAGTCTTCAGACAGCTGTCATTATCTCTACAATTTTTTTTCCACTAGACCTAAGGTATGTTGTCGCAACTACTTTAGTGTAAGAGACCCATGAAGTTAATAAATTTTTTTATCGTGTACTTATATGTTTTTAGCTCTAATAATAAAAGTATTACGAAGGCACTGTCACTGTCTTTGTCTTTAAGGACCACTTTCTCCAGTTTGGGACACATATTCATAAGCAACTTACTAGAATTTAATGTGATAAATGCCATGAGAGGGGTATGAAGAGTTATAAACAGCTGAAGAAGTTACTAATTCTCAGTGATGGTAGGGTGACCTTGGCCATGAAACAAGAGCAAGATCTACCAGGGACAGAATAAACCATTACAAGAAGGTAGGAAAGTGCACCCTATAAAGTGTAGAAAAATGGCCAGGGATGATGTTTAGAGAATTGAAGTTGGGGCAATGTTGGTAAGAACTTCGTGCCATCCAGGAATGACTGCCAAAATGTGTTCACTATGATAGGCATTTGTGCTCCAAAAAAAGAATGCCCTCTAATGCCCTAGGAATAGGCACAGAGGAAACAATTTCATTATTTTTCTCGTTTAAGTTTCACTTGTGGTTCCTCGGAATAAAATCAATTCTTTCAACTCGCTGTTTAATTAATCTCAGCTTCTAATGACCATATTTCTCCTGGTTAATACATCCTCTAGCCATAATCCAACTCAATTTTAAAATGAAGTAACTTGTAAGTATATATGAGTCCTCTACTACTGCAGTGACATGGCTTTATGGTTTTGAGGAATAAATTCAAATCTTTTAATAACAGATATATTAGCTTGTAAGGTCTTCAAGAGTAGGAAATCAAGTGTTTAGTATAATAAGGAACCTCCTAAGGAAATTCTAAAACCTAAGCTTAGAATTTTTTATGTGACTGAATATTCTTTGCTAATTGAAATAGAGAATTTCATAGTTGGATTGTGTAAACATTACGTCTTTTCTAAAAAGAATATGCTAGGTTAAGAATTTCAAAATGGATTTGCAATTGGTGTATTTTAATGCTTTTTGTTTATTGGTGTGTACTAACTATACAAAATGGTGAGCCCCATACTGGTATATGTATATTATATAATTTGATAAAATTCATTCCCTAATATCTCTCCTTAGCCCTTTTTACTCTTCCCTTCTCTTTGTCTCTCTGCCTCCTCCTTCCCCTCCCCCTCATCCCTTCCTCTACACTGTCATTCTCTTTTCTACTTTATGGCATTCTTTCTTTGTTTCTATTTTCCATTTTCCCCTACCAGCTTCCATATGAGAGAAAATATATGGGGTACCTAAAATTCTGAGTCTGATATATTTCATTAAAAATGGTGTTCTCCAGGTCCATCCATTTTTCCCCTCAAAATGACTGAATGTCATTCTTTGTGGCCACCTAGGCTGACAATGTAACGTGGCTCATGTGACTTGTACTGTGACAAACTTAGATATGTATGCATGTTATTTATGCATGCATCTCTAAAGTATGCTGACTTTATCTCTTTGGGATAAATATCAACAAGTAGTATAACTGGATCATACGGCATTTCTGTTTTCAGTTTTTTGAGGAAACTACATGAGATTTCCTTAGTGGCTGTGAAAATTTACATTCCCACCGTCAGTGTATATAAAAGTTCTTTACCCCCACATACTTGCTGCATTCATTGTGACTTTTTGAAATCTTTTCTCCATTGCATTAAAAAAATCTTTTTTCACTTCTTTCATTGCTGTTGTTGTCATTGTGTTCTTTTAACATGGCAGAACATTTAATTTTTAGTAGTGCTACTCTTATCACACATATAGCTACCATAAGATATGAGAGAAATTGCCTGGTAGCCTTTTTTGATTTTGCGTTTTTCTTTTTCTTTTCAGGAATATATTAAGGGCATCAGAAGAAACTAGGCTCATACTCTGCTCAAATCTTTGCTTTACATTTTATCTTCCTCTGTTACTACATGGCTTGAAGAAGTGAACTAAAAATCATCAGAGTATTGTCAGGGGCAATGCATGCAAAAACCAATCCAGCTTCACTACCCCTATTAGTTTTTCCATTCTCCAGGAAAAAAAAATATTTCTGTCAATATTTTAATTTCAACTAGATGGTGAGGAAGGAGTGAGTGACATCTAAGCAGATGGTTGTCAGAAAACTGATGACTGCATACAGTGCTGTGATTAAGAATTAGGGAATAAATATATGCAGCTAGCTGCAAATATCCAGCATCTATATGCCCTCCTCCTAGATTTTAATCTTACATAATTACATTATGATTAACAAAATAATTATATTTAGATAGCATATTTTAATATATTGCTAAACTATTACATGAGTATTATCTATTCCTTTAAGAAACAATAAAAATTACGCTGAAGTGGACATAAATATGACCTTAAAAATCACTATTCAGCTTTCTTATTAACTTTCTAAGCACCTTGAAAGATGTGTGTCAGCTGCCTAAATAAAAGGAAGTGTAATTAGAATCATACAAATTATTTGCCTGTGGTTGTTAGGGTCAGAGAGGACCACCCCAAATCAGTACTCTACACCATATTGCATCTTTAAATCAATATGCAATTTTAACCATTTTGAATAACTTAGTTTTAGGGGTCAAAGCTTGGTGTGAACAAGGATGGCTGTGCAAAAGCTTTTGGACTATCTGGCCATGATTCATGTTGTGGGTTGAATCGGGTACTCCACAGAAGATGTTGAAGTCCTAACTCCCAGTGTCTGTGATGTGGCCTTCTTTGGAGAAAGGATTCTTGAAAATAATTTAGTTACAATGAGATCATTAGAATAGGCCTTTAATCTAATGACTGTGTCCTTACAAAAAAAAAAAAAAAAAGACACATAGAGAAAGATGAATATGGGGAATGTGAAGGCGAAGATCAGAGTGGTACATCTTCAAGCCAAAAAGTGCCAAGGATTGTCAGTAAACTACCAGGAGGGAGGGGGAAAGCATGGAATAAACTGTCCCTTGCAGCTCTCAAGAGAACCAACCCTGGTGACACCTTGATTTCATATAGTGCCTGCCAACAGCCCTAGCAAACTAGTACAACCTGTAATTGGCAATATATGCTGAGTGAGTGGTGCATGCATGTAATCCCAGCTGATTGGGAGGTTGAGGCAGGAGGATTGGAAGTTCATATCAACTTAGTGGAGGCCCTGAGCAACATAGAGAGACCCTGACTCAAAATAAAATATTTTTAAAAAGGCTGGGAATGTGGTCAGTGGTTAAGCACCCCTGGGTTCAATCTCTGGTACAAAAAAAAAAAAAAAGTATTATGATACACAATACCCACACACATAGAAAATACACATGCCTATGCCAAAGTTTTCACAAAACAGTGTTAGCCATTTTTAAATGCAACACACTCTGACAATTTTTCAATCTACATATTTGAAATATTTCACTCATTGAAACTCATAAAACTGATTTTTTAAGAGATCCAGATCCATAATTTGGAAAATATTAGCCTATTAGTAAAATAATATTTAGACCCATACATTCATAGCGGCACAATTCACAATAGCTACACTGTGGAACCAACCTAGATGCCCTTCAATAGATGAATGGATTAAAAAAATGTGGCATCTATACACAATGGAGTATTACGCAGCACTAAAAATGACAAAATCACAGAATTTGCAGGGAAATGGATGGCATTAGAGCAGATTATGCTAAGTGAAGCTAGCCAATCCTTAAAAAAACAAATGCCAAATGTCTTCTTTGATATAAAGAGAGCAACTAAGAACAGAACAGGGAGGAAGAGCATGAGAAATAGGTTCCTTTTATTTTCTGTGATTGAAAAACGATCTGAGAAGAAATAAAGTCTTAAAAGAGTCTGATATTTCATTCTCCATTAACTTCCCTTTTCCTCCCTTCCCTCTCCCTAGTCTCTTTCCTTTACTTGTCTCCCTTCTTTCATGAGATTGTCCAAATTTATATTATCATATTGTGTGCTTTTTGTGATATGTAATAATGAATACCACTACCAGATATAATTATAATGCACCAATAAAAATAAATAATAAAAGGGGATGATATGCACTACTTAGGAAAAATAGTCAAATCAACAAAATATTCACATGGCAATAATTATTTACCCAAATTCTTTAAAATCAGATCCCCACACTCAGGGGACTGATGAGCAGGATACTAAGTAACCCTTAATTGTGTTTGTTCTGATCTCAGCACCTGCAGTCCTAAGAATAATCCCTTCTTCATGATTTTGGCTCAAGATTACCATAAACAGCACTGAACAGATTTAAACAAGTCGAATTTTGTGAACAATAATTAAGGACATGATCAAATTTTAACAATCTCTAAATCAAAAGTGATCTTGCTCTTAAGCCCACACCTGGAGAGACATGGTTTCATTGGCTGGAAACTTTGTTTCTGCATTTCAAATCTTCCTTGCTCCATTCAATCTGTTTTCCCTTTTCTCTGCTTGTCTTCAAGTTTGATCAAATTTTTAATTTCTCTCTCTTGTTAAGTGTACTCCATACACATCTCTTGTTTCTTCTGGTTGCCCTTCCTATTCTTGATGATGTTTTTTAATCTTCCTTACCTCCTCTGTCTGAGTTTTTATTGATTTTTTTCTTCAATCCTTTAACTTATGTTGATATGGAATGGAGTTTCATAGGGCTATATACAATAAAACAAAAGTATTAATTACTAATAAAAGGCCAAATCATTGACTATCTTGTTTATTTATCTAATACATTTAAAAATATGAATTGTTGCATCTGATGTTATCTTTGATTGATTTCCCTGTCAATGAGCAAATATCTTAATGGAGAAAAAAAAATAGGACCTCACCCCTTCTTCAAACATTTGCCCCTCCCTTCAGGAGTTTTAAAGTGCTGCTTTATATATAATTAACTTATTTGGCAGGAAAGAGGAGCATCAGAGAACTTTAAAACTAAAGTGATGAGAATTGCTGCCAATTTAAATCAATCAGAAATAGAAGATGAACATTCTTGATATCTTAATAGAAGCCAAGGAAAATTGAATTTGATCTCCAAAGTGTGATTTCCCATATATTTTTAAGAAGAGATACATAAAAAATTTTGAAATTTTTTTTAGATATAAAGGTTGTCCGAGGGAATATTTTAATATCTCTTATCAAAAATATGGTCAGTATATCTAAGGTAACTACATTTTTATCAGGCAAATTTTCTCACCACATTTCTTTTGCATCTTTGAGAACAAGTTACCTACCTATAACCTTTATTCTGTTTCTCTAAATTTAGTCCTTTTTAATGCCTTTCCCAGTCCCAAACCCACCCCAAATTTATCAAATCCTGTCTTACTGCTGATAAATTGTCTTCTCTTCTAATATCCTCAATTAAAATGTCCAGTCCTCAATGGCCACTTTTGACCTTTGATTCCAAAGACTCAGAGAACAATCCATAAAAGGGAGTTTGGAACTCGTGCATGGTGGTACACACCTGGAATCCCAGTAACTGGGAGGTTGAGGCATGAGGAAAAGTTTGAGGCCAGATCTAGTGATTTAGGAAGATCTCTCTAAAAAAGTTAAAAATACCCTTGAGCTCATCCTTGCCACCATAAACCACCTATATCTCACCATAATTCATCAGTGAATAGAGAAAGTAAGTTATGTCATTGTTTATCATACTGGGATCCATACATATATTTGTAGTCTTAAAAATCTGGAAAAATCCATATTTTTCTTTAAAATGATCTTTTTTTGGGGACAGGGGCTATGGTAAGATGAATTGTTAGTCTACTTCTTCACCATTCACAGTGTTTTAAACTCAAAGTAACTAAGTATTGGTACAAGAACAAATAACTAACAAGTTCATGGGTTGGGGATGGAATAACATGAAATATATTTTTAAAGTGAGAAGAAAGGATCAAAAAACAGATAAGACAAATGGAAAATGATAGGTATAAATCTAAAAATAGTGGAAATTAAATGTGAACAAACTGAATATTCCAGTTAAAAGACTAATGTTCAACTGGGTGAAAAAAAATGAAATTCAAATTTGGAGTACTTATTAATTACTAAACTTTAGTAAGAGCATATAAAAGTCAAATTAAATAAATGGGGAAGATTTATCATGCTCACACTGATTGAAAGGAAGCAAGTGATGATATACTGTGATGATATCCTAATATGATACAGAATATATTTTAATATAAGAAATGTTATTGTGAAGAAAGAGAAATAGTTAATAAAGGTAAAAGAGCCAATCCACCAGGATAATATAAGTATCCTAAATGTACATGCATTCAATAAGATCTTTTTGAAATTTATAAAGCAAAAATTGCTGAAAGTGAACAGGAAAATCCATGTTTGTAATGAAATACAAACACATTTAAAACCATAAAGTAAAGATTAAAATTCCATAAAAAATGGAATTCAGATCTAAACAACATTAATAACTTTGACTCAATTGACATAGAACACTGAACACAACAAAGACAGAATATGCATTCTTTTCAAGTGGATAATTTTTTTAAATGATTCTCTACTGGGCCATTAAACATGTCTCAACAAATATAAAGAACTAAATCATTGAACTATATTGTCTGGTCATAGTAATTTAAGCTAGAAATCATTATTAAAAAGATAAATAGAAAATCTTCAATGGCTTGATAATTATGTAAAATAATTCAAGTTACTTATAGGCCCCCCAAACCCACAATATTTTGAAGTAAAATATAATAAAATGTAACCTAACAAACATGTGAAATAGTGTTGAATCTTATTTTAGAGACAAGAGGACAGGTTTGAATACATATATGAGAAAATAAAGACATAATTTTTTTTCTAAATATTCATCTCAAGATTTTAAAAATGAGGGCTGGGGATGTGGCTCAAGCGGTAGCGCGCTCGCCTGGCATGCGTGCGGCCCGGGTTCGATCCTCAGCGCCACATGCCAACAAGGGTGTTGTGTCCGCCGAGAACTGAAAAATAAATATTAAAGATTCTCTCTCACTCTCTCTCTCTCTCTCCTCTCTCACTCTCTCTTTAAACAAAAAAGATTTTAAAAATGAATTTTGGAACAAAGAAAGTAGGAGAAGAAAACAATAAATTAATAATGTTAATAACCAGAAACTTTGCACAGTGAAAATTAGCAAAGTCAAAAGTTTACTCTTAGAAAGTTATGAGCTGGTAATTCCTATAGCTGACATGAAAGCCTATTTTACAGCATGCCTAACCCCCAAACTCTGCTGATATAACCTTGACATAATGTTGTGCCCAAACTTTGGTGAGATTACTTAGGTTATGTGAGCATGGATATAGCCTAAGTTTTTACTCTCCACAGTTTTATCTTTATTTTCCCTTTGCTTCCTACCAAAGAACTTGAAAGACAATAAACCTGCTAATGTTAAAGCAGGCTAGTCTAGATTATAACTGTAAAAATGTATTTTCTACTAATAGAATATTTTTTAAAGTTTATTCTTAAAAATATAAGTAAATAGGAGCTGGGGCTGTAGCTCAGTAGCAGAGTGCAGGCCTGCCATGTGTGAGGCACTGGGTTTGATCCTCAGCACCACATAAAAATAAACAAATAAAATAGAAGACATTCTGTCCATATACAGCTTTAAAAATTTAAAAAATATATAAACAAATAAAACTCATAAATTTTTCATAAGTATAGTGAAGAATGAAAGAAAGCTCAGAATACTAATATCAAGAATAAAAAATGAAGAAATTATTATAAATCTTACAGACATTAAAAAGATAAAAATAAACTAAAATAATTTAATGCCAATACATTTAAAAATGTTGATGAGATAGCAAATTACTTGAAAATGACAACTTACCACAACTAGTTGCTGATGTAGCTAGAAAAAAAATTGAATTGATACGTATCTTCCAGAAATATTTCTAGAGAATATAACACTACATCTCAAGGCCTTAGAAAAAGAACAAATCAACACCAAAAACAGTCAAAGGCAGGAAATAATTAAAATTAGAAATCAATGAAATTGAAACAAAAAAATTTCAAAAAAAAATCAATGAAACAAAAAGTTGCTTCTTTGAAAATATAACTGATAAACTCTTAGCCACGCTAAACAAGAGAAAGAGGGGGAAAAAACCTCAAATTTCTAAAATTTGTTGTGAAAAAGAAAATATCATCATGGACACCACTGAAATACAGAGGCTAATCAGAAACTATTTTGAAAACTTATACTCCAATAAATTAGAAAATCTTGAAGAGTTGACAAATTTCTAGAGACATTATGAACTACCTAGACTAAACCAGGAGGACATGGAAAATGTAAACAGATCAATTTCAAGCAATGAAATTGAAGATACCATCAAAAGCCAACCAACAAAGAAAAGCCCAGGATCAGACGGATTTTCATCCGAGTTCTACCAGATCTTCAAAGAAAAACAAAACCAATCTTCCTCAAATTATTCCATGAAATAGAGAAGGAGGGAACCTTTCCAAACTCATTCAGTGAAGCTAGTATCACCCTGTTAGCATAACCAAAGACACATCAAGAAAAGAAAACTTCAGACCAATATCCCTGATGAACACAGATTCAAAAATTCTTAATAAAATACTGGCAAATCACATACAAAAGCACATTAAAAAGATAGTGTATTTTGATCAAGTGGGGTTCATTCCAGGGATGCAAGGTTGGTTTAAATTATAGAAATCAATAAATGTAATTCAACACATCCATAGACTTAGAGAAGAATCACATGATTATATCAATAGGCGCAGAAAAAGAATTTGACAAAATAAAGAAATCTATTCATGTTCAAAACACTAGAAAAACTACAGACAGTTTAAATATACCTCAATATTGTAAAAGCTATATATGTTAAACCCAAGACCAACATCATTCTAAAAGGAGAACAACTGAAAGCATTCATCTAAAAGCTAGTACAAGACAGGGATGCCCTCTTCCATCACTTCTCTTCAAAATAGTTTTTGAAACTCTAGAAAGCAATTAGGCACAAACAAACAAACAAACAATAAATAAATGGATACAAATACGAAAAGAAGAGCTCAAACTATCCCTTATTTGCCAATGACATGATCCTATACTTAGAAGACCCAAAAAACTCCATCAGAAAACTTCTAGAACTCATCAATGAATTCAACAAAGCATCAGGATATAAAATTAACACACCCACAAATCAGTTGTGTTCCTATACACCAATGATGCATCAGCTGAAAAATAAAAATAGAAAAACTATCATTTTCATGATGGTTAAAATAACAAAAAACAAACAAACCTGGGAATCAATCTAAAAAAATAGGTGAAATAGCTCTATAATGAAAACTACAGAACACTAAAGAAAGAAATTGAAGAAGACCTTAGAAGGTAGAAAGATCTTCCATGTTCTTAGATAAGCAGAATCAATATTCTCAAAATGGCCATAGTTCCAAAAGCACTATACAGATTTAATGCAATTCCTATTAAAACTCCAATGATGTTCTTCATAGAAATATAAAAAGCAATCAGGAAATTCACTGGGAAAAATAAGAGGTTCAGAATAGCCAAAGCAATCCTTAGTGAGAAAAGTGAAACAGGAGGCATCATAACATCTGATTAAATTATGCTACAGAGCTACAGTAACAAAAACAGCATGGTGGGATCACTCTTGTGGCTCAGGGGTGAAGCACTTGTCTAGCACATGTGAGGCACTGGGTTTGATTCTCAGCACCATATAAAAAAATAAAGTTAAAAAAAAAGCATGGCTTTGGCACCAAAACAGACATGAAGACTGACAGAACAGAATAAAAGACAGAGAGACAAACCCACATCAATACAGTTATAGACATAGGAGAATATAAAAAGAAATAACAAAGTAGACATAGGAGAATATAAAAAGAAATAACACTCACAAGTTATTTTATGATGCCTGTAAAGTCTTGAAACTAAAACTTTGACAAAGCATGATGTGGTAGACAGAATAATGACCTCCAAAAGATGTTCATGCCCTAATTTATGGAACCTGTGAATACAGTGCCTTTTACGATACAAGAGTATTTGCAGATATGATTAATTTTAAGAACTTTCAGACCAGAAGATTACCCTAGATTATCCAGGTGGGTAGAATCTAATCACATGAGTCCTTAAATGTAGAAATGGGAGGCAGAAAAATGGGTCAAAAAGATAAGACATGACAAGGACTTGACCTGCTCTCACTGCTTTGAAGATAAAGAGGGCCATTATGCAAGTACCACTGTGGCCTCTTGGAGCTGGAATAAACCTTCACTCTATAGAAAATAGGAGAATGAGGACATCAATGTTACAGCTTCAAGGGAGTGAACTCTGTCAAAAACCCTAGTAAGTAGGAAGTTGTTTCTATCCTTAAGCCTCCAAAGACAGACTGCTAATTTCTGGATCTTAGTCTGTTGAGACTGCTCAGTTTTTTGTTATTATTTTGTTTTCTTTAGTGGGTATTGGGGATCAAACCCAGGATCTCATACATCCTAAGCAAGTACTCTACCATTGAGCTACATTTCCAGATCTTTTTATTGTGATTTTGAGACAGGATCTCACAAATTTGCCCATTGTGGCCTCTAACTCATGATATTCCTGCCTCAGCCTCCTAGTCTTACTTGTGTACCACCAAAAGTCAAAGATAATTTACCTATATTCTTATCTGAAAGCACTCTTTAATATAAAAAAAAGGAAGGAATATACCTAGATAATACAAATTTCAAGACATAAATACTCAGATATGACTGAATTAGACCCAATAAAATATTTAGATCCTTGTTCCTATATGTAGACTCATTGTGAATGTAATGCTGATACATGCAGCGGCAGCTCAATTACCTAGAGTATGGTTATTACAGGTGATGTGATTTTCCAAGATGATGAAAAATTATTTTAATTTTCCTCAATGTGCATAGTAAATGCATTTGTGGAAATTTAAAAAAAAACATTGTAAAACAAAGGTCTTCTGCTTATTTATCAAATAAAATTCAGTGATTGGTAAAAAAACAAAACAACAACAACAAAAACACAACATCAAGTGTGTACCACCATGCCTAGCTTGCCTACTTTCATTGATACCTAATTTACAAAGAAAAATTATATCTATTTAAGGTGCACAGGTGATTATGTGATACAAGAATATATTGTAAAATGATTACCACCATTAAATTAAGTATCACATACATCACCTCATATAGTTTCATGTGTGTGTATGTGTGTGTGTGTGTGTGTGTGTGTGTGTGTGTAGTCATAACACTGAAGATCTCTCTTAAGAAATTTCAAGCACACAACATAGTGTTAACTATAGTCACCATGTTGTACATTAGCTCATCAGAACTCCATCTTATAACTGAAAGTTTATGTGCTTTGACCAGCATCTCACCATTTCTACCCCCTTCTCTAGCCCAAGCTCTGGCAAACACCTTTATGTTCTCTTCTTCTATTAGTTGTCTTCTTAAAATTCTACATATAACTGCTACTACAAGGTAGTTAATTTTCTGTGTCTGGGTTATTTCACTTCAAATAACAACTCGATGTCCATTCATGTTGTTACAAATAGCAAGATTTATTTCTTATGGCTGAATATTATTTCATTAAATATTATTTCATTAAATATATATATATGTTGTTCAGCAGTATCTGTTCATGTTGGCCAGTTGCGTAAATTACAACCTATTCTTCTATTCCTGGGTTAACATCCAACAGAAAGGTATGCTTATGAGCACCAAGTGCATGTATAAGAATGTTCATTCTACCCATACACATTTGCCAGCCACACTGTAGGTAAATTTTAGAGCAATATTTAATACTTGTTGAAACTTTCTATGTGTTGACACAAATGCATTTCATGAATTAGTACATTAAATTTATCAAACTATCATATAAATTGATATCATTATTACACTCATTTTACAGATTGTCAAACTGAAGTTTCAAGCTATTACCTGATTTGCTCCAGGTTATAATGCTCCAGGTACTTAAAGTACTTCTATGGTCTTTGCTCATTGCTCAATCTCATGTTGTTAACAGACCTTTTTACAATGAGAGCAATTAGCCTGGAGTAAATAAAAACTGTGTAAGAGTTCTTGGTCTTGGAAAGAGAGATGGTACGTTAATTTTGTTTTTCTTCCACTTGCAACTAGAGGCTAGGCATAAAAATGACCCTGTTTGGCATCTCAAATGAGATCAGATGGAAATGGACAGAAGAATCAATTGTGGTCCCCTATTTATTTGCCTCCTGGGTAATCCATGTGGGTGAATATTCGAGGCACAATTTAGTTTTTCCAATTAACTGAATCCTATCTAAGCTACACTTTAGTTCTAACACTCCATGGTTCTCCACTCCTCAGAAATAGCAGATGTGTAAGAGGTGCTATAACATTTTTCCTAAATAAGAGAGCAAACAAGCACTCCTACGAGAATGCTGAAGTCAATATTTCTGAAGTTTTCCCTGTGGTGAGGAAATGATACACCCTAAATGGCAAAACAGTTTCAGAGCTGCACTTCTTAGACTGCTTCAACCTCAAGATTCAAGGGTTGCACATGCTGATTCATAGATGTTTTTGCTAGGGAGATTGTGTAACAATGATATAAACTTGGAACACATCCATAAGGCAATAGCATGAAATAATACTGATGAAAAATGGATTGTCATTTCTTCTTCAATAGAGTAAGTCCTTAATATCACAAGGGATGCCATAATCTCTGAAATATCATCTCATTGTGGGCCAAAATCTAATTTCCTTCCTATTTTCAAATTATAGACTCTGATGAAATAAAATGAACAGGAGAGTACAAGACAGAGAATTTAATTTATTTAGAATTAAAGAGAATTAGAATAATCTCAAAATTTTTAATCTATGAAAGTTCGCTAACAGTGTAGAAGGAGTTTGCCAAGAAGGGGAATGTCATTAGAATCAATTCACACTCGACACCTTTCTGAGTTCTTGTGAGAAATGTATTTCTTTCGAGAACAAAAGGTTGGATTGAAGAAGAATGCAGATTGAAATGATTAGGAGTTAAGACAGTCATTGTGAAGACAGAAAATAAATGGAAACAGTTGAATCTTGACAAAATATACGAGAGTCTGGGGTTACTTTTTTTGGCATTTTCAAATTCTTTCTATGATAGTAGCTATGGTGCTCGATATTTAAAATGATAAGTAATCTTAAGTTCTTAAGAATGAGGTAATGTTAACACTGTTGCTGTTTATTTCACAGAACTGAAAAATCAAACTAAAGCAGATGTGGAATTCACCTTGTTAAAACTGAAACTGGAGATGTGATATTAAAAGAAGTTGCCGATATTTTTTTAAAGAAAGCATTAGACACAAAAACACGTTTCAACATCCAACCACGGTGTTGAAAAGGAAAAAAGTAATAATTATGTGAAGCCACTGAATGATTCACATATATTTCCATAGTATTATGATAGTATAGCAAAATAACATTTTTTTAGTTAAATGACAAAAAATAATTTTGAAAAATAGCTTTTCAGATTCTTCATAAATAATGCCTATGCCATCAGACTAAGAAGGTTACATGAGATAATCCATATAAACTGTTTATGATCTTGCAACCCAGCTAGTAAGCACTAAATAAATTTTAAACTTGTCACTAATGTCTTATTTATTTTCTGCTATCAAATATTTAAGAGTAAATAATTGGGTAGTTTTACAATGATTTTATAATGCCAGTGTAATTTCATTATAGCACTGATGTCTTTATTTGATAGAATTAAATATGCTACTACAAAGTTCAAACTTTATGAGGCTAAATTCTTAAAGAATAGGTGGGGTAATTATTGAAGGAATGCATTTATTGAGAACCTACTATGTGAGGTGCTGTTTGCCAGGTGCTGCTTTGGCAAATCAAAACTCAGAATCTGAAAGTCATTGCTATTTGTAATGTCACTTAACTCTGAGAATTTTATTGAGGTCCTCCAAGAAAACACGTTTCTTCAGTATTTTTTTTAACCACCACACTATCACCTTTTATGATGCCTGAATTTAAGAAGGAAATTCTCATTTTAAACACTGTGTTTTTATAGCAACTTATCAAGCAGTGGCCTTTAGCTGTTGTTCTGTGACAGCCACTCCATTAAAATCCTGATGTAAACAAGTGGAGAAGGTGAACTAGAAGTGCAGATATTTGCACGACATTACTGTCAGGTAAAATTTTAAAGATAGGTTTTATGAACCCATTATTTGCAGTCAAGGCTTTTGACTACAGCATCTGAAATCATTTAAGGAGACAAAATGTTTTGTCAAAACATACTGCTGGGAGTCAGTGTGTAGCTTCTTTTTATGTAATTCAATTTAGTTCTGTTGTTTGCATGAAAGAGAAATTCTAGCTGGGCAGGCACAGCGAGCCAGTAAAAAGTGACAATATGGTACACATCAGAGGCAATTAAAATTAAATGCTTTTTGTCTTCATTTTATTTCCTAATAAATGGGTAATTGCATTGTGGTATACCTGGTGACAGGATAAATTAGAAAGATACTGGGCATCTTTGCTAACTTTATGTCCACCAAATTTAACTTATTTTTGAGTTCTACATCAAGTGGTGAAAAATACTAGGCATTTTCTTTTTCAGAAATAAATGTCTGAGAAATGAGGTCACCATGATCTCAGGTGGAGATATTTTGACAAAGATAGGGACCTAGTTTAGAAACAGCAAATGGTGGGCTAAACTAAATAGACAGTGCTCTAAACAAAGATGTGCACAGAGCTGAGTTTCACAGGCTTGGTATTAGTGGTACTAGTGGTACTGTTAAATTTATCAGTGACCTGATAAATAGGCAATCCAGACTCCTTTGAATTTGCCATGACAAACTTCTCTGTCTAGGAAAGCATCAGGTTTTGATAATAGATAAGATCTTATGTACTAATATAAAAGGAAAGAAGTGTGAGGAAATAAGGAAGTGAATATTTGGTCATCTCTTTATGAAGTAATTCATACAAGCTTTATCAAATACCTGTTAGATACCACATGCTTTCTAGGATCTGAGAATAAATGCAAATTTAAATACTAGATCCATGCCTTCAGAGAGTATAGGCTGGCAGGAGAGAATGACTTGAAACTGAATAAATGAAGGTAAAGGTATTGGGATATCAGCATGTAAACTTCTCAGTGTGCACTCAAAAGTTACTGAGTCTCTCTTGGAAGATTTTTGGAAGCAATTTTTGAGAGGTTAAGCCAATGCTGCTCTCGAAATTTTCAAGAAGATATGCAAAAAGAGTATGGAATGATGGGAAGAAGAATTAGTAGCATGGGAAGGGGAGTTTGAGCAGAACTATCATGTTTAGGGCTGGAAATTTATTAGGGGTACTTCAGGAGGTTATCACAGAGTCCAAATCATCACATTAAGGAGTTTAGATTTCAATTCCTAAGAAATGTGGAACCATCACTTAAAGCAGGAGGGAAAAATCAGAGTTGCACATTGGAAACATCACACTAGAAAAAATATTAAGAGGTAGCTAAAGAAGAATATGACCCAATGTAGGAAAGCCAGCTGTAAATTACTACAAGAAGAGGAAGAAGGTCTGGATTTAAAAAAAAAAAAAGTACGAAGTAGATATAGAGAAGATAGAAAAGAGAAAGATTTAGATCAGAGAACTGATAATACTATGGATAATGATTCTAGAAAAATTTCCTTAGTGGTGATTGCTAAATTTGGAGCTTGTGTGTTTAAAAAGATGGTGCCATCCCTTACTAAGTTTGTAAGAATAAAAATAATAAGTAGCATTATGATCACAGTCATCTGTTTACTCATTCAATTTTCATAACATCTAAGTAAACAGAAACAAGTAATATTTGTCTTCATGTGAAAAAAATCAGTTTTATACTGATAGAGTAACAGTTTTATACTGATAGAGTAAAG
Organism: Spermophilus citellus; assembly: GCF_964194105.1. NCBI lineage: Eukaryota > Metazoa > Chordata > Mammalia > Rodentia > Sciuridae > Spermophilus > Spermophilus citellus. Next base: position 67,507,908 of record NC_138192.1, read on the forward strand.
TCTGACAGTTAGTATGTAATAGAACTTGCACTCAAATACAGTATTGTTTAACTTCAAAGTAAATGATTTTAGGTACGTATTGCATATCTAATAAAATGAGAAGGAGTTATTTTTGACATACTGATTTTGAGATTTCTGTTGAGATTTTATAGACAGGTGAATAGAGAGGTCTGGAGCTCTCAGCATGAGACTGGTAATTGAAGGTACAAAGTATATATCAAGAATAAAGAGAAGAGAATCTCAAGCAGAGGCCAATAATTGTATATTTAAAAGGCAGGCAGATGAGGAGCACCTAAAGGTATCTGAAAGATTGTAGAATCCCAGCAGTCAACACTGCACCATCCTGTGCTCCTGCTCCATGCTTCACAAGTCCTACCAGTTACGCAAGCCCTGAGTCCAACACTACTTCCTCCAAGAAGTCTTTTCTGATATTCCCATCAAAAATTCATCTTTTCTCTGAAGTTTTTTTCCCTTTAGTCAGCTTTTCTCATGATTTTCTCCACTTTCTCTCCTTGTAATATTGTGATAAGTATATTATTTATTTTCAACCCATAGTTCTGCTGAAGGCCCAATCATGTTCAGATTTTATCTCCTCATAATAATACAGGTGACCAAAGCTGGGTGTATGAATTAATGGATAGTCTTGTGAAAATGTTAATGAAATTTTGGGCATCAATGGAACTATTGGAAAAACAAAGTAGCCAACACCATGTTAGTTCCATATAATAAAACCATAGGGCCTATGCAATGAAACACAATAGACAATTCCCATCATAGCATTTTACAAGGGATATAATTAGACCAGAAGAGGTCTACAGGAGGAAAATTTAAATCAAAAGATTTGGGGGATGGTAGAAATATAATAGCAAACTAAAAAAAAAATAATAATAATCAAACACTGAGATGGGAGATACTTAAAGCCTTTATAACCAGCAGTGATGTGGTAAGCAGAGACAGTAAAGAGTACTTGATAATGTTAGGATTTTCAATTAGAAAAAAATCTAGTTTAAACTTCAACTTTGTCATTTGCCAGTTTTGTGACTTTGGTTATGTAACTCTCTGAAAGTTTTCCTAAATTATAATTCATAGAGATGTGGTAAGGATTAAATTAGATAATATATAATAGACACTTAGCACAATGCCTGGCTAATTAAATAAGCCTAGGAGAGTTGTTATCACTGCTACAACCAACATTAATAAATGTTAGTAAGAAACAATTAGAACAAATATAAGACAGCCCTACTTACACATCAGATAATGGACTTCTGCATTTTACTATCACAAAGACATGTTGTTAATTACAGGAAACAGATATGATTTTAGGGGAAAAAAATGACAACACAATCCAGAAAAGTTATTCTCATGACCTCCTTGGAGCACTATATCATCCCAATGAGTGCAAACTTAACCATTAAGCACTGAACTATTAGGCCAGGGATTCCATACTTTATAATAAATATTTCTATATAAGTATTGTGCTAGTTTATCAATTGTGCTTTAAAATATGAATGGAAATAAATAAAAATAAATTAATAAGAAAGAAGAGACAAAGCTTCTGTGTAAAAGACTTGCACCCAATTTATGTAGATTATAATCTGCTCTTGTGGAGATGGACCAGGACTCCTTGCTCCTTAAGTGCAAGCTATGTATAGAGACTTCTTTCTAAAAAGTACACTATGGAAGGAAGAGGAGAAATTATAACCCTAGAAGAAGAAACTTGCAAATGCTACCATAGTCAAGTGATCAATGTTAACATCAGTAATGATGAATCATCTCAAGCATGTTTATATATAAATAGATAGATAAAATATATATACATATATATGGAGAGAGGCTGGGGGAGATAGGGAGTGAGAGAGAAAGAGGTGATACTTCATGTCAGAAGTATATACACACATACTTAAGATGCAAGAATGGCACTTTACCTCTGTGGTCTTTCTCCCCCAAACTCAAAGAAATAGTCTAATCTTGATAAAAACACCAGAAAAATCCCAGAAGGGGAATATCCTAAAAATATTCACAGTAATCCTCAAAATAATGTCATTACGGAATTGGGGCTGTGGCTCAGTGACAAAGTACTTGCCTAGCACATGTAAGGCAATGGGTTTGATCCTCTCCAATGCATACAAAAATAATAAGCACTTAAAATAAAGTCATGCTGTCTATCTACAACTACAAAAAAAAAAAAATAAAGAGTATCATTATGAACCGGGAGAAAGCCAGTATCAAGTGAAGTCAAAGGAAGCATGAGGACTAAATGTAATGTGTTATCTTGGATGGGACCCTAGAATAGTGAAAGGACATTAGAAATAAACCAAAGAAATCTGAATAAGTGGGCATTTTCTTTTTTTTCTTTTTCTTTTTTTTAATATTTTTTATTGGTTGTTCACAACATTACAAAGCTCTTGACATATCATATTTCATACATTAGATTGAAGTGGGTTATGAACTCCCAATTTTACCCCAAATGCAGATAGCAGAATCTGCATTTGGGGTAAAATTTTACATAATGCCCTATTAGTAATTGTTGTATTCTGCTACCTTTCCTATCCCCTACTATCCCCCTCCCCTTCCCTCACATCTTCTCTCTCTACCCCATCTACTGTAATTCATTTCTCTCCCTGTTTATTTTCCCATTCCCTTCACAAACTCTTATATGTAATTTTGTATAGCAATGAGGGTCTTCCTTCATTTCCATGCAATTTCCCTTTTCTCTCTCTTTCCCTCCCATCTCATGTCTCTGTTTAAAGTTAATCTTTTCTTCCTGCTCTTCCTCCCTACTCTGTTCATAGTTGCTCTCATTATATCAAAGAAGACATTTGGTATTTGTTTTTTAGGGATTGGCTAGCTTCACTAAGCATAATCTGCTCTAGTGCCATCCATTTCCCTGCAAATTCCATGATTTTGTCATTTTTTAGTGCTGCATAATATTCCATGGTGTATAAATGCCACATTTTTTTTATCCATTCATCTATTGAAGGGCATCTGGGTTGGTTCCACAGTCTAGCTATTGTGAATTGTGCTGCTATGAACATCGATGTGGCAGTATCCCTGTAGCATGCTCTTTTAAGGTCTTCAGGGAATAGTCCGAGAAGGGCAATAGCAGGGTCAAATGGTGGTTCCATTCCCAGCTTTCCCAGGAATCTCCAAACTGCTTTCCAAATTGGCCGCACCAATTTGCAGTCCCACCAACAATGTACAAGTGTACCCTTTTCTCCACATCCTCGCCACCACTTGTTGTTGTTTGACTTCATAGTGGCTGCCAATCTTACGGGAGTGAGATGGTATCTTAGGGTGGTTTTGATTTGCATTTCTCTGACTGCTAGAGATGGTGAGCATTTTTTCATATACTTGTTGATTGATTGTATATCCTCCTCTGAGAAGTGTCTGTTCAGGTCTTTGGCCCATTTGTTGATTGGGTTATTTGTTATCTTATTGTCTAATTTTTTGAGTTCTTTGTATACTCTGGATATTAGGGCTCTATCTGAAGTGTGAGGAGTAAAAATTTGTTCCCAGGATGTAGGCTCCCTATTTACCTCTCTTATTGTTTCTCTTGCTGAGAAAAAACTTTTTAGTTTAAGTAAGTCCCATTTGTTGATTCTAGCTGTTAACTCTTGTGCTATGGGTGTCCTATTAAGGAATTTGGAGCCCGACCCCACAATATGTAGATCGGAGCCAACTTTTTCTTCTATCAGATGCAGAGTCTCTGATTTGATATTAAGCTCCTTGATCCATTTTGAGTTAACTTTTGTGCATGGCGAGAGAAAGGGATTCCGTTTCATTTTGTTGCATATGGATTTCCAGTTTTCCCAACACCATTTGTTGAAGATGCTATCCTTCCTCCATTGCATGCTTATAGCCCCTTTATCAAATATAAGATAGTTGTAACTTTGTGGATTAGTCTCTGTGTCCTCTATTCTATACCATTGGTCCACCCGCCTGTTTTGGTACCAGTACCATGCTGTTTTTGTCACTATTGCTCTGTAATATAGTTTGAAATCTGGTATCGCTATACCACCTGATTCACACTTCCTGTTTAGAATTGCTTTTGCTATTCTGGGTATTTTATTTTTCCATATGAATTTCATGATTGCTTTATCTATTTCTACAAGAAATGGCATTGGGATTTTGATTGGCATTGCATTAAACCTATAGAGAACTTTTGGTAATATCGCCATTTTGATAATGTTAATTCTGCCTATCCATGAACAGGGTATATTTTTCCATCTTCTAAGATCTTCTTCTACTTCTCTCTTTAGGGTTCTGTAGTTTTCATTGTATAAATCTTTCACCTCTTTTGTTAGGTTGATTCCCAAGTATTTTATTTTTTTTGAGGATATTGTGAATGGAGTGTTTTTCCTCATTTCCGTTTCAGAAGTTTTGTCGCTGATATACAGAAATGCCTTTGATTTATGCGTGTTGATTTTATATCCTGCCACTTTGCTGAATTCATTTATTAGTTCTAGTAGTTTCTTTGTAGATCCTTTTGGGTCTTTTACTTATAGAATCATGTCGTCCGCAAATAGTGATAATTTAAGTTCTTCTTTTCCTATTTTTATGCCTTTAATTTCTTTTGTCTGTCTAATTGCTCTGGCTAGTATTTCAAGGACTAAATTAAATAGAAGTGGTGAGAGAGGGCATCCCTGTCTTGTTCCAGATTTTAGAGGGAATGCCTTCAACTTCTGTCCATTCAGAATGATGCTAGCCTGAGGCTTAGCATAGATAGCTTTTACAATGTCAAGGTAAGTGCCTGTTATCCCTAGTTTTTCTAATGTTTTGAACATAAAGGGATGCTGTACTTTGTCGATTGCTTTCTCTGCGTCTATCAAGATGATCATATGGTTCTTATCTTTAAGTCTATTGATGTGGTGAATAACATTTATTGATTTCTGTATATTGAACCATCCTTGCATCCCAGGGATGAATCCTACTTGATCATGGTGCACAATTTTTTTGATGTGTTTTTGTATTCGATTCACCAGAATTTTATTGAGGATTTTTGCATCTAGGTTCATTAGAGATATTGGTCTGTAGTTTTCTTTCTTTGAGGTGTCTTTGTCTGGTTTCGGAATCAGGGTGATGTTGGCCTCATAGCATGAATTTGGAAGAGCTCCCTCTTCTTCTATTTCCTGAAATAACTTGAAAAGTATTGGTATTAATTCTTCTTTAAAGGTTTTGTAAAACTCCGCTGTATACCCATCCGGTCCTGGGCTTTTCTTGGTTGGTAGTCTTTTGATTGCTTCTTCAATTTCATCCATTGATATTGGTCTGTTCAAATTCTGTGTATCCTCCTGACTCAGTCTGGGTAAATCATATGACTTAAGAAATTTATCGATGTGTTCACTATCTTCTATTTTATTGGAATATAGGTTTTCAAAATAATTTCTAATTGTCTTCTGTATTTCTGTAGCATCTGTTGTGATATTGCCTTTTTCATCCCGTATGCTAGTAATTTGAGTTCTCTCTCTTCTTCTCTTCGTTAGCCTGGCTAAAGGTCTGTCGATCTTATTTATTTTTTCGAAGAACCAACTTTTAGTTTTGTTAATTTTTTCAATAGTTTCTTTTGTTTCCATTTCATTGATTTCTGCTCTGATTTTAATTATTTCTTGCCTTCTGCTACATTTGCTGTTGTTTTGCTCTTCCTTTTCTAGGGCTTTGAGATGAAGTGTGAGCTCATTTATTTGTTGGTTTTTTCTTTTTTTGAGGAATGACCACCAGGCGACGAATTTCCCTCTTAAAACTGCTTTCATTGTGTCCCATAGATTCCGATATGTTGTGTCTGTATTTTCATTTATCTCTAAGAATTTTTTTATTTCCTCCTTTATGTCTTCTGTAACCCATTGATCATTCAGTAACATATTGTTCATTTTCCATGTGATGTAGGATTTTTCCTTCCTTCTTTTATCATTGATTTCCAGTTTCATTCCATTATGATCAGATAAAATGCATGGTATTATCTCCACCCCTTTATATTTACTGAGGGTTGCCCTATGGCATAATATATGGTCTATTTTTGAGAAGGATCCATGTGCTGCTGAGAAAAAAGTATATCCATTTGATGATGGTTGATATATTCTATATACATCAGTTAAGTCTAGGTTATTGATTGTAGTATTGAATTCTATAATTTCTTTATTCAACTTTTGTTTGGAGGATCTGTCCAATGGTGAGAGAGGTGTGTTGAAGTCACCCATAATTATTGTGTTGTGGTCTATTTGATTCTTGAACTTGAGGAGAATTTGTTTTATGAGTGTCGAAGCACCATTATTTGGTGCATAAATATTGATAATTGTTATGTCTTGTTGGTGAATGGTTCCTTTTAACAGTATATAATGTCCTTCCTTATCCCTTTTGATTAACTTAGTCTTGAAGTCGATTTTATTTGATATGAGGATGGCCACCCCTGCTTGCTTATGAGGACCGTGTGCGTGGTATATTTTTTCCCATCCTTTCACCTTCAGCCTGTGTATGTCTTTTACAATCAGATGTGTCTCGTGGAGGCAGCATATTGTTGAATTTGATTTTTTAATCCATGATACCAGCCTATGTTGCTTTATTGGAGAGTTTAAGCCATTAACATTCAGAGTTACTATTGATATATGGTTTGTACTTCCAGCCATGTTTGATTATTTATCCTTTTTTAAAAAAAATTTAGTTTGTTTCTCCATGATTATCTTTCCCCTCGCCCTCTGTCTTTACCGAGGCACTTCCCACTGATGGTTTTGGTTATTGTTTTTCATTTCTTCCTCGTGTAGTGTTTTGCTCAAAATGCTTTGCAATGCTGGTTTCCTGGCTGCAAATTCTTTTAACTTTTGTTTATCATGAAAGATTTTTATTTCGTTGTCATACCTGAAGCTTAATTTTGCTGGATACAGAATTCTTGGTTGGCATCCATTGTCTTTCAGTGTTTGAAATACATTGTTCCATGACCTTCTTGCTTTCAGCGTCTGTGATGAAAAATCCGTTGTTAACCTTATTGGTTTACCCCTGAATGTAATCTGTCTCCTTTCTATTGTAGCTTTTAATATTTTCTCTTTGTTCTGTATATTGGATATCTTCATAACAATGTGTCTTGGCATTGGTCTACTGTGATTTTGTGTGCTCGGTGTCCTGTATGCATCTTCAATTTGTATATCTGTTTCCTTTTTTATTTCTGGAAAGTTTTCTGCAATTATTTCATTCAGCAGGTTAATTGTCCCCTTGGGTTGAATCTCTGTACCTTCTTCTATCCGGATGACTCGTAAGTTTTTTTTTTTTTTTTATGTTATCCCATAACTCTTGGATGTTTTTCTCATGATTTTTTCCCAGCCTTTCTGAGTTGGTTAGACTCTTTTCAAGATGATATATTTTGTCTTCATTATCTGATGTTCTGGCTTCTACTTGCTCCACTCTGTTAGTGATACTCTCAATTGAGTTTTTAATTTGGTTTATCATTTCCTTCATTTCTAGAATTATTGTTTGATTATTTTTTATAATCTCTATCTCCTGATAAAGATGCTTAACTTCTTCTTTTATCTGTTTATGTAATCCATTCTCAATGTGTTGTTTCACTGCTTGAATTTGCTGTCTCATATCCTCTTTAAGTTTCCATTCCATCTATCTAAGGTGTTCCTTGAGTTCTTTATATGACCATTTTTCTGATGACTCTAGGTCCTCCTGAATATTTAGGCTGTCCTGCATTGTTTGTACTCCTTTTCTTCCTTGCTTTTTCAAGATGCTCATGTTACTTCTTGTTCTGTTTGACTGCTGAGTTACTGTTTACTCCTATAAATTTATTTGATGCTGTAGCCACAGGTTTCAATGAAGTTATCTCCTCCGCCGCAGTCTGGTGACATCAGTTCTCTGCCATGGTGGTATCTCTTGCAAATGGCGACAGTTCGTTTCCCTTTGCTGGGTGACCAATTCAACCGGTGGGTCCTTACTGTCTCTCCCAAGCCCCGTTTCAAACCTGTGGCCACTACCTATGAAGTCTCGGTTGGCATTTACCTCTGTAGGAACAGAAGGGCCGACCAGTTGTTTCAGCTGGATGGATTAGTGCTGAGTCACAGCTGTTTGTCTGCGGGAAGCAGGCGAACGGGAGCTTGAATTCAGCTGATTCCAGCTCAGTGTGTGTTCTGAGAGGCCCAGACTGTTCGTCCCAGATCCACGTCAGTTCAGCATTGTCTAGTGATCCTGTCAAATGATGAATATGCTTGTGTTCCACTTTCTCAGAGGTTGTCTTCCTGAATGGTGTTTCCAAGGGCAAAAGCTAGGGTGTTTCCTTTTCTTGGCCACTGGGAACATTAGGAAAAAGTCTCTTCAGCACCTTTTCAACAAACACGACATCGCTGAGCCGGCAGCTACCCCGCAGCCCATCCAGGGGTCTAAGTGGGCATTTTCTTCATAATATTGCATCAATGATGGTTCACCAATTGTGAAAAATGTAGCATATTTATATCAATGTCATATAGACACCCATTGTGGATATATGGGGAATTCTCTGTGCTACTTCACATTCTGTACATATTGAACAGGTCTCAAATTAAAAGTTTAATTAAGAATTAATTAATTTAATTAAGAAAATTAAGGCTATCTGTGCAAAGTATAGACTTCAGTTACAACATATCAATATTTTTTATTAAGCATAACATACCATAACACACCATACTAATATTAAGTGTTATCAATATGAGAAATTGGGCATAAGGTATGTGGGAACTCTTTGTACTATCTTTGTGATTTTCCTAGAAATCTTAAACCACCTTTAAATAAGGTTTATTTTAAAAAGTAAGAATATATGAACTGAGAATGTATTTTCTCAGTTGTTATATCAAAAGATTCATCATGAAGATTTCAGATTTGTGGGTTTATAATATCTTTGTATTTTTAGGCAGATGGAAAAAAATAAAAAGTCAATGATTTATATGACTATTTGATGAAGTATTTTTAATTTGTGTCAATACAAATCTATGAAACTCCACAGTTAATTCAAATAGACCACCACAACTGATTTGAAATAGAAACGTTAGACATAAAGGAGATAATCTTTCTATATAATTATAGAAAGGTCATTTTATCTTTCACAATTTCTGGGTTCAACAAGACTGTCTATGACATATATCATAACATTGAGATGGGTGAGGGATAATTTCAGTTTAGAATGCCATGAACTGCTGTAATACCAAAGAATTCACATATATATATATATATATATATATATATATATATATATATATATATATATATTACTTCTTCCACTTGCATCCTATTCCTTACTTTATAAATGGTTTATCCTTGACATGAGGCTCTAGAGGAGGGTTTTTCTTATGCTGTTTCTTTTTAAGCATAAAAAAAAAAAAAAGTGAGGCATATACATCTCCTTTGGACAAGAATTTCATTCCTCCACATCAAGATCTGCCAATGTAACCTTGGCATTGAAACTTGTCAGACTATAGTCTTTGTGAACTCCATATCTCAGGGAAGTACTTATTTCCTAGAAGAGTATAGGGGAACTACAGCAAAAATGATAACAAAGAAAAAAATATTCATATAACAATTATAGATAACATCAGTTTGAAAAATCGCTTTAAAGAAAGTTATGTTTTCCATTTTATTCAGTGTTCCAAGTGGCTAAAAAAATCACATCTTCTAGATAGATCTTGGTTTTAATAGTCATTAGTACTTACTTGGTAGCCTGACAAAATGATTTTAGTATTGTCACTCTGAACTTCAGCTCCCTATTACCTAAAAAAGAAAAAAAAAAAGTAGAGCATCTTTCTCAGTTCAATGATTAATTCTCAAGGAACAGTAGTAGAGAGCTAGATGATAGATAGAGATGATAGGTAATGATTGTATATATTACATGTAATGTAGTACCTTATAATTGGCTTTCATAACAAACACTTGGACACATAAATCCCATATTCTGTTTACATTTATAGGTTGCCTTCAGAATATCCTTTTCCTTCTCCATCAGAAACCCATTTAAGGATTCTGTGGTTTCCAGGAAGCACTTGTGATCCAGCCTTAGCCAACACGGTATTTCATCTCACTGACCACAGTGATTGATTCAGGGGCAGTTGGCAACATAAACTGGCTCACTTAAAGTGATTCTCCAGACTTTTGTAAGAAATACTGACACAAGGCACTCTTTTTTCTTACTGAACATGAAGAAGGAAGAATTTTTCTCTGATGCTGCTGGCATCCATCTTGGGAAAACAGAGCTTTGCGACTGAAAAAAAAAAAAAAAACCCCTGGGTTTTTAGTGACATCATTGAACTAATAAATCAAGTCTTCCCTGAAGTAAGTGCTGTTTCTAGTCCTTCTAATTATGTGAACCAGTAATTTTTTTATGTTTCCAGCAGATTAGAATGAGGTTCATACTTGTAACTAAAAGTATACTAAATAATATAACACTCTTGAAATTTCAACTGTCAAGAACCCAGACTTTTTTTTTAATATGACAGTGGAATGCATTATAATTTGAACCCAGGCCTTTTTAGCCAAACTGCCTGGGTTGAAATCTCTGGTCTGTAAAACATTAGCTGTCTAAACTATGTTGAGTTTATTGTACCTTTGTGAGTCAATTACCTCTCCTGAATGATTGGGAGGTTTAAAGAAGCCAGTGCACTTAAACTGTACCTGACACAAGGTAAATGCTTGCCATTATTATTAAATATTATACTAATGTTATTGGACAAAAATAAAACATCTTTATCACATATTCTGTGTAGCTAAGTTTACAGAAAGTCTGATATAGTTGTAGGAAATGAGTCACTTAAAAAAACCACACAGTTTCATTCCCTAGAAAATGAAGAATGTAAGCAAAAACAAAATAATTTCCTGGGATCTAACTTATTTCCACTCTTTGAACACCCCCAAAATGCTGCATTTATTCTTTTGAAGTATATAATTATATTTTGGATACATATCTATAAGGCAATACTAATATATCTAAATTACTGACTTTTAATAGCCGGAATTAAGATCATCATTTCCAGGATAAATTAATAGTAGTCATTTCCAAGGTGTCTTCACTGACATTAATGTTCAAACTAATTTACATGATAGAAAGGATACTCGGTGACCATGGTGGTCTCAGCACAATATAAAATAAAGTATAATAAGCTTAAATAAAACATAATTTTGAAACTCTTTAAAATAGGCTACAATTATAAGCAACCAGTAGCAAGCATCAAATATCTAAAAAAAAAAAAAAAAAAAAAACTATCAGGAGAAAATTAAAACTAGTAAAACCTCAGCACCAACTTAACAATGTTCTAGAAACTGGAAAAAAAATTGCCTTTATTTTATTTTATTAGCAAGACCCATTCAGCCTGCTTCATACACACCAGGATCATAGTTTAAGAATACTGGCAGGGACCAAGCTATACAATTCAGTTCTTTGCACATAGAGGGCACATAATAAATGCATTTGATTGGATGACTAGCAGAATCTACTTTAACATTTATTCTTCATCTAACAACTGCAACTTGCAAAGTACCCACAGAGATGATGTACTTTCAAATATTACACATGGCCCACTGAGTACAATTGTAGTGGTGCCCTTTCATAATATCTTTCATTATAATCTTCTATCAAAGCTGAATGAAATATTAAAGTGAAGTATGCATGCAGTGATTAGCGATCTAGCCTTTCATTTCCTGAAGATTTGGGAGTGATTTGACTACTTGTACCAATCCAAAAGGGGGGATTAACTATTGCAGTCTGAAAGAAATCAATGTACAATATCCTAAAGCATTTTCAACATGTCTTCTGAATAGGAACAAATCCAAATTGTTGTATTTGTAGAAGATAATATTTCCCAATTTACTACATTTAAATTCTTGCATTCTGTGTTTAACATAATAATAAAAGAAAAGCTGTGGGCAATAAGTTCAGCATCCTCAGTGTGTTTGCTTCTAACAGATGATGCTCAGCCTTATGATAATCAGTGAAGGCACTAAAATATATCTGAGATAAGTTCCCAGTAAAATGTACAGACGATTCCAGATTTAAATTTTAAATTACAGCATAACCTTTTGATTTTTATGTTTTATAAATCATAGGAAGATAAAATCAAGTCTACTTGATCTGAAAATAATTGTTATTTTGTCAATATCAATAATAATCAGAGTGCAACTTTAGTGTTCAAATTCCAAATAAGTTGTTTAACAACACACCTCAACTTAGGTCACTTATAGTTATGTTAATGGCAGACAGGAGAAATATGTAGATGTTAGGTAGTAAAAACTTGAGGTTCAATTTAGAATCCCTAGTGTCTTCAATTAACTGAAAATCCTAACTGTAAATTTCAATGATTACCAAAATAGAGATTGTGGAAAGGTATTCATTTCCAAATTCTGCTTTTAGCTATTAAATCTAAAATTAAGACTAAAATACTAATTTTATCCCAGATTCATCTCCAATTTAAAAATCAGTTAACAATGCAAATTTATGCATAAAAATGATTCTGCTCAATAGTTACATAATAAAAGCACATAACCTCAAATGGATTGCATGTCCCCAGGGTCCAGTTGGATATAGATTTCATTTGTATTTTCATCAAATGAAAATGGAAGCATTTAGTTCTGGGATAAGGACTGAGTTCATGTGGGACTATTGACGATGACAATGGTGGGCAAAGAGAACTGTGCAATTGCTTGAGTGATTCACTTGATCTTCATAGTATGTAACCTTAAGCATACGTCACCTATTGTGAGTTTAATTCAGGGCTGAAAGGGATTTACAGGATTGTTTAAATAACTTAATATAAGTAAATATTTAGAACAGTGGTTCTCAGCCCTGGAAGCATATTAGAATTGTTGGGATCTTTTGGAAAAATACTGATGCCTTGCCGCATCCCGGCTGGCTGGGCAAAATAACCTGGGGGTGACGAACAACTTGTGTACATTGATACAGCAGGAGTGGGAGCCTTTAATTGTAGGACAGGAGGGGTATATATACATTCCACAGAACTTATCTTAATTAACATAAACTAGATACAGCAGTCAACCAATAAGAAATCTCCACACTTAATGGCTCGCTGGCGTTACTTCACAAACCACTCCCTCTGGCAAAATGCCAGGTGCCATTCAGACTTGTTTACAGACCTTAACATTAACCACTCCCCCTGGCAAAATGCCAGGTGCCATCCAGACTTGTTTACAGACTCTAACAATGCCTCGACCCTATGCAAATTAATTTTACCCGAATTTCTGAAGATCATCGCTCCTACCCAAATACCAATCTCAAAGGTTCTACACTTTTACTTCATATCTTCATGTTATGGTTTAGGTATGAGCTATTGCCCAAAAGCCCAAATGTGAGACAATGCAAGAATTTCCCTCAGAGATGAAATGATTAGATAAGGGGAGGTAATCAGAGGATTTCTCCACTGATCCAAATTAACCGGGAAGTAACAGTAGGCAGGCAGGGTATAGCTGGAGGAAGCAGGTCATGAAAGCATGTCTTGGGTTATATTTTGTTCTTGATGAATGGAGCTCTCTTGCTGCTTCCCTGTTGCCATGTACTGAGCTGCTTTCTTCTACCATGCCCTTCAGCCTTGATGTTCTGTATCACCTCTGGCACAGAGCTACAGACTCAACTGACCATGGACTGGGACATCTGAAACTGTAAGCCAAAATAAACTTTTCCTCCTCTAAGTTGTTATTGTCAGGTCTTTCAGTCAAAGGAATGAAAGAGCTGACTAATCTACAATCTCTCCCCAAATTCTAAATCCCTCCCATGCTGCACCTTGTGGAAGTTATGGTATATCATAGACAATATTCCTTATCCTCAAGTCCCTATAGCTCCATGATGAGAGTTAGAAAATGGAGATCCTCCTGAAGACATTTTAATTTCAGTTGATAGAAAATTTTGCTAGACTAAATATGCAAGCTTTCAGTAAAGTCTACTCTGTGAATGAAATGTGATACTCCTGTGCAGTACAGAGTCCTTCCCTTTAAAGCCTTAATAGAAGTTTTGTTCTGCAACGTATTTCACTTCTGGCTCTTTCATATTTTCTTACTACTTTTCTCCTACCTTCCAACCTGAAGGTGTGGTAAGTGCTTGCCACATTCTCCATTGTTACTTTCAGACCAATCTCTCCTCCTCCAAAAAACAATCTCAAATTTTAAATCTCCTATCAAACCAATCGTTGTTGCTTTGTTTCACTTATGACTCCTGGAGGACTTTCCCTGACACTTTTCCCCTGGTACTTTTTCTATAACATTCATGCAATAACTTTAATTATCACATCGGCTATTCATTCCAGAACTCAGCATTCTGAGTTCTATGACACCTTTCCTTCAAGTGGCCTTGTCATCTACATTTCTTCACTTCTTCAGATAAACCTTTATCATTATGATAATTATGACCTTACCCACTGCCTCTTATTCTTTGAGATCCTCACATTCTTACTTATCCAGCTTAAATCCATGGTAAGTTTTCATAATTACTTCCATTGCTTAGACACTTAATTCCCTTCCCCTCTCCTGCTTCATTGTACAACTGTGTCAAAACTTCAGCCCTAGTTAAATAAAACTCTTTTCACTCTGCTCTTTCACCGACACAGCCAAATGTGGCTGAAAGAAAATAGGCAGTCACACTAAGCAATCTAACTTTATGACCACTAACCTCAATTATTCCCCTAATGCTACTTGAAATCAGAACACATTTTCCTAATCCATTTATTGTCCTATTGTAATAGATGTCTATTTAATACTTCCCTCTCCCTCCTTAAATCTTTTATATCTCCTCCTCCTTCTCCAATTTCACTTCTTTGTTCTCTAAGTAGACGTGGTAACAAAGGAGAAACATCTAAGTTCTCATTATCAAATGAATCAACCCAGCTTCATCTGTGCCATTAACCTACCTGTTCCTGGTCAAGGTCGACCCCATGATTTGTGTACTAAATAGCATCTCCTCTTGCCTATTTAGGGGCATACCCTAGTAATTTTCTTATTCTTTTCCCAAATCATCAATTATTTCTTCCTACTAAAGCTTTCCAAGAAAAATGCAGATTAGCTATAAAGTACATTTAATTTGAATTTGGACTATAAATAAGATAAAAATGTTATATCAATGTTAAATTTCTTGATTTGGGCAATTATATTGTGGTTATGTAAAAGAATGACCTTGTTCCAACAAAATACATAATAAAATATTAAGAAATGGGGGCACACTAGCTCAACTAATAGTAATTTGATTCAAAAAAAATGTAGTGAGAGAAAAGGAGAAAATAAAAGGAATAACTGAAAAACTGGTGAAAAAGTAAAGAGTGTTGTATCATTTTAATTAGTTTCAACAGAGATATAGGACCACTAGGATATATGGAAATATATTTAAAAGAGATTAATGAGGGGTCAGATCATGAGATTGGAGACTATATAGGCCCACAATATGAAATCTGTAAACTGGAGGACCAAGAAAGCTAATAGTGTAGTTTCAGTATAAGTCTAAAGGCCTGAAAACTAGGGAAACCAATGAGGTAAGTTCAAATCCATGTCTGTAGAACCCTCAAATCAGAAGCACTGATGTTCAACATAGGAAAAGATGGATGGCTTAGCTCGAGCAGAGAGAAAATTCCTTCTTCTCCCACCTTTTTATTCTATTCAGGCCCTCAACAGATTGATTGGTGCCCACCACATTTATTTATTTAGTCCACCAATTCAAATGCTCATCTCTTCTGTAAACAACCTCATAGACATACACAAAAATAATGTCTTACAACGTATCTGCGCATCTCTTAGCACAATCAAGTTGACACATGATAATAACCATCACAGATATATGCCTTGCACCATTCTTGTATCTTACAACTTTATGTAAGCATAAATTTAAATGAAATAAAAAATACAACATAAGAACTTCTCAAAATAAGATGAAAAGCACAAAAATCTCGACAAATTATTTACATTGCTATATAAGATATGAATAAATGTCTCTGCATAATAAAACAGGTAATATCATATTACACAATGGATTGATACATAATTCAAACCCTTCAGCAAATATTTTGTTTCTGAGAACTCTAAGTTATCTAAATTTCCAAGTGATGGTTTTAATTATCTATACTATAGAAAAATCTCTAAGAACTCCTAATTTTTTTTACCCCAGAATAAGAATATAAATTTCATAATGCTTAACTTTGCATACTGTCTTTAGACTACAATATAAAGGTTTGTTGGCCTTCAAGACTTTTCAACAGTCAAGAAGCACACAAGATGCCAGCAAGTTTATGTTGCAGATATTTGAGAATTTGTCATTTGAGTCAGACCTGATCCATGAAATGGTCTTTTAATAAAGAACCAAATTTTTATGTAGAATTATGTAAGGTATAAGGATTTCAGTAAATTGGCAGACTCCCCCCAAAAATGTTTAAAAAGCAGAGTCAATGCAATAACTCTAAAGTTATTTAGTAAAACATTATTGCATTTTATTAATGTATTCAAGGGGTCTAAAATAAATAAGGGAATAATTTCAAGATGGACATGTATTAGAAACTTATAGATTTGTAAAGGTTTAATTTTAGTTGGCATTTCTATCTAAAGATAGTTACAAAAGCATTGCTATGTATTTTACTTATTTTAAGCTGGATTTTTGCTAAGGACCTACCAGTAATATATTTTCCACAATTTTAACAAGGGAGGTCAGAGAGGACAAATAAGTGGTAGGTGAGCCCCCCATCCATTCCTCACCATTGCTCTATGTCTATAGCACTCTTATACCAGCTTCTCAGTATGTTGGGAGTCATCCGCTCCAAAGACTAACTTCCCCATCCTCCGAGAAGAGCTGTCGAATGGTGAGCCCTGCTGGCTCAAATGATCCTTACCCTCCAATCAGACTAGCCCTGCTGACTCACATGATCCTTACCTACCAATCAGAAAGCACCCCATGCCAACTGTCAAACCCTTCAGCCCTTAAACTGTCATAACTCTCAAACCACCCCTGGCTCTATAAATATGCAGAGCTATTCCTCAATAAACGGGCATTTTCTCTGACAACAAGCCTTGTTCGAGCTTTCACAGTACGGGACTCTAAATAGCCACACATCCTGAATCCATATCCATTTACCACCCTTATGTGGGTTAGAAATCTCTTCTAGTGAAAACTTATTTAGAAAATTTTGTTCAACTTATTGGTACAACTTTAGTAATCCTTTTGCCGGTGTTCTGCACCAAATTTAAGAGGAGATTAACACTTACTTCTCTATAGGATTTGTCATAATAAATATAATTACTAGTATTCCAGAGTCATCCGCAGAATCGGTTCAACCATAGAAGAAATCTCAAATCTTATAATTTGAAACTCTCTTACTGTCCAAGTAAGAAAAACTGAAGACCAGTGAAGTACAGTGACTTGCAAAATGCAGCTCATAGACATAGGAAGACGGGTCCCCGCACGCCTTCCCTTTTTTACTTTCAGTCCCTTGCTTGAGATTTTTCAGAATATATCCTCTGGGGGAAAAATTTCACTTTTATCTTTCTGATATTTCCTTGTGAACAAGAAAGAGAAGGAAAGGGAAGGAGAAAGAAAGGAGGACAGGAAGCAAAATGAGGGAGAAGAAAGGAAGAGGAAGAGGGAGAAGAGGTCAAAAGGAAAAGGAGAAGAAATTATTTACCTGAATCTTTGTTTTATGTATTCAACTATCCACTGATCAGCTGAATTCCCACCAGCAGGCCTCAATCACTTAGAAAGAGTAGGAGAAAGAGAAGAAAAAAAAAAGTGTCTGAGCACACCCTTAGCTCAGGTGTAAGAACCCTGGGCATCATAGGGGGCGGTGCCTGCATATGAGTAATACTTAAGATAAATCCTAGGCCCCCTCCACAGGGCAGTGAGAAGAGTTAAAATAGAGACATTGCAAGGAAGTTTCTTTCTCAATCAGACTTAAAAAAGAATTTAAAGCTATTAGGACTGTATTAGAGGATCCTCTTTGAAACACCTTTCTTTTTTTACTGACAAGTTGTTATTAAAAATTCAAGTAAAATAGAGGTCTCCTTTTCTGCTGCACATTTTTAATGGACCTGAAACCAAAATAAGTCAGACTAAATTATGAGAGTAAATGACCTCCTGGGAAGTATTATACAAAATTTCAAAGTACTGTAAAGACTTTCCTTTGATCTTCTTAGCCTTGCAGCTTGAAATTCAAAAACTGTATTTAATTTGAGATTGCATATACCAGTTTTAAAATTTTCTTCCTAAAATGATATATCTTTTAAAATATAGCATTTAACTTGTATTCCTTAAAACATCTGACTATCGATCGCTCTTATTATTTTACTCTACAGAAACACAGAGAGATAATTAATTAATAGAAATATTTGGGGTTGGGTACTATAGGATAAAACACTAACCTTCACTTAAGAGCTAAAACTTTAAACCCAATCTTAGTTCCTACATGAGATTGTTCCAAAAAGAATTTTTAGTTCACACCTGAGGAAGGCACTGAATACGGGGGTTGGGGGGGGGGGATGAAGGTGAGGTGGGTGGAAAGAGATAAATTTTTCCAATGACTGCTTTGAAGACTATTTTGGATAACTGTATCTTATCCTCAATACATCTTTTAGCAGGTTGCAAACAGGTGCACTCAATTTCAACACAGCCCTTTCTGTAGTTCCACAGATGTCTTAATTGAGCAGTGTTTCAACAATCATGGAGGTCCATTAACACCTGTAAATTATCCCATATTCTTAAGCAGAGACATCCCTCTCTGGTAGTGAGAATCTTAGACCTTTTCTCTACATCCTAACTGCAAATGTCTTCATTACCATCTTTGTGGAGATTAGTGCTGCATCTGCTACAATAAAAAAGTACACAATAATAGTTTGATTTCATAACTGTGGCTTGTTAAGCTGAGAATAGAATTTAAGTGTCACCTGATAATTCAAGTTTAAGTCTGACTGGTGTGGAAGAGATAAAAAATAACAATAAGAAAAAGAAGCAATAAAGTTAATATGTATCACCCAGAAAGTAAAAAATATTTCTCTTCCTGGATGCAAATCAGGTTGCATACTTGGGAACTGATCTTGTAAAATTTATTTTAACCAGCACCTCTCTAAAATACTCACGAGAATTTGATCTGAGTTTTAAAAGAATGTGTTTCCTACTCATATTTACCAACTATTTTCTGTTCCCCTGATCAGTTTTATTGATTCCACTTTGGCTTTGGGAAAATTGCATTGTCTTTCTTGACCTGTTATCAAAATTACAAAACTATGGTAGTAAACTTTAGCCTACCACATTATTGATAGAGCCAAGAAACAAGGTGAGATAAATAACAAAGTTAGTACACATAATTTAAGATGGCACCCAGTCCCAGGGCCATACCAGTGCTGAACTTACACTTGCATAACTTTCAAGTGTCTCTGAACTTAGTGCAAATGCAGAATTTAGTACACTTCTTAACTCCTCTAACAACATATGTTGAGGGCCAACTGTGAGCCATTAAATGGGCTAATTTTGATGCTTATTTCAAATGATTTACTTTCCTGAGTACAGCTATAAAAACTGAACAAAATACACACAACCAGAGAGGCACTATTTGAAAACATTAGAAAATAATCAAGATAATTGAAATTTGAGAACATTGTTTCCTAAGAAAACAAATATTTATTGAGGCATTTCCTAACCTTTACCACAACATTTTCATCTCAAGACATTTTCCAGTTCATGTACAGGAAAAAGGAGTGAATGATACTATTATTAACCTGTACAAAAAATATATATATAACAAAAGAAGGAGAATTTCATCATAGAACATAAATCTAAAACAACCAAATAGAAATTCTAAAACAAAAACACAACTAAAATGAAGAAATTAATTCAACAACACATAAGTCACAGCAATAGAGAGATACAGAAAGTATAGAATGAAGCAATAAAACAAAAAAGAGATTATCTATCTATCTATCTATCTATCTATCTATCTATTTATGTACACATATCTACCCCCACACACCTGCACACTCATGAGCATAAGAAGCAATAAGTCATGGAGAAAAGGTTTAACATATGTTTAGATGGTGTCCAAGAAGAGTAAAAGCAATGAAAAACTAGAAGCAATATTTCAAGAAGTACTGCATAAAAGTTTTCCAAACAAATATGAGAATGACTACAAGGAAAGATAATTACAAAGAAAATCATACCTGTTCATATCATGTTAAACTTAAGAAATAAGGACAAAGGAAAAATTTTTAAAGTAGGCAAAAAAAAAACAGATGTTATTTGCAAAAAGGATGGTTATAAAATTGCTTAGCTTTTCACACAAACAATGAAACACGTCAGAAACAAATAACACTGTGCTGGGCACGGTGGCACACACCTGTAATCCCAGTAGCTCAGGAGGCTGAGGCAGGAGGATAGAGAGTTCAACACCAGCCTCAGCAAAAGCGAGGTGCTAAGCAACTCAGTGAGATCCTGTCATGCTAAATAAAAATACAAAATAGGGGTGAGGATGTGGCTCAATGGTTGAGTGCCTCTGAGTTCATTCCCCAGTACCCACAGCCCCCCAAAATATCATTGTCTCTTAACACTTAAACATGTGGCCAATCTGTTAATTACTTATGCACTTTTTGGTTAACAAGTGAGATCCTTAAAAACTTAACTCAGTTGTAGACTCATTTTTTTTTTATGTGTGAAAAGATTCTTTTTTAAGAAGTATTTTATTTTAAAATTCCTAGTTTTTCCTATTGTTGATTTCTTGTAAATTGTAAATATTTTGATGAGTACTTAGTCTAGTGATATTTCTGATAAGTACTGTTTTAGTCAGCTTTTTCACTGCTGTGACTAAAGGATCTGGCCAGAACAACTGTAGAGGATGCTCAAAGTTTCAGAGGTCTTAGTCTATAGCTCCATTTCTTGGGGCTCCAGGTGAGGCTGAATATCATAGCAGAAGAGTATGGCAGAGGGAAAAAACTTACATGGTAATCAGGAAGCAAAGAGTTCACTTGCCAGATACAAATATATATTCAAATCCATGCCCCAATTCCCACCTCCTCCAGCCACACCCTAACCACTTCAGTTACCACTCAGTTAATCCCTATCAGTGGATTAAATCACTGATTGGGTTAAGACTCTTAAAACCCAATCATTTCACCTCTGAACCTTCTTGCATTGTCTCACATGTGAGCCTTTGGGGGACACTTCACTTCCAAACCATAACAAGTACTTAGTCTGATGCATTGTGTTCTTACAGAACAGGTGTAGTGTCATTGTCAAAAAAGACAATCTTTGCCATCCAATTTGAGAAAATAATAATCTACACTCTACATGACACTCAGAGTCCTTTTTTCTCTTTCTCTGTTTTCTTCTTTCACTACAGTTGTATACACTGGTATAAAAGACTAAATAATAAATAGTTGTTTAAACTACATCACTGAAATTTGTGTACCCTGAGCATCATCAGTACAGTGCTGAGAGCACCATATGTGGTCCCCATACCATGACTGGGTGGTTCTACCACTCTCCTGGAAAAGCAGCCACAGAAAATACATAGTGATTGAGCTAGGCTGCTTTTCAACAGTATGTTATTTATGGACAGTGAAATTTAAATTTTTTACAGTCCTCACATATTAAAACATTGTGCCTTTTTATTGCTTTTCAACAATTTACAGATATAAAAACCAGTCTCAGCTCATGGTTCCAATAACCAATGGATCATAGTTTGCCAACTCCTACTGTTTATGGTTTAGGTATGATGTATCTCCCAAATGCCCATGGGTAAAACAATGCAAGAATTTTCAGAGATGAGATAAATAGATTATGAAAGGTGGAACTTAGTGAATTAACCCTCTGATATGTATCAACTGAGTGATAACTGTAGACAGGTAGGGTGTGGCTGGAGGAAGTAGATCACTGAAGGCATGCCTTTGTTGTTTATATTTTGTCTCTGGTGAGTGGATATCTTCTCCAACCCCACATGTACCCTCTCTCTTTCTCTTTCTTCCTCTCTCTCTTCCCCCCCTCTACCTCCTGGTTTTCATGTCCTTAGCTGCTTTCTTTTACTATTTCCTTCCACCATGATGTTCTGCCTCGCTTTGGGCTTAGAGCAATGGAATTGGCTGATCATGGACTAAACCTCTGAAACCAGGAGCCAAAATAAACTTTTCCCCCTCTAAGTTATTCATATTTTTTTTTTATCACAGCAACAAAGAAGCTGACTAAAACACCTATTTTTTTAAAAAAAAATACAAGATATGGTGAGATTTAAAATAGATGTAGAAGTAAAGGAGATGAGCAGGACTAAAGTCCTCTAAAGACCTTTCATTTTCTGAAAAGTGGTAAAAGTAATAATTTAAGGTAGAGTTTAGTAAGTTAAGCATGCATATTATGAACTCTTGAATAACTATGAAAAGATCAATAAGAAAATGACTAATAAAAGGTCCATGAAAGTGTGTAATAAAAAGCTTAGAGAGGAAGAAAAGTCAATAATAAAGTCTACTTGACTAATTTTAAAATTGCAAGTAAGAAAACAAAACAAAAATATATAGATACAAAACAATACTTAGATGGTAAATTTGAAAATCAGTCATTATTTTAAATGTAAATGGACAATATGTACACATTAATATCAAAGATATCAGACTAAATAAGAAACTGGAACTAAGCATGTACTATTAATATCTCTTTAAGAAAATAAGTGTTGAAGGTACAAAAACAACACATAAAACAAACAAGAAGTGGAGTACAGCTATTCTGGATAAAGAAAATGTGATATATATATATATATATATACATATATATATATATATATGTATATATATATATACACATATATATATATATATTATGAAATATTACTCAGCTATTCTAATATCATACAAAGCAAATTTAAAATAATGAGATATGACCAGAGATTGAAAAGCATTTCATAATTATTAAAGAGACAATTCAATGTGAAAACATAACATTCTAATTTTAGTGTACACTACTAGGAAGGCCTCAATAGATAAAAATAAAAATAAATATAGAACTAAAAGGAGAAGAAGAAATATCCACAATCATGTTTTTGAGGTTTACTTTCAATATAGAACAAGTAAACAAAAAATTAGTATATAGAAGCATTGCAAGTGACAGGATATCCATTTTTTTGGCATACTTGGAACATTTAAAAAATTAGTCAATATTCAGGGCTGGGGATGTGGCTCAAGCGGTAACATGCTCGCCTGGCATGGGTGCGACACGGGGTTCGATCCTCAGCACCACATACAAATAAAGATGTTGTGTCCACTGAAAACTAAAAAAATAAATAATAAAAAATTCTCTCTCTCTAAAAAATTGACTATTCTGGAACATAAAGCAATTCTTTAAGCCCACTGAAATTATGCTGCATATAAACTACAAAAAGATAATAGAAAATTCCCTGGTATTAGGAAATTAAGGTATAAAATATGAAATAACTTTTGAGTCAAAGAAGAAATCACTATGGAAATTAAATATATGTCTACACATAATGATACTGGAAACTCACTTTTCAAAGTAACATGGGGTACAACTAAAGCTTTACTCATGGAAAACTCTCTGTGCTTAATATTTGTTATAAAAGAAGATAGGAACAAAATAAATGATTTGAATATGACCTATATAAGCTATGGGAAACAATAAGCACAAACATAAGAAAAAGAAAATAATAAAACTAGAAAAACTTAAATATTAAAAAAACAATAGAAAATTAATAAAACAAGATTTATTATTTTAAAAGAACACTAATGTGTTCAATACCCAGCACTATAAAAAAAATATTTTTTTTAAAAAAAGAAAACTAAAATGTATAAACTTCTAAAGCATTTGATAAGGAAAAACTAAATTATAAGTGGGACATTGAAATATTTTTATAATTAGTACAAATATAATATAAATATATTAATAATTGTATTATGGTAAATTTGACTTCTTCAATTAAATTCTGTCTTTCATAGTCTGTAAACTGAGAAAGAGCTTGCCTCTGTTCAAGAACTAAAGGAATCCAACAAGACTGAAGTCCAGTTAAAGATGAAAAGGTTATTAATGATACTTTTGGTTTTGAGGAAAACATGAAATATTTGACTAATTTTTAATATTGTTGCTTTTAAAAATCATTTTGGCCACTTTATGGAAAATGGATTGAAATGAGGAAATTTGGGAAGGTCAGTTTTAATACAGGCTATCAAGTAATAATGACTAAGTCATGTAATTATGTAACCAAGACTCATAGGGTCATGTTCTACTTGGGGAAATGGTTTAGTAAAAATATTCTTGGTTGGGCTGGGGATGTGGCTCAAGCGGTAGCGCGCTGGCCTCGCATGCGTGCGGCCCGGGTTCGATCCTCAGCACCACATACCAACAAAGATGTTGTGTCCGCCGAGAACTGAAAAATAAATATTAAAAATTCTCTCTCTCTCTCTCTCCTCTCTCACTCTCTCTTTAAAAAAAAAAACAAAAAAAAATATTCTTGGTGAATATTTGTTTTTGTTTGTTTTGTTTTAACTGTGCATTGTCCTATCACATTTATTTTTTCTGAACACAGAACATTGAGTCTGCCAGTTTTTTTAAAGATATATTAATAATAAATTTCAAGCTTACTCTTCACTTTAAAACTTTTAAAATTTGAAAAGTTAGAGATTCTCAATGAGATTGTCCATTTTTTCATGTGTTAATAAGTTTTTCTATTTCAAGGGTCATATAAAATGTGTAACCTGTGAGATATATTTGATCTTATTAACTGATGTGAAGAAAGTGTTTTCTCACCTAAATATAAAGTGTGAAAAAAATATCCATTGTTTTTCCACCTCTTTTTTTCAC
This sequence comes from Spermophilus citellus, assembly GCF_964194105.1. NCBI lineage: Eukaryota > Metazoa > Chordata > Mammalia > Rodentia > Sciuridae > Spermophilus > Spermophilus citellus. The sequence continues at coordinate 67,532,668 of NC_138192.1, forward strand.
TTTTAATAAAAATGCACTTTTCAGAGGGATTATAAATTAATAGGAATTTTCTCAGTTTAAATATGAGGATGTATATGTTCTACGAATCTTATAAATAAATGGTGGTTATTTTAAAAACCTAAATCTGCATGTGTTTATAGGTGACTCCTTTTTGCCATATTTTTAACACCTTAATACTTGGTATTATGAAACAAAAACTTGAATGTCTACATTTATTTTTTAAAGTTATCTTGAAATTCTATTTTTTTCTTATGGTATTTTCTTTTATACCACAGAGACTTAAAAATATACTATTAAAATAGTTTTCTGTGATACTTTGCATTGAGATCTTTCTACCAGAGTTCTGAGCTCTAGTGATTATTTTCTCTGTAAATGAAATTTAAAAAGCAAATATGTTTTACAAGAAGAAGGAGGAAAGGAGGAATGGAAGAAGAAGGAAGCAAGGAAGAAGGGAGGAAGAGAAATAGGGAACAAGGGAGAAATCTAAGGAGGGAGATTTTCTTGGAGGACAGGTCAATTAATTGGACAGATCCTATGCAAATAATGTATATTATCCAAAGCACACTTTTTGTTCTTATCTTCCCTGAGAAGATCAGAATAAGCAAATTCAAGTATGTATTGCATTAATATCAAATTGTGACCTTACCTTCTGCCTATGTCACTCTTGTGTTCCATTATAGTATTTTCAAATGTATCTCTATACATATGGGGCATCTTCATTCGGATAAGCAAACTCAGAACATTTTAATTATCTTCACTTGGAAAATTATCTCTTCTATACTATCCCAATCAATAGATAACTGAATCACTCTTTTTAGTCTTATTGAGTTATTATTAATTTACAAGAAAAAACAATATATGTGTACATTTTTCTGAGTTTGGACAAATGTACGCGCACTGATATTTTCCTTGCCACAAAGTATTAATCATATTCTCACCAGCAAAATTTCCTTGAATCCTTTAATTTGCTTGCTTGCTATGGCAAAAATAGACCATTAGTAAAACTATAGAAGTTAAAAATCTTAGATTTGACTATTCGAATTTCATTAAATTCACTATTATTAAAAAAAATTCTTTTAAATTTCTCATAATTTTCTCCCCACCTGTATCCCCATTACCTTTATCATGCTCTACCAGAATGATGCTTCAGCCTCTTGGCTGGCCTCCCAAATCTATCACCATGGAAGCCAACCTTCGTGTTGGCCCCCAGTGACCTTCATCTGGTAATCACATATTTGTAGTTCCCTTCCCTTCATTAACACAGTTCATCTTGAGTCCAGTAAAATATGGGGAAAGTAAAATATGTAACTTCTAATACTAAATCATGAAAAGTCTTCGTCTTCCATTTTGTTTTCTTGTTCTCTTTTTATTCTAAGATCACTCCTTCTCCTGGGAACCAACTTTCATGCTGTAAGAAATTTCAGGCAGCTTGTGTAGAAACACGAATGGCAAGGGATGGAAGCCACCAAAAAACAGTCACTGAGAAATTGGGACCTGCCAACAGCTACATGAATAAGCTAATAATTATATTTTCCAGCTCCAGCAAGCCTACAGCCCTGACAGCTTGATTGCAATCATGTGAGAGAATCTGATTCAGAACCCCCAGGTTAAGATGCTCCCAGATTTCTGACCTTGAGAACCTGTGATATAATAAATGTATGTTGTTCAAGACTACTAAATTTGGAGATATTTGTTATGCAGCAATACATAGCTGATACAACATCCATTTAAACATAATTGCCACTCATAATATGATCATGCTTAAAAATATGCAGAACCTTATTATTGTCTGTCACTTCAAGTCCAGATTTTTCTGCTTAGCTTACAAACCTCTTATTATCTATACTGCCCTATTATAAGGTCTGTGAACTATCTTGAATCTAACTGCTTATTCCAATGTTGCCCTTTTCTTACATTGCTTCACCTTTCTGAATATGTTTCACATATCTCCTTATCCAACAACTCCAAGGACTAAGCCATTTATGAATTATCTTTATAAGACTTTTTTTCAGTGGCTGTATCCCATCCACTGACTTTTAACATTGAGGAATCTCAATTTTGCTCTATTATTTCTCGAAAGTTGATTCATCAGATTTCATTTTTTTAGTTCATTCCCCAGCCCCCACCACCTTTACAATATTTGTCCCCATTCATTCAGTTTCCAGATAACCCCTAAGTAATAAGATGTTTTATCTTCCTTCTAAGGAATTTCTCCAAAAAGGTAAAAAGCAATATCATTTTAAAACCAATGTTTGTTACTTTTGATTCTTATACTCCTGTTATTATTATGACATCTAATTGCTCAAAAGCTTTAAAATGTTACTAGTATTTTGGATGAAGAAAAGTGGTTAGTATATTAAAAGTAAAAAAATGGATGTCTGTTGAAGATACTTTCTGATAGCATCCTTAATCACAATATGGGCAATTTGAAATACTGACAATGGAAAGATATTTTATAGAAATGCTGGTGGATGTATTTGTGTGTTTTAATATTTAAGTCATGCAAAATCTAGAAGTAAAAAACTAATTAGAGGAATGAATAAGATAACATACTTAAGTGACCAGATGATTTTATCTGACAGCTACTAGATTATTTCTTTCTTTAAAATTAGAAGAAATTTCCTTATTAAGATAGTTAATTACCACTTAAAACATTTTTTTCATGCTAATCCATATCAGAGGGTCCAAATATGGTGTCACTGGGTTTATGGAACAGGAAGGCTCAAATGCAGGTTGCTCTTTATGAAATAGCCTTCTGAATTTGGGGTGCTCAATTTTTGTTGTTGTTGTTGTTGTTGTAGATGGACACAATAGATTTATTTATTTATTTTTATGTGGTGCTGAGGATGGAACCCAGTGCCTCACATGTGCAAGGCAGGCACTCTACCACTGAGCCACAGCCCCAGCCCTGGGGTGCTCAATTTGAGATGTAAATTTTGGGGTCAGATAATGATCTCCCTCTTTTTGATTCATCAGATAATATGATATTTTATTTATACCTCTACATTTGTGTATCAAAGCTAGGAAATCTTGAAACAATAAAGAAAGAAGAGTTTTGTATCTCTCTGTACTTGGAGAAGGATTCATGGTTGTGAAGCAGGAATTTTCTACATGGGGAATGAACCTGGGCCAGAATAAATTTTGAAGTTTTAAAAACTAATGCAAACTATTCTGTATCTTTAAAATAATTTTTCAAAATAAAGAAATCTACAAGAGAACAAGAATTTGATATGTAGCTAAATCTTTCTCCCAAGCCTTCATTAATAAATTTATATTAAGAAGAGATAGATTTCAGGCTAGAACATTCTACTTAGAATAAATGCCATCTTTACTGTAGATAAAAATACCTACTGTCATTATCCAAGGAAGTTATGTTCTAAATTTGTAAAGACTTTTGAAATTTTAAAAATAAATAAAGAACTGAAAATTCCAAGCGATTTAAAAATCTTTAGAAGAAACTAAAGATCTCAGCTCCTATGTGAAATGTTACCATTTCAAAGTAAATTTTTTTTTCCCTAGGATCCTGGGAGAATTCATGCTCAAAGATCAAGCATCAATGTTTTTAGTGAAACAAAGTTTTAGGGAGACAAAATGGACTTGGAATTGGTTTTACAAAGACTGGAGGTTTCATGGAAAAAAATACATTTTTTTTATTCATTTCCTAATTCAAGAAATATTTATGTAGAGCTTATTTTTTGCTAATACCTGCCCTATCCTCCAAGTACCCTTTATTGTGTCCCCCTCTATATATGTGTAAATACACAAATGCACACACATATATAAAATGCATATGTGCATATATAAATAATCTCACGCACGTACACTCAAGGGTGACATGAACAAGGTACTACTGGTGCACAAAAGGCTAGGTATTTCACACATTCTGAAAACACAGGAGAAGGCAAAGCTTGCTAGAGAAGATAAAAATTGAGCTGAGCTATGAAGAATGAGTAAGATGTTACCAGGTGGGCAAGCAGTGAAGGGGGAGTGTTCAGAAAAGGAAAATCTTTGAACAAAGACATAGAAGCAAGCAATAGCCTGGCTCCTTCCAGAGAATGTGAATAATTTGTTCATTTGGGAGCACAGGGTGCAAGCACAGGTGAGATACAGGGAGAGGACTGAAGAGCTAGCCAAGGGCCAGTCATGAAGAAAAGCATTTACCATACAGAGACTTCTGAAACTAAATGTGATGGAGAGTCTCTCAAGTATTTCTAACAGGAGTAACAATAAGGATTGCTCTATAGGAATGCAACTATAGCTATGAAGATAAATTGTAATGGGGGTGGCCTGTAAAAACAGGAATTATAGTAAAGAAAGTCCTAGTCAGAAATTTTAACACCCTGATCTGCTGTGGTACAGTGGAGAAAGGAACAGATTCCACTTAGAGATTTATGAATGTTGAGATCCTTAATAGCACTTAGCGACTGACTGGATGCACAGATATAGTAGGTGCAGGATGGTACCCACATTTCTGAGTTCGGGGTCAAGGGGAATGTTAGTATTCTAAACCAGGTTATGGTGGGCAAAGAAGAAGACCCAATTTGCATGCTGTTTGAATCTGACCATGGGACAATCTGGCGAAAATCTCCAGTAGATCATTAAACATGTAGCTTAGATGAAAGACAAACAGTCCTGAGTTTGAGATGTAGATTTAAGAGACAACAGAATTGATAGTTAGAATTAGTTATGAATGGTGTCCTGTGAAAATCAAGAATGATTCTTTTTTTAAATATACATATCTGGGTCTCTTTACTGTAGATATTTTCATATACCTCCAGTAGCATAGAGCCCTGAGACAGAATTGAAATCTGGAACAGAGATGATCATTTGACCATATAACTGAATTAGAAATTGGGACACTAACAAAGACGCAGTTCTGTCAATGAAGGTTAGTAGACATTTCCTGGAGGAATGGGAAGAAGGAGAGTCAGACTGTGTTCATTAAGATTTAACAAGTGAAAAAAGGAGGAAATAGAAATAATTACTTTTTCAAGAAGTTTAGCTATAAAGGAAGAAGGGAGATAAGATGATAGAAAGAATATAAAAAGAGACACATAAAATTGCTATTGTTTATAGACTGAGAGAGGAAGTTGTTAAGAAAGCTTCTAACTTACATTAACCATTGTATCTTGAAGAAGTTAACTGAATAGAGAAAGAAGGTGTTTTCAAGAGCTTACTGTGTAGCTACTCAAATGAAATGGACAGTCCTTATTAAAACTTTATTATTTGATTAGCCTCTTGTGAATATTGCCTAGTCATTTATTTTAAACATTAATTGTACAACTGATAATTAGCACATAAATTTGAGAAGAGAATGATTTTGCTAATTCAATGTTTACTCAAAATATTTACCTAGAATTTTTTTTAAAAAATTAAAAATTGATTTTTCTTTGACATTATCCATCTCTCCCAAATATCTACTGGCACAACCACATATTCTGATGAAATCCTTGGGAGACAGGAAGGATGAAGGGATGACAAAAGCAGTTCTTTAACTTCTCTAATTACAAGTAACAGCAGGAGAATATGATATATTACCACAGAGAAAAAAATAGAAAAAGAAAAAGAAAAATAGAAAGAATAGATCAAAAAAGTAGAACTGTAAAGCATCTTTCCCCCCCAACTCATGTATTTTATTCTGGTATCCTTGAAATGATCAAACTAAATAGAAAGAAACCTTGGGAAGCATTAGTTGTCGGTATCTTCAACCTATTTTTTGTTTAGAATAAGAATAATTATAACTTCATTCTTAAACATTTATTCCAACACTCCAAAAATGAGTTCGTAGAGCCAAATATATTTTTATTGGTTGTTCAAAACATTACAAAGCTCTTGACATATCATATTTCATACATTAGATTCAAGTGAGTTATGAACTCCCATTTTTACCCCAAATGCAGATTGCAGAATCACGTCGGTTACACATCCACATTTTTACATAATGCCATATTAGTAACTGTTGTATTCTGCTACCTTTCCTATCCTCTGCTATCCTCCCTCCCCTCCCCTCCCATCTTCTCTCTCTACCCCATCTACTGTAATTCATTTCTCTCCTTGTTTATTTTCCCATTCCCCTCACAACCTCTTATATGTAATTTTGTATAACAATGAGGGTCTCCTTCCATTTCCATGCAATTTCCCTTTTGTCTCCCTTTCCCTCCCACCTCATGTCTCTGTTTAATGTTAATCTTTTTCTCCTGCTCTTCCTCCGTGCTCTATTCTTAGTTGCTCTCATTATATCAAAGAAGACATTTGGCATTTGTTTTTTAGGGATTGGCTAGCTTCACTTAGCATAATCTGCTCTAGTGCCATCCATTTCCCTGCAAATTCCACGATTTTATCATTTTTTAGTGCTGCGTAATACTCCATGGTGTATAAATGCCACATTTTTTTTTTTTATCCATTAATCTATTGAAGGACATCTGGGTTGGTTCCACAGTCTAGCTATTGTGAATTGTGCTGCTATGAACATCGATGTGGCAGTATCCCTGTAGTGCGCTCTTTTAAGGTCTTCAGGGAATAGTCAGAGAAGGGCAATAGCTGGGTCAAATGGTGGTTCCATTCCCAGCTTTCCAAGGAATCTCCATACTGCTTTCCAAATTGTGTATCAAGACTTATTCAATGTTATGTGAAAGTACAGATATTTTAAATACTGATTTTAAAGTTAAGGAAATTTAAAAATGTTAAAATTTTGTTTGTCAGTTTTAACTTTCTAGAGTCCCCTTAGCATTTCTGAGTCAAGCTTTGACATAGCTGTATAAGATCATCTACATATTCTTCTCAAAACATTTGTGATGCCTATGAACAAATGAGATGTGATTAATATTTTAAATCATTTTCATTTAACTGAAAAAAAAGATAAACCATCAAATGTGAAAAAAAGATCAAGTTACAATCAAAGAAAGCTGTTCCTTTCTACGGGTGCATTTACTGAACTGTCTATTGTCTACCCACTGCCTTTATAACATGGGGGTCTGGTAGCCCCGTGTCCCACAAATGTATCCCCTGTTTTCCACTATAATTAATGGGTGTTACATATGAAAAGTAAAAGAAAAACAGACTCCAGACTCCATCTATAGTTGATAACAGTGATTTCCATTCTGCAAAAGCTTCCTTGGAAAGCATGATATCTTACCCATCTCGTTCAAAACACTAGACTCCATACACTGGATGGGCAGTAATACACTGAATCTAATTACTACAGAGAGTTAAAAACACGTTTGCAAAAGTGGAACTAAATGTTCTTTAAGGTCTGGCTGTTAGAGACCTTGTCAACAGTTCAGGTTTGTGTAACAACATTGAAGGTACTAAATTGAGCCCTCCCTGTGTTCTCAGGCAGTCACCAATTAATACTCCTGACTAGTGTTTTGATTTCTCTTTTCTTTGGTAGATGGGTGGATGGGCAGAGAAAAGAATGTATATTTAGCTCATAGTAACTTCAATTAGTTGCCAACCAAAGATTTTTATCCTACTAGCAAAACCTGGAGAAAAAAAAATCTTTTAAATTAATTTGAAGATGCCTACATTTCTAGAATGGCATTGCTTTAACAGGGCTATGCAAATGAGTCCAATTTAGCATCTTGTATTCAGCTGGAAACCATTGCTAAATGATCAGGATAGCCAGTCACAGATATTAAAATGAATTATATCTAATCTGAATTTTAGTCACGCTACATTAACTAATAGAAAGTTATTAACATTTCAAGAGAAAAAAAGCTTTTGCCTGCAAAATTAACAGTGGCTGAGATGTGACCTGTGAGCCATGAAGCCTGATCACTGTAATGACAGTGTAATGGCATATTTACATTAAAATCTCAGCAGCTAATATGGGATTCAGAATTGGACGGTAAGTCGAGGATTATTTAGTCTGGCCTGTTGGCCTTTCTCTAAGTAGTTTTTTTTTTTTTTTTTAACTTCAATACAAATCTGAAACTTTTCATTTCATGACTATTTATGTGACCAGTTTCTACAGCTCAGTCTTTCCTCTCAGCTTTACATGACCAGTTTTCCCTTTCATTTTCTCTCTTGCTTCTTTTTCTATGTCTAGTTTTCTGCCTTTTTCTCCCTTTCTCTTTCTTCTTCTTCATGTTTTCCCTCCATCTGACTTGGTGAAGTCTAGGAAACTAGATATTGCAAACAGATAGAAAGAAAGCAAGTTGTTCCTGTGTCATTTTTATTACTACTTGGCTTTAAAAATTAGGCCATCTTGAGGTTTTTCATCGACACCTTTCAAATTCACATTAGAGGATGCTGTTAAGTAACAAACACTGATTTCAAAAGAGTAAGGGTGCAGTTATTCTTATCAATCCCTGGAAAAGCAAGTTAGCAGGCTGTTTTTCCCATGGTGGACTCATAAATTGAAGATGCAACAGCTATTTGCATAATCTACAACACTCATTTACCTTGTAGATTCAAGTTATTGCTACTGTTTTCTTCTCTCTCTCAGAAAATAATAAAATATGATAAACAGAAAGAATAGCAAAGTAACAGGAAAAAATAAAACCAAACTTTTAGTTTGTTGTTTTGTTTTGTTTGTTTGTTTTATAGTTGCTTCGACTTGAAAGAACCTTTTTAAAGAAATCATCTAGAGAATAGCATAAAAGTCTAGCTTGTAGAAAGCTAAATTCATGGGCCGGGGTTGTGGCTCAGTGGTAGAGTATTTGCCTTGCACATGTAAGGCCCTGGGTTCGATCCTCAGCACCATGTAAAAATAAATAAACAATAAGGGTATTATGTCCATCTATAACTAAAGTAAATAAATAAATAAAAGTAGAAAGCTAAATTCATAAATTCTCAAATATGTCATCTGTAGACTAGTTTATTTTCTTAACATGTCAAATTTGCAAATACTAAATTCTAAACAGAACTTTGATAATGAAGTATAATGAAGAGGCATTTATCTTTTTTAAAAAGGAAAGAGAACAAAAGATAAATAGTGTCTTTTTTAATACAATTGATGTTTGACACTTAGATATTTTTGCTACAATTTTGTTTCAAAGATTAATTCAATCCATTTATTTCTAATCATAACAACAAATAAAGTGAATACATATTTCTAAATTGTAAATTCAAACAACTTAATATTTTTTTTTGCCTTCTTCATCCTCAAAGAGAATGCTATCAAGTATCTTGTTAGAGTTCCTGGATGTATTTTTAAAAGTCTTCTAAAAGAGGATTTATTTGAAGCAAATTATCCTACATATAGTATGAATTCACACACAATGTAGTTCAGAACAAATGTGTCAATCACAAAGCATGTCATGATAAAAATGCCAACTCAGTTTTATTTCCTAATTAGAAGTAGAGTATTAATATGGTGACATTAGTTTGACTGACATGAATCTATGCTAAATGTTGGCTGGGCTCATATTTATAATAAATATAGGTAATACATCTGGAGCAAAATCAAAGCTTCATTCTATTTCTTGCATCTTTATTAAAATACAGGCATATTATAAACATTGATTGAAGAAATAACTAGAAATTTGGTCTGGTGTAATATGATGCAAATTAAGTTTAAACAGTTTGAACTTTATTTAATATTTCTGAATGCATTGCCATATTTTGAATTTTTTATAAGAAATGGAAGTGCTAGGCTTAAATTAACTGACAACTCATATCTAATTTGTCTACTAAAAACCATCTCTTCTTTTTCATCATTGACAATGGATGTTTATTCTGTATATTCATAAAGAATATACAGCTCTGGGCATAAATATTAATCATATGAGAGCTTTCTGGTTTCTAATTTCTGAATACTTGGTAACAACTCAATATATGAAGATTCATATTGTATTAGGAATTTATTTTCTAAATATGTTTCATGAGTTATTCAGTCAAAAATTATACAACAAAAATGTTTCAAAAGCAAAACACTGTCTTTGTTAATAGCAAATAAACCAGGTATATCTGTAGTCTATAAAGGAGACAATTATAAATTTAAAAATAGGTTTCTCTAAAGCTAGGGATGTAGCTCAGTGGTAGAGCACTTGTCTAGTAAGCATGAGGCCCTGGGTTCAAACCCTCGCACCCCCCCCAAAAAAAAAGTTTTTCTACACAAAAACTTCTTGACTATGGTTGAATACCACTACTTTATAGTAGTGCTAGGAAATAACATTGAGGTTTAGTATTGCTGTGCTTGTTCTGAGAGGCAAGAGGGACACAGCACTAATTCCTAGTCTTCTACAATGTTAAGATTTCATTTCAGAAGGAAGAATAGGCTACCTATTTAAAAAGGGATCAGAATTTTTATAAGGGAAATGTGATAATGATGGCCTCTGAAAATACTTGTGATCAGGAGTGAAAATGACATAAATGTTCCTTACATTCTTGACCAAAAGCTTCACTGACACCATTCCCTTCTATTGCAAATGGCCTGAGGAACAGGATGTTATCTAAAGAACATAAATTTCTTCCTTTGTTGTTCTATCTTAGGTTTTCTTCCAGCATGGGATTTATGGGTTGATAGTTTTGATAAGAAAACACAGTGTGTAGTAGGTTGGATAGTTTTCCTAAAACAAATAAAACATTATGCAAATCTAATACTTGTACTTTAATTGAAATCATTAAACCACAAAACCTCTATTCTTCTGCTTATATTCTTTAGTTATCTACACAAACTTTTAGCCTATGCATCTGATTCTATAGGAGTAAATATAAATGCCCGCAACTCATTTTTTTCCCCTAAAAATGTTGTTACATATAAAAAGACTACATTGCATAGGTAGTAACACACTATGGTGCATATCATGGATAACATACATGTAAGTGGACATAAACACAGATTCACACTCACACCATTGATCCACTATTGTAGTGGCTGACAGCACAGTTCTAAAGCCAGTCCCAGATTTAGAGTTCTTGGCTTTGTAATTGCCAGCTATGTGACTTCACACAAGTTCCTGGCCTTCATTTCTTCATCTGCAAATAAGGATGGCAATGTTTACCAATCTAATGAAGGTATTTTGAGGATTAAATAAGTTGGTACTATAAGGCACTTAAAATAGCCCCTAGATTATAGTAAATGCTAAATAAATATTATTACTTTTTTATTAACTGTATTCATTGCTTTTCAGCAAGGCTTATTATTAAGCAAGGCTTAAATATTCATCAATCATTGGATGCTTTGGTCTAGAAATCAAAGATTCTGTGACTTAAAGTCAAATGATACACACATACATTTCTAAGCAAGAAAGAAGGGACCTGTGGGGTATGAGGAGTATTGTGAAAATTTCGTACTCAAATTTGCCTCCTCTACAATGTAAGTTTGAATAAGTCACTGATGCTTTTTAAATTTGATTTCCTCATGTATAAAAGGAGAAGATCGAAGCATAGATGATGAATAAATTCTTGTTGAATGCAATGATATTTTTCTCTTGCCTTTATATAGTAACATCCATTTTTACAAGATGATGTAAGGTTTTTAAATCCTCAATATAAATATATCTAAGGCAAGACCTTCATAACTTGTTAGTTTGCATTTTTTTTCCTTGAGTTTAGGAGACAGGGTCATAAGAAAATCTGTATGCTTTGCATAAAGGGAAAGTGATTAGACTTACAGAACAGTGTGAAATTATTTTGAAGTTGAAATGGGGGTGCCTAAAAACAAACTCACCTGCTTTACATCAACATTGACATCTGACTTTGCAGCATTTAACAATTCATGGATGTGAATAAATCTCATGAACTCATTTAAGAAAGGAAACACAAAGCAAAGTACATTGTCTTTTAGATTACCAATGGTGAACTCAAGAATAAGAATACCCTTTCCAGCTGCATCAAGAATTAAAACTAATTGAAGGAACCAGATATCCTTTTTATAAAGATTAAATCCTGTTTGTGAATAGTCTGTGGCAAAAAGAGTTGGAGTAGAAAATACTTTCTGTTCTTGACAAACCTAGAAGTGTTGAGGGTCCTTAGATGAAGTGGTCTAATAGTTTGATTAGCTCTCTTGGTTTTCAGGATCATTTGAGTTTTTTTCCTTTCTTTATTTTTATGTTAAGAATAGGATCAAAGTAGATACAGAAAAGCACATGTGCCTGTGAACACAGCTAAATGTGTTTTATGCTTTGCAGACCCAGACTCTCTTATAGGATGAAGAAGCCTGTACATTTTAGAAAGGGATACTCATCCAATGGCAGCAGAATTTGGTGGCTAATTAAGTTCAGGTGCCGTGCTGTGCCACTCAGGTTTGAACTTGGCTATATTATTTTTTCTACTAATATAAACAAAATCACCCTTTCTTTAAAAGACTTGTTTACTTTTCAGCAACATGGGAATAATAATAGGGTTGCTATAATATAAGAGTGCATACACATTAGGATGAATGTTAAAAAATATTAAATGTTTTAACACCTTATAAATATACATATTTGCTCTTTATTTTTATTGGTTCTTTTTAGTTATCTATGACAGTAGAGTCCATTTTGACATAATTATTTCAGCATTCGATGTCTCATTTTAGAGGCAGTAGTGTAACAATACATTAATTTATTGGAAAAAGCAGTCAAACCATTTGTTTGAATTTACCAATGGTCTTGTTATGAATGCATGCATTCTCTCAAAACTACTTCAAGTGGCTGAAATAGTTAAATCAACAAGATCAAATTTAACATATGTAGATGTAAGCACTGCACAGGGGGTGTTAAAATCAATTATAGGGGAGAACAGAGATTTTTTCATGTGCAAAGAATATGGGAACAGTCAGAGAGGTTGGCAAACCCAGGATGCATTGATGAAAATACGATGTCCCGATTAAAGAAGGTAACACCTAGCCATATAAGGAATGGATAAAGTCTGAAAAAATACTTTAAGTAGGAAAGAGAAAGGAAATAACTGTGTAGCAGATAATTATTACTTCCAGATAGTGAAAGCAATGTCATATGTAATGAGCAGTATACTAATTCTGTGCAATTCTAGAGGCCATAACTTGAACCAAAGGGGAAAATGAAGGGTTAGGCAGATTTTGCCACATGCAATTGTATTATTTAGGGTCTAGGTGAAACTGCCTTAACAAAGAAATTCCAAAATGCAGTGGCATTAAATAAAATGGAATTTTAGAGGAAAGGAAGATGGTCTAGGGATTATAGTTCTTCTTAATACACACCCCTATTTAAATGTCCTGAGATGTTGCAATTGTCATCCTGTCCCGGGTACTAGAATATTTAGGAAAAAAAAAAATCTTTATTTTTAAAGAGACATGGAATTTGGGGCTGTGGGGTTGTGGCTCAGTGGTATAGTATTTGCCTGGTATGTGTGAGGCACTGGGTTTGATTCTCAGCACCACATATAAATAAATAAATAAATAAATAAATAAATAAATAAATAATGGGTCATCAACAACTAAAAAAAAAAACATTAAAGAGACATGGAAGTTCCAGATTTTACTTTATTACATGGCCACATCCAATTATAAGAGAATTTTGCAGTTTGGTCTCTGGATGCATAGCCAGCTGAAAGTCATGTGTGTTGGGGAAAAGGTGAGAGGTGTCTATTAATAAAAGTAATGGAGATCCAACACTAATGAGAAGTTAAAAGAATTATATAAACACTACAAATATCCAGTACTAGAATTAGCTAGGATCTTAGTTTGTTTGTGGCACTGTAACAGAATACATGAGACAAACAAATTTATAAAGAACAGAAATTTACTTTTCAGAGTTCTGGAGGCTGAAATGCCCAAGATCAAGGTGCTGGCAACTTCAGTGTCTGAAAAGGGATGTTTTTTCTTTGTTTCCAAGAAGGCACATTGTTTCTGCAAACTCTGAATGGGGCAAAAGCTGTTTCCTCACATGGTGGAAGAAAAAGAATTGTGAAGAGGGAAGTAGCTAGCTCCCTCCAGCCTTTTATAAAGTCTAGAGTCCCACTTAAATGGGCAGAGTCCTCACGACCTAGTCATCGCCTAAACCTCTCTTAGGATTGTTGCTTTTGAGATAAATTTTTAATATAAACTTTGGAGGGGATACAAACATTCAGACCATAGCAGCAGTAGTTTTATCTGAACTTCACTTTTTTTAGAGAGTATTCAAGCCGAGCTAGTCAGGATACAGTAGAAAGGATTTCTGAATTCAATGATTGATGAGACTAGACGGCAAATGTGGCTCTTCTAACCCTGACATTTTGTGATTCAACAGGCCTACCCTCCTTTCCTTGGCAACTCAACCCTGGACACCTTTTGGGTGGCTTATAAGGTGACCACTCCACACCATGACATCTCATGCCTCTCTTAATCATTTGGGTGTATGTTCATATCCTTAATTTCTCTCAGGGAAAATGGTTTATTTCATATATCATTATAACACAAAGAGATATATAATTTTAAATAGATATAAATGAAGCATTAGTTAAATCTCAGACTTGACTTAGTCATAATTCATGATACTCATGCAATATGTATTTTTTAATGGCAGTTAAGTAAAGTTGTAAAAGAAAATGTGAATGGATTATCTTATAATCTATATTTTGGTTAGAAAATATAGCTACTCCTTTCTTTTGCTGCAAAATTATATACATAATAAAAACTCATTTAAAACCATCTGTTATTGACTGGGATTTTTAAAATAGGTAAAAATTTCCTTCACATGAGATTATTCAACTTTGATTAATTTAGTTTGTAAAGGATGAAAATGAAAGCTCTTAATCCTGACAGGAAATCTTCTGGACTAAAGTTGCTTCCTTATGGCAAAGATATGATTTAATCTGTTGAGTCAAAAAAAAAAAAATGGGTAAACATCAGTCAAGCTTGCCAAATTCATTCCACTGGTTGCTTCTTTCAAACTTTGCTCTAATAGGACCATAAAGATAGAGTCTCACAAGGCCAACTTTAAAACTAAAAACTATGCTTGGGTTAAAGAGTGTATGACACTTTTTTGGGAATTAGAAGAGGTGGTGGATGGTACCCCCAGGACAAAGGCTTGACCAGTTGAGGAGAGGGTAGACTTAGACATTCACCCAGACCGTCAATCAGTCCTCACTGCAGAGTCCACAGCTTGAGCAAGCTCATGCAGGAGCCCTGAATTTTTTTTTTTTTTTGGTTGAGCAAACAAATTAATTATACCTTTTCTTCATAGGATTTATGTTCTTATTAATTGAGTGCATGTTTATTTATTCTTAAGATCGTGGCAAGTCAGCAAGGTTGTTTGCTGGTATACTTGTTTGCATAATAGCAAATCCAAAGACTATTTCAAAATGTAGCGCCTGTGCTGGCACCTATATCAGTTAGGGGAATCTTTACTGTCAGTCAGCTTTATATTTTTTAAGAATCAGATACGTAGGTAGTAAACTCTATATTTTTTGAAACTCACCTGTAATAATCATTTTGATTATTCTCTCATTATAAAAATATATTTACTGAAAAGTATAAATGTATATATCTCTTATATTGATATACTATATTGAGGGATTAAGTAAATACATTTCCACTGAAAATTCAAAGAATATGTTCATTTGTGTGTAAATACACACATGCACAATAGGAATATGTTCTTTTTAGAATAAACAATGTTAGAGAACATTTATCATTGAACTCTGGATTCAGAGCTGAGTGATATAAGCAAGATTCATTTCTAAATGACATAGACAAGTGCTTTTCAGAAGTTTTTGACCTAGCTGCAAATTATCACATTCATTTTTATTCCATTGTTTCATGTAAAAAGGACTGAAGTAACTCATGAAAAATCATAGTTCATATATGATTGAGCTGATTTATTTTGAGTTCTAATTCCATTTACTTTAACAAAATGCTAACAACAAAAGAGAGGGTGAGGCTTTAGAAACTGACAGGAAGTTTAGTTTTCAAATAAAATCACAGGATTGTGGAACATGCTAGTCTACACCATGATCACTGGCATTTACAGGAAGAAATTTGTGCAACGGGCAGGAAGATTATTGCTAATTCCTTCAAGAGATCATGACACTTGCATTTAACAAACATAACTCTACTTTCCAAGGCAAACCTCTGGCTAGGAGTCAGGATATATCCCCTTGGCAATTAGGTTGAAGATACCACTTTTTAACTGACATACCATGAAATACCACCAGGCCTTAGAAGAATAGCTCGCTATAGAATGTGCTAGCTAAATAGACACTTGAAACAGTAAAATCTCCATGCAAAACAATAGTTTGACATGTGCATCATTTATCTATCTGTTGAAAATATATTAATAAAATAGATCATTCTCTAATCTTGAAAAAAAATCACAAATTGCTAGATCTTATATAAAAAGTACAGGACTTATCTCTACCTATGGCCTATAGAGTTTTGTTAGTTGGACTGGCTTAGCAATCTTCAGGCCCACTGTGTAAATTTCAGTCAATAATGAGCCTTCGAGCTTTTCCTCCCTAAGAATGTTTAAATAAATGACACCTAACTGGAAGAAGAAGCAGGTAATCAAATTGGACTACAGAGCTCTTCCTCTTTGCATCCTGCTCCATGTCAACTCTTACAGTTCAGAAAGTGAATTGTCTACAATTGATGTTTTCTACTGCTAGCTTAGGATCAGGGAAGAAAGTATACAGATGTGGCCACTTTAACCCCTATCAATTCTCCCAGTTTGACATTTTCATAAGTTTGTCACTTCTTATGGTGATGAGAGGGAATTTTGCACATGAAGGTTTTCCACCCTCTTTCTCCACCTTGTTGGCAGATTTGCAGAAATAGTCAGAACTAAACAAAGCTACGTAATGATTGCAGCTGGAGTCCTCTCAGTTTTCAGCAAAACTTTCCCAAAAATGGAGTTCACAGAGTCAATGACATCATATTGCTCTTGGATAAAAAAAAAAATCCATAGCCACCCCAGAATCCACAAAAATGGTTCTGGTTCTCACTACTAGAGCTCCAAGTTAAATACCTTTCCTTAACTTGCTTTTTTTCTCATATATCTCATATATGACTCAGGTTCTGATGTTAGGCTTACTAATATAAAAAAATTCATTCCTGCTAGAATGCTGAGGATTCACCAAAGTCACCTACTTGTAAGGTTGGTGTTGAACCTACAGTATAAACACTCTACATGGTTCTATGTTTACAGGATCATTTTCTAGGCTACAACATTTATCTAATCTGTGTGGCTTAAAAATCATTAATTATGCAAAAATACTGTGTATGCCTATTATATCCACCAGTTTTGGTGATTACAAAGTGAATTATGCATGATTCCTACCTGAATTTCTTTGTTCTGTAAAGGATGAATTTATATAAATTTTCACAAGTCAGGTGATGGAGTTACTTGGTACACCTCTCTTTTAACTCTTTTACACTGGTGAAATTGCATGTGTACGTGTCTGTTCCCTACCCACCTCCTGAAGTCCTTGTGATACAAAACCAACTCATCTACCTTTTTAACTATATTTCCTAATTTAAGGTACAAAACCACATGAGATAAGAAAATCACATATATTATTCCATTGTATGGGTAGAGAAGCTGATACTGATAGATTTGGAAACCTTGTTCTGAATGTTTTAAGAGCTGTTAATATTACAGATGGAGTTCAAATAAAGTCTTTGAACATTATGTAACATGCTCTTACCTCAACATTCTACCTCTGTTGATATTCCTCTTTAGAATTCAATGTGCTAGCAGCATACATGTAAGCAGGAATTCTCAGCACATGCATCTGCAGTCATTTCTAGAAATCTACAGATTGTCCAAGTGTGAATTAACTATTTTGTGGCTTGTCTTAAGATAACTGACTTGTGGCTTATCTGATAGAAACAATTGCTATCACAGTGGTTTCCATCTGCCATCTAGTACACCTCCAAGCTTTCCCTCACATAATCACTTGCTCAGGAAATGGGAACTACTGAGATTCTAACATTAGCCCAGATGTAACATAATTTAAATAATGAATCTGATACACTCTACCCAGCATTAGTTGACAGAATATCACCTATATTTAATATAAATGATTTTAACATATGTTTCCTGTATGAATAAATAAGTTACAGTATATTGTTCATATTCATTGGAATTTACACTCAGGAGATTCTGCTTTGCGTTGGGATAGCTAAGAATATTGGTATTTTTTATTCTGAGATTTGCCAACTCCAGATAATAACTTTATAACTGTACAAGTAAAAAGAGAGAGAGAGAAAGTCCATAGGCTCAAAAATTTATACATTACTAGAAGGTAAATTTGGGAAATGCTGCAGCCTTCTCTTTTTGTATTGTCATGGGATGATGCTATTCTATTGAGAGAATTGCTAGCAGCCTGCCAACAGCAGAGCTCCCAGGTAAGTGGCAGCATCTCTTCAAAAACAGAGAACAAATGCAGACTTGACACAAGTGGCCATTTACTCAGGAAACCACACTCTAGATCTTCCAGGCATTATTTTTAAACATGCACGCTCCTAGGAATGATGGCAAAAGATTAGGATGAAGCTGTAAAAACCAACACATGGGGGGGGGGGAGAGTGAGAGAGAGAGAGAGAGAGGAGCCTATGGTGACTTTAAACAAACCAAAGTCCTACAAACTATTTCTTGTTCCATGTAGATGGAGACTAGCACAAGACATCCTACAGGTAGCATCATACTCAGCAGGTATAGTGCTGTTCTAAAGATCACTAGTGGGGTCTCCATGAAGACAATAAGAATTATGTTTCTTCATTTAAAACACCCATTTTAGATTCCAACATGGCAGCGGGCACGGAAAGATCAAGTCTCTGACCTCTTCAGCTGCGCGGGCATAGTGAATCGTAAACAATCTAAATTCTGTTTGCTCAGGATCACTAGGCAATGATGAACTGATGTGGATCTGGGGCGAACAGTCTGGGCCTCTCAGAACACACACTGAGCCTAGATCGGCTGAATTCAAGCTCCCGTTTGCCTGCTTCCCGCAGACAAACAGCTGTGTCTCAGCACTAATCCATCCGGCTGAAACAACTGGTCGGCCCTTCTGTTCCTACGGAGGTAAATGACATCCGAGCCTTCATAGGTAGTGGCCACAGGTTTGAAACGGGGCTTGGGAGAGATAGTAAGGACCCACCCGTTGCATTGGTCGCCCGGCAAAGGGAAACGAACTGTCGCCATTTGCAAGAGATACCACCATGGCAGAGAACTGACATCATCAGACTGCGGGCAGAGGAGATAACTTCATTGAAACCTACAGCTACAGGTGTGTAATTCCCTAGCATTCCCTCTCCATACATCGGGGAAACATTAAGGGCCCCTCCCAGCTCTCCCGTAAAGGCCCCTCCAAGCTCTCCCGTGAGCGCAATAGCCAGACCGAGGGAATCAGACGTGTTGCGGGACCCACGGCGCAGAACTCCCGGCTACCGCTCCCACCAGTGCTGACAACTGAGGTCTCTTGCACCAGCTACCGGGGGCATGGCTACCGGAGGGCAAGTAAAATTCGCTGAGGATTCTCAGCCCCAAGCTCTACAAACTTAGGGTCTGAGGGAATGGCAAACTGGGAGAGTGTGCCCAGTCGTTCATGAAAACAGGGCTCCCGGGAGCAGCAGACCTGGCATGTAGCCAGTATTGTGGTGAGCGGCACCCATGAGAGGGGCCTGGCTAGAGGAAAAGTGGGAAGCAACTAAACACAAGAGGAGGCCCTAGGCACTCAGGATTGGAGACTCGCCCAGTCTGGGAGGAGGAGCTGCTACACAGTGATTGGTTCCCTTGTATTGACAGGAGAAACTTGGACTGGTGGGCACAGCGCCACCTACTGGAAGAGAAATTAATCAAACTCTAAGACTGCATTTATTCGTTTTTTTTTTTTTTCTCTTTTTTTTTTTGATTTGGGTTTTTTCTTTCATTTTCATTTTTCTTTCTTGTTGTTTTTAATTTTTTTTTTACAATTTTTATTTAACTTTTTTCTTCTAATTTTAATTTTAATTTTTTTATTATTTTTTTAATTTTTTTTATTTTTTTAATTCCTATTTTTTTCTTCTTTTGTCTTTTCATTTCCTATCAATTTTCTTATTCCCCCTTCCTTGAATTCTACCTGCTTACTCTCATTCTCTTTAGTCACTTCTTCCCTTCCCTTCTAATACCTTTCCTCCCAAGCATTAAATAAATTTATAGGAGTAAACACTAAATCAGCAGTCAAACAGAACAAGAAGTAACATGAGCAACTTGAAAAAGCAAGGAAGAAAAGGAGTACAAACAATGCAGGACCGCCTAAATATTCAGGAGGACCTAGAGTCATCAGAAAAATGGTCATATAAAGAACTCAAGGAACACCTTAGACAAATGGAATGGAACCTTAAAGAGGATACGAGACAGCAAATTCAAGCAGCCAAAGAACACATTGAGAATGAATTACATAAACAGATAAAAGAAGAAGTTAAGCATCTTTATCAGGAGATAGAGATTATAAAAAATAATCAAACAATAATTCTAGAAATGAAGGAAACGATAAAACAAATTAAAAACTCAATTGAGAGTATCACTAACAGAGTGGAGCAAGTAGAAGCCAGAACGTCAGATAATGAAGACAAAATATATCATCTTCAAAAGAGTCTAGCCAACTCAGAAAGGCTGGTAAAAAATCACGAGAAAAACATCCAAGAGTTATGGGATAACATAAAAAAAACAAACTTACGAGTCATCGGGATAGAAGAAGGTACAGAGATTCAAACCAAGGGAATGAGTAACCTGCTGAATGAAAAAATTACAGAAAACTTTCCAGAAATAATAAAGAAAACAGATATACAAATTGAAGATGCATACAGGACACCGAGCACACAAAATCACAGTAGACCAACGCCGAGACACATTGTTATGAAGATATCCAATATACAGAACAAAGAGAAAATATTAAAAGCTACAAGAGAAAGGAGGCAGATTACATTCAGAGGTAAACCAATAAGGTTAACAACGGAGTTTTCTTTTCTTTCTTTTTTTTTTAAAGAGAGAGTGAGAGAGTGAGAGAGAGAGAGAGAGAGGGAGAGAATTTTTAATATTTATTTTTTAGTTCTCGGCGGACACAACATCTTTGTTGGTATGTGGTGCTGAGGATCGAACCCGGGCTGCACACAAGCCAGGCAAGCACGCCACCGCTTGAGCCACGTCCCCAGCCCCAACAACGGATTTTTCATCACAGACGCTGAAAGCAAGAAGGTCATGGAACAATGTATTTCAAACACTGAAAGACAATGGATGCCAACCAAGAATTCTGTATCCAGCAAAATTAAGCTTCAGGTATGACAACGAAATAAAAATCTTTCATGATAAACAAAAGTTAAAAGAATTTGCAGCCAGAAAACCAGCATTGCAAAGCATTTTGAGCAAAACACTACACAAGGAAGAAATGAAAAACAATAACCAAAACCATCAGTGGAAAGTGCCTCAGAAAAGACAGAGGGCAAGGGGAAAGATAATCATGGAGAAACAAACTAATTTTTTTTAAAAAAGGATAAATAATCAAACATGGCTGGAAGTACAAACCATATATCAATAGTAACTCTAAATATTAATGGCTTAAACTCTCCAATAAAGCGACATAGGCTGGTATCATGGATTAAAAAATCAAATTCAACAATATGCTGCCTCCAGGAGACACATCTGATTGGAAAAGACATACACAGGCTGAAGGTGAAAGGATGGGAAAAAATATACCACGCACACGGTCCTCGTAAGCAAGCAGGGGTGGCCATCCTCATATCGAATAAAATCGACTTCAAGACTAAGTTAATCAAAAGGGATAAGGAGGGACATTATATACTGTTAAAAGGAACCATTCACCAACAAGACATAACAATTATCAATATTTATGCACCAAATAATGGTGCTTCAACACTCATAAAACAAATTCTCCTCAAGTTCAAGAATCAAATAGACCACAACACAGTAATTATGGGTGACTTCAACACACCTCTCTCACCATTGGACAGATCCTCCAAACAAAAGTTGAATAAAGAAACTATAGAATTCAATACCACAATCAATAACCTAGACTTAACTGATGTATATAGAATATATCGACCATCATCAAATGGATATACTTTTTTCTCAGCAGCACATCGATCCTTCTCAAAAATAGACCATATATTATGCCATAGGGCAACCCTCAGTAAATATAAAGGGGTGGAGATAATACCTTGCATTTTATCTGATCATAATGGAATGAAACTGGAAATCAATGATAAAAGAAGGAAGGAAAAATCCTACATCATATGGAAAATGAACAATATGTTACTGAATGATCAATGGGTTACAGAAGACATAAAGGAGGAAATCAAAAAATTCTTAGAGATAAATGAAAATACAGACACAACATATCGGAATCTATGGGACACAATGAAAGCAGTTTTAAGAGGAAAATTCATCGCCTGGTGGTCATTCCTCAAAAAAAGAAAAAACCAACAAATAAATGAGCTCACACTTCATCTCAAAGCCCTAGAAAAGGAAGAGCAAAACAACAGCAAATGTAGCAGAAGGCAAGAAATAATTAAAATCAGA
The DNA here is from genome assembly GCF_964194105.1 of Spermophilus citellus. Classification (NCBI taxonomy): domain Eukaryota; kingdom Metazoa; phylum Chordata; class Mammalia; order Rodentia; family Sciuridae; genus Spermophilus; species Spermophilus citellus. Next base: position 67,555,068 of record NC_138192.1, read on the forward strand.
GCAGAAATCAATGAAATGGAAACAAAAGAAACTATTGAAAAAATTAACAAAACTAAAAGTTGGTTCTTCGAAAAAATAAATAAGATCGACAGACCTTTAGCCATGCTAACGAAGAGAAGAAGAGAGAGAACTCAAATTACTAACATACGGGATGAAAAAGGCAATAACACAACAGATGCTACAGAAATACAGAAGACAATTAGAAATTATTTTGAAAACCTATATTCCAATAAAATAGAAGATAGTGAATACATCGATAAATTTCTTAAGTCATATGATTTGCCCAGACTGAGTCAGGAGGATACTCACAACTAAAACAGACCAATATCAATAGATGAAAGAGAAGAAGCAATCAAAAGACTTCCAACCAAGAAAAGCCCAGGACCGGATGGGTATACAACGGAGTTTTACAAAACCTTTAAAGAAGAATTAATACCAATACTTTTCAAGTTATTTCAGGAAATAGAAAAAGAGGGAGCTCTTCCAAATTCATTCTATGAGGCCAACATCACCCTGATTCCGAAACCAGACAAAGACTCCTCAAAGAAAGAAAACTACAGACCAATATCTCTAATGAACCTAGATGCAAAAATCCTCAATAAAATTCTGGCGAATCGAATACAAAAACACATCAAAAAAATTGTGCACCATGATCAAGTAGGATTCATCCCTGGGATGCAAGGATGGTTCAATATACAGAAATCAATAAATGTTATTCACCACATCAATAGACTTAAAGATAAGAACCATATGATCATCTCGATAGACGCAGAGAAAGCATTCGACAAAGTACAGCATCCCTTTATGTTCAAAACATTAGAAAAACTAGGGATAACAGGCACTTACCTTGACATTGTAAAAGCTATCTATGCTAAGCCTCAGGCTAGCATCATTCTGAATGGACAAAAGTTGAATGCATTCCCTCTAAAATCTGGAACAAGACAGGGATGCCCTCTCTCACCACTTCTATTTAATTTAGTCCTTGAAATACTAGCCAGAGCAATTAGACAGACAAAAGAAATTAAAGGCACAAAAATAGGAAAAGAAGAACTTAAATTATCACTATTTGCGGACGACATGATTCTATACCTAGAAGACCCAAAAGGATCTACAAAGAAACTACTAGAACTAATAAATGAATTCAGCAAAGTGGCAGGATATAAAATCAACATGCATAAATCAAAGGCATTTCTGTATATCAGCGATAAAACTTCTGAAATGGAAATGAGGAAAAACACTCCATTCACAATATCCTCAAAAAAAAATAAAATACTTGGGAATCAACCTAACAAAAGAGGTGAAAGATTTATACAATGAAAACTACAGAACCCTAAAGAGAGAAGTAGAAGAAGGTCTTAGAAGATGGAAAAATATACCCTGTTCATGGATAGGCAAAACTAACATTATCAAAATGGCGATATTACCAAAAGTTCTCTATAGGTTTAATGCAATGCCAATCAAAATCCCAATTCCATTTCTTGTAGAAATAGATAAAGCAATCATGAAATTCATATGGAAAAATAAAAGACCCAGAATAGCAAAAGCAGTTCTAAACAGGAAGTGTGAATCAGGCGGTATAGCGATACAAGATTTCAAACTATATTACAGAGCAATAGTGACAAAAACAGCATGGTACTGGTACCAAAACAGGCGGGTGGACCAATGGTATAGAATAGAGGACACAGAGACTAATCCACAAAGTTACAACTATCTTATATTTGATAAAGGGGCTAAAAGCATGCAATGGAGGAAGGATAGCATCTTCAACAAATGGTGCTGGGAAAACTGGAAATCCATATGCAACAAAATGAAACTGAATCCCTTTCTCTCACCATGCACAAAAGTTAACTCAAAATGGATCAAGGAGCTTGATATCAAATCAGAGACTCTGCGTCTGATAGAAGAAAAAGTTGGCTCAGATCTACATATCGTGGGGTCCGGCTCCAAATTCCTTAATAGGACACCCATAGCACAAGAGTTAATAACAAGAATCAACAAAGGGGACTTACTTAAACTAAAAAGTTTTTTCTCAGCAAGAGAAACAATAAGAGAGGTAAATAGGGAGCCTACATCCTGGGAACAAATTTTTACTCCTCACACTTCAGATAGAGCCCTAATATCCAGAGTATACAAAGAACTCAAAAAATTAGACAATAAGATAACAAATAACCCAATCAACAAATGGGCCAAGGACCTGAACAGACACTTCTCAGAGGAGGATATACAATCAATCAACAAGTATATGAAAAAATGCTCACCATCTCTAGCAGTCAGAGAAATGCAAATCAAAACCACCCTAAGATACCATCTCACTCCCGTAAGATTGGCAGCCACTATGAAGTCAAACAACAACAAGTGGTGGCGAGGATGTGGAGAAAAGGGTACACTTGTACATTGTTGGTGGGACTGCAAATTGGTGCGGCCAATTTGGAAAGCAGTTTGGAGATTCCTGGGAAAGCTGGGAATGGAACCACCATTTGACCCTGCTATTGCCCTTCTCGGACTATTCCCTGAAGACCTTAAAAGAGCATGCTACAGGGATACTGCCACATCGATGTTCATAGCAGCACAATTCACAATAGCTAGACTGTGGAACCAACCCAGATGCCCTTCAATAGATGAATGGATAAAAAAAAATGTGGCATTTATACACCATGGAATATTATGCAGCACTAAAAAATGAGAAAATCATGGAATTTGCAGGGAAATGGATGGCACTAGAGCAGATGATGCTAAGTGAAGCTAGCCAATCCCTAAAAAACAAATGCCAAATGTCTTCTTTGATATAATGAGAGTAACTATGAACAGAGTAGGGAGGAAGAGCAGGAAGAAAAGATTAACTTTAAACAGAGACATGAGATGGGAGGGAAATAGAAAGAAAGGGAAATTGCATGGAAATGAAGGGAGACCCTCATTGCTATACAAAATTACATATAAGAGGTTGTGAGGGGAATGGGAAAATAAACAGGGAGAGAAATGAATTACAGTAGATGGGGTAGAGAGAGAAGATGTGAGGGAAGGAGAGGGGGGATAGTAGGGGATAGGAAACGTAGCAGAATACAACAATTACTAATAGGGCTTTATGTAAAATTGTGGATGTGTAACCAACGTGATTCTGCAATCTGCATTTGGGGTAAAATTGGGAATTCATAACCCACTTCAATCTAATGTATGAAATATGATATGTCAAGAACTTTGTAATGTTGTGAACAACCAATAAAAAAAAGATAAAAAAACACCCATTTTAAATAAGGGTTCGAATCTCATAAATAATAGAGTTTGGAGGCTAATTGTTTGCATAATTTTGCCCGAAATCCAGATTTATATTTTGAGTCCTATAGCTATTGTCCTAAAATGTATGCAAGTAATAGGCAGTGACGACACATACTAATATGGCAACTGGAATAGCTGTCCGTATCATGCAAACTAACTGACTAAATTACTATAGGAACCCTTTTAACTGGGAGCTAGAGATAAGCAGTTAAACACAGATAGTAGCCCAGATGGTTGATCCTCATCTTGCTCTCACTTAGTTAAAAGTCAGCTATCATGTACCAGGATTGTAGTTCCGTGGTAGAGCTCTTGCCTAGTACATGTGAGGCACTGATTTGATCCTCAGCACCACATAAAAATAAATAAAAAATAAATAAATAAATAAATAAATAAATAAATAAATAAATAAATAAGTATATTGTGTCCATATACAACTAAAAATATTTTTTTCAAAGTCAGTTATCTTAAGACAAACAAATGCAAAATTAAGAGAAGAAAGAAGAGGAGGGAAAGGGGGAGAGGGAGATGAAGAAAAAAAAGAAAGAGAAAGTCTATATTCAAGTTTCTCTGTAGGTTTTATATTTAGAATAAGATAATTGTCCTTCTATTACATGGTTCTGAAGATTACAAAGAAAAACTAAATGACCCCAATGTATGTATTATAATCACATGCAAGAAGTTGTATTCACTAATTGGGAGATTGAACAAGTAGGGTGCCTAACCATTAAGAAAAGACAAGAAAGATAAGACATATTAATCAAACCATATATAATTTCTATCTGCCTGGAAGATGCAATCCAAAATTAGTATTTCTGCATTATAAACAAAATCATGAAGGCTTTAATGTCAAACCATGTAAATATTTTTAGCATAGCATTGGCTCAACTTATGAAACTATTCTTTTCTCTTTTTAATGTTTGCAGAAAAGATCCAATGGATCATTTCAGAATTTCATTTAGCTCCCATTTCATGGAGTTCACCAAGCTGACAGACTCAGCACAGTCAAGTATTTCAATGGGATGATATACCACCACTTCTTGACCCAATGACAAGATGAAAATCTAGATATAGGCATAAAATGCCCACGAAGAAATAACAGAGCTTGAAGTCCATTTGAATAATTTCTGAAATATAAATTCACATAGAGAAGGGAGGAAAGAAAAGAAAAAAAAGAGGAACAAGCATCAGGAGGAAAGGGAAGGTGGGCAGATTGTTTCACCCTCTTCAAACACAAAATTTTAGAGCTTTATGCACTTTCACATTTCCTACTGACAGGACTCCAGGTGCATATCAATGCTGTATGCATCAGAAGCAACACTCCAACTGTGCTGAGGAAAGTGTGTGCCCAGCTTGGCAACCGGGCTTTCTCACTTGGGTTACATACCTACTTGTCATGTGCACAACGGCGCATAATGGAAAACATGTACCATTCACATCGGCGTCTCTCACCCTCCGTTTTCCTTTCCCAGGTATCTGCTCCCTGTCTTTGCTCCTGCAGAATGTTACTGTTTGATAGGAGCTCTGTAAATCTATATTTAGTGCCTGAGAAACACCCTCTTCTCCCCTCACCCTCAGGACAGCTAAAATCAGCACTTCTGTTAATAGTTTCCAGGTTTGAACTCTGGAGAACCAGGCTACCCTGGAATTCAGATTTCCTCACAGTCAAATAAAGCTTGAGGAATACAACAAAATCCATTCTTTCTGATTAGCACATTCACATAGCAACTTGCTTGTATTTTTGGCCACTTCATTTCTTGTCATTAATATTTACATTGGAATTTAGGATGAAATGCTGATTTAAAAAAAAACAATTTTTAAGTTAAACGAATGAGAAATACAACATTATCATATATCACTATATACATCCAGGAGAAAACCCTATGTGGTGACCAAATATGGCATTCCCATTTGCAGGTCTGGCATGGTGGCCCTTTGTATTTCTATGCATGTCATATATGCACACAGGTGTCACTGACTCCTTTAGACTTCACACCCCTTGGCAGCAGAAGCCAATAAGAATCTGAAACATGGAAGATTGTCAACAAATGTCTACTGCATTAAACTGAAATATTAGTGGACTCTTAAATACTATGGTCTGATAGAACTTTTATTCATCTACTATTGTCTGGCTAGAAGTAGAAGAAAAAGTAAATAGAGGATGAAGGGAAAATTCCCAACCAATTCCAAGCCACTGACTGTGAGTTCCGAGAGGTAGGCAAAGAATCAGGAGCAGGTTACCTTCATGCAGACCTGCAAACTGACTTTAATATTAACTCCTATAGTGGGCTTTAAGAAGAGCCAAGAGGCACAAAACATCTGGAGTGCTAACAGAGGTACTCTTTGTCCCTTAATTGAACTTTCCTTGGATACATTTGTGTGCTGCATTTATCTCTGAGGTTAAACTAGACTTGGAAAAAAAGAAATAAGTTTCTGAATAAATATTTATTTATTAGTCAGCTGAAATGGGAGAAATCATATGCAAGAAGAAAATTCAGGTTTTAAATATCTTATGGGTACCTTGATAAATGTAGTAAGCACCCTGAACTCAGTACAGCTTTCTAGAATGAACAGGTCTTTGGGAACAAAACCTGTTCTGTAGCTTAACTTCTCTGTACCTGTAATATTCTTGGTAAAGAGTCGCTGAGAGTAAAGAAGTTATCAATAGTGCTATACGATGAAAGACCAAATGGCAATTAGAATTTACAATTTTATCATTTTTGCCTTAAAAGAAAACCAGAAATATGACTTCTCTAATGATATTATATTCTGAAAGGAATTTGGTTGCAGACAGAGGAGCTTTCCTCTAGAAGCAAGGGATGGACAGCTTGAGAAATATTGATTTATAGTGAATAGTTATTATTACATTTAACACTGTTCTGTAAATATCAAGTTAATTATTGATAAACACCCTGATGTGTCTATCAGGCTCAATATAGAGAAGCCCAACTTCTGCTTCCTGGTGACTTTCTGTATCAATAGCTATTCAAATCTTCAGGTGGCTTCCTTTTTAGGTTTTATTTATTTCGGTTTCCATTTTGCCCCCTTAATAATAGGGCACAACGTCATTTCTACCTGCATCATTTCACAAAGGTTACAAAGAACACATTATAAACATGTGGGCCCCAAATATATAGCTACATTTGTTTAGGTCCCAACAATGTTCGAAATGTATACCTTTTTTAGATATGGATAATATTTTCCAGTTCACAACCATTCTTAACACTCCTATTGCAGTTGTTCACATATTTCCAATTTTCTTATTTCCAAACAGTATTTGAGTTGGTAAATCCTAGTTTAGAATCTGGGCTTCCCCAGTGCAAATTATATATATATATATATATATATATATATATATATATATATATGTGTGTGTGTGTGTGTGTGTGTGTGTGTGTGTGTGTGTGTGTAAACTATACACATTCCTCATTCTATACCAAGTCTGTGTCTTGAGCTTGACAGATGCTCCTCAGCACTAAATGTCATAAATGTCATAGGTATTCATTCATTTCTTGTTTGTTGGGCAGCTTATGAATAAGCCAGGTACTGTCCTCGGCACTAGTGACAGAATAGCTCCATCAGGCATCTTTCATTTATGTTGAAGATGGGGGAAGTTATTGACAATAAATAAATATGTCTCCTGTGGTGATAAATGCTATGTAAATAAAAATAAAGCAGAGAAAAGGGATAGCGTGTAAGAGGGGATGCTATTTTCAACAGGTTTTAGCAAACATCCACTTTGATGAGGTATATTGAAGCAAGCACATAAATAGAGTGGCATAAAAACCACACAGGGAGGTGGGGGCAGAGCTTCCCAAGCCAACACAAGCCTCCTCTCAAAAGAAACATAATTTGTACAAATCCAAGAGCTTCTACCTCTAACATAATCTTGATGTTCTGAGCTGTAAAACTGCTCATGACTTTCTACTTAATTCTGTCAGCGTTTTTTAAATGTGGATTTTTAAACCAAGTGAAAATAAATAAATAATTTTCAAACTCTCCTTTCACTGTTGTAACTTGATGACACATCTCTTATCATTGATACAATAATAAAATTTTGTTACTTCAGAGGAAAACATCTATTGAAAAAAAAATACTTATGGAAAACTCTCTTACCAAAAATCTCAAGATTACTTCAAACAGCAACAACAATGGCTAACAAACAATGGCATGTTAATGTAAAAAAAAGAACCATATTCTTTCTGCAAGTATTTTTATATAATAGAATAAATTAACATTCTACTTATTTTTAAGGAGTAAATCATGACTTTAAATGAGTAATTAAAGAAGCATTAATTTGTGTTTTTTAATGATAGTTATTATTTTAGACTTTTAAAGAGGCCTGAAAGATCATTCTCATCATTTTTTTTCTTTTTGAACAGTAAGAAAATTAAAGCTCTGAGGAGTAATTGACTCTAATGACAATGAGCCATTTATTGACCAACACAGGATCCAAATCCAGGATTCCTACTTGTTAGACTAGTATTCTTACTTTGTAAACACAACATTGTACCAGTGAACCACAAATTTTAAAAGTGCTATTGAGACATCATAGTTCTATGTTTGGGGCTCACCCCCAATGAGTATGAAGAGTTCAGCATTTTCTTGGTGTATGCACCAGGCTCTCATCCCATGAGTCTGAGTTGTCAGAATGTGATAATATGTTCTAGTAGGAGGTCAATAGGACATATTTCTGTATGTCCTTTCTGTGGCAAACACTCTGAGTCCTACTTTGTATTAGGAAGATTTAGATTAATTTAGGACCTTCATAAATGCTTTAAAAAGTCAGTAGCAGGGGTTACAGGATCACAGGTCAGAAAGATGATGTGCAAGAACAAAACTCATTAGGGAGGAGCCTAAGCCCTGATCTGGATCTGTGCTGTAGCAACTATGGGAGGAAAGAACCCAAGCACCTTCCAGCTGACTGGAACTCTGCCTCCCATGTTTATTATACCACTTTAGCACTGCAGGAACAGTATTGGTGATGTCTTTGCTCATCTAATGTTTAAATGAAAATGTTTCTATGAATTAATATCCTAATACATATTAGTTAACTGTCCGTTGTAAAAACAGCAATACAGAGATCATTTTAAATAGTACTTCAAATTGATGAGATTTTCAAGAATATTATAAAAGAATTTAGATACTTGGTTTGCTTGTGCCTAAAATGAAATTATTGATCATTAAAAATTCCTTACACCACAGGAGATGTTATTAAAATATGCTCTATGTATTATTGTCAACATAATAGCATACCTTTTCTCTTTGCAGTGTCCCCATTAATGCCATTTAAACTATTTGTTGGAATTTCTGTATTGTAAATTAATGGCAATGTATCCACTCTTGCTCTTTGTGTCAATTCAGTTCAGTTCAATGAACATGTATTAAGTACGTGCTCCATACTAAGAATAGAAAATTAAAGCACAAATAAGAACTGACCCATGAATTCAAGGATCCTAGATTTCATTTAGAGTTTCAGACATATGTCAGAGTCCTGATAGTCCTCTACTTGTTTATTTTTTACTTATAGTAAAATATCATCCATTCAGAAGTAACTCAATAACAAAGGCCTGTTCTTAAGGCATGTTATAAACCTATGTGATCCCAAACTAAATTAAATGAAAATTTAATTAAAAATTAGACGAGCAAAGACATTCAAAGAAAGAGAAACATCTAAGCTCTGAAGAGAACATTTGGAGGTAAAGAGCTAGCTTGCACAAGGTAAGCTCTCAATAAATTTCTGACGATATTTTGTTCCAACTTTGGGCCAAAGGATAGCATTTCCCACAATAAAAAGCTCTGAGTGGTATCAGGAGATTCCATGCTTTGGCTCTCTTGGCTTGCCATACTACCAGACTCCCTGCTATCACTATTACCAGGAGCCTGGGACTTCAGTGAAATAGAAGGGACAGGATGGAAGAGATATTTGAAATCAGACACTGCTAATTGGAGAACTGTGTGAACATCAATTTTTGCAAATATTCATAGGGTTCATGTTAACTATTTTTAATGCATACCTTTTACCCTCTGGAAATCTTGAGAAAAAAGCATTGCATGCAATTTGAAATTTAACTTATTCTAGAAATTGACTTGTCAGAATTAAAAAAAAAAAAAACCTCTCAATTTCTAAAGGGAAAAATGTAACATTTACAGAAGATTTAGATTAAATAAACAAAGCTTACCATTATGGTTTGGATCTGGAATGTACCCTAGAGGTTCATGTGTTTATAGCTTAATCTCCAGTGTATCAGTGTTAAGAGGTCTGGGTTTTGGGAACTGATGAGATTATGAGGGTCTTGATCTCATTGGTGGATTAAACTATTAAAGGATTAATAATGTCATGATATTAGTAGAGGTGGTGGAAACATTAGGGTCCTAATTGGGGGTCACTGGGGGCATACCCTGGAAGGATATTTCTTGTCCAAAGTCCTTTTCTGAAGTGGCTATTTGAAGAATTGACCAGCTTTCCTCTGCCACACCATCACACCAAACCTTTGCACCCTTACACCAAGCCTTTGCAACCTTATACCATGCCCTTGCACTACAGTGTTCTGCCTCGGCTCAGATCCCATCATGACCATGGACTGAAACCTCTATAATGCAAACCAAAATAAATCTTTCCTCCTTTAGATTGTTTTTCTTGGGTATTTTTCACAGCAACAAAAAACTCACTACTAACACATTTAATTTTGGATATACATTTTAAATTTAAAAACAACTAGGAAATATAAAGGACAGGAACTTGATTTAAAAATATATATATTGGGTAAAAGATAATGTCCATGTTTTAGTCAGCTTTTGGCTGTTGTGACTAAAACACCTGAAAAAAACAATTAGAGGAGGAAATGTTCATTTGAGGGCTCACAGTTTTGGATGTCTCAGTCCATAGAGAGCCAGCTCCATTCCTCTGGGCTCAAGGTGAGGCTGAACATCATGGCCATAGAGTATAGTAGAGGGAAGTGGCTCAAGACATCATGCCAAGGAGCAAAGAGAAGGAGAGCTGTGCCCAACAAGACAAAATACAGACTCCAAAGACATGCTCCCATGACCCACCTCCTCCAGCCATACCCATTTGCCTACAGTTACCATTCAGTAAATCCCATCAGGGGATTAATGCACTGATTGGGTTAAGGCTATCATAACCCAATCATTTCTCCTCTGAACCTTCTTGGATTGTCTCACACATGAGCTTTTGCGTGACACCTCATATCTAAACTATAACGATCTAATAATGTTCTCTAGCACAAAACAACTTTCTTTCAAAGAAATCTATGAATGGGGAAGTGGGGCAAAATTTATCCCTCCCAAATAATTGCTATACTTTATTAAAAATCAGCAACTATATTTTGATACTTCTTATAGCAATATATATGATGGATATAGTTCTATTCAATTTATAATAAAATACAAAAGAAAACATAGCATAAAAGTTAAAAATTGTTTCCTAAATCTAATATAGTAATGACCTATAGATTCTTAACTGTAGCATATATCCTGAATCTTATTGTCAATGATATAAATATTCAATTTAAATTCATAATAAAGAGATATGGCCCATATGCATCCTGCCTGGGCACTGGGTGTCTAAACATATTTTTAAAAAATCAGATCTAATAAAAAATGTTTAAAGTATTAATTAAACATCTGTAAAATAATATAAAACAGCAATAACTTCTGGCATCTATAGTTTGACTTCATTTCAAATTAGAAAAAAAACAGAAACAGACAATTTCTTTCATTCACTTTCGTAAGGTTAAATTGTTAATGAAATAAAAACTTGGATTTTGCTGATGTTTGCCATTAAGTTGAGCTACCTCTATTTTCATACTGGACTTCTAGATAATAATAATAATGAACTGATTGGTTATACCTTATTTGAAGTAATGAATTTATTTAAATCTTTTAATTTTTTAAAAAAACAATATAGGTATTGAGAGTTAAGGCAAGAGCAAGAGATTACCAGAAGAAAGTAAGGAAAAGAAAACAGAGAAAAAAATGAATCCATATCAGTATCTTAATTAATGCTGGGACTCTCAGAAATTGAGCATTCTGTCATTCAATTCAGATTTTTTTTACTTGTGGTGCCTAATTCAGTTAGAAACAATGACATAAAAAATTTCAATGTTAATCCAGACAGCATTTTTTGTGAGTATAAGTTTTATATCTGGTAAGCATTGTAGAAGGTAAGCTAATTTTGATGTAGGTGGATTGAATTAAAGTCCATAGAGGTTAGCATATTAAAAGAAAAATGAATTATGGTATTGTAGAGGTTGTATACAGTTGGCAGCCCTGGAATTTGTAGCCACAACAAAGACATCAGTGTACAAGGAGAAAAATCACAATGTTAGATAGCATGTACCAAACCAGCCCCATTGCAATTGATTCTGTTTCTAGCCTCTCTCTGACCCCACTGTTCCCCTCAAATCCCACTCAGCTTCCATGCCGAGTTTTTTATTCTGCTGCTGTTTTCTCTCCACATACTTTCTTTCCAAACCAACATCCATGTTCTACTCATCAACCACACCGCTTTAGAAAGCTTCAGGCTGGAAGACCAGGCATGAAGTGCTGGCGGGTGGTGTAGCTGTTAGGCAGCCTTGTGTATCACAAGAGATCTGATGCTATCAAATTCCTTTTCCCCCAAAGACTAAAGAGAGCAAGCCTTTGTGAGCATGCAGGAGGGGGATGAAAACAGTTTGTCTCCTGAGCAGCCAGCCTTTGTCGTGTTACAAATGAAATCACTTCGGAAATTTAGAGAATTAATATCATAATGAAGACGGGAGTACCCATTAGGGTGGTCTAATGTTGCTCTGGAGAAATGTGATGGATGCCCAGTGGCTGCAAGCCCTTATTTGCAGAGAGTCACCTCTGCAGTTGCCATTATTAGGAAGATGTCTGAAGCAGAGGATCAGACACAACCATTGCAAGATGAGATACTGTTTGACTGGTTTCCAGGGAACCGAAGGATACAAGCTTAGTTGTACCTGTCACTATGGCTCCCAGCATTTTTCCCCCTTAATGTCTTTTTTAGCTGTAGGAAGTTTCTCTTTAAAGATTCAGTGCTTTCCTAATGGCATAAAGTGAGTAATGGGGAGCACATAAAATGTTATATAGATTACAAATGAATTCAGTCTATTTTAAGACAATGTGTGCTAGCCCTAAAGAATGAGTTTATTTAGCTTCAGGTTTCTCTTCAAAATAAATTTAGCTAAACATTTTGAAATGAGCATACCACTGCTATTCTCATGTTCATTTACCCTTCTATGTAAAATATCCCTGACTTTCCAGGGCAATATATGTATCCACTCAAAATATGGTCTGCATTTGATGTTCTTTTCTGTACTAAAGGCTAGAATATGGTACTTCTAGGAATTATTGGAAAATGTAATTGAATCATCATTTCTGGTACTCAGTTATCTTTCTGTTGCACTGTTTCCCAGTGATGTTGGTACACATAATAGATGTTGGTACACATAAAAACCACATATCAATTCCAGACTAAATAAAATGGAAGGATAATTTCCCTGAAATTTGGAAGAATATAAAGGAGAAAAACAACATTTCCCTAAAAGTAAGGTAATATCTATTTTTTTCTCCACTTTACAACTGATCCTTTTGTCTCTCAGATTTGTTAACACAATTTGTATTTCTTATTCCTGTTTGCCATCAATTAACTAATAACCCATTCTCTGTCGTATTTTTTTCCCCAATATCTGTCTCTTTTCAAGACAGGTTTATAGAGTAGCTCATGTTCTTACTGAATTCAAATGCAGGGTTTTTTTTTTTTAATTTGAAAGTACTATAAAGATGCAATCATTCAGATTTTGTAAACTTTAGTCAATTATCTATGAAAACAACTCAGAAAACACTACCAATGCTTCCTTTCAGCAAGAACAAAAGCAATATGGCAAAACTTACTAATCATTTAGAGAGCAAATTGGACTATGGCAGGACTTGGTGCACTGACTATCCATCTGGGCTCTTTCTGTTGAACTATTAATTTCCTATTGTTTTCTGTATACAAACCCTTAAAAGGCAGCCAGCCTAGAGGTCCAATCAAATCTCTCCCATCTAGAAATGACTAACTAGAAGCAGGTTTCACCAAAAAGCTGTCTAACAATTGTTTGGGTGGCTCTGATCCCTTTCCAAAGAAGCACAAATTATGTCCGTAAAGTCCTATTACCTTCATGAAACAGGATATTCTACTCATTCTCCAAACCCAAACTCACTAATCATCCATAAATATACTTTGGTTTTTTTGTTTGGTTTGGTACTGGGGATTGAATCCAAGGGGCCTTTGCCACTGAGCTACATTCCAATTCTTTTTTATTTTGAGACAAGTTTTTGCTAAGTTGCCCAGGCTGGCCTCAAACCTCCTATCCTCCTGGCTCAGCCTCTAGAGTAGCTGGTATTACAGGTGTGCACCATAGTGCCTGGCCATATATACACTTTGAATATCAAAGTTTTTACTTTATTATATTTCAAATTTGCATTTCATCATATATCTTTTTTCTCTAGTTTTATCATGTATTCTAGTTATTTTTTTCCCCAGCCAGCATTTAATCTCCCTAAGAATAATGGAGATGTATTTTCATATTACCTAATATAGCATGAGGCCTATAGTGATGATTTTAAATGGAATCAAACTGATGTAACAAGTGAATGATATGAACTTTCTAAAACTCAACATTCCTAAGTAAATACTGTGTGTTGAAAGGAATGTCTGTGGTCCTTTTCCTGTAGGGTTTTTGATTTTCTTCCAAACTGATACATTCACCTCCTGCTAATAAAGAAATTCATCCTCCCTAAAGCAAATAAAAGAGTCCTAATGAAAGTAATGTACCCCACCAGCATTTCAGATCCTGCAAACAACAAACGTGATCTTGGACAGAGAAGAATCTAATGAAAACAATCACATTAAGCATAGCTCTTCCGTGCTCAGTGCTCAATAAGTGAGCAGCAGGCTCTCTCTGTCTAGCTTACAGAAAACAGGAGGTAGCAGTTTGCAAGGAGCAGCGTTTTAATGTGATTGGACTATAACAGACAATCTATTTACAGCATGCTCTGGGGAGCTTATAAACAAATGTTGAGTAATTTCAGCCAGCAGTAATTACCCTTGCAGCTGACAAGGATAGCATGAGACTTTCTCCTTCACCTTCAGCCCAGTCCAGAAGGCAGTGTACACAATGCCACTTCTAATTATTTCTGCATTTCTATGGCTAAAGACCAAAGTGTGTTATTAGAGAACATTTTAGAAGCTTTTTAAAAGCTTATTTATTAGGACAATTAAAAGTCATCACTATGACAGCAAATAAAAGGTTCCATTCTCAGGAATGCAGTATCAAATGAGCTTCTGGCCACTTACCTTTAAGGCAGTGTGGACTTGTTTTGTGTGGTCTATTGTTAAGAGCTGTGACTAGAGCTTGGTATTAAAAAGAAATAATATCTGGAATGCATTTGGTTTAATTCTGAGATGTGCCTTTTGTGCTGTACAATTTTCGATCAATTTAGAGCATATAACTGAAGATATTTCTCAAAAGGCACAGAATTTTGAAATGTGTGTGTGTGTGTGTGTGTGTGTGTGTGTGTGTGTGTGTGCATGCATTACTTGATGATAGATACTGATGGAGTTAAAATGTATTTGTTCATAGTATCCTTTCCTATATCTCACAAGAAACACTGGATTACCCTAGTGGGTTAAAGGCTCTTCTTGGGAGGGTTTGCTCATACTGCATCAGTTTGACATAAGAAAGATGTTAAAAATTCAGAGATCTAAAAATAAGCCTTCAGCAGATAAGCTTCTAAAGGAGTGCTGAAGGAGTAAAACAATTATGCAGAGCAATCACCCTGAGCGTTTGTAATTAACAATCAAATTACTTCCCAGAAGTGTCCAACAAGAGAACTTTTGTTGAACATTTCTATACGTGCCAAACTACCCCAAAGTAATTGCGGAAATCAGTGAACTGTGGTGTGTGTCGGTCCTCGAACACCATGGCCAGTTTGGCGTTCACTGAGCTTCTGTCCGCCTCAGTAAACTCAGTTCAGATACGGACTATAGGAATTGACAGCAGATATCTAATCCCACAAAGTATATTATTTACATTTTTTGATACGTTTCATTACATTACATTCTGTCATGTTGCATTTCATCACCAAGGGATAGAGTGTTGCATAACCTCATATGACATGATGACAGCTCTCTCTCTCTCTCTCTCTCTCTCTCTCTCTCTCTCACACACACACACACACAGACACACACACACAGATGCACACAACATAAAACTTTGAGATCACAAAATATATCTAAAGTAATATTTTAAATTTTAGCCCTGGAGCCCTAGAAAGCCCCCAATGGTAACATTTACAACTTTGCCAAACCCATGGTCCTTTCATGACTGTAACATCACATTGTTTTGCACAATGATGTCTGCACTTATTTAACATATATTTTCCCAGATGTTTGTAAAAAAAATTATCAATATATCATTATGATGCATAGCAGACCACAAAAGCACATGTTTTGTAATGTAAAATAATATTAAATTACAAATTAGCCTTCTTGAAAGAAATACCCAAAAACCAATTACAAAGTTCAACAATACACCATTAGATGCATGTTTCTACTATTATTTTGCACTCATTTCTGAAATGTGGTTGGCAGAAGGACAATAACTTGTCCTTGTTCTTGAGACTGGCAGGTGTCACTTTGGCCAGTGTTGGATGTGAGTGACAGATATTTTACAGCTGAAGAAATGAGAATGCAGAAATTCAAGAGTACCTCTGGGATTTCCCTGGTCATTTGTGGGCAGCGCAAGGGCAGGGCAGACTGCTCTGCTAACGCAGGACTGCTTGTTGTGACTGCTGCGGGCAGCTGCCGATTCATGGCATTTTAAATAATATTTCTATTAACAAGGGTGTGTTTCTCCTTTGATGGAAGCACACAGAAAACCACTCTCTAGGCCATCCTCTGTATACTAAACTGCTGTAATTGCTTTCCTGTGCTTTATTCAGAAATCTGGTAAATGCTGATTTCGGTAGAAAATTGCTTACAGATTTAGTATTTTCAAACATACAGGTTTTCATCCACATCAATATAGTCTATCAAAAGCTAGTAGTTTATTTTCCTCCTATACTTAAAAGTGTTGAATGTTTTAGTTTTACAAAAAAAGAAAAAGAAGCAACTTCTTGGTGGCAGATATGTAAATGATGATAATAAGAAATGATAATAAACCAGGGTGACATACTGGAGCAAAAAAAATAGGAATATTTCTCCTTTTTACTCTGATATTATTAAGAACGTCTCTCTTCTTGGTTCTAGTCTAATTTTCATGCAGGTTGAAGAGAAATAAAACATTTAAATTAACGTAAAAAGAAATAACCGTTATAAAGCTTCAAATATATTTAAATTATATTTTTAAATGCCTTTAGGATCACTTTTCTTTCTAGGATAAAAAAGAGAAGTTTTTAAGGAAAGAATTCCAAACATATCAATATGCAAAATTATAGGGTTTTTAAGGATTATCAGGAAAAAAAAGGTTAAAACCAGAGACTTTTAAACAAATATTCTCCAAAATTTATAAACATGTTCAAAGAGGAAAGATAAAAATTACATTTTTTTAAAGTACAAGGCAAAGCTATTTATGCACTTGTTTTTCAAATGCTTTTTACCCTTTCAGGTTTGCAGAGCAAGGAATTTCTCTTGTTTCCAGTCTGAGTCATCCCTGACATTTACATTTTGTAAACACCATATTTAAATTGTCCTTTTTCTTACTATTATAATAACTACACTTGACATACCCTTGTCCGTTAAACTTGCAAAACTTATGGGAGTTCACTCAAACTAAACTGTTGTAGAGGGGACAGATTTTTTAAAAATCAAAGCTCTCTAATGTGATTGCTTAAAAGAATGATTATATGCAATGATATACAAGCAATATGAATGGTAGGCTTTAGTTACAAGGATAGTTATCTGCCTTCATTTTCCATTAATTTCCTCCAGACCACTGCCAAAATATTACCTTGCAAAATGAAAATGAAAACCATATGTTGATTAGGGAAAACATGTAAAGTCACAGCACATTTCAACATTCACTCAAAGAGTTAACATTGAAACCTTCTCCAAAGAGCAAGAAGATATGTTGATTTAGATTGATATTAGAATATGTTGTTTAACATCACTTGCCAAATGTTGTTTCAGTTTTTAAATGATGACTTATGTTAAATAATTTGAAACATGCAGGAAAGCAGCACAATATGGAATAAGTGCTTCACTGTAATTTTGGGAAGAGGAATAACCCCCCTCCCCACATACCCCATGAAATAAACCTCTCCATAAAAACCAATAACATAGTTAAAAACAGACAGTCACAATTAGTTTTTTTTTTTTCTCTACTTAGTAATGCAAAGATAAATTGTTCTCCTTTGGAAATCAAATATTGTCCTAACCACTGTGTTTCTTTAATTAAACTGTATTCTTTATAGTGATCAAATATAATTAGCAGTAACAAGTATTTAATGAAAACAAACTGCTACTCCCAAACCTTTACTGCATGTTTTGTTTAAATCCCACAGATGCTCCAAGGATAACTGTATCTCCATTACAAGTACAAAGCATGTCCTCTCCCAACTCTTCCCAACCCTGTTTTCCAAGAGCATTCAAAACAATAAAAACAATGACAAAACTTCTGTTATTCCAAGGACTTCAGTTCACATTCAAATCCTGCCCCTCAGCTCAATGCCTCATTTCCAAGGAAGCTTAACACTTAGTGATTCATATAGTTTATAGATCTGTTCTTCAAAACTCCCCTTTGATATCCTCACATAATAAAGCATTACCCTGATATCTTTGATTATTAGTAAGTGACCAAAATGAGAAGAAAAGTGCCCATGTTGGACTCATTGACAGCTAGGTGACATAGCAAGTCTTAGGTAATTAATTGTGAGTGAAAGGGGGTTTGGTTTTGCAGCCTCGTAAAACTTTTCCCACATGGCTGAACCCTCGGTCAGGAGACGTTAGGCAACATTAACTGCCTGCACATTTCTGCAAGGCTCTGGAGGAATAGCTAGGCACTGGGGCTCCAATCCTGAGAACCTTGGGACACAAGACATCAGCGTCTACCTTTCATCTTAGCTGAGATTTGGAGTGGGTTCAGACCACAGAGGCTCCTTAATTCTCACTAATTCATTTGCTTTCCTGATTCACTTGGCTTGGGATAACCTGAGAATGATAATGAACCTGTGAGGGGAGCTCTTAGTCCCTTGCCTTTGAATGTGCTTGGCATGGATCGAGGGCTTTCTGTGAATCTTGCAAGAGGAAAAGAATCTTATTAGCACTGATTGCTAGTCATGAGGTTTCCTCTAAAAATTGCTCTTGTGTTTTAACTCTTGCTTGCTTTCTGCAAAGCAGAATAGTGGGAGGAAAAATATAAGTTAAGCTATTTATAAGAATGATGTATGTTTCTAGAAGCTGGGTAACAGTTTAGGATGTGATTTAAACCTAGCAGCCAGCGATTTCTCAGTGTCTAAAAAGCAAACTTGATGTTTTCCACTCCTTTCTGCAACTTATGTTAAGTTCTTCTTTCAATTTGCACTTTGTACCAGAGAGGTAGACTTTTTTAAAAAACACATCCAAAGCTCTCTTTAAAATAGTCATTGTTAGACAGAATTTACACAAGAGTTGTCAAGTTCACAGACATTCCTTTGGTTTTGGAATTCTGTTAAACTGGTACTTTTGCTTTTACAATTAGTATGTTGTGGACTTTTAACTTCTACCTACGCAGGAATTCGTGCTTGAGATGAAAAGTCAATAAACGAATTGGGCAAAGTAATGTGTTTTAGTAAAGCAATAAAAAGGGCAATTTGGGTCTAGTAGTCTAGCCAAAGGTGATCCTTCTTTAGATTTTGAGATAGTAAACTACTGACCAAATTATTCCCTTGTTCAGTTGTAATTGTACTTTCGCATGTTCAGTTGCTCATGCCCTCTCATGTACTTGTTAACGAAAGTTATAGGCAGCAGTTGGGATGGACTAGATATATCGAGGGGCAGAAGCAGTTTTGACTCAAGAATTAGAAGAGGACCTTGGCAGCAAAGCAAAGTACTAACACATTCTGTTATGTTTCAAAAAGTGTATAACCTCTGATGTCATATGCTTGTCTCCCACTTGGGGACTGACTCTCTTATAAACTGAGTAACCAGAGCAACCCATGACATCCACATACGATGGTAGCAAATCTGTAGGATAGGTGGTGGGCCTGCACACCTAAGCCATAAGTCATCACCATGCTTAGAGCATACAGAATACCAGAAGAGCTAAAGTCGGGAAAAGCCCTGGAGCTCATCCAATCCAATTCCCAAGAATTTCAAAGATGACAGAACTGAGGACCAAAGAGTTTGCAAGATTTGTTCAAGATCAAATAGCTCCTCAGGGATAGAACTAATATGAGAACTCAGGATTCTGAATCCAAGTTTATTGCTGTCTGAGACTGTGTATAAAGAAGGCTAGAATTTCCACATAAACTATTTCGACATTTTCAAAGTTTTAATGCTAGTGGGAAGTATTTCAAGAGGCATCTACTCTCCTATGCTCTCCTATGCCACCCCAAGACCTTTCATTCATTGACTTCCTATGGCGTGGTGCCATTATTTATTTCAGTTTGGACTCTTTCCAGGGGCACACTTTCTTATTTCTTCCCAACCAGAGAAGGCCACCACTTGTTAAATAAATTGACATCAAAAATAATTTTCACTTATTTCCTTTTTCCGTAATTTTACTGTATTTCTTTCTCCTCTCTTCTCTCAGATTTGGGATCTTTCTTACTTGTCAAGTGTGGGCAAATCTATACTAGAATAATAATTTATGTGCAATTTATTTCTAATTCTTGAAAATACTTGGTTGGTATAATTCCATAACATCAGTGGTTAGAAAGACATGAAAGTTGAGAAATTTCTGAAAAAAAAAAAACTGTAAAGATTTCCATCAAGAAAACATGGCCATTTTAAATATTGTGGAACATCAAATAAGAACATGTGTTTGGGGATTGATAAATCTAGGCTTAAATCCCTGACCCTCATATTTGCTATGACCTTAAGTAAGAAGGTATTTAACCTTCCAAGTCTCTGTTTTTCTCTTGAAAATACATGAGCTTTATAAAATACTGGCATCTAATAGGCACTTAGTAAGTGTTAGCTATTATTATTATTAGTGATCTTGTTATTCTATTGCTATAAATCATAAAATATAGATATAGTAGGTATTATAAAGCTAAAGTGGCTGGATTGAATGGATTTGGGAGCTTTCCTGGAGAAAGAGGAGGGAAATAAAGGTGAAATGTTACTTCAAGGTTTCCAGGTTGAGAGACTAAAAGTCATGACATTATTTGTCACATCCTGAGAGGATGAATTTTCGGTTCCTTTGAAGTGGGTTTGATAATTGTGTATTCGTGTCAGGTGAGGGCAACAGAGAGCTATCCAGGCAGGTAACCCTGTTGGCTTGTAAAACCATGACCATGGTTATCAACCCCTTAGAGAAACAGTGAAGCCAGTTTGAGCTAAGGAGAAAGTCAAGAATAGACCCAAATTGAAACTCCAAATTTTTGTTGGTTCCAAAAGAAAGTGAAGGGTAGAAGCTGGGAATAAGCCAACCCACAAAGCAAGAAAAAGGAGGAAAACATAAAATAGAACTAGAGTGGACATTTGTCAGGTATCACAGGCATAGCCATGAGTCACTTCCAGAAAGCAGTGTCCACTGCCTCTTCTGAGTCAGATGTTCAGAGCTTCCCATCTCAACCAGGTAGCTGTAGCTGGCCTTTGTGAAGGCTACCAAGGACTCTCAGCTCTAACATGCATAACTATCTATGGTGGCAATAGCCAGTAAATATAACCAACCAAAAGAAAATATGATCAACACTTAGTAGAAAACTCAGCAAACTACTCGGGAATGTCCAGGAAACTCAAGTATCGATGATATATTGCACAGTCTCACTTAAATCTAATGCATAGATGTTATCATCCCTACTCTGAGATGAAGAAACTAAGGTTACGAGAAATTAAGAAATTGATTCAAGATCATATAACTCATAAATAGAAGAACCATAAAGAATTAGAATGGGTATCTGCCTGATATCAAAGCTTTTTCCATCTATCCCTGCTGCTCAAAATTAAATCTATGAGAATGCATGAGTTCTTTAAAGGACTAAAAAAAAAAAAAAAAAATAGGCAGGAGTCCGATAAGTCAAGGAAGTGTTTAATGCTACAGCGATTTCAGGAATTAGGACTGATCACACACTGTTGGATTTTGTAATTAAGAAGACATGAGTGACCTTGGAAAAAGGAACTCCTGCTGGAAGCAGGACTATCAATGAGGAGCAGGTGAGGGAATAGTGACTGGATCTGTAAATGTCTCTTTGGAAAAAGTTGGCAGTAAAAGAATAGTCACTCCAAGGAGAACCATCAGCTGGTGCCATCTTTTTCATTTGTTAAGGGAGACATGAAAATGTTTGTGGGTGGTGATGATTGGGTCATTAGAAATCAGTTCACATTCAGAAGAAACAAAAAATTACAAAGCATAGTTACATAGGAGAGGGAATAAAAGTATATGGATTTTTTGAGGTGCTAAGAAAGATGCAAGTATAGAGGTATGTAGAAGTTAGAGTGTAACAGAAAATATAAAAAAAAAAACTTGTCTTAGATATCTTTGATCGATCAAGTAGGAGACAAAAGTATCTGTCGTAAATGAGATGTGAAGTGGATATGGGTGTGTGAAGAATGTATGGATTCATGACACAGGAGAAAATGTGGAGGCACGCATTAGTGTCGGAAGGAAGGAATACGCTGAATAGACAGAATCTCATTAGGAGAAATTGGTGTACTGGACAACCCCAGTGTCTGTTGGAAGTTGAGGGTCAGAGCTTTTATAAACAGGCCTCTCTAGGCTCATCACAGTCCACCCAGAAAATGGTCCTATTGAAGCCCTGTGAGAGACAGTCCTACTGATTAAATAAGCAATATCAATCTTGCTTCTCTGAGATGTGGTATTTAAAATTTTTCATTGAAACTAGGACAGTTAAAAGCTCTGGAAATGCCTTTTCCTTCCAACAGATTCATAGGAAACCAACAGTACATCATTTTTCCAGGCAGAATATAGCAGATTTTGTGTTTATGCCTAAACTCCACTGCTTAAAAAAAAAAAAAAAAAAAGCTTACTGATGAATCTAAATTCATGGGGGAAGGGGTGAAATTTTATTTTGTGGGCATTTAAAAAATCTTGACAGAAATGAAGAGTAAACTTGTTTTTTCCCTTTAGGTACAGGAAAACCTAGATAATGTATAAAGTTAGGAATTGAAAATACAGAGAGAGAGTGGGTATAGAGTGGGAGCAGGTATCTGTTTCCTTTTTCTTTTATCTTTAAAAAATCCATGGCAAATCAACTTCCCTTTATTGGTAGAGTATTATCTAACAACTCAGTAAACATTCAAAGTACATACTTGAACAAGATAAGAAAAAAGTGACTTTTTTGTTTCTTTTCTTTCTTCTTCTTTTTTTTTTTTTTTTTTTGCATCACTACGGATTGATTCCTCAGGCATGCTAGGGAAGAGTTACACCACTGAGCAACATCCCCAACTACCACCCTGACCCTCATAAGAAAAAAAATATGTACCAGTCTATAAAACTGAGTTGCTTGAATTCTGGGATTCAAATTAAAATTCAATTTTAAGGAAAAAATAATTTTTAGCATTGACAAAATTTATTCAGTGCAAGTTTGGTTTCATAATGTTTAGACTGAAATTCTAGAGACATCCATGAATTCGGAGTTTTTCACAAACACCTCCACAGAGGCACATGTTGATTTAGGAAGTGTCCACATGACAGTAAAACAACCAATCAATTCAGTGAAAAAAATCAATTGATTCAATAAAAACATCAAACAGGCTGTTTGCTGTCATGAAGATCAAACTACTGTTTGACAGAACTTTTACTTTTTAATCAATGGTATTGATGTCCGTAAACACTGTCTTAAGTTTACCTGCCAATGTTCATCATACAAAAGAGGACTGGGTTGGTAATCGTTAAGTAATTTCAGCAAGAAAGCACATAGGAAAACCTAAACTTTGGGCCCAAAATTTCCTTCCATTCTGTAGCGCTTCCCATATCTAATCTCTTCCTTATTAACCTCCTTCCAAAAGAAAGTAGTTTCATAATGTGGTATCATTTATTATATAATACAGTGTACCCCAGGCAAAGTTACTACTGTGCTGAACAGTGTCTTATGTGTTTACCCTTAAAAGAAAGGTGGCAGATTTTGCTTTCTTTTCTTTATATGCATCATTCATCTTTCTTGGCTGATATCTTTGGAATTTGTAACATATCCATCATTATCTAACTGCCAACTGTTTTCAGAGGAGCTGTTTCTTTAAGCTCATTATTTCCTCCAATTGGAGAATCTACAGAGTTTCTTTCTACAACACGCAGCAGACAGCATGGTACATGTGTACAGATGAATGGTCGGGTTTGTCCTTCAGAGTCTCTTTGTACCCAGCTTTGCCCCAGAACTGCAGTCCGTAATGAGCAGCAAATGCATACTCATGTGCTTTAAAAGCGTACAGTGAAAACCAGAAAAAATTTTCCAAAATAAGGACTGCATTTGTAAATAAGCTGTTATATAACCACATAGTTCCACAGTTTCCTACTTTTCTTAAGAGTTGGAGGATTATTATGACTCTCCTATAATTAGTTTCCACAAAACTTCCTTGAAGTCAAGCACAGTTGATTGGGCAGCTGCCTTTCAGGAAGAGTTACATGAGCTGCACTTCGGGAGATTCCAAACCAAATCAGAGAGTGGATGATGAAAGCAACAACATGCAGATTGTGGGAAAAGTAAGACTCTTCGAATGTTGCTCATGTAAAGGGCTGTGCAAGCATATCCATAAGGTACTGAGTTACTGTCAGAGAAAGAGATGAGTGCCCCTGTCTCTTTCTATAAGTCATTACTTAATGACCTAAATTAACAGATATAGATGCTCCAGAATTTCAGAATGCACTTATCAGAATTCTAAAGACGAATGGTGCTTGGGAATATTGAAAATGTAACATTTACCATCTGTACTGATCCTGAAAGTCTATTTTGGGACATGAGAAAAAAATGGAGAGTGTTATCTGCAAATAATTGCTAGGTAACCAAAATAAAGCTTTTTTCTCCTTCCTTTTTCCTTTAACATAGGTCAAAGCAAATTTTTGTAACACTTCACCATGATCAGACCTGGTCTTGTGCATGATGTACTGCTATTGTTTTTGTTAAAGCAAAGAAAAGCCGAAAGGATTAGTTATCTCAGCTGTAAATATCTGAGTAACAGAAACACAGCTGGAAAGTCATGGTTTCCTCCCCTTCCACTGTCTTTCCCATGGCTAAAACCAGCATGGCTCTACTGAGATCTAAAAGACAAAGATGTGTTGTCACCGACTCCTGCCACGACAACACTCAAGTGTGCCACCTTTAGTGATCCAGAGTCATTTTGGATCTTCAGGTACTGCTAATTCTTTGTGCTCATACAAGTGGATTTAAATCCTTGTTACCATGAGAAAAATGATTTCTTACCCGAAAATATTATCACTAATATTAAGAAATATAGCATATAAAATAAACAAAGGCATTAAACCTTAGGCCATAAGATGTTTAAGTATCAGAGAGGACAATCAGAAAATAACTATCTTTAAGCTCCCAGCAGGAGTATATTCTGCTGCTACTAATGGTTATATACATCTCAGTATTGAAAGATGGAAGCTGCTCTAATATTTTACATTTTTTTCACAATATATCATTCTATTTTAAAAATAGATCAGTAGAAGATGCTCTTCCTTTGAAGATATTTCTGTGCTGCTTTATACGCAAATTTTTTGAGGATTCTATTTATCCTCTGACCAATTCTTTTTAAGTTTAAAAGCAAAGATTGTCCCAATTTCCTAGGACCCTATGAAAGAAAGAACAAGCTGTAGTAGCTCAGCCACTTCACGACATCCATTTTTCTATGAAATTAAAAGGCCATAGACCAACCAAAGGTTTTGATTTAAGAAAACATCATGGATCAGTTTACTTAGGTGCTATAAAAAGAAACGAGCAGATGAAAGTGTATAGAAGAATCCTTAAAAATATGCATCACTAAGATACTATCTAACTTTTAGATTTTTAACTAAAATTTTGAGATAATCTTAGATTGGCAAAATTCACACACATTTCTAAGAAATCGAGCAGAAAGATTCCCCCTCTTCCTATCCTTTGACTAGTTGTCCCCACTATAAACATTTTGTAAAACAATAGAATGTAATATTACAACCACAATATTGACGTTGATCCAGTTTACCTATCTTCTTCACATTTCCCCAGTCTACTTCTACTCACTTGGATGTCATTTTATGTTATTCTTTTTTTCAATTTTTCAATGTTAGGAATCATTTTTATTAGATTTTATCAGAGTACGTAAGTAGGTTCCATTTGGTGTATGACCTGAAGCCATCTCTCTGATTTAACAATACTAGCTAGTTAATAGGTTTGATCACATTTGATTTCAAGAACAGGCTCACTAGGAAAGTGATGGTAACATTATCTAAGATCAAGACAGGTGTTAAACAAGAAGACATAAAACCTTACAAACAACGTGGAACCTTCACCAAGAAACTGGGTGCTTTGAACGCTAGAAATCACATGAGACAGATCTTTAAGTTCCCTCCTCTGTGCAACAGGCTGATTATTGTCATTGTTTTTATTGAGTGCCCTCTGGGTATACAGTGCTATGCGAGTGAAAGGAAACACAACTTTATGGGTAGAGATGCATCAGGAGGACCCAAAGTCTTGAACTGTCGCTGAATCCTATTACAGACTTCTTAAATAAAATCCCAAAAGGGAAAGTTTTATTTTCTCTTTCATTTTTTTTACCTTTGAGCAAAAAACTGAGTTGTGATAAAACACCAAGTATTACTACAGTAAGAAAATGGAAAAAAAAATCATTCAATTTCATTTTTTATTTGGTTGTGGAAGAATGTTCTATTCTCAGACATAATAGTAGTACAGCCTCACATTCAGGTACTTGCTTGTTACATGTGGTGTCCTGTGCTTATTCCTGTGTATGTAATAAATAATTTAATGACTAGTATACCCCCGAGATATTTAAGAGTTAGAGACTATTTTCCCTATTAAACAGATGATAAAACCTAGGCTTATAAATTTTAATTTACCCAAGGTCATGCAATTGGCAGAAGGCATACCCAAATCTGAAATTATAGTTTGTTTGTTTGTTTGTTTTACCACAATTATCATTCCTTACTTTTACCAACTACATAATGACTCTCTTTATACAGTCATTTACTCTTCTATATTGAGTCAAAGGAAAAATGACTTCCAGGATTTATGGTCCTATTCTATGGCCATTCATTGAGATTTCCCTACATTACATAAGGGCTACTCAGGGATTGAAGAGAGCTGTAATGTGCCAAAAAACCAAACAAACAAAAAAACCCACTAACCAACATTTCCCACTCCTACCCAGAGCAGTAAGATAAGATTGGTTGGGCAGAGGGCAGGGGGTGGAGGACAAAACACAAGTAAACAAGAAATAAACAACATGAAAATGAAATATCTTAGAGCCCACCATTTTGAAGTAAATTTCCAGTGCTAGTTAAAAAAAAAAAATCCAGTATGTGGTAAGTCATTTGCAGACCACTTGACAACCAGCAGCAGAGTAGAGTCTTTTACCAGGAAAAGACCAGAGGAGAACAGAACAGTAGGCACATACATACTTTAATCCAGAAACACTGAATTTATGAGTCCTCAGAGACCTTTTAAAAGCTGGAAGAAGAATCTGGGCTGATAGTCTTCAGAGGATACCGTGCAGAGAACAAAGCGTGGATGGCATCAAATCAAGGGACCCCACCCCCCTAAGATCTGTTAATAAACCTCTGGAGAGACACCCACACCACACACATAAAAATATCTTCATTCCTTAAACCATCAAAATTCCTGCCTAAAG
This sequence comes from Spermophilus citellus, assembly GCF_964194105.1. Lineage (NCBI taxonomy): Eukaryota > Metazoa > Chordata > Mammalia > Rodentia > Sciuridae > Spermophilus > Spermophilus citellus. The sequence goes on from NC_138192.1 coordinate 67,582,351, forward strand.
AGGCTTCATTATAAAAGAAGGTAAGTACACTTCTATCAGACGCACAGACTGGCTGCCTGCAGCCTACAATACTGAGGATAAGGAGTCCACACAGCATGGGATGTTTGATGAGTAACTCAGCAGCACACTGAACCTCATGGTCAGAGCCTGCTGGTGTGCACGCCCCATCGTACAGAGAGACAGATGGAGGTGATGAGCTGGGGATGGCTTCCAGTGCAGATGGGGTGCTGCAAAGGTGGCTTGTTAATAACACTGCTGCTCTAAGCAACTTCTTGTCAGCAGTCAAAGTTTCAGGATCATGGTCTTGTGGCTTCTTGAAAATTGCTGCAGGACTGACATAATTCCTAGTGTAATTCCTGGTGTAGTTCCAATAAAAAATAAGAAAAGTCTCATAGCTCTCCAAAGGGCTAGGGTAAGGCCAATGGTGTGAAATGACTGACATATGATGAGATTTCACATCTGGGCTGAAAGTATTCATACTGTTCCAAGAATAAAATTCTTAAGAGTTGCTATTGATGTTAACAATAGCTTTTTTACTTTAATTTTCAATAAAAGCAAATAATCCAGAAACAATTTATTCTTGACATCTTTGTTTAAGATTTTCAAAATGAACGCTGCAAAATAATTTTTGATATGGGAACAACCAAGCATGTAGCTTCTTGTAGAAGAAGTTCATTTTTCGACAAAGTCCAGACTACTGAAATTTCTACACAAGGTCAGGAGATCTTTACTAAAAATATGATTAATGCAAAGCCAAATAGGAAGACTAATTTGAGCATTGTTGGAATTTGACAATGTAATTACACACTAGTTTTTTCTCCTTACATTGTCACAGGTTATACTTTACAAAATGATGATATTATTTTCTTTTCAAAAGAAATATAAATTATAATAAACATTCCAAATGTCTTCCTAGGATAAACGATAATGAATAAATATCTTACTGAGATATTTCTTACTGAAAAAGTTCAGAATTGACAATGACTGAAAGTAATTTGCAACTACTTTATTAATCCTACAAAATGGAAAAAGTTTAAAGTTTCTAGAATTATTCAGAATAAAACTCTCTTTTGTCAGAAATAAGTAGCTGGTCTCCATGTGCCAATATATTGCATATCTATTCCATAATTTCCCTTTTTCTGCCTTCCAATTCCCTCTCTCCACTATTATGGACTCTAACAAATGGGTAGGGGTAACAGAGTGCTCAGAAGAGTTTCGTATATGTCCTCAAAGCACAGGAAAACCTTAGCTTCACAATGTAAGACTATGTAAAAACAATATAAACCCTTATAATTTTGGTGAAGAGTTCTTATAGGTCAATCTACAACACTGGAATACAAATGCATTGTGCTAACCAAATGAGTCAGTCGTTTGAAATAACATTTTATTTTTGAAATTTCTGCCCCTTTTAAGCTGTCAATAAAATGTCTGAGGGAGTGCAGAGAGTGCATAAACATCACTCAAACAACACCAAGGAAAATCCAGCTGAACTATATATTTGTGAACTAAAATATGAGATTAAATTAAAAGCCACACATACATGCATGAATTTTTAATTACTTGAAAACTGTATCACTCAGAAAACTTTAGCTCCAGTAGTCACAGTAGTATGTGGTTGCTGTTAAAGCTAGGGAAGACAGTATCTACCTGTCTGATTGCTATAAATATACTTTTTTACTACCAGTTTTTCCCTCTATTAAAATTACCAGTGAGTCAAAAGACCTGAGTTCCAGTCCTTCTTTTATTACATGATGCATGTTTGACTTTGAGATTGGCTTTTAAGCTCTAGAAGTTTTAGTAAACTCATCTTCAAAAGTCTTGAGATTATTGGAAGGATAAAATAAGATAATGGAATTACATGTCTTTGATATCTGCAAAGTATAGGTGGATTGCTTATTGCCAATAATATTTAGATTTATGGTTAAGGCATTTACTCCTAGAAGAAGCTATCAAATGCATAATTAATAGTACCATAGTAACATTTTATTCTATTAGTATCAATGGAGTAATTCCTTATTAGCTGGAGGAATGATTCTATTTTATTAAAGTAATATTGACGGAACACTTCCTGTGTACAGGGGATTATGGCAAGCAAGCCAACATATAGATGCCACTTAATAAACATGTCAAACCTATAAGATATTGTTATTCCTATTTACAGATTAAAATGCCAAGTATTTATTAGTAGCTCAAAGCTACTTAACTAGTAGATTTTTATAGAAAATATCAATAGCTGGAGGCACCACCAGAAAGAAACAAAATTATGCTGAAGTCAAGTTACATGCTCTAATACAAGAGTAATGTGATAATAATAGGACAGCGTATTTTAAAATTGGTCCTGTCCTACTTTAGGTACAGGATGTAAGAGAGAAGCATAGCTTCCATCCCTACATCTCCTTAAAAATTAATGCTGATACACAAAGACACCTCCTAGGAACTAGATAGGATCACTAGAGGAAAAAAAATCTCCACAAACTGTTGTCATTCTCCATGCTAGATATTTTCTAGGGGTGAGTGCAACCTGGGTCTGTGGTCTATGCTGGGTGCTTCAGAAATGCAGGGTTTATAATCAAATTTTATAAAAGCAGAGGGTGGAGGACTTAAGTAAACATAACCTACTAGGGCATTTTTATCAAGCTGTAAGACAAATAGACTTCTTTTTTAAAATAAAATATAAAACGTTGACATATTTTTCTCTTTCACTTAATCTTTGATTGCCTTTCAGGTGGCAGGGGAAGGGTTGAAGTTAGAAGTGTGAGCAAAGTGATGAAGGGAAGCAGCCGGAGTCTGTCTCTCAAATATTGCTGCTAATCTGCTCCCTGCTGCCAGCCCTGCCACTCAGCAGAATCCTGGGGGCTGGAGTAAGTGTTATGAAGCGCAAAGAAAGGAAGAAGAGAGAAGGAAGAAACTGATGCTGTGTTTGGAGAGAAGGAGAGCAGCAAAACCTTGTTTGTAGCAGCAGAATTCTCAATTTCCTCCCTCCAAAATACCCACTTTAGTTGTATTTCAACTCAATGTCAGTTTCTTTTTCTGGAGGTATGTGGGTATGTATCTATTACCTATCTTTCTCCAATTGGTTATATATTCATAAATTATGTTTCGTTTACATTGAGATCATTTCCACTTATTATTTGTTTTCATATTTAAATATTTCATCCCAAACCAGTTAGGCACCTGTCCATAAACATGCAATCGGCACACACATTGACACACACTCTAGATGATAAATGAATCAGATAAATCTATTTATAAATAGCTATCGATCTGCTGCTCTTGGCAGTGTTGCCACTTCACAGAGTAGACCCAAATGATCTATTTTGCTTCTGGACCTTTGGTTTAGCTGAAAGATGACTAAAATGGTGTGTTGCTAGAAGGTAGTCCATTAGGTTTTTGTCCTAAGGACACTGAAAAATAGGAGATGAACACCTATTTGAGCAGAATCATTACTCTGATTTGGGTGCAGGGCTCATTCCTAGTTCATCTGCAAGGTTCTTTTCTGGGATAAATCATCAGACAGGAGACTGCACTATGGAAGAAGAGCCCAGCAGGTAATACGCACAGCCTGTAAGCTGCCAGCTTGTTGACAGCCAGTGTGGTGGATTTCATACTCTATGGGGATGTCAGCTTCCAGGGAGTTCAAACGGCATACTCCAAGACAGTAATTTTGCCTGTCAGGAATGGTACGCCAGATGGATATAGCAGTGGCCTGACATGTCCAGGCTCTAAAGGAGATTTTGAAAGGACAGCAAAATCGCCTCCATATTCCTTTTCTAGCCATTTCCAGTCATTCCTACCCATCAGAAACCACAGCCTTAAAATCAGGATGGTCTTAGCTGCAGAATAAAGGGTCACCAGAAGAGAAATTTCCATGTGGTGGGGCCGGGCCTTTATACCTGGAAGGGATCCTCATTTCAATTAGCTGTCTTCATTTGGAGGCAGAAGCCCTTGCTCCTCTGAATGCTCCTTATGGCAGGCAAATTCATTCTCACCTTAGTACACAGCACATTCCACTGAGGATTTTTACGTAATGCAAACATTTCTAGAAACTGCATTTCTCTAAAAAGAGGGATGGAAATGGACAAAAAAAAAAAAAAGTTCTTCTAAATGAGAAGAAAGATATTTATCCTGTACAAAACCTATATTCATTCCACAAATACATAAATATCCCTACTTTATTTCAATGCCTTCATTTTATTTCAGAGAGGAAAAAAAAGAATTTCAAGTGTTTGCTTATGATAAGCAATTACTAACCAAAACGTGGTGAAGAGTCTTACTTCCCTAAAATTGCTGTCGACTTGAAGCATTTTCTTCCCGATCCTTAGCAAATAAGAGCATCAGTAGTAGATTGCATTTTTCCTCGAACATAAGAGAACCTGTCATACCGCTGCCTACTTAGCAGAGTGATTGTCCTAGATTTTTTTTTTTATGTTGAGTATCTGCCCTAATCAAATCAACCAAGTTCTGCAAACACAATCCATATACTTGAACATGGAGAACATTTTTATTGTAGAAACTGAAACACAATGCCTGAAGTTGTTAAAAGGCATTGCCAATGTATTTACAGAGGCGTTTCTATGGTAAGTTTCTGAGAGACAGAAAAATACAAGGCAGAAATATAGATGATAGATATTGATAGAGTTATAGATATAATGTAGTGATAAATATTGCTCCCAGTTTACCTTCATTTACATATGGTCCTATATTCTAAACCAGGAAAGTGAGACTACAATACCAACAGTATTTCACCCTGGCCTCTGTTATAAAACATAAGCAATATTCTATAATATAGTTCAAATCTTTGCCATAAAGAGACATGGCAAAAATGCTATGTTGCTTCAGGAATTACATCATATGACCCAACTGCAGAGCAGAAGTATTCTAATCTTGATTTTTTCTAAGCAGTCAACTCCTGAAATGTCCTATTTGCTGGACACTATCTTCTTATTTATGTAATATCAATATTTTATTCATGTATTTATTTTTAATGATAGTCCCATTGTTCTTTAACTTCATGGAGTTAGTCATAGTTTATAAACTACTACAGGTCAGAGAATCTGTTAGTTTAGCTCTATCTTATTCCCTTCCCATCTTTCAATTTTGTATTTAGAGAATGAGAACTTAATAAATAATGTGCTTTATGGGTTCTTACTATGGGTTCCCTTAGGATGTTTGGGAACATATTTTATTCTTTTACCTTAGTGAAGTGCCAATACAGTTGAGCTCTCTTTTTATTTATCTTCAATCGATTGTTTTGTTCCTATTTCCCATAATAATCCAAACCCTTACATAAATAAAATGCTTAACAAAATGCTTGCTAATAACAAAGGCACAATATATATTAATTAGCCTTTTCACACAGTATGTGGTTTATGGGCCTCAGATTCTGTCCTTCCTTTATCATAAACTTGACTGTATTACTTTTTGCTATTTAAGCTCAGGCAAGACATTTAATCTTTCTACAAATAATATTAACTTTTAATAGCCTTTGTTGTGAATTAATGCATGTGTAGCACTTAGCACAGTATTTGTCATTTAATAAAACTTAAGAACAAATATGAGGCTCCCAGTTGCTTTTTTTCAGGGCATCTGATATTGACGCTCCCTTTGCAGACTTCTGGTCATCTTTCTCTTTTCTGATACAACCTGGGTTCTTTGCTCTTCTTCTGCCCCTGAGTCCATTTATTTTTCTGCTTCTGAATACCTTTATTTTCTTCTTCTGACACTTTAAACATGGACATTCACTAATGTTTCTGATCTCCTAACATTTTCCATTTACCATACATTCTAGAATTATGTCACCTCATTTATTCTCAGAGGTTTTCCTACTTCATCACTTCAGCAAGTGACCTTGCCTCATAATTCTGTTTGGCAAAAATAAGTCAGAAGGTAGAAATGCCTTTATCATCCCACCATCAAATCTCTAAATCCACTATACCTGCCCCACCCATACTGTTTCACTTCTTTTACAACAGAGTTGACACTGCCCTGCAATATAGGCCACTTCCCACCCACATTTCAGATCTCAGCAGTGCTGGCCTTTTCCAGAGATTTGTTGCTTCTGTTTCCACCTCTTTTTCTATCTAACTTCTCCCTTTTTACTGAACTCTCACCCTAGGCATTCAAATGTGGTTAACTCTCTGCACTTAAAGACAAATACATGGGCTGGGGTTGTGGCTCAGCGGTAGAGCACTCGCTTAGCATGCGTGAGGCCCTGGGTACGACCCGCAGCACCACATAAAGATAAGTTAATAAAGATATTGTGTCCAACTTAAAAAAAAAAGTCAAATACAACAAAAAAGAAAACCTTCCCCTTTTCCCAGTTCTCCTTTCAGTAGCTACTTTAATTCTTTTCTCTATAGTCAAGCTTCTGGAAAGTTTTGCCTATTCACATGTCCTCCCACTTTCCGGTCACCCACTCAGGTTTCCGTGCAATCCAACCTGACTCGGGATCTCACCACACCACATCAAACTATTTCCCTTAGGATCACCTCTGATATCCAATGTTATATCTAATGGATACTTTTTGCACTCATCATTCTTGACTTATCAAAAGCATGCAGACATGACTCTACATTGCTTGACTTCCATGATACCGGATTCTCTCAATTTACTGTACATATGTCTAGGGAATTCTAAGTTCCACTTTGGTTAGAGTAACCTTGTTTTCTACACTGTATTTAAATGTTAATGCTTTACAGATCTTGATTCAGATACCATTTTTCACTTCCCCATTTTATTCTAATGACCTCGCTAATTGTCATGGCTTTAAATACCTTCTGCATGCTATATCTATACATGTGTGCATGCATATTTCCAAATATATATCTCCATAACTGCCCAAACCCCACATTCTGAGTTTCAAAAACCTTATAAGCTATACCTATATTATCTCCAATTAGAATTTCTGTAAGCATTTGACATCTTCAAAAACTGAGCTCCAAATATGCTTAGATTCTTCTAGTCTGGGACAATGACCTCTCTATCTACTTAGTTAAGACTGGAAATAGCCTACTTAATTGTTTCTACAAGAAAACTGAAAGTCATCTTTCACCTCTCTTCCTCTCTCACTTTCCATCTAAGATTCACCAGCAATCATTCAATTCTACCTCTGCTTTTCTTCTTCTCTGCCGCCATTGCTAACCTAGTCACTATCATCATTCATTAATATTATTGATAAAATCTCCTAACTAAACTATGTCCTTTTATGACCCCCATCATCCATCCTGCTTCCTAGCAGCCACATTAAAATGCAAATTTTGTCATGCCACTTCTCTGCTTAAAATTTATCTCTATTTTGCCACTATTTTGAAATAAAATCTAAAACCCTTAACATGACTTTAAAAGCCTTGTATGATCTAGTCTCTGACTCCATTTACAATTTTATCTCAGAGCTTATCTCCCTTTTATTCTCTCAGCTTCAGCTACTCTCTTCTTCTTTGAGTTCCCTGAACACTCAGCTCTATCTAACCTCAAAATTTCCACACACTCTACCTGGAATATACATTCAGCATTCTTAACTAAGATAACCCCTGTTTATTCTTCAGGTTACTGTGTAAATTCAACATCTTCAGAAAAAAACTTTTTTTTTTAATTCTCACAATTAAAAGAAGATTCCATAATAATGCCTAAATCTACCATTGAGTTTTTATTCATGGAACTAATAAATATGTTATACATCAACTTGTATGACTTAATGTTTATCTTCTAAACTTCATGAAGGCAGAGACCATATCTACTTATTCATGGCTGTATCTCTTGCACAGAATTAGGCAGATGGTTGCTCCACAATACACATCAGACAAAATACTATGCAAACATATGTAATCCTTGTTCTAGCCTTGATACCCCTTCTGGATATCAGACTTCCATTTCCAAGTCCACTTTACATATCCACAGATATGAATCACAGGCACTTTAAGCTTAGTGTATTAGTAACTAAATACACTATCAACTCTCTTCTAATCTGTACCTCCTGCTTCCTTAGCAGCCACAGTTCACTTTGGTTAGAGTAACATTGTTTTCTACACTTGTTATTTGCATTGTTATTGGCATTCATTATCTTCTTATGTTTTGAAAACTTTATGTCATTTTCTTTATCTTTCATTGAAGATATCCAATTAATTGTCCATGTTGATTGTTTCTTTCTCTGTTGTATTTCTCAAATGTATTCTTTTTTTTTTTTTTTCACTACTAACATCCTGCTCAGGATTTCTTCATTATCCTCCTAGATCCACTGAAGAGTCTTTCTACCTTCAGTACTTTATTTAAGCCACTACATCATCTACATGGGAAAGATTGAGAGATACCACAGCAGTGATAAGCATGAACTTTGAATCCTTTATGCTTAGGTAAAAACCTTTCTCTATCCCTTCCTAGCTGTATGACTATTTTGAAATTGCTTAATAGTTCTGTAACCCAGTGTAAAAACAGGAAGACAGTGTAAACTTTATATGGGACTGTGGTGAGAGTTACATGAGTTAATATGTATCACAAATGGAGAACAGTGCTTGCACATGGTAAGCACTCAATAAATGTTAGTGCTATTATTACACTACTAACAGTCATTTTCTAAAGATTCAGATGAAATCGTGTCACTTCCTGTCCATGCCTCACCACACTGCTAACAGAAGAAAATAAAGCTCAGAACCATATTTTAAAATCTAACAATCTAGACTCACTCTACCTTTATCATTACTCAATTTAATCTTTCTCAACTCCTGAACTACAAATATACAAGATTTGGTGTTCTGCAATCATAACACACACTCTTGTACTTCCTTGCCTTTGGTAGTTTTGTTATTTCAACTTGAAATGGCTATTTCATGTCTTAAACACTTGTACATTCAATGCCATGATTACTTTTCCAAATCCATCCCTGGGTCCCTTAGTCAAAATTACTCTTTCCTTTGCCTCCCCAGCATCTGTACCTCTAGTTAGCACTTACTTTAGTTTACCATACATTATGATTGATTGCATTTCTGCCTTCCTACCCAACTCACAATGATGCAATTATCTTGAAACCATCATGAGAGCAGCAACCATATTTTTTGAACAACTCTGTTTAGCACACAATATGGCATCTGCAAACACACCAGTCCAGGGTAGATACTCAACAATTACTTGTTGACTTTAATTGGAAAACAAATCGAGTAGTTTAAGTTGTCATAATAAATGTTTTTCCTTTTCTGTGACACTGCCTAGCTGACATAAAGATAGAACAGCATTCATTATTGATATTATTGCCAACCACTTATCTTGTATTAGTGAAAAAATATTTATTTTAAGCAGTCTGTTAATATCAACTAGTATTTTTCTACTTAGGAGAATAATCTTACTTTATGGATATTTAGCCTGTCAGTAGACTATTTTCCTACAATAAAAACCAGAAATATGATAACAATCACTTAAACATTTTATATTTAAAAGTTGATAAACAAAGCCATATGAAGGCATTTATTTTCCAAAATAAAAAAAGAATGCTTTGCTCACTTGCCTGCATGATCTTTCTGTTTACTGAATTTCAGAACAGTAGAAGTTTGAATTTTTCTTTTCACAGTCAAATTATTAGCCTTAGGAAATCCAATAGCATTAGGGGATCATAGTGAAATCCTAAATAAAAACTTAAAACCACCTGAAGATGCAATGTCAGCTAAGTGGAAGTTTTTATTTCTCCTCCAAACTACAATCTGGCCTGTACATGAAACAGGATTCCTTGTCTTCTTGGCAGCCACTTTGGGGGAACGTGGACCTAAGTATCCAGGACACTTTAAAGACAGCTCCACAGGAGAGAAAATTGTGCTGACCAAAACATTGCAAGAACCAGGATGCTTGATTTTTAGAGCCAGTATCAGACCAGTCAGGGTATCTCATGGCTGGGATCTCGTCTCATTATTTTTTCAATTCATATTGGATTCACTGTTAAGCTATTTTCAGTCATGCACATTGACCTAGATTCTCCCACAGTGTAAGCTGCTCCCCAGGAGCATGTGAGGTACTTGAGGAAACTGCATTAACACTTTCAGGTGTCTGAAAAGAGCTACTCTACAGAACCTTCAATGATACCTTCACATATAAAAGAGGATTGATACAGCTTCTCTAAGGGGTTGCTGTGCAAACCAAGGGAACCCAGAAACCAGGAAAAACTGATTCATTAAGCAGAATGAAAGTGAATATTTAAATGGCATATTCTTCTAAAACAATCTAATATGAATTACAGTTTACAATTATCAGTTAGATCCTAATTATAGTGAGGTGTTTGACCCAATACCAAGGTTAGTTCCAAATTACAGACCTACTTTAAAGACCATAAGAGATGGCTTCCCCCTGGAGCCTCCTTCTTGCAGTCTCTGTCATCTAGTCTAACTCAGCAGTCTGTTGGAATCCTTTGTAGGTAGTACTTTACTTCCTCCCAACTGAGTCTTAACGAAGATATATATAGATATAGATATAGATTTAGATATATCTTTATATATAAAGTTATATATATATATATATTTTTTATAACCAGGGATTGAACCAGGGACATTCAACACCACTAAGCTACAACCTTTTTTTTTTTTTTTTTTTTTTGAGATAGGATCTCACCAAGTTGCATAGGGCCTTGCTAAGTTTCTAAGGCTGATTTTTAACCTGAGATCCTCCTGCCTCAGCCTCCAGAGCTGCTGGGATTACAGGCATGCACAACCACACCCAGCTGTACACATTTCTTTAACTACGTTGTTAGTACAGAAATCTAACTCAAACTACCTTCAGTGAGAGTAGCCACTTGTTGGCTCTTGTAACTAAGAAGTCCAGGGATGGATATTTTAAAAAATGGCTGTATCCATTGGATCCAATTTTATCACCCAGGTCATTTCATCTGTGTAGCATTTCACTTTGACTCCGTTTCTTCACCTCTCAGCTCATCTTTCTTCCATATTTGACTTCCTTTTCTAAGGGCTTCCTTCTTTCAGTGGTGGCATTTGTACTTCCCCAGGCATATCAGCTTAGAAAATCAGCAGAGTAAATAGTGTTTTAAGTAAATGTCCCAGCAATAAATCTCACTGGAGTGGCTTGGGTCTTTTTACCTTTAATAAATGTACTCATTTAGTTACCTCATTTGGCCTATCTCTACATGGGGTAAAAAAAGATTGAGATAGGAAAGCATCATGGTTAGGAATATGCACTAGGAAACCATCCTGACTGGGTTAAAACTTGATTTGCCCTTCCTGTGTGATGACCATTCGTCTCTGAATGAATAATTGTAGCCAGAAGTTCCCATAATGACAAGGCCTGCATTATACCCCTGCATTACATCAGGTGAAGTTGCAAAAATGGTCAATGCCACCTGGCTTGAGATCAGAGAAGGGAAAAAAAAATCAAGGAGCTGGTAGAAAAATATTAGCAAGCATAAACTACAGATGTCTGCTAAACTGCTGTATGAGAAATAACTAACATACATCTCATGGTTAAGTACAAACAAAGGCTAACAGGGCTGTGGGAGGCACTCATACCGTCGCCTCTCTCCGACCGCTCTGTTTCACCTGCTTGCCAGTGTGGCTCCCTCAATAAACCTGGAGATCCCCAAGGTCAGGGGCTGCTTCTAGGAGGCCAGGTGTAACTAGCATGTGAAATGACTTCACTCTTGCTTGCTGAATATGGCAGAGATGGCTCCAATTTTAAGAAAAATACTTTCAACCACACATCAGGATATAATATTTGCACATTTCATTGTACTCACAAGAAAATGGCTTTTGATACTTAGGCGACTCTACAGTTCAGTTGGATTAATGATTACTCTATTGTTTAAAAAAAAACTGCTGAAGATTGATGCCATTGTGTTTTACTGCCCATTCTAATACTTTAAACCTACTGGTGAGGGGAAGATGGAGATGTTTTAGAACTTGAATTAAGTGAAGGTTGTTGATGGTCCAAATTTATGAACATTAAAAAAGCTGTTTACTTGCTTCTTTGAAATATGCCACTGAATTTAAAACTGTCCCTAAGCTAAAATTTGTTCTCTTCTCTAGAATCTCTTGCAGCCAAAAACAGAGGTGTACACAGAGGTCCATGGGTAGACTTACACTTCCAGTTTTTGTAGCATCCCATTGTTATGCCTCAAAAATAAATTCTCTGTCTGGGATTATCAATTCATCTTCCAGCTTAACTTCTTTTTAAAAATGACCAAACAGAAGCACCAATAAATATCTGGCTCAGAAACAGGCAAGACAGAAGCAAAATGCTCTCTTACGGTGCTGTGTAAACTCTTGGAAGGCTTGGAAGAGGTTATTTGCTAAATGTCTAAAAGAGTTAATGATCTTCCAAAAGGGAATAAAGATCAAACCCAGTGTCCTCCAGGCAGCACTAATGGCCCGGTACACTAAATCTTAACTCTTCTCTAAGTGATTTCAGTCTTTTTCTTTGCCCTACTGAAAGCAAAATCCTACCCCTTTATAATGACAAAGGAGGAAACTACTTTGAGATTGCATTAAAACCATATGCTGCCCAGGAAATTTAGCGTTAGCAGGCAGTAAATTACACATTTAATCTGTTTGTTGTTTCTGGGTGTTGCCACAAACATGTTACAGTATGTGGTACCACTTAGTGGCTAGATACCCCGTCCATGACATTTGGAAAACATGTGTTTTATTCATGGTAGATTTTCAGTTTTAACTCAGTCTTCCTCTCTGCCCCCTGCAAGCTGTTTTAGATCATAACACATTATTTCATAAGTATGAATAATCAGCTCATTGGTGCAAATTAATTGAGATCCTATCCCTCCCTCTAATTTGTGAGACAAAATAAAAAAAAATTCAGCCTAACTTTCATTGCCCATTAAAGTTGTGTATATAAATAAACCAGGTTATCTTTTTCCTTGGGAGAAATGCTATTTTATCTAACAGTCGCTTTCCTAGTAGTTCAGTACTCCACTACTCTAAATTAGGACACTTTATCTTAAGGCTTCATAATCTTACGAGACTATAATTGGAAAGTTTATAAAAAAAAAAAAAAAAGTCCTGCTTTGTAAGCTTGGCAGCTGAGATAGAAGGAGGGGATGAGAAGGGCTACAGCAGAATTACACCATCACTGCTAGCCTGACTCTGCTTGACAGAGCCGTTTAATATTTTGACAAGACAAAATATAAAGCAGCATTTTATTCTGTAGAGACTTCACTAGACACAAGCATGGAAGTGCTTGTGATCAATAAAGTTTGCGGTGGAGAGTGATTTATTTACAGCAGGGTATTATGTAGAGAAAGAGCTGTGATATTTCCACAGGCTTTGACGGCATAATGGGCCCCTCTCAATCCTTACATGGAAGGGTTAGATTGTCATGGTTGCTCAGGCAGTATTCAAAACGTTATCTGATCAGCCTTAAAGACTTCAGAACGAGACAGATGATTAGTTACCCTAAACGATCCTCATCATGCAGAAATTGATGATTTAATATAGTCAATGACAGACGATTCCATTTGTACTAGATAAAGTGTCTGCGGTTTGTATCAATCATAATAGAGTTATTATTGAGCATAAAAGAAAAGCATGTTTAATATCATTAATTCCAGATATGTCGCTTTCCACATCTGGCATTCATCCATAGACCAGAACCACTCCAGGCTATCATTCCTGCCTCTGTGCTGGCGACTCCAGTGTTTTTTGTAATTTCAAAATGTTTTTCAGCACCTCCAGCTAGGCGCAATAACAGTTTACAGATTACCTATGTCATCACGTTTTGACAAACTTCTCAATCTGATGTGACCTTCATCTTTAGCCATCTGCTTGCCTTTGTTTCTGCTCTTTTTTGATAAACCTCCACAGCTTAAAGCTGTAGTAGTTTGTTCCATACACTGTACTTCTAGGTCAACGTTTCACCTGTGTAAATCCAGAAACACAGACTGTAGTGTAAAGATGGTGACCTGAGTTCAGGTCCCCGGGTACCCGACCCTCCCGCACCCCCTTAGTTATATTTTTCATCATTCACATCAAATGCATTTTGATTGAATGGAGAGGAAAACACACCATCAGAGAAAGGAAGTATAATAGAAGCAGGGACAAAAAGGAAGGAGAAAAGAAGAATTGGTAAGGGAGAGAAGTTGAGAGAAACAGGAAAAAAATATAATTTTACATTTGTCTGCAAAAAAAATAGAAAAATGAGAAAGACATAAAAGATAATGAAGGAAGAAGCAACACAGACTACCTTGGGAACTAAAATGGTAGTCACATAAAGTAAATGCTGTTTTTTTTTTTGTTGTTTGTTTGTTTGTTTTTCATTTTAGAAACTTTTCTTGACAGGTTGAAACAACAACAACAAAAAAAAAAAAATCCAAGCCTTGAATACTGGGCATCTGTCTTTTATGGAGGAAACAAAAATCTCTCTTACAAAAAAAAAAAAAAAAAGAAAACAGAAAGAAGTCTCAGATTAAACTACTTCTATCCACAAACGGTTACTTAGTATTCCAGATTCAAGGTTTCTGTTTTCCTTTTTAATAAGAATTGATTTGGACACAATTTTTTTCATATATGTATTTACCAAAAATATTGAGTGCTTACTGTGTGCCAGGCCCTGGTTAGGCTCTAGAAATACATCAGTGACAAAATAGATTCCTGCCATCACAATGTTTACATTAAAATGTTGATTACTAATATGAAAAGAATTATGAGAAGTTAGTTATAAGTAAAATGTATTTAAAACTTCAGAACAGGTTCAAAATAACTAACCCCAGAAAGTGTAAAGTCAAGATCTTCCTCTACCTACAGAGGTGTTAGGTGTTAGGTACATATACACTGGGGAGCAGAAAAATGTTATCTATGGCTCCTAGAAGCAGTTAGTGCAGGTAAATGCTGTATCCACATTAATACATTTGTTTACTCTTGTTTTGTTTGGTAGGGAAGAGCAAAAGGGATGAGTACCCCTTTAGGACAAGGGGCGAGTGTTCATCTTTAGTTCTCATTGTCTGGTTCGATTAGTTATCATTGCTTCAACAGAGTTGGTTTCACAAGACAAAACCCCAATCTTCACATATGATCACCCTTTAATATCATTACAGAGGCAACTAACAAACCATGTAAATAAGCATAGAGCTTTCCCATTATTTCATTTAAAACTATTGATGACACTTAAGGGGCAAATATTAATGCAAACAGGGGAAATATTAACCAGGTTAGTCAAATCAGTTTTATGAATAAAAACTTAAAAGGGGCCTTCTATAACAATGCAACACTCAGGATTAGATTTTTAGTGTTCTAGACTTGGCTCTGGCATTTATTAACTATTTGACAACATGTCTAAACTTCTGGTTTCTCGTTTTCAAAGCAGAAGATAAGTATCTGCCTTACCTATTGCACAAGGTATGTTAGGAGTGATTTTTAAAGTATTTTGCAGCAATTTAAAAAAAAAAAACCTTCAAGGTATGACCTAGTCAAACTTCATCCTATGAATGAGAAAATTGGGGCCCAGAAAATGTAGGAGACTTACTCAAGGTCAGCCTACTTAACAGAAGATCTTGGATTAGGTCATCATTCTCAATTGCTTGTCCAGTGTTCTTTTTTCTCTATGAGATAATGCAGTGAAAATGCTTTGAAAACGATGGCATACATAAAGGACATGATATTATAATAATAGAGCAAAATGATTTGATCTTTTTCATTTGAATTTTTATATTTTGCAGAAAAAGCATCCCTGAATAGCTCACAATGGATTTCTGCCAAGAATTAAAAGGAAATATATGCAAGAATGTTAAATTTCTGATAACAATGATATCACACTCTATAGAATTTTATATGCATATAAGAGTGATTCAAGTCCATCAATGATCATCATGTTAATAGACTGTGCCAAGTTTGGTAGCTTATTTCTTAATCTCATGATTTATTCAATTCTCAAAATCAGAGTGATATTGGCAGAGGCTTAAAATAATAAATTATAGTTGTGTTTCATTTTCTTCCCATGACTAAAGTTAGGTTTTAAGCATCTTTTTGATAATCTAATAATCTCAAAGCAGAGACCAGATGCCAGTAAACAAATACTTTAGTATTTGAGAAAGACTTCCTGTTCATTGATGGTTTAGCCTTGACACTAAAATGTATATAGGGAAAGTGTCAGTCAACTTTTGACATGTAAAATGTTTGTGTCAGACACACACAGAGCGGGTTCAAAAACCAAGTGACCACAAAGTCACCTAATGCTGAAAATCAAAAGCATTCTGAATCATAGTCTAAGAATGCTTTGTGGTTTGGTTTTAAACCCACGATTGATTTTACTCTGGCTATTAATTAATTCTTGTGTCCTCAACGTTTTTTAAGTGGCCACACCTATTTGCCTGACCAAAAATTACTGTGCTGAAAATTACTCTTGGAATTAGATTTTAGCCATGTAATTGTAGATTAACAAGTAAAAGAATAAAGGGAATCCATATGGTAAAACAGAGATTGTAGTTCTCTATTTCATTTCACAAATCTAAAAGGTTAAGTGCATCCATCACAAACTTGGTCAGCTGGCAGAGAAACTTAACTTAGAACCAAAATTATGCAAGAAGTCATGCTGATGTATAGGGAGGAAGATGTAAAAGCTTTCCCAATTTACCACTTCAGAGCCAATCATTAAAAATAGCAAAGGATCATGCCAATGGAAATCATAAAGAATTCTGGTTGAAATAATTTTTCTTAATTCTCTTTTGAAGAAAAGTATGTTACACTAATGTGTTTTAAGTTTTTTTCTTCATAGTTACAAGTCATCAGAAGCTTGAGGCTTTAATTTTTAGAGATTCCTCATGGCATATGATTTTAAAAATCAGGGCTAATTCTGAAACTTGTTATTTTATCAGTCATTGCTTGTTGTGTACAGAAGTAAGCTATGTTTTTTAGGATTGCTCTATTCTCTGATTTCCTTCTTATTTCTGTTTTTCATGTTATCCTTCCTCTTGGATTTGTTTTTTTTCTCTGTTCCTCTTATCCTGTAAATATGTGCATTTCCTTCAAATTGTAACTTGTATCCGAATACAACCATAGCTGTTTTCCTAGAGGCTTCTGGTTTGTTTGTCTATTTTTTTTTCTGAATTTAAAAAGCAATGGTAGTCTACTATCTCATCCACAAATATTAATTTATTCACTAATCATGTTAGGCACCAAGACTACTAAAAGGATATCAGCTGAGGGGGACAGTCCACCATCTGTTAGTTCGTTTAGTATCAGAAAGAATATTATGTGTCTACCTTGACCTAGAAGTGTTTTTTTACATACAATCTCATGTATGTCGTATGGAATTTCAGTGAGATAAAATTATCATCTCCATTTCACAGGCAAGAAAACTCTGGCACAGTTCCTAGCACAAATGTTTCAGAGACAATGTCTCTCCTAAACATCTTTTGGTTTATATGCCATATCTCCATAAGTACATTGAAGCCCCAGTTTTGAGAATCTCAGAACCACATTTAAAACTATTTTCCTTTCTTTGACTTGCTGGAGTAAAATATATATTCACTAAAATATTTATTGCCTTACTGTGAAGTTTGTTTGATTCAGGTCTTAGATGAAAGCCATAAAGATCTTTTCCAAATATATAACACAGTCGGAATGATTTTCTCCATAATAAATTATGATATTATACTCCACTTAATAGTCTAATTAGAATGTGTAATGCTGAATGAAAATTCTACAGAAAATTCTAAGAAAAGTAACAAAAGCAAATAAACCACACAAAACTAACCTCTTTTCTGTGACAAAGCTATGAAAACACACAACTATAAGATCATTTTACAGATGACATCCTCCCTTACCTATATACCAGAAGAACAGAAAAGCAATGTACATTCTAAGTATAACAGTAACTTAGAGTATATCTGTGTCCTATCTTTCAGAAAACCACAGTCACCAAGGGCAAAATTTCTCCTTCTGATGTCTGTGAATAATCTTGATTCCAGACATTTTTTTTTTAAGTTTACCCAAGACCATCAGAGAAGAGCAAATCTAAAATGTGACTCATTGTCTTTTAAGAATACATTATATTTATATATTCACATATATACACACATATTGTTAGTAGGAAAAATACCAAGTGCCTTTGAATGTTGTAATATCCATACAGAAATTCAAAGATAAAAATCATAAAGAAAAAGAAAAACTGTGGATGTGGAATTTCAAGCAATTAGAGATACCATAATGAAATGTTTTCAAAGACCATGCCATATTTCTGGAAATTAAATTTTTACTCCTGCCTCATCTGTACTTTTCAGGATTAAATATTTGAGTTGTTTGCTGAAAATAAATTTTATCTCTCTAAAGTATTAAAGTAAAAATTCAAAGTAGAGTATGTAAAATTAGAAAAAAAAATTGAGGGTATACTACTAAATACCTATGCAGATATTTCTAGATTGTGTGTTGGAAATATCATTTACAAAATATTTAATCTCAAATTTCCTTACCTACTCTCAGACCCTATGGATTTATTTCTCCTTTGTCAATATCAACATGCATGTTACAGTTCTAAAAGGCTAGGTTCTATGACAGAAAATTACACACATGCCATCCTGGTCTGTCCTCCTAAGCTGTGTGGGTACAGTGGCTAAGGATGAGATTCTGGAATTCAGCCTGCGTGATTATACTCTAGACTCACCATTCATCAGTCACATAGTAACTATGTGACTTAGCATGAGTTACTAAATTTCTCTGGACCTCCATTCCTAAGTTATTCATGTATTATGAGATTGCCATAAATAGAAAATGAAATAATGCATATAAAATATTTAATTAAATGATTGGTATATAAGTAATGGCAAAATTACTATTACTACTTATTAGTACTACTATTATAAGACAATAGACACTCCTCAGTCAAACCAATATGCCATTCAAGTTGAGTTCTTCAACAGCAAGGTCATGTAGTATATAGTTTTGTGTTCTTGATGTGGATTGAAAGGCTGAATAAATGAACAAGTGAAACAACATATGCAAATGCATAAAAGAACGTGTGTATATGTGCATGTGTATGTGTGTAGGTATATACACATATATGGTCAATTTGTCAATTAATTATGTGAATTGAGCAAGTAAGTGAAAATAATAAGCTAGATTGATATTCAATTGAATTGATTCAATGTTTGGTTTGATTCATGGACTCATTCATGTAATCCTAGTATGGTGGAGTCTGTACTAATAATATTTAAAGAAAGAGAATAAGAAGTCAGTTGAGAAAGGCAAATGTGGCATATAAAGCAAAGGTAAATATATAAAGAATTAAAAAGAGATGAGCAACATTATTATATACCATGGGAGTAGAGAGATTACAGAATATGGCCAAATGGAGTTTTAGAAAACATGTGAAGGAGAAGAGGCAAAGATTTAGAAAGTATAAACTTACTTTCTTTCATAAAATCATATTAGAAAGGTAAGTATACTGGTTTGGAAAAATAATACCAAACATTACAAACAGGAATAAATATTTAAGTAGTTATGTTCTGTTTGCCTAAATAACTTCCTCCAGTTTAAGCCTATAGGACTGATTTTATGCATCACACACACACACACACACACACACACACAACTTAGTTGCTTTAAATTAAATGTTTAAAATAATTTTTAAAAGTACTAAAATCATATTCTCAAGCAAACAAATGACAAGAACAAAACTAGCAAATATTTTTTGTAACAATCTCATTGCTGAAATTTTATGAACCAGCAGTAAAGTTCATGTTCCTAATTGTGACTCTAACACAGATCTGGTTATAGTGACATCTACTACTCACTTCTTGTATTAATTTTTCCAAGGTCAGCTACCCAATGGCCCACCCTCACAGATAATGCCACTTCTATGAATTTGTTTGTTGTCACAGTCACATCAGATGGAAAGAAAAATGAGTTAACAGTCAGCAGTTAGGGGTTGTTGAAGTGGCAGAAGGTTCAATTCCCTCAGAACAATGACTCTGGCTTGACATTGTATGATTGTAAGGTAAAATACTGTCTTACCTGAAAGAGGTTTTGTGTATAATTGAAAGGAAATAGTGTATCTATTCCTGAATATGAAATATGGATCTGCAATGTATCATTAGTCAATAAATGTATACTGGGTTATTTTTAAATTATTTTTGTTCTGTCTCATAAGAAATATTATGGACTCTGCCCTCTTACAAGTTAGTTCTTTCTCAAACACACACACACACACACACACACACACACACACACACAAAATCCATACACATAGGAAGGTGATGCTGGACAGTTGGCATTCCGTTACCCTTGGTGCTCTTGAATCTGCAATGTGTTTGAAGGAGAAGTGTCACATTTTTTACAATAAATGGCAAGACTGAATCACCCACAGGATGGTCCTGGAAAATATCCAGGCAACCAAGAGTGAAGTACTGCTTATCACAACACAATTCACCAAGAAGGATATATGTAGACTATAAATGCTAACAAGCTACCTAAACAACCATTGAATAGTGAGCAGACTGAAGTAGAAGAGGCAAAAGACATGCCTCAGTAGTCATATGGAAATACATTTAGGAGGCTATGCGAGACATCTGGGTTTTAGTGGTGGCCATTTTCTGAGCTAAGTTTTCAAGTCAATATGGGAAAACAAGAACAAAAGAGTAAGTATGTCTGAGGAAGAAGTGGAAAATGCAAAGGAAAATTTCTATAGTAATTCAAAGTCCCAAGTTCCATCCTGATAAATCCCCAGCATTCTCCTCTCAATAATTGTCAATGTGTGGCATTGCCAAATATTATTAATTGTGGATAATTTGAGTCATAGCACTAACAAGTGTAACTGAAGAGGAAAAGCAAAATAGATCCAGAAATCTAAATAAAAAAACATACAAGAACAATTTTTTTTTCAATATTTTGCTCCTCAATTGACTAAGATTTCATTTCTGTATTTTAATTTGCAATTAAACAAATTCAATTTTGGGGACTTTAATCTGTCATACAGCAAGTTATGATTATCTCATAAATTTGATGGATCCTGAAAGGCTCTACACTGGGCCCCATAGTAGAGATCACAATCTTTTTAAAACTCAAACCACTCAAAGTGTTCCCATGGTACCTGTTCCTCTTTTCTCCATTCTTCAAAAAACATCTCTGCATCAAGTGGATGCCCCTCACCAAGTGTCATACATACTGAACCCCTACCACAAATGACTTTTCAAAAGTCATTGAGTCCTTCCATCTATGAGAAACACATACTCATTTCTAAGTCTTTACAACTCCCCCAAAGCTATATATGTCTGTAGACTCTGGGTATTTTCAGCACTAATTTGGTCTTCTTGACACTAACTTCCAAAAATATCATTGTTGAAATTCCAAATGAATTGTTGTATTATTCGATGCTCAACAATATTTGTATCTACTTTATTATATTCCTCTACTCATTCACCCCCTTCTTCCATGTCATTTGCCATACATTCCCCAATCTATACTGTGTCATTTCTCCAAGTAGAAAACCTAGGTATTCATTGTGTGTTTCTCTAATTATACTATATAAGTTTTTTGAGTAAAGAAATCAAATCTGTCTTTTTCATTATCACCTCCTGAGGAATGAGGCTTGTGGCCTCCTACTCTAGTTTGGGTTACTATAACAAAGAATCCTAGGCTGAGTGATTGGAAATAGTCCACTCTATTTTCTTACAAGAAACCTGAAAGTCATCTTTACTTTTCATAGTTCTGGGTGCCAAGATGGTCAGGTCTGGTGAGGGCCCAATTCTAGGTTGGAGACTGACAACTTTTCATTCTATCCTCATATAGCAGGAATAAATAAATAAATAAATAAAAACTAGCTCTCTGACCTCTGCTCACAAGGGCACTGATCTCCTTCATGAGGGTTGCACTTTATGACCTAATGGCTTCTCATGGGCCCCACATCCAAAAATAATAAAACAGGGTTTAGATTTCAACACATAAATTTGAGGGGGATACAAAAATTTAGTCCATAATACCCAGTATATCAAATATGTACAATGTGTTTGTTCAATAAATGAATACATCACTTCTACCAGAAAATGCTCTGAAATGCGTATTTTTGTCTAAAAACAAAAATGTTTTTCATTGCATAAATTAGAGTAACATTCTCTCTGAAACATCTAATTTTGCATTGACTCTACTGTTTAATACTCAAGATTAAAATCACCTTAAAAGTGCATTAAAACCTATACGCTAATTTATTATGCCCCAAGTACTAATAATTGCCCCATCTCAGTTTTGCTAAATTTAATCCTGATTATTATTATAAGTTTAAAAGGCCAAAATTTGTATAACTGTTCTTTATCATATAGTTGTTCTGACATAATATACTACTGTGGGACTTGTGTCTTTTGGAAACTGCTTGTATGACTTGAAATGTTGGAAGAAGGCTAAGGCAGATAACAACATGGCTGCCAATTCAGAGGTATTAATACAAATATTGTACAGAAAATGTCCTACCCTCCATTGACGTTTACTCACATTGTAATCTATGCTGCATCAAAAATTAACAAGATAAATGTCACCTCATTTATTTCCAGTGAATTTACATGTCTTAACTCACTGATAAACTATCCCAAACATCAGTTCTAAGTAGGAGACCACAGTGGGTTTAGAAGCAAGGGACTATACAATTAAAATTTAAAGGTATTGGGCTGGGGATGTGGCTCAAGCGTAGCGGGCTCACCTGGCATGCGTGTGGCCAGGGTTCGATCCTCAGCACCACATACAAACAAAGATGTTGTGTCTGCCAAAAACTAAAAAATAAATATTAAAAAAATTTAAAGGTATTATGTATGTGACACCACTTTCACTTATCCTAATGATGAGAGTTTTATGAAAGAGTTATTGTTTCCCAAAATCAGCACTTTTCAACTATATTGATGGGAATAATTTGGGGATACTTTGTAGAAAACAATTTGTACTAAAGCTACATCACAGGACAAATATTAATTAGCTTTTAAATGGCAAAATGATTTGCAACACACTACAACACAGAACAATTTGCATTGGTGGGATTTCTACTTTTAATTGTGGCAGTTCAGGAACATGGTCTGCAGCTTTTTCTTGCCAACTCCACCACCACAACCAGTTTCCATAATCTTTAAAAACCAAAGCCTTGGGTCAGGGTAGCTCAATACCTGCAGAGAGAACTCTGAGTCACCTTTAAGTCAACCTTGGAAATACCCAGTTGTCTCCTTGTTTAAAATGAATACCAAAGAATGTCAGTTTAACTTATTTTTAAATAACATTACAGGCACTAAAAAGATAACAGATTGGTAATGTTTTGTTTTATTGCATTTTTTGTTTTTGTTTGTTTGTTGCTTTTTGCTGTTGTTGCTATTACTTTCTTGAACATTGTGTTCTGAGGTTTGGTTGTGTGTGGCTTTATATGCAAGCTGACTTGGAGGCTAAATATAAGACCTAAATAAAATTTTCCTGAATGTATAAAATCCTGCTGACCCCTAAAAACAGAAGACTTCATATCCTTACAAGTCAATTTTTTGGAAGTGTTGGAGTTGTCTTTTAATTAATTCTAATGATTAATTATTTCCACCTGCTAGTCTTCAGTGTCTAAATGAACCCACAACTCTTGGTAGATAGAGGAAATATTGTTTTGTGTGCCCTTTCTAATTGACATAACTTTGAGTATATATTTAATACATAAGCACTTGTTGAAAATATACTATTATCTGATAAGAACTAAGATAGTCATTAGAGATAGAAACATGAAGAAACTGAAGTCCCACCCACAGGAGTGTCATGGGAAAGACAGAGAAAACAATACTTATATCATGTGAGAATTGATATCATATTGATGAAAAGAATCCAAAGTATTTATACAAAGAAGACTACCTAATGGGAACTGTGTTCCTGTATCAAGAGACACAGGAGCTCATGTTGACCCCTCAGAGATTATGCTAAAACAATAAGTGTCCACAGTTCAATCTCTTCCTCTCTTGGATATCCACTTTATGCCTGTTGAATGACTGAGTTCTGCCAGTCATTGGAGAAGAAGGAATCCCTTTGTGATGGTCAGAACAAGTCTAACTCCCCTAGCACAAAGCAAGCTGCCTAAGTGTAAAAGAAGATCTTGAAGTACAAATCAAAGCTTCATACCCAACACAGATCTAGGAATGGACAGCACAAGTACCATGTGCTTTTTTAGTTAGGCATAGAAATCCTGGATCTGAAGTTCAAGAGCAAAAAATTTATGCTAAACAAATGGATTCAGACTCTATCAAGCTAGAGGTACTTAAAAACATGAGAGCAGATGATGAAGGATATAAATAAAGAGCCAAAGAAAGAATTTTGCCTAACTCCATCATTTAAGGTACAGTTAAGGAAATAAAATGATCATGAATGATAATTCAGCATTGACTAGCCAAGGAGAGAACTGAGAGAATATACAATGACATACTAGAAGAAATGGTTAAGTTTATTAAATGTACTAGCAACTTCAAAAAAATTAGGCTTGAAAAGTGCTCATTCAATTTAGTGATGACCATATCACTGGTAATATCAGTGAAAAGAGTTTGGTGAAGCCATGGGCATATCAGCCTATTGCAATGGAAGAAATCTTTGCAGGCATTGCAGGTCTTAATGATCCCTAATAAATAGTGTTTAAGGCTAATGCTTCATTGGAAAGTATGAAAGTAAGAGTGAAAGGGGAAAGGGAACATAAAGCAGACAAGAAGGAAAGCAAACATAGAAGTATATTGTGAGCATTCTACAAATTCTTGACCAAATACAGCCAGCTCCTTGATATCTAGATAGGTCATATGGAACTTTCTGTACTGTGGAACAGTTCAAAAATGGGGAAAGGAAGAGGAATTTATCTGCAGAATCTCTAACTTCCCTATTCTAAATCTCCTATATGTCACTGACCAAAGTTTATCTTAAGGGGTATTGACTCCTGATTCCTGGGCGGTGTCACACAACCCCTTAGGACCATCATCCCCAAATAGCTGTACAACTGAGTCCTGAGTGGTAGAAAAAGCTGGAGTGTTTTGAAACCAGTCAGCTCAGATCTTTGTGGAACAGCTTTGACATCTTCCTGAGCAGGTATGATGCAAGCCGTCCCAGGAACTATGCCTTATCTCGGGAGAGTTCACAATAGCAGAGAGGTGAAGAGACACCCATGGATGTGAAGGTTTTCCATTGAGCAAGCAGCTGAGGACCTAATGAATAGCAAGGGATTCACAAGCCTCAGAAAGGAGTCATCTGGATCTAATTTGGGGAGGAAGTGGAATATGATAGCATGGATGATACCTCCATCTCGAACAGTGACTAACAAAGAAGACTTAAGGAGATGGGTATGACATGGTGGTAGAGTATAGACTCCTGAGTCAGGATTTAGATTCTGGATTTAGATTGTGCACAATCCCTTACTATCTATGTGATCTAGAACAATTCAGTTAAACTTTTTGTGTCTAAGTGTCCTTATCAGTACAATATTATGCATTTCATAAGACTACACAAGTTACTGTACATAAAACATGTTAGAATTGCATTCAACAAATACCAGACACTTATGTAATATTTCATTATGGCCAAAGGAAGACTCTTGTTTCACACACACTCAAACATCTTTTTATGCTGACAAAAATTAAGAAAGTTCTAGGAGAGAAGTTGAAATATACAGTGATAAAGTATTGTGGAGGCAGTGATCATAAAAGATAGAATTTGTTAATGAGGTGAAGGGATTATTGCATAATTGGCACTTACTTTTATATGCTTGTTGTTTGATCAGAAACAAGTATTAGATCAAATAAATTAAACAAGTTTAGTTTACAAAAACAATAAGACTGGTCGTATTTACTGGTCAAAATTTTTTTTTTTAAGAGAGAGTGAGAGAGGAGAGAGAGAGAGAGAGAGAGAGAGAGAGAGAGAGAGAGAGAGAGAATTTTTAATATTTATTTTATTTTTTAATTCTCGGCAGACACAACATCTTTGTTGGTATGTGGTGCTGAGGATCGAACCCGGGCCGCACGCATGCCAGGCGAGCGCGCTACCGCTCGAGCCACATCCCCAGCCCTACTGGTCAAAATTTTAAAATATTAAACAATCATGGAATTTACCATATCTTTAGTCATAAAGTCCCTCAATAACTGCTTAATTAACAAAGAAATAAATAGTTGATTGAATCAAAATTAATATTTACTACTCCATCCACTCAACTGCTGCCTTTTCCAATCCAATCTGCACCAAAAGATCTTACACCTTCAATTTTTAATTTAATCTCATGTAAGTGAACCGAGTATTTTGTGAGCTATGACTCACAGCCAGTGGAGCCTGGAATTACATTTACTTATTTATTTGTTTGTTTATTTATTTATTTACTAATACCAGGGATTGAACTCAGGGGCTCTTAACCACTGAGTCACATCCCCAGCACTTTTTAGTTTTTTTTCTTTTTTTTCATTTTGAGACAGGATATCACTAAGTTGCTCAGTGTCAGTCACTAAGTTGCTGAGACTGGCCTTGAACTGTGATCCTCTGGCCTCAGCCTCCCGAGCTGCTGGTATTACAAGCATGCACCGCTATGCCTAGCTTGGAATTACTTTTATAACATCTAATGAAGCTGGGCTCAGTGGTGCATGCCTGTAATCCCAGCAGCTGGGGAGGCTGAGACCGGAGGAGCACAAGTTCAAGGCCAGCCTCAGAAATTTAGTGTGGCCCTGAACAACTCAGCAAGATCCTATCTCAAAATAAGATATGGAAGGACTTGAAGATGTAGTTCTGTGATAAAGTACTTCTGGGTTCAATCTCCAGTACAAAAAAAAAAAAAAAAAAACAACAACAACAACAAAACTAATGCAACCTCTTGGGCACTAGGTACTCATTTTGCTATCATATGATACTCCACCTTTTCCTAGGGCTGCCATGTACCTTAGTCCATCTGCCTAGGTTTCTGCCTTACACTTCCTTTCCAGCACTCCAGTTCAACTCCAGAATTAGAATTCATCCCTAAACTTCAGCCCATATATTTGAGTCTTTGGTTTCCTGCCTATTTTTTGTGAGAGTACAAACGATTGGACTCTGTCCCTTGACCTAGTAGCCTAGTTCCCACTTCCAGTGACTGACAACATCAAAACATAATGCTATTCCTGTTTAGTTGAACATAACCATTGCCCCAATTTCTTTCCATCGGATAATGGATGACACTGGCCTGCATCATCTCAGGTTCACCATCTTTCTCAGGAAATGATAGTAGACTGTTCACTTCCCCACACAAAGGCTTACACTAAAATCCGATCATTTCACCCAGCTTGTGCTCTTTGCAGTTTCCACCACCCCAGTTTGCTTTTCTTCCCCAATATCCTATTTTTGTAGCAGAAATTCCAAGATACCTGAGGATCATGCTCATTTACTGCTAAAGCATGTCCACTTAACCTGTGATTCTGGGCCAATCTCAGGAATAATGTGAAAAATGTTAATTGTGTCAATTCACTGTTATACGCATTTTTGTAGAGGTATGAAACATTCATGATCCTAAAAGGCAAGCAATGTAAAATTATATATTAGATTTAATAAACAACACTTTTAACGCCTCACAATCTTTACTTTCATAACAAAGGGGACATTGCCAAATTCTCAAGTTTTTGCTATGGACAGGCTTCTGATTCCAGAGGCATTTTAATATACCAGAAAGAGCAAGGGCTTTGCAGCAGAACAAGCCATGGGTTCAAATTCTATCTGTGAAAATTACTCTGTGTCACTTGAAGAAAGTTACTTGGTCTCTCTGAGTCTTCATTTCTTTAGCGGTAAAAGTAGAGCTGATAATACACCTGCCACAGAGGGTTGTTTGAGGGGATAAATGAGATAAGAGATCAAAACCACTCAGTTCTGTACCTGGCACCCAGGGAAAGGCAATTCCCTCCCTTTTCTTTCATTTCCCCTGGTAAAATGAACTAAAGATCAAACAGACTTCAGAATCAATCACAATCAGTTCTATTCCTGAAGACATCCTACAATTTTTATAAGCCACTCCAATATCAAAAAATCTGACTATCAAGGCTTAATTGTCTGCATTTTACTTCTCATGTAGAATAAGCAAATTTGAGCAATTTCATAAATTGGAAGCATTTAAAGGCATTTTTAAACAGGAGCATATTTATTTATTTACTTATTTTGCAGCCCCTGGTCATTTTGAGTGTGCAATCAGTCTTATTGTTGTGGCACAATTTTGCAGCTGTGAACACTAGGCATATATAAAAGAGTGTCCCTTTAAAGTGGGGGTGGGGGTTGTATTTACTACCCTGGAATTGGATAATGTTCAAAAAATTCAACTGAAAATTTAAAACCTGAACATTTTTTCTTGGATGCATCCAAATGGTAGAGGACATTTTTCAGATAACTAGAAAAATCATATTCATTTCTTCAAGTGATCACTGAACAAATGGACATGTTATACACAAAGAAGACTGCATGAATCCATCCTCTTCTTTGCACATCAAGACAAACACTGCAGACTATAGCAGTTTCAGCAACTGCCTCAGATATCTCTTTATTAAATCTGTGTCATCATCCAGGGTATCAAATACATGATTCTGTCTCCTAGGTTTGATATCAGTTTCTGCCCACATATCTGTTGTAAAACACAGCCACAAATTCTTTGACATGCCACCTGTTGATAAATGTAGGCTATGTTTCTTTCCCTTGGGATCTGTAGCAATTTGATCCATCGTTAAACAGTTTTTTTCGGTGAACTACTTCACACCACATACAACAAAATTAGCTAAAAATGAATCAATGGCTCAAATGTCGGAGCTAAAACCATGAAACTCTAAGATGAAAACATGGGGGTAAATTATAACACTGCATTTGGCACTAGATTTTCTGATATGGCAACAAAAACACGAGCAAAAATAAATATAAACAAATTGGACTTTCTTATATTAAAAGCTTCGTGCCTCGAAGGGCAATGTTGAGAGAAATAAAAGGCAAGCTAAGACAAATATTTGCAAATTATGTATCTGCTAAGAACTTCTAAAACTCAAAAATAGAAAAACAAGTGACCCAATATAAAAATGGGTAAAGAACTTGAATAGATGTTTCTCCAAAAAAGACAGATGAATGGCCAATAATCACATGAAAAGATGCTCAATATCCTTAGTAATTAGGGAAATGAAAATCAAAACTACAATAAACTACCATTTCACATCTACTTGGATAAAATTGAAAGGAATTAACATTGGTGAGGCTATGGAAAGATGGAAACAGTCATATATTGCTGGTGGGAATCTAAAGATTTGCAGCTGCTATAGAAAACAGTTTGGTGTTTCCTCAACATGCTAAAGTAACACAAAGCACCCCTATTTATATACCCAAAAGAATTTAAAACAAAGTATTGAACAGACACTTACATTTCAACGTTCATGTTTAAAGTCTTAGGACAGCCAAATGCTGGAAACAATAATATCCAAATATACTTCAACAGATGAATGGATTGATAAAATACACATCAGAAAGGGAGAGGGAGGGAATATTACTTAGTCATAAAAAACAATGAAGTTCTGATACATGTTATAACATGGATGAACTTTGAAAGCATTATGATAAGTATAATCAGCAAAGACAAATGGAACAATATTGCCTGAATTTACTCGTAGGAAATTTCTAGAATCCTTACACACAGAAAATAGATTAGAGGTCACCAAAGCTGAGGGTAGAGGGAAGTAGGGATTTTACTCCTTGAGGGCTGAGGATTTGCTTGGCACGATAAAAAGGCTTTGGGAGTGAATAGTGCTGAAGGTTATGTAATGCCACTGAACTACACACTTAAAATGGTAAATTTTGTTAGATATATTTTACCGTAATTAAAAAATTTGAATTTAAAAGAGAAATACACAAACCCACAATTACAGTTGAAGACCTAACACCCTTCTGAATATACTATATTTGACCTAGTTGACATTTGTGGAACACTCCACCCAACAACAGAGGTTTTTTTTCAAGTACACATGAATCATTTACCAAAATAAACCATATACTGAGCCACAAAATAAACCTTAACAACCTGTAAGGAATTGAAATAATACCAAGTATGATCTTGAATCATAAAAGGGCTAACCTAGAAACCATTAACAAAAGATATCTGGAAAATCCCCAAATATTTGAAAATTATACAGCTCACTTCTAAATTGCTTAAGGGTCAAAGAGGAGTCACATGAGATGTTAGTAAATATTTTTTATTGAATGAAAATGAAAACACAATAGATCAAAATTTGGAAGATATCGCTAAAGCAGAGATTAGGGGAAAATATATGGCATTAAATGCTTATGTTAGAAAAGAAGAAAGGTCTCAGATCAATGAACTAAGCTTTGACCTTAAGGAACTAGAGAAAGAAAAACACATTAGACTAAGCACAAATTAAAGCAGAAGGAAGGAAATAATAGATATAGCAGCAGAAACCAATGACACATAGTTAGTAGTAAGATGTTGAGAAAGAAAAACAAATAAATAGTGGTTCCAAACATGAACCCCAAATCAAAGCCAGAAGTGAAGAGATTCTGAATTTTTAGTAACGAATTATCATTAAGATACTTGTCATGTGGGCGACTCTGCTTGGTGCATTCAAGGTGCATAGTGGCTCCAGGGAATTGTTTCATGAGGGCTACCATGGCTTGCACAAAATCACATGGTCCCTAAACAAGACAAAAACATGATGACTCAAAGAAATTTCTTAATGCACAGGGAAGCTGGGAGGGATGCCTTTTTGCTCTAATAGCAGAGTCCACATATAGGAAAGTTTCCAGTTTGAGAAGTTTATCAATACAGATTTCTATATCTAAAGAATATCTTAACTACTAACCTATTTTATGAATGAGGGCATTATAATCCCTAACATTGTGATGGGCTCAATTTTACCACAGTAAGTTTTAAAACTATGAGCTATATAACACAAAGATAAGAAATTGCATTCAACACAAACTTAAGAAATAAAATGCTGCCAGCTCTCAGAAGATGCTCCAATATTACTTTCCAATTAGACCCTTCATGCCCAACTAGAAGTAACTGCAAGTTAGCTGTAAAAGGTAATGATTCACCTTCCCTTAGAGTTTTGGTACTCACTTATACCTTCATAACATTACAGTTTAATTTTGTCCATTTTTGAACTATGTAGGATTGAAATCAAACAGTCTATATTCTTTTGTCTCTGGCTTCTCTTGCTCAGTATTGTTTTCAGTGCCGTCATGTTCTAGGTCTTTCTCCACTTCTCTGTAGCACCACTATTACCATAAACCCAGGGTCCATATGCGTGTGTTTCTGAGTTCTCTTCTACTCTTAAAAGTGTAAAATCCAACTCTTTATCTAATACCTTCCTAAAACCACGGTCTTAATTCCTATTTCTTTATAGTAAGACTTGACATTTAATAGAATATGAACTCCTTTCCCACCCCAAATCAGCTAAATAATTTGCAGAGTCTTCTGCAAAATAAATAATGGGGAACCTCTTATTCAAAAATTATAAAGTTTGTGTGGTCCACAAATCAAAAATATTTACTATTTATCCCTTTAAAAAAAGTGTGCAAACTCTACCTAAATTTTAAATATAGTTTCTGAAAAGCAAGAGTAAATTTATGGAAGAAGTAGCAGTGGGATTGTGCTCTGAATGCTGAACAGAATTTGGATATGCTAATAAAGGAGAAATACCTCCTAGACATTAGGAAAGCATGAAAAATTCTTGAGATCAGGAATAAATACAGTGAAATTAGTCCAGGGAGGAGAATGACCTAATATAGAGTATCCGCTGTGGGAAATAAATGAACATAAGATAGTAGAATAGGAAAAAAAATAAAAAATAAAATAAAAACTCTGGGAAGTGGGATACAATTTTGGAAGATTTTTTCCAAGAGAAAGTATAGTGTATTTAAGTGCATTTTATTATGAGACATTTGTAAAATTCATGTTTTTTGTCTTGAAGGAAAAACTAGGACATGGCAGAAAATGCGGCAAAATTATTACTCTAATTCCATATTATACATTACCATTTTAGGTCACATTATGCTATCCATTAGTGTTCCCTGGCATCTGAAATCATCTCATACACACATACACACCTTTCTATATGACCTGTCATGTGACTTTTCCTGTTCAAATTCTTCAGTATTTACCCAGAATAACTATTAAACTAACATTTTCCTTACCTGGGACCATGTCCACAAAATACCTAACTCTTACCCAAGAGCCTTTCCTGTGGCCCCTTTTGAAGACCATAGCTATTTATCTCCCTGGAAGAGGCAGAACATGGTCACATCTTCACTTTATTGAACAATTTGTTCTCACAGGATTTGAGTCCTTGAGACACAAATTTCGCTATTTTTTTCTTCTCTTTGCCCTCTGGTTGGTATGAATGCTACTACGATAATTCAGCACCAAAGTTGTCTAGAAGTCAGATCATAAAGTAGAGAACCTGGATTTGCTACCATCTCAGAATTCTTTATGCTTGTCATCTTAAAACACAACAACCATAAATTAGATCCTTTACCTATAAAAATAGATGTATTTTTACCTCCTTTTTTTTCCCTGCATCTATTTCCTCTAATGTGTCAATAAATGATGGCAAATTAATGTATTAGTCTTGGGGAATCTAAATTTCAACAGATTTCTGAAAAAGCAATGATTTAAAATAAGAAAGAATGCATTTAAAGGGGAAATGTCATACAATGTAGTTGAAATGATACTTGTAAGCAGCTTTCCTTCTGGCAGCTTTCATATATATATATATATATATATATATATATATATATATATATATATATATATATATATATATAGTAACACAGGCAACTGTCATTCCCTTTTACCTTATGTCATAGTCTACCTTGGAGTCAGTTTCCATTCTACATGTACAGATAGAGTTGTTGCCCCAGGATCCCCCCAGGACCTTAAGGGCTTTGAAGTTGGTAGGCCCCTGAGACCAATCTAGAAGTCACACTACTTAGCCTATTAAGGCACCATTCTACTTACTGGAATATACTGTTAAAAGGGAGTATGTATAGGATTTATACAAACCTCTGGGCTCTGAAAAATAATGGATTTGCCTGTAATATCCACTTCATCTAAATTCTCTCCCAGTTTATAGAGGAAATTCACTTGGCTTAAAATTTGAATTATTCCTTTGGTTCTGGACTGCACAAGACAAGCAGGAAAGGCTCAGCCATGAAAGTCGGAGGAAGGGAAGGAGCCACAGCCAAGGCCTCTAGATCTTTTCCTCTTGTCATAAGACCAATGCCATCTTAATGCCTGTTCCAATTCATGGTGAGATGCAAAAGATGTATTATTTTGTCATTAACAGGCATTATCCTTGCATTCAAACTTTCAAAATGAATTGGGGAGGATGAGATAGGGAAAACTTTATATGTTTTTTACTGTGCTTGGTTTATAACTTTAGAAATTTTGTGAAAAGGGTATAGCTATAGCCCTCATCATCTTAAATATGAGGAAATTGAAGATTAGAGAAACTGAGTCTCTGGTCAAGGACACATGATAAACTGCCCCAGGCAGACTCCCTAGTTCATCTTTACTGAAGGCCTATATCCATTTCTTTAGACCTCTAGCTTAGGCTATCAAATAAGTACTTGCTTTAGAATTCTTTAGCTGATTAGTATTTGATAGGTATCATGGAATCAGCTGAAAATTACAAAAAAAAAAAAAAAAAAAAAAAAAAAAAACAAGAAAAAGAAAGGGAAAAATTGTCCATGCATTGTCGTATTAGTTACTCATTAACCCAATCAGTCTCTTTAAATTAATGCCTACCATTCCTGCCAATCAACTACCGAAAGACTTCTGGGTGCCAGATAATGTGTACTCCGATTTTTCCAACAAGAAAATAGGTCTACGCATTTTACTGATGAGAAAATTGGTTAAATTACCTGCCCAAACTAGTAAATGGGAGAATGGGAAATTGAACCTTGGTATCTCTGTCTCCTTTGCCCAGTGTTTACTACTATACCAAGCCCTCCATGCATTATTGTACCATCTTTACTTCAAAGCCTGTGGAAGTTTAGGTGTTGAATACTTATATGCTTTGGGGGTATCTAAAATTTTTATGTTCCTACTCTATGTCATTTTCAGTAAGATACATAAGAAAATAACTCTTGCTGTACATCAAAGCATGCAACCACCTTTTCTCTTTATCAAAAAAAGTCCACAACTTCAGCCTACCTGGGCACCCACAGCAGTCTAAAACATACTTCCTTTTAGGTAGACTCTGTTACTTTCCTAGAGTTATCAAATGTAGTCCTCTAAAATCTACTCCATTTTCCTAATCTGTGAATTCTGAGTCCTTTCTGCATTAACCATAGTGAGGTTTATTGATACTGAAAGAACTATTTACCAGGCCTGTTAGCCAGTGGGACACATGACATATGTTCCCTTTCAAATAGTGTCTACATGCTGATATCTCCGAATTTGTACTTCAACTTTAGCCTTTGGCTCTGGATTTAAGGCTGGTTTCTCAACTGCCCCTCCGATATCCTCACTTGAAGTGTAACATGGCCAACATCTCAACATCATATGGCCAGAACAGAACTCTTAATTCTACATCTGCCCTTTGTTCAACACATCCTCAAGCCCTTCCCAGCCCTTCCCTAGATTAATTAAGCTGCACATGCATTCTCACTCTCCACTCCACATTCAGTTGCTGTTCAGTTCCTGAATTGCAGGAACAGCTCCTAATGACTGTCCCTAACCCCACCTGAGTCCTCTACAATTTTCCGGTATGTAACACTTCCTAAAACATAAATTAAATTATGTTACTCCTCTGCTTAAACCCCTCCAAAGGCTTCCAATGGTGTGTACAAAAAAAATTATAACATTCTCTGTGAGATCCTACATGATACTGGCCCTACCTACTTCTCTTACTTCACATGCCTGCACACTATTTTACCTGCTTTTGGTCTCTTAAATATTCCAAATGTATTCCTCTCTTAGAGCCTTTGCTCAGGCTATTCTTCTGCTTGCCCTTCTCAAAGAGATCTTCTATGACTACCATAAATAAAGCACACTGCATATAACTCAGTTACTTCCCACCACTTTGTCCTATTTTATCTGTTTTCAGGAATTTACTAATACATATGTTTAGCTTAATTACTTATTTATGTGCTTGTCATCCCCACCTCCAGGGGTTTGATGATT
Organism: Spermophilus citellus; assembly: GCF_964194105.1. NCBI lineage: Eukaryota > Metazoa > Chordata > Mammalia > Rodentia > Sciuridae > Spermophilus > Spermophilus citellus. The sequence continues at coordinate 67,617,421 of NC_138192.1, forward strand.
TTGTTTGCCTCTGGATCCCCTGTGCCTATAATAGTGCTTGACACATAGTAGGCTCTCACCAGCTCAATGTTTATTGACTCTTTGGCTAATGGTAGAAAAAAATACATCAGACCTCAATTTAAAAATAAATAAATAAATAAAAACTATTTGAAGAAACACCAACATCACAATCTTTTACTTCCCATGACTTAAAATTTGCTTCATGTAGTACAGACACAGCAATATAATTTTCAGGGTTAAAAAGGGGAAAACTGTTATTTGCAACAACTTGGATGAATCTGGAGGACAGTATGCTAAGTGAAATAAGCCAGACACAGAAAGACAAATATCACATGATTTCATTAATACGTGGAATCTTAGAAAGTTGAGCTCATACAAACAGAAAATGGAATGATGGTTACCAGAGTTGGGGGAGGAACATAGCTGGAGAAAGGGGAGATGATTTGTCCAGGGCAAAAAAATGTCACCTAGACAGGAGGAAGAACCTCTAGCCATCTATTTGACACAATAGTGATAAAAGGTCTAGGGATGTGGTTCTATGGTAGAGTGCTTGCCCTGCATGAGTGAAGTTAAGTCCAGTCCCCAGCACCATATATACACACAAAATAGTGACTACACCAGACAATAACATAATGTGTATTTCAAAATTGCTGAGAGTAGATTTTAAATATTTTCACCACAAAAAAGAATTTGAAATGATATATGTGTTAACAGCCTGATCTAATCATTCCACATTTTAAACATATATGTAAACATATATGTAATTATTTGTTGTTTTGTCTTATTTATATATGACAGTAGAATGTATTTTCTATACATATGTGGAGCATAACTTCCCATTCTTCTGGTTGTATATGATGTAGAGTTACATTGCTTGTGTCTTCATATGTGAACCTAGGAAAGTAATGTCCAATTCATTCTACTAACTTTCTACTCCCATTTTCCTTCCCTTCCCTTCATTCCCCTTTGTCTAGTCCAAAGTATTTCTATTCTTCCCTAGCCCCCCCAAATTTATTGAGAGTTAATATCTGCATATCAGAGAGAACATTCAGCCTTTGATTTTTGGTGTATTTTACTTAGCATGATAATCTCAAATTTACAAGCAAAAATGTCATAATTTCATTTCTCTTTATGGCTGAGTAATATTACTTTGTGTGTATATATCACATTTTTTTTAATCCATTCATCTGTTGAAAAGTACCTAAGCTGCTTCTATAGTTAAGCTATTGTGAATTGAGCTACTACAAACATTAGTAAGTGATTTTAAGTCCTTTGGGTATATACGAAAGAGGGGAATAACTGATTCCAATGGTAGTTCCATTCCAAGTTTTGTAAGGAATTATCATACTGTTTTCCAGAGTGGTTAAACCAAGTTATAGTTTCATCAGAAATGCAGGAGTGGACCTTTTCCCCCACAGCCTACCCAATATTTATTGTTACTTGTAGCTTGATAAGTGCCATTCTGACTGGAGTGAGATGAAATCTCAATGTAGTTTTAATTTGCATTTCTCTAACCGCTAGAGATATTGAACATTTTTTCGTATATTTGTTGACAGATCATATTTCTTCTTACGTAAAGTGCCTGTTCAGTTTCTTTGCCCAATTTCAATAATTATTTGTAATTTTATAATTTTTTAATTAAAACAATCTGTACTTCAAACTGGGCACCATGGCACATGCCTGTAATCCCAGCAACTTGGGAGTCTGAGGCTGGAGGATCACAAATTCAAGCCCAGCCTCAGCAACTTAGTGAGATCTGTCCCAAAATAAAAAAAATAAAAGGGCTGAGGATGAAGAGAATCCTGAGTTCAACTCCCAGTCCCGGCCCCCTCTCTTTTACACACGCACATATACACACATCTATATTTTGAGTCCATCTGAGATGAAAAGTTGAAATTCTCTCTAATTAGAACAAGAGGAGTAAGTCAGTGACTACTCTGTATTTCTAATAATTCTGAAGAAGTTTAGTCACTGAGAATTCATTTGATGAGTATCCCCACAGAATTAGAGGGAACTGTGCCTTTGTCATCATTCAATGGGGGAAAGAAGTCCTCAAAAGAAACAGCCTTCATTTCTTAACCATATCCAGTCAATTACAGATCTCAAATAGTTCCTGGGATTACATTCCTGGTCAGCAGCCACTGTTCCCAAATGCTGTCTTAATTCCTGGTCTCTTGACCTCAGTGGGAGAGCACTGTGCCAAGCAATGTCAGGCAAAGTGAAGAATTCCCTGGTTCTTCATACTCTTTGCAGAAGCAAGTGCTGCCATTTTGGTGCACAGTTCCTGAGGTCACTTCCTCCTCTAGCAGCTGTAGTAGATGCTTCATAGCTATAGGGAGGATCCTAGAGGCAGGACAATCACTATGGGGGTGTCCCTGCTCAGTAGCACCACAGGTGGTATAAAACCTGTATGGAGCTATAATCCCAGCAGCTCAGGAGGCTGAGGCAGAGGCAGGAGGATAAAAATGCAAAGCCATCCTCAGTAACTTAGTGAGGCCCTAAGCAACATACTAAGATCCTGTCTCAAAATAAAAAATTTTAAAAAAGGGTTAGGGATGTGACTCAGTAAGTAAGTGCTCCCAGGTTCAATTCCTGTTTTTGTTTTTGTTTGTTTGTTTGTTTGTTGTTGTTTTGTTTTGTTTTTTAAAAAAAGATCTGTAGTAGAGAAGAAATCATTCCTCTTTGGCAGAATTAAAAGTAGTTTACCTCTAAACCATGATTGAATATTATGTTATTTATTAGTACATTTAAGGTTTTCAAGGTAAAGCAGTATAGGGTTGTTAGAAAAGCAACCAAGTATCTGACAACTGTGTGTGATCTTGGGCGAGTCATTCAATTCCTTCCATATGTCACATGTGTCACCAGCTCTGCTTCTTGTTTATAGAGACTGAACGTTAATCTAGCTTTGTTTAAAAGATGGGATGCATGTGCTCCATAAGTACTATTTGATGATCGTTGTCACCTCCCAGCCACCAGCCACAGTTGCTCTGTTACTATGAAGTTATTAATATTTGGAACCAGATGGCATATTCAAAATAACTTGGATGGAAATTGCTATTGAAATGCTAATGACTGTTTAGTTCATTCTCTAGGACCAATTCATAACAATGCAATTCAGATTTAAAGTCAAAAGCAAGTGATGCACCCTGGGGGAGATGAACAAAAAATTCCTAACCCGAAGGTATAAAAGGACTGTGAATCTTAGTTGTTAACACTGGTATATGAAAAGTCCAATAATGAGGATTTAACTACATAGATATTTAGAGATAAAGATATAAATTCCTGATTATTGAGTTTAAAGTTGAATATTACTGTGAATAAGCAGCTACTATAATTGCAAATGTTATAATATAGTGCCACTTTAAGTTTAGTTCTCAATTCTTCAAGTTTAGTTCTTCAAGTTTAGTTCTCTTCAAGGTTAGCATCGGCATCATCTGGGATCCAGCTAGAAATACAAATTTTGAGGCCCCAATACAAACCTCCTTAATCTGAGTATTGGGTTACCACAGCAGTTTGGCCTTAAGTTCTCCAGATGATACTTAGGTACGCTAGTATTTATGAAGCACTGCTAATGGACCAGCACCATCTGTAACATTGGGCTCTCTAACTCAAATGCTAAGAGTGTCAAAGCCAGTAATCAAATGAGCGATAGCATGGCAGGGCCTGTGGCAAACTGGAAAGCTCATGTCCCATTAATAAATATTCATGTTCCTCTTTATCTTGTATTATCAGATTTTTCAATTCTTTTTGTGTGGGGGGGTGGGGTGGGGTGAGGGGGCATTCTGGGGATTGAACTCAGGTGCACTCAACCACTGAACCACATCCCCAGTCCATTTTATATTTTATTTAGAGACAGGGTCTCACTGAGTTGCTTAGTATCTCTCTGTTGCTGAGGTTGGCTTTGAACCCTAGACCCTCCTGCTTCAGCCTCTCCAGGCGCTGGGATTACAGGTGAGCCACTGTACCCCACTAGATTTTCCAACATATTAAGAAAGCCTCAAAATTCTAAAATTTCAAATAAAGATACTGCATTTCCACTTTTAAAATGTTAAATCTCAGACCAAATAAATTCTCTGTGGTAAGAGTGTGTCGGGCGTGTTTGAGGAATAGTCCAGAGGTTAGTTCCACATGAGACAAATAGAAAATGGAACAGGAAAAGTGGAAGGTGAGATTGGAGATATAAAGACCAGAAAGTATCGGGCATGGAAGATATGGAAAGGGCTTGGATTTTTCTCTGAATGAAATAGGAAGTTAGCGGAGCACATGGAGCAAAGAAGTGAAATAATCTAATTCATATTTAAAAGAATCACTGTTACTACTCTTTTAAGTGGCAAAATCATGACCAGAACTGGATCACTGGCATCTCATCCCAATAATGCTCTATCATCTAACTATACACATAAGAAATCCAATCACCCAGTGTTAGATGTAGACTTTTTAATTATCTCTGGACAGAAGCCTATAATATAATGGGTTCCTGGCAGATGTCTCCTTCATTTAATGAGAACCTCCAGTGCACTGTTTGGGGACAGTCAGTTTTATTTTCAGACTCTTCTAATCCTTAGATTTAAACATCAGCCTTTTTTTTTTCCTATCCACATTTCCAGTGCTGCTATGGTATTCAAATCAAGGATAAATCAAAGCCATCTTCAACATGTCATGTATCATTTGTTTTCTTTAAGTTCATTCAACTTTTCCCATAAGAGATGGTTTCATCTTTCTTCTCAAAGTTCCTCTTAAAGTGAATGCCAAAAGTACAAATTCTTACTAACGGTAGGTCATTACAGAATGAACCAGAATTATTACTTGCCTTAGTCAGGACACTGCTTCTTTCCTCATCATCCTGTTTATTCCTACTGAGTATGCTGTTTAATAAAATTCTTAAGTATTTTTTCAGGATTAAGTGAAGCTTCATTTCCAACATCTGGGAATTCTACAACTGATTTTTTGTGACCTAACTAGAGGATTCCACCTTTATTTGAGTTTCATTTAATGTTGTTGGAGCAATGTTGCCAGCTTTAAATTTATTCTGACATGGTTGTTGCCCAACGTATTTATATTCCTCCTATTTTTGTACTATCTACAATTTAAATAAGTATGTTTTTTTAATGTCCCCAAGTTATGAAAGTGTCAAACAGGACAAGGCCAATGACAGATTTAGGAAATATTCTAACCTCACAAAATCATACCACCTGCCTTTACCCAAGATGGATATTGAAAATTGACAGTGGATATCTTTTCCACAGAAGTCAGATATGGTATTAAAATCTTCCTCGACCCAGCATTCTATTGAGCTGTCACTCACCAGTGAGATTGGCAATTCATGTGGCGGCGACCAGACATGCTGAGCCCAGAACACAGTGCCATGTTTCCCATTCAGGTCCACCATTGCCTGTGGCACAATATTGAATTCACTTTGCTTTACGTATGTTGATTCTTTTCTTGTAAAGCACAAAATCACTAAAATTTTATCAACTCTTAAAATTTTACAAAATATGTTCTATTTGTCTGATTGTTAAGAACCTTTCTAAACAGATGCATTTCCTCCTGCTCTTCCCTGCACCAACTCACTCTCTGTATTGTCAGCAAGTATGTATTTTCCTCCTTCCGTCCACTTCTTTATTCTGTAAATATGTTATATGTTTCTTCTTTATTATGTAAGATACAGTGGTAGACTCTTGGATTCCAAAAAATGAAAAAGATGCAAGCCTTATTTTCATGGGATTCATGTAAAGGGAGAGAGACAGAAAGACGTATAAACTGCTTATTATAAAGCAATATGGAATAAATACTAATAAAGAAATGCCCAACATGAAAAGAAGACCATCTAATTGAGCTTCAAAGGAGATGGAGTTCAGAAAGAGCTCCCTGGAGGTGATGAGTTGGCAGTTTTGAGTAAAGCTGGTTAAGTGGACATGAAAATCGTAAAGGCAAGACAGGGTAAAAAAAAAATGGTAAAAATTGTTGAGATAGACTAAAGAGGTAAGGGTACAAATTTTGATAGGCATGGTATGGAAAATAGAAAGGATCTCCTTTGGCAATTTTCAGTGATAAGAAGCAATTGAAGGGAATGGCATGGTTAAGTCTGAATTCAAAGTAATAACTAATAACTATATTATAGAAATATATTTGAAGAAGACAAGACTGTAAACAAGGAAACTACGTATAAGATCAATTTGGTACTCCCAGAAAAAGATACATATCTAATTTAAGATGGTAGAAGTAGATGCATCAGAGAATTTAGGAAACTAAATAAACTAATAAAGCATCTTGACTGATCAGATTTGGAGATGCAAGCAGAAGTATAACGGATAAAGTTTCTAACTTGAGTAATTGAATTGATAGTGTAGATATCAACTGACAAAGAGAATGTGAGAAAGGGGTAGGGACATATTTAAAGCATGTTTAATTTAATGTGTTTGGGGACATCCAACCTGAGATGTTTTGTGAACAGTTTTTAAGTCTGAACTGCAAGAGGCTAAGGGCTGGAGATTATGCAATTAGCTCCTCCACATGGTCCCTAGGAGAAAGTCAAACCCACCTAATCTGCTCTTCACTCTATGTACTCCTAACCCCAGGCACTACACTCCTAACCATATCAATACATTTTATTCCTCAGCTTTGCATCTTTAATTTTTCCTCTGACTAGAGCAGCCTTTTTTCTTTAACTTCTATCAAAAAACTTTTCAATCTTGAATTTTACTTCAATTTCTACACACTCATAAATTTTCCACAGGCACTTTCATTTAGAAGTACTCCTACTAACATATTATTGTGCACCTCTTTCATATTGTTTTAATAGCTTTCTTGGGATATAATACAGATATGTAAATTTACTCATCTTAAGTATACACATCAATGATCTTGATAATTGTTAGTGGAGACTTTTGAAGAGCAGAAGATTTAAATTTTGATGAAATATAATTTGTCATTTTTTTCATTATGGATTTTGCATTGTATGTCTTATCTAAGAAATCTTTAGTTTATCCTCAGAAGTATTTTCTCCTATGATTTTTTAAAACATGATTTAAGTTTCATAGTTTTATATGTAGGTCTGTTAGTATGGAACTTTTTACATTTTATTTTGAGTCAGGGTCTCACTAAGTCAATTAAAGCCTCACTTAGTTGTTGAGGCTGGCCTTGAACTTGTGATCCTTCTACCTCAGCCTCCTGAGTCTCAGGGATTACAGGCATGCACCAACATGCCTGGCTTGAGTTACTTTTTATGTACATAGTATGGTGCAATGGTTGAAGTTATTTATTTTGCATAAGATATTTAATTTTCCTAGAACTATTTCTTTAAAAGACTTTAAGTTTCCCATTAAATAGCCTTGTCAACTTAGTCAAAAATCAATTGACCACAAATACTAGGATTTCTGGACTTTAAATCCTGGGATTTTGTTTCATTGATTCTACACCAATACCACACTGTCTTAATTACTGTAGTTTTATAATAATGTTTGAAATTAGGTAATATAAGGCTTCTACTTTTCTCTTTCCCAAAATTGTTTTGACTAGGCAGGATCCTTTGAATTTCCTCTTGAACATTAAGAATCATCTTGTCAATGTCTAAAAATGGCATAAAACTGTTCATAATATTCCTTTATATAATTCTTTCAATGTCTCTTAAGTTATGATAATTAGATCCCATCTTCCTTTTCTGATTAATTGTTTGGGTCTCCTCACTTTTTTACTTACTCTAATGAAAGGTTTACTAGTTTTATTTGCCTTTTCAAAGAATGAACATTTGGGTTCACTGGCTTTTCTATTATTCTGTATTCCTTTTTTATTGATTTCCAGTCTGATCTTTTTTAACTTCTTTCTAATGAATGCTTTGAGTACAATTTACTTTCGTTTTTCTAATGTTTTTAAGGTATAGGGTTAATTTATTGATTTGAGACCTGTCCGGTTTTAATAATACAAATATTTAAAGCCATATTTTTTCCTCTAAACAGTGTTTTAGCTATACACCATACAATTGATAGCTTATGTTTCCATTTCTATTCATTTCAATATATTTACTGAATTTTCTTTTGATTTCTTCAGAAGGTAAAGAAACTCATGGATTATTTAGAAGCATTTTGCCTAATTTTCAAATATTTTAGGTTTTCCTAAAAAGTCCTCATGTTGTTGATTTCTTGTATAATTACATTAGAGTGAGAAAACAGATTGGAAATAAAATATATATTTTTTCAATATATGAAGATTTGTTTACAGTTCAATATATGGTCTACACTGTAAAATGTTCTGTCTGTGCTTGAAAAGGATATGTATCATGCTCACCATGGTTGTGGTGTTTTATAGCTATCAGTTGGGTCAATTAGGTGGATAAAGATTTCAAGTCCTTTATATCCTTGCTGATTTTCTGTCTAGTTCTTCTGTCATTTACTAAGAGTGACTAGAGAATTTAACACTGGGCTGAAATCTCCAACAGTAATTTTTGAATTGTCTTTCTTCTTCAATTCTCAGATTTTGTTTAACATATGGGTCTCTGTTGCCAGATTGTAGATTTTAGTCATGATGTTCACCACTTTTTTTTTTTTTGTCATAAAATGTCCTTCTCTGTTTCTATTTATTTTAAACATTATTATGTTTCATATTAACGTATCTATGTCTAGCTACTCTATCTTTGCTAAGATTACTGTTTGCAGATGTCCTTTTCTATCTTCTTACTTTTAGCACACTGTCTTTGACTCTATTGTGAGCTTCTTATAGAGCATTATTATTTCATTTGACAGTCTCTTACTTCAATTGGTATGTTTATTCTATTCCCAATTAATGTAATTACTAATGTGATTTGATTTATATTTGTTACTTGGCTGTCGGCTATATCTCCATGTCATGTCTTTATATTCTTCACTTCAATGCCTTCTTTTGGGTCAATTTTATACGATTTTAATTTCTTCATTGTTATTTTAATATTTTATTAGCTGACACATAATATTTATATGAATTTAAAGGGTTCCACATAAGTTTTTTTTATTTAAATTAAGTTTATCTTAATGGATACATAAAAACATAAAAATTAAATACATTTATGCAGTACCATGTGATGTATTGATACATGCATACAATGTGTAATGATCAAATCAGGGTAATTAGCATTTCCATCTCCTCAGAGATTTATCATTTCTATGCCTTGAGAACACTTTAACCCTTTTAAAAGGTATTTTCTAAGTGGCTGCTCCAGGGAATATAACACACATTTTAACTTATCTAAAACCACAATAACACGGACTGAAAATGATTTAATATGACTTAAGTCCAGTAAAAATAACAACTTTTTTCCAATGTAGGTCCATTTTCTTTCACCTCTATTATACTACTGATGTCATATATTTTAATAGATCCATATATTTTATAATCCTAACAATACAATTATAATTACTGCTTTATACAATGTATCTTTAAATAAATTTTTAAAAGGAATGAGAAAACATATTTTTATACCATCTTTTATATTTACCCATATGTTTTCCAGTGCTCTATTTCTTCTTGGGTATTCAAGTTACTGTCCAGTTATAATTTCTTTTCAACCTAAAGAATTTCCCTTAATGTTTCTTTTAAAATAGGTCTGCTGGCAATAAGTTCTCTTTTTGTTTCTTTAAATATTTTTAATATGTTATTACTCTACCTTTCTCCCTCTAGGTTTTCTGATGACATATCAACCTTTAATTTCATTTCTGTTCTCTTGAATGTTTTCAAGATTTCCTCTTTGACTTTTAATTTCATTATGACTTTGACAGGTCTACATATCAATCTCTGTCTTGACTCTACTTGGAATACACTGAGCTTCATGGATTTATATATCATTTTACATCATATTTGAGAAGACTTTAGAAATTATGCTTCAGGCATGTTTTCTACCCTTTTCTCTCTATATTCTCTTTTAGGGTCTCTCATTATATATACACTGGCACATTTAGAGTTGTTCCACAGATCTCTTAGATGCTACTAAGTTTCTTTCAATCTTTTTCTTAAATTTTCTGCAAAATCGATTGTGTCTATTGATCTGTCATTAAGTTCACTGATTCTTCTGTCCTCTTATGTCTTCTATGTTCTATCTGCTATTGATTTAATCTAGTGATATTTTTCCTTCTATTATTGTATTTTTAAATTATATAACTTCCATTTGTTTCTTCTTAATGGTTTTTACTCTTTATTTCTTTATTATATTTTTCTAAATCATTAATTATTATCATCGTATTTTCCTTCATTCTTTCAACATGTTTTCCTTTAACTATTAGAAATAGTTACAGAAACTGCTTTGAAATGTTTGTTAATTTGAAGATCTGGGTATCCTCAGAGACTCACTTTTTCCCCTGGGTGTGCATCACACTTTCACTCTTCCCTGTATGTTTATTTTGTGATTGTTGAAAAGTGAATATTTGTGATTGTATATTATAGCAACCCTGGGGGTTTTCCCCTCTAAGAGTTTGCCCCCAACCTAATCCCACCCCACTCCTACCTCTTTATTCTTGGTAGTTTCTCTTTTATTGGTATTGCTTTGTTTGTTTTAGTATGTTGTCTGATATGAATCTGCAGGATCTATTTCTCCAAAGCGTGTGATCACTGGTGACTCAGCATTTTCGAATCCAATTTTAAATTTAGCATGATGCCAAATGGATCACCCATGTGTGTCTCTCTAGCTTAGTATCATCCGGTGATTAGTTGGAAATGCTAAAATGAGCTGGGGAACAGCTGAGGCAGTTTTCAAGGCAAGAAACTGGAAACTTGTGCCTGTATCTGATTTTTGTTCTCCAAAATCATCAAGTGTTTGTTGCACCAAAATTAAATAAAATTACCACATTTGTTTCTTTCAAATATCACCCTTATCCCATGTCAATTTTTAAATTCCCAAAAGGCATGAGGTAGTTTTGTAATTTATAAGCTTATTTTTCATGTATTGCCTATCAATCAGAAAAGATTATTTAAGAGTGATATAAAGTCTTCATACATTCACAGTCACACATTTACAAGTTTATGCAAATTATTTTAAGTTATAAAACTAAAATATTATATCTAAATAAAGAATCTCTTTCTCTATCAGAGATGGGCATGTCCTTAGTAATTAACCATCATGGCTGCCACACTCTCAGAGATATCTGTAAAATAATTATTCTTTCCTGGAATAATATGCATATTAATTAGTTCCTACAGCACTTGAGAGACTTCTGGACTATTCCCACCAGTAAGGTCAGGAAATGCTTCCACCTTAGTTAGCAGCAAATTTAAAAATCTTGAAGCAAGTTGGGGTCACAAAGAAGAGGAAGCACCCCAAGGGAAAGGCAAAACCAGAGCTCAGAATTTTTCACAGCCCTGAAATGATACCATGTGACCTAATCAATGGGCTTCATTTGTGAGTACACTAATCCTCAATACCTACAATTGGAATGGACAGTTCTGTTCAATTAGTACGTGGTCAGGGTAGTTTTGGACGTAGTGTTGAACATGTAGGTGTTCCACATTAAAATTCAAATATTCAAATGTAATGCCTCAAGAGGATTTGGATTTAACGACTGGTGCTGACCTATGTATAATAGATATAGAGAAGTTTGCCCACTAGAATTTTAAACTTAGGTCATGATTTACTCTAAGGTAAAAATTCCAAAAACGCCTCAACTTTCTTCACAAACTACTAGTCAGTTTCTGGATTGGAGAGTCTAGTGATTCATTGAATATAGATACTTTCATGTACAAGTCAACAGGAGTTCTTTTATATTTTTGTAACACAAAAATGAGATCCTGGAATTCCCCCAAAGAATTATGTCCATCTCTACCAATCTTTGATTCCTGAAAGCCTAACCTTAACTAAATTTTATATGTATATGTACACACATAATCTGATCTGAAGCATTTCAAGTTAACACAATAGAAATAGCTAAACTGTACATGTGACCCTTATGAAATATTATTAAATTGTTCTACTGCATGTAGTTAGCTAAAATATTATTAGAAACATAATAAACAAGGCTAATATGTCCATTATATAAATAACTCTGATTTGTGGTATAGATTGGTGGGAAGGTGAACTCATACATTAGGCCAAGGTATTCAAACATTATTAATATTAAAGTAAATTTTTAAAATCAAGTTCTCTATATACATAATTGGGAGGTTTGGAGACTTAAGAGAACCAAATGTTTATTTAATTTAATAAATGATTTAATAAATGATTAAATAAATGATTATTTAGTATAATATATATATTATATATATATAAATATATATTATATATATACATTTATATATATATAATATATATATATATATATATATCACATCTCTGATCTGAAGAAAATACTATAATTCCTAAAATCATGTGTATGCTAAGAAGAGTAAAAAAAAACAGAAATAGCCATAAAGAGGTGGCATTATTTTTTTTTTTCTCCTTTGGCAGCAATGCACTGGGGATTGAAACCAAGACCTCATGCATATTAGGTAAGGACTTTATCACTCAACTATATCCCAACCCAAGGGTGGCACTCTCAAGCCATGAGCCTGGAGAGCTGGATATTCTGTTTGTTTTGTTAATAACTAACCTTTGGAAAGTCACTTGGCCCTCTGGTCATCAAAAGTCTTCATCTGAACCTGAGTTTATTTGTATCCAATGGTCTATCAGTAACAGAAAGATATCTGGATCTCAATTTTTGTCTTCAAAAACCTGAAAATCTGTTTCAACTTGGAAACAACTTGAGGTGCATAGTTCCCTCTACAGATGCAAACTCTTCTTGGTTTTAATTCCACCCTTCATTCTCGAGTATACATGTACCCTTTAACCCAGCCCATCATACCCTTATACTGTGTCTTTCTAGCCCTTGTTAGCTAATAGGTTCGTATAAGAAATGGTAAAACAGTAAATTTTGTGATCCCTAATTTAATAGGGCTCTTCAAGTTCTAAGACTCTGTATTTCTTTAAGTTTATACATAAAAATGGATGAATTTTTTAGCCCCTAGAATGGTAAGCTTCTATTCAGAGAGATTAAAATGGGAACAGATGGGTAAGAGAATATTTATTCTCTGGTAGATAAATGTATTCAAGGAAATTAAAATATAGGGTATTATTCATTTGAATGAACTTGGACTAATAGGACAAAATAAGTTCTCTGGGAAATATGGAAATAGGTAAAGTAAGCCACTTGGACTTTGGACAAAGAAAGTTAAAACATAAATTTTGAAATGATAACAAGGAAGGAAGGAAGGATTAATTCATTCCATTTCTATTATCTAGTTTCTGTTTTATGTCAGACACAAATCTATTCACATCTTTATCTAATTTATTATGAACAGTAGATATCTTCCCAATTATACTGATGAGAAAGTGTAGGCCCCCAAAGATTTGCTTGTCTAAGATCACACAGCTGGTAACCGTCTGAGACAAGATTTGAACCTAACTCTAAAGCCACCCTATTATCAAACTTTCATTTCTTTGTGACCCTTCAGCCTCAGTCTCCCAAGCTGCTGAGATTACAGGCATGTGTCTTGACTTGAAAGACTTAGGCATGGGGGAGAATGAACCTACCTTTTTTTCATTCACAGGAATATGAGTAGGTCCTATAGTTTCATTACAGTTGCCCTCGCTAGCAAGTGAAAATACCTAAGCCCTAAATAAATTACCAGTTGAAATATCTCCCTGAAAATCATAGTAGTATCCTTATTTTTGGTTACATCCTTATAATCAGCTAAATATCTCAAGATGAATGCACTGACTTTGAAAATTTAGATGCTGCTATTTCCGAAGAGTAAGGGGAAGCCAAGAAAACATGCATGTTGTAGCAACTTAAAAATAGCAGGAAGCATGGTATAAACAATGACAAAGAATTCATTTGATTTCATCTGTTTCATTGATGTCCATTCAATAAAATTCTATTTTCACAAAATGGACAATTATGACAAAATCTTTCTTATAGTATGCATTGTTGGGAACACACATGCAATGAAACCCTGAATAGTCATCTTTTCTGAATTTTTAGAGCACAGGAAAAATTGCAGTATGTGTCAATGCCTTTAGTCTTTCTTGAAAAACAACAACTCTTAATAATAGATCAAGAAAAAAACTAACATTGCCCAAGAATTACTTTTTAATTTCTGAACAGTGGTTATTTTGTTCATAGATTCATCATATTGCATTCACCTTTGTTGTCATGCTCATAACTAACTGCAGTCAACCTCAGAAAAAATAACTCAGCACACAGTAGGTATTTATTCAGTCGTGTATATCTTTTACCATGTTACCTGATCTCAGTGTTCCCATGTGCATAAGATACTGGTTATTAATAATCAGCTCCAAAAATACCTTATACATTTAAATACTTATACCTTACACATTTATTATATTTTATAGATGAGGAGCATGAGAAATATTTATTTATGTTATGATCCAAATTTAAATATCTTTTGCTTTAAAAACAAGGCCAAATAGTAAAGCCTCCCCTACTGTTTGTGCTCCATAGTATAACATCTCTTGATTACTCTGACAGAGTTCCAGTCACAGGTTGTGAGTCAGAAAGGATTTTCAATGTCCAGCAGCTAAATGTGTCAGCCATGACATTTCTGAAAGTTCTATTTTTATATACAGAGAGAAGGAAAAATCACTTCTTTGTATCTGTCCTTTGCAAAATTCTCAGTTAACTCCAGCTTTTAGATATGTACAATAGTGAATGCATTCTTAGTTAACATGACAAGCAACTGACATTTTTAAACTGGAATAATGCATGTAATGAAAAAATAATCTACACAAGTTTGTCCCTTCTGCATTCTTATTCCCTCTCTCAGTCATAAAGACTGTTAAAATGCAGTTGAAATAATACAAAATGCAGTTCATATCTCACTATTATCCTAATCCTTTTTTCCTACTATTATACAGCTTATCTAAAAATGTTGAAACATAACTTGCTTGAGTTATAATGTTATATGAATTAAGCGTCAGTATTGTTTGGAAGCTCCTTTTAATTGGTCTACAGGGAGATTTTCTGTATATATTAAAATGACTCTATGTCTGAATTATAACAGAACTTACCTTTAAACTTCTTTTGTGTTTAAAATACATTTTTGAGGCAAAATATTTTAATATTTCTTGGGGTAGGTTTTATTGCTAAAATTATTGGTTTGGCAATCTTGGCATAAATGGAAATTTCTGATTGGCTGTCATATCAATGTCACTGAAGCCCAGAAAGTGCATGGCTCTGGCTGTTTTCCTTATTTTTATTTATAAATTCTGTTTCATAACAGCAATAAGATGCTTCAGGCCTTGCAGTTCTGGGGGATTATTGCAGTTGTCAGGTGGTAAAAATCACTGGCCCCTCTGCCTTGTGTCTCAGAACACCACTAGAGGCACGTAATCATGGAGAAATGCAATTCCTGAAATTTCTTAGTGCTTCATTATGACATATCTAACTATTAAAATAAATGATTCATTTTGAAAGCTGGAGGTGTCTAGGAGTGTCCAACCAATAGCTAAGGAAGGTAGAAGAAATCAAAACGTAGATGATCGAAGCAGAGAGAAGTGGCCAAGCAGTGACCATCAAAACCTAGAATTAAGTACATGTCATGTTAAAATTGAGAGGTTAAGCTATGATGGCCAATATATATGAATAAATGGACCTCCTATAGTATCTTAAGTTTAATTGTTTTCTTCTTTACAAATAAACATTAATGTTTATATACCAAGCTATTAATAATATTTATTGCACGTACAAATATATCTAAGGCACATTTGGGAAAATAAAATTTCCTCACACTGAAGGAAAAATTATACACTGTTTTCTTCTATTAAAAAAAAAAAACAACCTATGTGATATAATAAGCATAGAATCAAAAAGCTCAAAATATTTAAAAGTATACTCTTGAAAACTATAAGCAGCCTGAGTTTTTAAACAAATGGATTGTAAGACTTAGACTCTGACTATACAGCAATAGATAGAGATTAAACTTGCAGGTTACATTTCTATTTCTTTATTTCATTTTAATTTAATTTAATTTTGCTTTATTTTATTTTATTTTGGTGCTGGGTATCCAACCCAGGCCTCAGGAATGCTAGGCAAGCCCTGTATCAATGAACTATATCCCCCAACTTAAATTTCTAATTCTAAATAGCAATGTGGAAGTAAGTTTCTATTTCTTTATTTCAACAATCGTTCCAAAGAACAATGTAAACTAAAGGAGGCCAAATAATCTTTTCAGGGAAAGAATACCGAAGTTTTTCTTGGAAAAGAGCCAGTTTTAGGTAGGGGGTGTTTATGGCCTAGGGAGTTACTGTAGCAATAGAGAAAGATTAATAATTTGCACATGTGAGATTCTTGGAAGGCAGGATACAGCTGTAAAGAATTAACCCCTCTTGAGAGATGTAAAAACAGAGCAGCTGAGAGGAGACCTGTTGGGAGGGACTAAAACTATTCAGGCTACAGATGTCCTCAAAGAGAATCAGAGAAAGTACATTTGAGAACTGACATGCTTTTGTCTTTGCTTATAAATGAGCAGATAACTTAGGAAATTTTAAAAGACAGAAGGAGCCAATTGTGACCAATTAAAATGTATCATTGAAATGTTAAGTAAGCACTATAATGAGTTGTTTAATGAAATTAAGTACTACAATGCTCTGCTGATAGGATTATTTGGAGTTCCTTTGTAAAAGAAAGAAGGTGAGCAGATCCATGCGTGATGCTCTGTGCCTCTATTGTTCCCAAAAGTCAGGTTATTGACTGCTAGAATACTCATTTTCCAGAATCCACTGACCTAAATTAAAAAAAAAAAAAAGAAAAAGAAAAAGGCAATCAGATCAAAATATTTTGTCAATGATAGATAAGAGGTCCAACTTCCATTTTAACTGAAATTGATAGTTGATTTTTGCTTCCAGGGTGGGAAGGGCAGCTGTTATGCTTCAATGAAGTAAACCCAATGAAACTTTTTAAATGATCTTAAAACACAGGTTTAAAGAATGATGATATTACTGAAAACATTTTGTGAAATCTCCTTGAAGGAAATTCCATTCATCATTCCAATTTCATTTGAGCCTAAAGCAGAAATGGAAGCAATCCATACCTGACTTAATGTATTATTCAGTACGTTAGTGTTTCCACAAAATAATAGGTAAGTGGTCCTCAAAGTATAGCCTCAGGTCTTCTGAGAGGTCTCTGAGACTCTTCCAGGGGCCTCTTGAGGTCAGCGTTATTTTCATAATAATCTAAGACACTGATGTGTTTTAAACTTTCATTCTCTCATGAGTATTCAGTAGATGTCTCAGATGCTACATGACATGTGATGACATCATCACTCTGGTGACTAATGGAATGTGTGTGCTTTAGTGTTCATAGGGTTATTTTTTTTTTTTTTTGAGTTCTCTAGGTAAGTTTCTGGGGCCATCAATAATTTTTCAAGGCATAAACTTTAAAATTTTGTACTAGTTTGAGTGGTACTAATATATGGTCATTTGTCCCATGTCTTGATAACATCCTTACCTATTTTATTGATGTTTTAAAAGATTTCTGTGTCGTGTTAAACACATTAGAGTTGAAATTATGGTGAATAAAGAATATATGTTTGTTGTACATGCATTTCAACTATGTCTTTAGCAGAAGAACCTTTAAAATAAATGGAATGAAATCTTAGGTGTCAATAGTAGATAAAAAAGATTACAATAGAGCTGGTGTCTTAGAGGACAAGAAGCATAGCTGTTCCTGGCTGGCCTTCTGAGACTCCTCCAGAACTTCCTTGATGATCATTGAGACATTATGGAAACGCCTCTATTATGACTTGCCGTATTTTTAAATATCTGTATGTATTACTCTTTATGTATGATTTTAATTGATAAGAATGAAGAAAAATTTCCCCTTCAGTCTGTGAAGTTTCACTGAAATTAAATGACAACAGACGAGTTAACAGGAAAAGGTAATACAAATTTATTAATGTACATAGGCAGGGGATCCATACAAAGTATGAAATTCAAAGAAAGGGAGAAATGGCTGGAATTTAAATACCCTCTGTGTAGAAAAAAGGGAAAGGGGGGGGGGGCTATAAACCATTTTAGCTGAAGAGTAAATAATTTTTATAGGAGAAAACAACAGTATAAAACAGATAATGGCTTGGGGCAAAGTTCTGCTGGGCCCTAGATAATAGTGTTTTTCAGTCTTTATGACATGAGTGAAATCCTCTTTGGTTAATGAAATTTCAGTAAGATGAAGGCAGTTGTGTTCCCCTTTGGTGGATCTGGCCTTCAGGTAGTGTTATGATTTCAATGTAAGGTGTTCCCCAAAAGTTCTGTGTAAGATAATGCAAGAAGATTTACAGGAGAAATAATTGACTTAGGAGAGCCTTAACCCAACCAGCAAATTAATCCCTTGATGGGGATTACCTGAATGATAACTGAAGGATGGGAAAGTGTGGCTGGAGGAGACGGTCCCTGGGGGTGTGCCTCTGGGGTATATATTTTGTATCTTTTTCTCTGTGCTTCTGATCATCATGTGAGCTGCTTTCCTCGGCCACACTCTTCCGCCATGTTGTTCAGCCTCTCCTCAAGCTCGGAAGAATGGAGCCAGCCTTCTATGGATTAAGACCTCTGAAATTATGAGCCCCCAAATAAACTTTTCCTCCTCTACAATTTTATGGTCAGTCTTTTATCACTACAGCAAAAATGGTGACTAAAACAGGTAGATAGGGTGGCTTCCGGGAAGTTTTGCTGCTCCTCAAGTACTCTCAGTTTGAAGTCCAAAGTGGCATATTTTGGGGTATCATTTTTCTGAGTTACAACAGTTTCAATAACAACACTGTGAGATATTTTAAAGGTTTTTTTTTTTCCCCTATTTTGTATTTTATTTAGAGACAGGGTGTCACTGAATTGCTTGGTGCCTCACCATTGCTGAGGCTGGCTTTGAAGAGAAGGGAACAATTTTATCACATTTAATCAAGAAAACCATCTCTTCTAACAAGAATCAAAGTGGTATATAACCTCCCCACAGTAGATATATTTCATAGAAGAGAACATTAAGTACAAAAAAGGATGGAATATTAGAACACATAAGTAGAGATGCCCTGAGTAAGAGAGCATAGCATTGTACAAAGTTTATTGAAAGCATAGAGGACTTCCCTAAATTATTTACAATTAAGAATAGACTTTACTTTATAATAACATTATATAAAGTCTTGAGGATTTGATACCTGATATCTCAAGGTAAATTAATTTGATATAAAGAAAATAAGAATTCTTTTCACTTAGTATTAAATGACTAAATTAAAGTATTATTGTATTTATATGTACATGTGCACACATGCACTGATACATACATTGTTAGCTTAGGTATGATAACACATAGTATCAGAGTTTTAGTGGCTTAAAACAGTAAATATTTGTATTTTTTTTGTTTTGTTCCTAAGTGCTCAGATTGGCTGCACCTCCATTTGTGCTCATTTCTGTCTTTTCATTCTTGAACCTAGGATGACAGATCAGTCCCTATCTGTCCAAAACTTATACTGTTCCCAGGGCTTAGGATAGGGATTCAAGAGACCCTCAAAACTGTACAAGCTGCTATAGAACTTCTATTTGGATGTGGCAAGCGTCATGTCTGACCATAAAAGTGGGGGTGGGCTGAGTATTGCACTATAAAAACAAATATGGAGGTTTGGAGATGTGAAATAAATTATCCAAGGTCACACATTATTAGTAAGTATGCTATCAAGTATGATAGTAGTATCTTCTGATTCCAAGTCCAGAGGCCTCTTCTCTATGCCATGCTAGCTCTATTTATCATTTTAAACTGCTCACAAACTGAAGCTTAATTTGTATTATTATTATCTATTTATCTCTTTCTTCCTTAGGAATGGAGGGAATAGAGAAAGGCCCCCTTCATTTGCTCTGAGTTTTTCTCAAGAATTCTCTTCTCAAACATTATCTGGGAAATAAATCAGTGAAGATTCTCCAAGGAGTCTTCTTCTAGCATTGCCCCTCCTCAGTGGAGATAAGTGTACAAATTAATTAGTTAATTAATTAATTAGTCATGAAGTGTGGAAGGGAATTAATCATTCAGAAAAGGGAAAGGTGTGTCCTAAGATGACAAAATGTTATTCATTTTTTTTCTCACAAACCCTGTCTACCCTTTCTTCAGTGACATATTAAGTTGAACAAAAGAGGTATGGATACTTTAATGTTTTCATATATTATACATATTGAAATTATTATCCAGGGTTTTTAAAATAACTATTCTTTACTAAAGACTACGCCTATTGTACACTTTTTATGAGTAAGTAAATAAAGACAACAGGGTACATAGCTTTCTAGGATTACAAAGGCAAGACTAATGTTAAACGATAATAACATTTCCAAGGCTGATCTACAGTATGTTTGATTTAACCACTACATTTTATTTCCTCCATAAGCAGTTAATAGACCATCTTTCCCTTTTCCATAAATACGTCTTCCTTCCTCAACCTCCAACACCAAATCCTTAACTTTTATGTGTAGTTTAGTTATGTGTTTGGTGGGGGAACAGGACTTCAATAGCAGTATGATCTTTGTGAAGAATAGGTCATTCTCCTATTGAGTTGGAATTTACAAACTTATTGAGGTTTCCTGATCCAAATATTTTTTGCTAGATTAAGGGCTGATTGTGGTCATTATTTTCACACTGTAGTATAACATTCATGAGGAGGTTTGATCTAACAGCTACATTAAAAACTTTTGAATATTATCCTTGTTAACCACTAGATTTCTAATAATTTCTCTTTGCTGAAATTAGCACCATGCATAGATGGAGTAATGGAAGTATTTCTCAAACTCTGTTAGTTATAATTAATTTTAATGTAAAGACTACAGAATGTTTAAAGAAAATTAATCTAACAATTTAACATGATTCTATATTTAATTAACACAAAAATGTTTTGCATACCAACTCATTCTATTGTATAAAAGCAGAATATATCTTACAAAATATAATAATAAAAGTTTACATTCATATGATGCTTTTTGTTGCCATCATGTTTTATACTATTTATCTGAAGTACATGATATCTTTGCAAAGTGGGTAAAATTTAGTATCCCATTTTCAAATGATAATAATAAACATATAAATTAAGTAATTTTCTGGAGACACAGCCAAACCAATGATACTGATGAAACTGAAATATTTTTGTTGTTACTTTGAAATTATTTTATTATCAGAAATGTAGGGACTTCTACTCCTGGTCTTTCATTAAATCTTCAAAAATCATCCTATTAAAAATGATTACTGATGAGTTCACTGAAGTTCAGAGATGTTAAATAATTTGCCAGGCTTGAAAGCAACAGAATCATGACTCCTACTAGCCTCTAGTTCAAGAAACCTACTTTCATTTCTAAGCCTTAATTTCTTCTACAAAAAAATAAAAATTAAAAAAAAATTAGAAAGAAAAAGTAGCAAAAAGTATTTAAGAATAACCCACAAAAGTGCATATATCTAAAGACAATCTACTAACAATTTAAAAAGAAAAAATAAAACATAAAACTAAGTCCCTTGGGAGAAAAATGAACGAATCAAGAACAATGCATTTCAAAGCAGAAATAAAAAAAATACAGCAAAATGATATTGCTCTCTTGCTATGCCTGACATTAGGCCTAGTGAAGCTTGCTTTCTACAGTGTTTTGATATAGAAGTATATATGAGCAAGAAGAAATAAAGAGCACGAGAAAGTTAAACACAAATGCATGCATATAGAGCGTCAAGCAAGGAAAGTTCTGTCCCTTTATGTAATAACACCAGACAGGTGATCCTTCAGAATACATTTAGTCATGACAACTGAAAACCTGCTCATTTTTACTCCCGTAGATTAAGATGTTTTTAGAAATGATCGCTTTATCTGTCTCTTGATTTTAGAAAAACATTCATCCCAACAGGAACACAGCCAACAGCGCCCATCACCTCCGAAAACTTCCCAAGGCTTCTATTTGATAGCTGATTGGTTCCTCTGGGGAGCTCCACCCCTACCGCAAGAGATGGACTCAACTCCGGAGAGAAGGGCTGTCTTGGTACAGGAATTAAAAGTGACTGAATTGTGATTATAACCTTTTGTTAGTTTTATCAGCTTTTTAAATTTTTCAAGTAACTAGCTTATTTATGGCAAAACTACGAGGGAGTTAACCAGTGGAGGGTTTGTAGAGGTTTAGAGGAAGAAAAGTCCCTCAGTGGCTCTCCAGACTCCTTCCTATACTGTTTGTGCCCTGCCTAGAACAGGATTATGAACGCAAAAAAAAAAAAAAAAAAAAAAAAAAAAAAAAAAAAAAAAAAAAAAAAAAGAAAAGGATTGGTGCCTCTGTTAACTGGCCAATGTAACCAGATGGGGACAGAAGGGGGTTGTTTTATATGGCATTAAAGCAAAACACCCAAATTTTAACTAAGAGTTAAGCAGAAATGACTGATAACTGGACTTGGCTGAAGTGGACCCTAAGTAAACACAGCATCTTTACTAAAAAAGAAAGTCACTGAAGCATTTACCTACAATACCCTCTTCAGTTAAGCACTTCCTGAGGAGGACCTAGAGATCTGTTTATTTTTCCAACTAACAAAGAAGGAGGGAAGCTTTCTGACATTTTTTTGTTTGGGGGGGGGGAAGTCTTTGGATACTTGAATACTTTTTTTTTTTCCTTTCCTTCCTCCTCCTCCTCCTCCTCCTCCTCCTCCTCCTCCTCCTCCTCTTCTCTCTCTCTCTCTCTCTCTCTCTCTCTCTCTCTCTCTCTCAATTGAAAGTTAGAGACTTAAGCTCAACTGAGTTGACACCCCTTGTTCCCTTTACCTCTATAATTACTACTCAAGAGAGAGACTAAGTTGCTTGCTCCTAGCTCCCAGGTCGCTTGGGGGTGGCTGTTGTTGGAGTCCACTTGAGATAATGTTTCTTCTGAATCAGTTTGGAGAAACTGCCTGCAACAATGGCAATCCCCAGGGTGATACTCCCGAGGGTGCCCAGATTCAGCTGTCAGTCACCTTCAGCCCGGAGCCATCAAATCTATTTACACAAAAGCTGGTTATCAGAAACCTTTTGAAAAGCTAAGAGGAGATTTACCCATCCTTGAATCTTTATTCTTTTTTCTTGGAGTCCCCCATTTCTCCCATTCTATCTTTTCTTTTTTTTTCCCTCCTGCTCCCTGACTACATTTGAGAACTTCCAAGGCTTTTTTTTCCCCCTCTGCTTTTGTTCTGCCCTAGAGCTTACACCATGTTGTTATTATCTTAAAGCTTGAGCCTAGGCTTGAATATTGCTCTCAGGATATATAGAAATAAATACCTGGTACTATTGTGTGAACAATTTTAATTCTATTATGTATTTTGTCTTCAACAGGATAGAATTTTCTAGGGATTAGTAAAAGATTGTTTTATACCATAATATTTTTAAGCATATGTGTATCTATGCATATATATATATATATATATATATATATATATATTCCTATATGCCTTGCAGTTACATACACATCTTTTTCTTTAAAATAATTTTACACTGGGCTGGGGATGTGGCTCAAGCGGTAGCGCACTCGCCTGGCATGCGTGCGGCCCGGGTTCGATCCTCAGCACCACATACCAACAAAGATGTTGTGTCTGCCGAGAACTAAAAAATAAATATTAAAATTCTCTCTCTCTCTCTCTCTCTCTCTCTCTCTCTCTCTCTCTCTCTCTCTCTTTAAAAAAAAATAATAATTTTACACTAATAATTAGTTTAAAATTTAAAAACATGGATCAGTTTACAACTGAAATGGACTTCCACAATTTATACAAATCGGAAAAATTATTTTGTTGTCTAAATATTACTGAATTTCATATATGAATCTGTAAATTTGATAGTTTTTAAATGTAATAAATTAATTTTCACTGAGAAAAAATTCTAAATTTCTCTGTCATATAATTATTAGAAAATCAAATTTATCAAATTGAAAGAGTTTTGATTAGCAAAAAATGTAACTAAAATGTTGCATTAAATGTAAATTTATTTCATTAATGTGCATAAGATTGCTAGAATTAGAATAACAAAATATTACCTAGTATAATGCCTTCAGGAAATATTTGTCATTGTAATTAGTTTGTCAATTGTAAGAAACGTTAGTAGCATAATTCGAGATGGAACAGCAGATATCCTAAATTGAGTGGAGTTATAATATGAGACCTAGTTTGAAGAACAGGCCAAGGAAAGATCTATTCTTATAGCTATTTGTACATTGATCCGTATAAAGAACCAGATCAGACCACATTACTAAGACCAGTTGAAACTTTTCAACTCTTTGTTTCAACTCTCTGTTTGAACTCCCAGATCCTTCTCTAGTTACAAAAGGTGCACCCAATTTTCTACTGGAAAGTAATCAGGTGTCTTATTTGTTCATTTGATATTGTTTCTTTAGCATTTAGTTCTACTTGCCGAAATATAACGTTAAAAAAATCTATTTAATTTACCATTTTGTAGAAAGAACCAAAGTAAGTATTCAACATACAAATAACTTGTCAAACAATTTTAATACCTTCAATTTATTTGTAAAATTAATTTTCCATTCACACTATGTAACAATGTCAACTATATCCCAAACACTGTAAGGATTTGAAAGTATAAAAGTCAACATAATAAGAACCATGTCACAATGTAGCTCATGATCTGCTCCAGTAACTTTATACAAGCCACTGTTATCTCTTCTGGACTTCTCCAGACTAGACATGCATGGTTTGGTTCCATCACATACCATTGGCCTCTATGTAAATATTCTTGTCTCCTAACACTAAATTCCAAACACAAAGAGGTTTTTTTGCCTTTTGTTATTTGCTTTCAGTTGTTGGATTATATCACATCTTTTTCATCTCAGGGGCTTAGAGATGATCATGGTCTGAATTTATATAGTTTTATTATATGATTTATCTTTACCTGATTTGAGAAAAGTAGATGTTAGTTGCTAGCAATTATGGTTAGATGTTAGCTCCAGTGGAATATTGATATCACTTATTACATGTATAAAATAAACTTTTCTAGTTGTCAAAATTTTGTATAATAATTTTACTAGTTGATTTTGAAGGATTTTTCCATATTTCATTATCTCCATTATTATAACCAATATATATCTCAATTCAGATTATGTAATAAATACATTTCTTGACGCTGCCATGACAATTGGCCATAAATTTGTTTCTTAAGACAATAGAAATTCAGAGTTCTGGAGGTTAAAAGCATGAAATTAAGGTGTTAGTCTTACTCCCTTGGGGGCTCTAGAAGAGAATCTGTTCTGTGCTTCTCACCTAGCTTTTTGTGGCTGGCACATTCCTTGGCATATCTTGGTTTTGAGCAATAAAATGCCAGTCTCTTCCCCTGTCTATCCATTGTTATCCTCTTCTGTCTTGTATCTTTCCCCTGTTTGTCTCTTACAAGGACACTTAACCACTGAATTTAGGATCTACCCAAGTAAACCAGAATGATCTCTTCATCTCAAGATTCATCACTTAGTTACATGTTCAAAGACTCCTTTTTTCCACATTAGGTAATATTCACAATTTCTAGGGATTTGATATAGACATGTCTTTTTGAGGGTCATCATCCAACTCATTAAATGTTGGAATTTATTGATTTATATTTCATGGTGATGGTTTGGATGCAAGGTGTCTCCCAAAAGCTCACATGTGAGACAATGCTAGATGGTTCAGAGGGGAAATGATTGGGTTATGAAAACCTTAACCCAATCAGTGAATTAATCCCCTGGCAGGATTAATTGAGTGGTAATTGAAGGCAGGTAGGGTGTGCTTATAGGAGGTGGAGCATTGGGGACATGACTTTGGGGTATATATTTGTATCTAACAAGTGAAGCCTCTCTCTCTCTCTCTCTCTCTCTCTCTCTCTCTCTCTCCCTCCCTCCCTCCCTCCCTCCCTCCCTCCCTCCCTCCCTCTCCCTTTTCTTATCATTTTGTGAACCTCTTCCTTCCACCATGATGTCCTACCTCATCTCAAGCCCCAAGGAACAGAGCCAGCTGTCTATGGATTGAGATCTCTGAAACTGTGAGCCCCCAAATAAACTTTTCCTCCTCTACAATTGTGCTGGTTGGGTCTTTTAGTCACATCAGTGAAAAAGCTGACTAAAACATTCATGCCTTTCAAATGTTTTGATTTTGCTATTGAATTTTTTATTTTCATTTTAAAAACAAATCATTCATGATGACTTCAATATATACCTGGAATGACTAATGTGTATATTCAACATTTAACTTGAAAAGCATATTTAATCTGTCAGATCTTCTGATTAGTAATTCTTATAAAATTTTGATGACTTAGTTCCAGTACTAGAATAATTTTCCTGAGATAAATAGATGGATCACACATTGGATGTAGAAAATTCTATTTCTTTTGTCCTTCCCTCTGTAATGAAAGCTTATTTTCATAAACTAAGAAGAGACTGAGGTAATGACTATCAAAATCAACCATATCATGTTACAATCATTTGTTTGAAGTGCATTGACAAGGAATTAATCCTTTAATAGAGGGAAATACATTAGAGAGACATGCACATTGCAGTTAACAATAATTAGGGAAATGGAGCAAATTCAATATCCATGATTATCTTTTATATGTATTTTTAATTCACTACCCCTAAAAAAGAGCCTTACATGTAAAGCACTAAAAAGGCAAACAAATATATTCTTTATTGTAAACATATACAGGAAAGATTGATAAAAATAGAGCCTGATTTTTTTTTTAGCCAAAATATTCATAGATTACAATTGAGTTGCTGGCTTCCAACATTTTTTTTCTTTCTTCTTTCTTTTCTCTCCCTACCCCCATTTTTTCCTTCTGTGGGGTGGAGAGTCACATGTAGCCAAAATTATTTTTAGGAAAAGGTAATATACTTGAATTTGGAAGTTAGAGTAAGAATTACATTAGGCAAGGAAGCACTGGTTTAGAGAATGGAATACAGAGAGAATGAAAACAACATTGGAAACAGAAAAATAATAGAAGTCAAAACAGCTCTTTAAAAATATGTAAAGTACCAATTAAAACATTACTTAAATGGAAAAAAAAATCCACAATTTAATGCATTGTTTTTCTTGATTGAAAATTAAAGGACAATTTTTACTTCTAACTCAATTTCGTAGGAATTCATTTTCAGCACAATATTAATTATTATATCAAAGCCATCATGGTTCATGGATTAGATAGAAGCTATTTGATTTACTCAGAGAACTTTTTCATATCAGATTTTTAATTTTAATAATAGAAGAA
The DNA here is from genome assembly GCF_964194105.1 of Spermophilus citellus. Taxonomy (NCBI): domain Eukaryota; kingdom Metazoa; phylum Chordata; class Mammalia; order Rodentia; family Sciuridae; genus Spermophilus; species Spermophilus citellus. The sequence goes on from NC_138192.1 coordinate 67,644,619, forward strand.
TACCTATCATCGATGATTTTAATGTTGACAATTAATGGGAAGAAAGCATAATTTTCCCATCTGGTAGCAAATCAGGCACTTATAGAAGCATATTAACTATCACAGCAGTAGCAATTCACCAAATCAGACTTATGTTTCCTGAAATAGTTTCTTCATCCCAAATTTCTAACCCTCCAATACTCGACTTATAAATTTACCAACAAAAAATTATGAAGTCACAGCAGAATGACACAGAAAAGTTCTGGGAACTCAGTTATATGACTTGAAAAAATATATATTTAAGAAGGATTTGCCAACATAAATCGTTCCTGAAAGAGAAAATAGGTAATAGGGAAGGATGGATACTGATGAGATCCAATAAGAAAAATAGAAATGTGTGTGCGTGTGCGTGTGCGTGTTTGTGTGTGTGTGTGTGTGTGTGTGTGTGTGTGTGTGTGTGTTTTAAGAACCCTTGGTACCAGCATGAGTGAGTGAAAACACAGGGACATGTTGTAATCTATTTTGCAGGCTCAGCTACAGTGTCTCAATCTATTCTTCACAACTATTTCCCAACTTTCTCTTTCTTTCCTCACACACCAGCAGCAGGATTTACTCAGTGTCATTTCCAGAAGTAACACTTCAAGAAACACTTTCAGAAACAGTTTCTCAATTTCAGGATACTGATACTTTTAGCAGCCCAACAAGAATTTCTGAAATCATTTTAAAGACCAACTTTTCTGAAAACAGCAAGAGTCCAGTTTTTCTTAAAAAGTGTATGGAGTATTCATTCATTAACATGGATCAAGAAAATTAGTAGAATTAAGCATTAAGCATAGCAAGCATCAATGTGTTACCATTGGTCTTTGAACATACCTAGAGTTTCTCTGAAATCTTGATTCTCTTTCAGTCTTTAATAGAACAGTCAAGTTTTATTAAGATGCTTTGTAAATAGCAAGGTTTTTTCCCTAGGAGAGATATGAGAAAGGTTTTCTTTGACAAAAATTTTATTTTCTTTGGCTGGTGAGATCTACTCCTTCCTAAGTTTGCATTAATTTTTATTAAATATGTATTCCTAGGTTCTTAAATATCCAGAAAGAAAAATAAGCTCCTTGTTGAGTTTATTTAGTTAAATATTTTACATGGATTTTTTAGGGATAGTGCTTTTTCCATTTTAAAAGAATCAAATATGTACAAATGAGAAATCTGCTTCTTATTGAATATATCAATGTATATAAGTATCATTTATGTAGATATGATATTGTCATTATTCCTTCTTTAGTAAGGAGAGATGTGTCTAATGTAGAGTTTAGTTATCCCATCATTTTGGACAAAAAGTATGAAGAAAATCCTGAAAAATCTGTTAGTTAAAATGGGAAAATAAAACTTGGGTCTGAAATCTTAACCATTTAAAACCTTGAAATCTCATAAATTAAACATCATTGAGCTTGGTCCCATCTTTCATAACAGCTCTCCAGAGAAAATCTAAAAGCCAGGCCACTCTGAGATGAGCTGTGGATGATTCAGTAGGTGGCACAATTTTCACTGAGTCAGTACTGAACCGATGCCCCAGCATGGTATGAGGGGGCACTGCACTGCTGGAGGTGTCGTCTAATGGATGAGGGTAAAACCAAGGTCCTGACCACCAGCAGTTATTAAAAATCCCATGGCACTTTTCAAAAGAGTAAAGATGATGTTAAACCCTGTGTCCTGGCTAATTTCCAAATTGGGCAATTATATTCTGCCTACTTAAAATTTCTCTGTAATTTTAGTTGGATAATATATTCTTCATCTTCTGCCCTGTGCTTTTGCTATTTCCAGCTTAGAGGTGGATGCATTTTCATGGTGAGAGAAGTGATGCTTCTTTGAAAAATGTCTTGCAAGGTCTGGGATCAGAGGATGAAAGGTACAACATCCATCTATCAGAACAGGTGCCATATTAGTTTGTTTCTACAGTGATTAGGCTGACTATAAGAAAATCGCCAAATAAGTGTCTTTAAAAATAGCCTCGTCAGGTAGTCAGAGGTGCAACCACGCTTGCAAGGTTTCCAAGATGGATATTTTAATTCTATTAAGTTGTGACTAAGAAATGAGGCTTCTCTTGAAGTGAATATATTATGTAAATATTAACAATTTAAGCATAAAATTACAGACTTTTAATTAAATTTCTCAACATTTGCCTAGCAAGGGCTATCACATTCATTGCAAAGCATTAGTCACTATATCACTTTTACTTATAACATTAATGAAATTTCCTCCAAATCAATAATTCTTAAGAAAGAAGATAACCATTGAGAAACAAATGGAAAGCACATCTTAAAAAATAATAAAATAGTTCTTGGTTAGCATGCTTTTAATTTAGGGAAAGGCATGGAAAATATTCCTAAGGAAAAGACCAATAGAGGGATGCATAAGGCCTGACCCTTGCTTCTTAACTGTGCTTTCAACTTGACACCATCTTTAGGATAAACACCATAAAGAAGAATGTGGAGGAGTTTAGTGTCATCAATGGTAACATTTGCATTTATCTTGACTATTTAGATTTCAAAGATGCTTAGTTACAAAAAAATAAAAACAAACTATCAACAACTCAGTTTCCTCAAGTGCTAAATGTTTTCCTGAAAAAAAAAAAAAAGGCTCAATCTAATCTTCTCTTACAGAGGGTTAGGGTGACTTTCTTACATTACTTTTTTTTTTTTTCAGTTTTTTCAAGTAGTGTTACAATGTTATAATCTCAAAGGTTTCTATTCTAACAATTAATTTTAGTTACATTTCAAAGACTTTAAACTAGCTTCCTCCAACCATTCTCCTTTACAAATATATTAAAAGCTAATATTGTGCATATTAGTTACGGTTAATGCAAGAGAATCCTTTGAAGCGAAGAGAAAAAACCTTCTATTACTTGGAGGCAGTACTAAATATGTATAGTAAATATACATGGTAATTCAATAAATAAACATGGTTCACTATGGTAAATAAATGGTAATTCAGTTTACAGAAACATTATGGCTATTGAATAAATAAATCACTTGAAAAAGAAACACCATCCTTAGAATTTAGGCTTGACTTTAGCAAAAAATATTACAATGTTTTTAGCCTAGCTTTGACAACTACAATAGACTTTACTCAGTAGCAGTAAGAGTTCACTTTGTACTGGAAAAAGTAGTCACTCTGATCACTTTGTCTTTTTAGTATGCAGCCCAGAGGATTCAGAAAAAGATTACATTTACCATGATTAACATATATGTAAATGGAGATCATGGCTATGAATGATAAATTTTCATAGCAATTTAAACCTTGTACAAATTAATCAACCATACAGACACTTGATTAATGAAAAGCAGTGTCACTTTAAAATGCAACATGTTAATATACATTACTGTTATCGCAGATCAAAGAACCTTTAAATGTAAACCAATTAGAGCAAAGTTCAATCTACCTTTTTTAATAAATGTAATTCTCATGTAATTATGATGGCAATATGAAAAAAGTCATTCTGCTTCATATTTATTTACTAATTTTAGTGAAAAGTCATGCAAATCAATTTTAGAAGTTTTATGATAGTGATTATATTCCCAAATACAGGATTACAGTAGTATAAAATGAATGCACAAAAGCAATTACAAATTAGATACAAAATGCTTATTCACATGTCATGCTAAATTTTAGAAGTCTTCTTCCAGCTCCCCATTTTTGGTTTCATTGAGAGAGTTGTGTTAAAACAGATTAAGTGCTAAATTACTGATATTACTCAGTACAATATTTAGATGAAATTTATCATACTACTTTACCAAGCTTCATTTTTCTTGATCCTTGAGGAATAGATATGAAAATGCTTCAGTAGACTTGAATCTATTAAAATTAATTTTTATTTTCATCTTGAAAATAAGTGCACAATTTTCAGAAAAAGTCTTCTTAGCAAAAAAATACAAAATTTACAGTTAATTCATAAGAATGTGTTCAAAATATAAGACCTATTATATAAACTTTCTTTATAAAACTTTCTTTCTTTATTTTCCTTCTTCTGTTTTTTGTTTGTTTGCTTTCTTATTTTGTGATACTGGGAATCAAACCCAGCGCCTCATGAATTCTGGGTAAATGTGCCACCTCTGAGCTACGTCTCCATTCCCTAATATGATATTTTTGCAAGCACAATTAGGCATAATAAATCCACCCTATTTTACAAAATCAATATAGATTTGTTTTACAAGGGAGAACCTATGGGTCATTGGTTTTCATCAATAAATTGGAATTCTAAGTTGTTGGCAAATTTTACCAGTTAAACCAGTGTATTAACTAATCTATTGTTCATAAAGGATTAATACAAGGGTGAGTTAAGAAAGCCTGCAGCATGTATTAGACAGAAAAATGAAATAAATGTGACACTGAGTCGTATGCCAAACACTTAGTAGTGAATTATACTCAATATGGGTATTAATTATTGAGCTCTTTCTATGTGTCTTTTAACATGTTAAGAACTTGGCACTTTCAAAACTGTTTATGATTGAATTATCAAACCATTTAATCTTGATAATTCTTCCACAAAGCTGAATTATTAGTCTATCCAGACAGTAAATAGTAAAACTGGTATTTAGATATTAGGCTTTCTCCTTATAAAGTTGGTATTCTTAAATACCATTCCTGCCTACGGTTGCATAACACTGCTAATCAATATCATTAGAGATAGTTTCTTAGCAGTCCTAGTGGAGTTATAATGTTACAGCGTGATACTAGACCACACCTTGAGGACTACTGCCAACACTGCAAACCCTGTAAATGGCTTAAATGTGACTACAGTATCACAAACAAGGTCCAACTCATTTAGTCTACAGAATTATAATAAAATCTGTCTTGAATCTCCCACTCTTGGAGCAGATATCTGAGGGAATTAGATGAATAGATAAAATAGTGACAATTGTTCAATGAGGTGTTAATACTTGGCCAAGATTGACACAAAGTGCTAAGGTTACAATGAACAAGATTCCTCTCCCAAGGTGGGTATAATATAGTAAGGCATGCAGAAAAGGAAGCAAGCAATTATAATACATTGTGATATGCTGTACCATCAGGGTTAGTTCATGATGGTGTGGGAATATGTAAGAGGACAAAGAAAAATTCAACCTTAGAGTAAACTAACCAGTTTTGTACAGTGTGTTATATTTTGGGACACTAGAAAAATCTGCATTGCAATGTTCTAGTCATTAAAAGGGTGGCAGTCATCAAAATAAAGGAAGAAAGGAAGGAAGAGGAAGGAAGGAAGGAAGGAAGGAAGGAAGGAAGGAAGGAAGGAAGGAAGGAAGGAAGGAAGGAAGGAAGGAAGGAAACTTCAGGTAAGCCAAGACTTGCCAGGACAACAGACACAACTCATTTGCAGTCTATATAATCTTTCAATAAGTATTATGAAAATGCTGCTGACCATTGTATTAAGATATCAGAAAAGTCCTAAATATTATTGTTTAAACAAGTTTACTTTTTTCTCATATTTATTAATTCAAGAATAGAGATCAGTGCTATTACTGAAGTTCCATGAAGTTACAATGAACCCAGTGTCCTTCCCCTCAGTTCAATACCTCACCACCCTTAGAATCTGGCCTCATTCTCATGGTCCAAGGTCCCCAAAGAACCAAGTTTCCACATCCACCATGTTTCAGGCAAGAGAATGAAAAGACAAAGAGAGAAAAAGCTCAATTCTTTTTCTTGTTATTAAGGTGACTCTCCTGATGTATCACCGAACCCCCCGACCTTATAACTCACTCACCAGAACTAAATCAAATGGTTATAATTTCAGCAGCAAATGAAGCTGAGAAGTGTAGTCATGTAAAGGGAGACCAAGGTACTCACCTAAAATGCGGGATCATGTTAATATAGAAGAATCAAAGACCAGATATTGAAAAATGACAAGTAGTTTTTGTCACAGTCATGAATTCACTTTTTTTTAACTCACAGAGGAGGCAATCAATTAGTAAATAAAGATAATATATTTTCTTTCTTAACCTTCCTAATACTTTAAATTCCTTTTGAGCAGAAATTTTTGCATCACCATCTGTTTAGAAGGTAGGCTATTTTGCTTTCTGAATCTGAGATATAATGAGTAAGAGTAAAATATCCTTTCAATATAAATGAAGTCCTGAATATGTGAGTGTAGGAAATAGCATCTGCTCAGCATTCCTAAGATTAAAAACAACAACTAAATACCTTTTTTTCATGACCTTTAACTCCCCAAAATTTTAATAGTTATTGGTATCAAAGAGTTGACAAGTGATTTTATCATTAATTTATATGTTTATTCACTTAACAAATATATATTTGAATGAATACTATGTGCCAGGCTCTGATCTAAGTGCTGTGAACCCCAAAGTGAACAATATGTTGTTAATGTATATCATGGATCTTACATTCTAATGAGGGAAGATAGATAATAAATAACTAATATATATATAAGTACTATATTTTTATAAATTTTGAAGTGCTCTACATTTAATTTTGACCCTCTCCAAATTCTTATGTGAAGCCAGGCATGTTGGCACATAGAAGCTTGGGAGGCTGAGACAAAAGAATTGCGAGTTCAAAGCCAGCCTCAGCAACAGTAAGGCCCTAAGCAACTCAATGAGACCCTGTCTCTAAATAAAATACAAAATAAGGCTGGGGTTGTGGCTCAGTGGATGAATGCCCCTGATTTCAATCCCTGGTACAAAAAAAAAAAAAATTCCTATGCAAAGCCCTAGTCCCCAGTATCACAGAATTTTTCTGTATTTTGAGATAGAGCCTTTAAAGAGGTAATTAAGCTAAAATGAGACTGTTACAGAGGGTCCTAATCCCATATGACTGGTATCCTTATAAGAAGAGGAAATTAGGACAGGCAGAGGGCCACCAGGGACATACTTGTGCACAAAGGGATGACCACATGAAGAGGTAGCAAGAGAATGACCATGTGCAAGCCAATGATATAAGCCTTAGAGGGAATCAATCACCCAGCACCTTGATTTTGGACTTCCTACCTTCAGAACAGTGAGAAAATTAATTTCTTTTGCAGAAACCTCCTAGACTATTGTAATTTTGATATGACAGCTGCTAGGGTTTGTGTTAGTGTTTGTGTTAGTTTGTGTCTCTATAAAAATGATATTGAAATTTAATCTCTAATGCAATAGTTTTAAGAGGTGGGGCCTTTGAAGGTGATGGCAGAGTCTTCATGCATGGGATTGATGTCCTTATGAAGGTTTAAAGGATTCCCTTGGTCCCTTTCACCCTTCTGTCATGACAGCAATAAGGTATCATGTTTGAAGTAGAGAATAAGCAAGACTTGACCAGACAATGAATCTGGTACTGCCATTATTTTGGACTTCCCAGCCTCCAGGACTGTGAGAAGTATATTCTTATTATTTATAAATTACCCAAACTCAGGCATTTTGTTTTAGGAGTGGGAACAGAATGAGCCACAGTCTGTTCTGAAATGAAACTGATACAGGTGCTAAGATGAAAATAAACTCAGAACTGGGAGACTATTTTGGTGGATGGTCAAAGAAGGCACATTTTTGGCTGAAACCAAAATGATGTAAAGAAGTCAACTATATAAATAACTGGTGATCAATGTTACTGAAATAAAAATATCTAATGCAAAGCCCATTTTGCCATGTAAGAAATAAGCAAAAGTTCTATTTGGCACATAGTCATTTTCACCATCAAAAAAATCATTTACTCAACTATATATAAAGGGATGTAGTAGGTCATTAATAATTCCATAATAATTATTTCATTCCAAATTATGCTATGAGTATGGTTGTCCTTGACTATCCAATGTCAAAAATTACTTTAGATTTCAGTGTTAGGTGTTAGTCTAATACACATTTTGTTCTTTCACCACTAGGACACAAATCTTGAACAATGGACTACAGAAAAAAAGAAGCTATTTTAGATTTGTATAGAATTATAAAATCAGAGTATGATGTTTATTTAGGTCATTTGTTATTGTTGTAAAAAATGAAAGGTGCATTTATTAAGTACTCCCAAAACTAACCTGGCGTGCAATTAATATAATGTCCATTTTACAGATGAGAAATTGAAGTCCAGGTAGATGGAGTATTTTATTCAAGATCATGTGCAAATGAGTGTTCAGAAACACAGGTGCTTGAAGTTAAGGCCCTGGTTTCCTCCACAAGAAAATGTAGGCATGCCAAGTTAGAAACAACAGTTACAGCCTGCAATGGCACTTCTCAGACTTTAATATGTGTATGAATCCCTGGGGATCTTGTCAAAATATAGACCCTGAATCAGTAAATCTGGGGTGGAGCCTGAGATTCTGCATTCTTAACAAGCATGTAGGGCTGGGAATGTGGCTCAAGCGGTAGCGCGCTCGCCTAGCGTGCGTGCGGCCCCGGGTTCGATCCTCAGCACCACATACCAACAAAGATGTTGTGTCTGCCAAGAACTAAAAAAAAATAAATAAATGTTAAAATTCTCTCTCTCTCTCTCTGTCCCCCTCTCTCTCTCTCACTCTCTCTTAAAAAAAAAAAAAGCATGTAAGGCTCTCTTCAGGTATGTAAGGCTATATTCTTGGTGAACATTTTATAAATCATCATTCAATAACTAAGAATAAGACAGTAAATGTCTTCTCCTAAGTGAATTACTATTACTGTTCTTGTGTTAATCTTTGCTGGGCATTATGAACTTAAATTTCATATCATGACTTTTTTGGCTACTTGTTATGTAAAATCATCTCCCTCAGTTCTTATTATAATTTTGTATTGTTGTTATTGCTTCCACTCAAATGCTGGAATTCCTTATAGAGATATAAAATAATAAGACAGTGCTTTACACATCACTGGAATTGGCAAGCCTCTTATCATTGTATGGTGACAGATTTGAGCAAAAGAAAGTAAGCTGTAATTTAGTCAGTATTAATGTAAACAAACATTTTATCTAGAAAGGAATAAAATCAGCAAGAATGAAATGCATTTGTTAACATGAAGAATACATTGAAAAGGACCAAATTCAGATTATCTGAATATGCTCAATTAGTATAAAATTTTGAAGGGGGAAAATGCCTATTTTAAATGACTTGGCTATAGTCCTTCAAGGATTAAGAGCAATTTTATAAATTCAATATATTTACTAGTAATACATGTGCACATTCTATGTATTTTGATATTTTCATTATGTACATGTTTTTCCCCATATGTCAAAGAGAACATGTCTAAATTATACCTCAAATCTTAAAAAAAAAAAAATTAAAGTAACAATTCTAAGCAGCATTGGTTCAATTTAAAGTCACGTGGTGTTTCCCACATAGCTTTTATATCACAAAAAAAGCCATTATAATTTGCATTCCATGAATTATTCTCTTAATTCTAAAAAGGTATCATGCCACTCCTTGAGTAGGTCTCCAGGGTGGAAGCCTGTTCCATCCCTCTGTGCTAGATCTATTTGGTAGTAAAATCAGGGTTACTGTTCTACTGCTCTTTACCTGGGGGGAAAATTTGTATTAATCCTGTCTTTGCTCTTCTCAGAAAACTGATACCAACTTCTGTCCTTTTATTCTCTTCTCTTTTTCAATTTGTAACATTCCAGAAGTTGCTAGACTTGCCTTTCCAGCTTTCCTAGAACTGACATACCATTCTAATATCCTAAAACTCTTTACTTTGCTCTGCTTTGTTGAGTTTCTTTTGCATGGTGCCCGTTTTGTTAATATTTTTTAAATTATCAAAATTATCTCTCAACACATTCTTACATAACTTCATCATTCTTGTGTTGTTTCTCAATCTTCTCTTCTTCACTCTTTGTCTCTTTGTCTACCACCTGTTTTACCTGTAAATAACCTCTAAGCCTCTTCATAACCTCTCTTTTGGTTTCTTTATTTTAAAATATTATTTGTTTGTTTATTTATTTTTTTTTGTAGTGCTGAAGATTAAACCCAGAACTTTGAACGTGCTAGGCAAGTGTTTTACCCTTCAACTACATCCCCAGCTCCCCGCACCCCCATTTGCTTTTAGAATTCTGTTCTAGAACATTGGTATTTCTGTACCTATAGCTTACATCAGATTAGCTTTGCTGACTTAACCATAATTTTGCTGGAAAGCAGACATTTGCAAAATATCAAAATAATAGGAATTTAGGAAAGTTTTATGATATCAAAATGAACAATCTAATAATATTCGATTATAATAGCTTTAACTTATTATTTTTAAATTCTACTTAATAACTGCAAGCATTAAATTCACTTAAAAGAATACACAAATTATTGAAATAAAGACAGAATGACAATATTTCTATAAGAAATGTTACGTACACAATATGAATTACATTTGTAATGAACCCCTATATTTAGCTAATTGTTTATGGCAAATAAAAAATATAGCTATCTTATGCTCATGAAACAAATAGCATCCATTGCATAGCTTTGCCACTTAAAGGTGTGTTAACTGGTGTTTCTATCATTTTGCTCTCTGCTATAATTGCAATGGATTTTAATAAAACAGTTTTCCAATCCAAAATATTGACATCTAATATGGAGGAGAATAACTTCAATTACATTGCTAACAACCTTTCTTAACATTATATAGAATATTATAGAAGAGGATCAAAAAATCTGTTTTTAACGTATCCTTATAAGATGGGATACAATCTCAAGAAATTATGAACAAAATTAAAATATATGGGGGCTGGGCTTATGCTCAGCAGTAGAGTGCTCGCCTAGCACGTAAGAGACCCTGGGTTTGATCCTCAGCACCACATAAAAATAAACATGTAAAATAAATGCATTGTGTCCAACTACAACTAAAAAAATAAATATTTTTTTTTAAAAAATTAAGATATACATGTAGATTCTTGACATTCAGCTTTTCTAACTATAGAATAGTAACTGTATTCATCGGTCTTTCATTGCTATGATTAAAATACCGGAAAAGAACAGCTTTGAGGAAGAAAGATTTATTTTGTCTCATAATTTCAGACATTTCAATTCATGGTCAGCAAGCTCCATTGCGTTGGGCCTGAGATGAGGAATGTCATTATGCAAGAAGAAGAAGGAAAGTAGCTCAGCTCTTGGCAGCTTGGAAGGAGAGAGAGAAGGAGGCCAGAGACAAGATATAGTCCTTAAAGGCACATCCCCAGTGACCTATTTACTTCTTCCATCATGTCTCACCTACCTAGTTCTACATTCTTCTTGTAGTCTATTCAAATTATTAATTAATCAGATGAATTAATCCACTGATGAGGTTACAGCCCTCATAATCCAGTAACTTCCCAAAATCTCCACCTCTGGACATGGTTGCATGAGAGACCAAGTTTTCAACTTTTGAGGGTATATTCCAGATCTTATAAACTTTTGAGGGTATATTCCAGATCTAATCCATAAAAACAAAGGTCACCTATGATCTAGTCTGAACTTCTCCAACATGGTTGCAATGTAAAGTTCAATAGGGAAGCATCTAAAACCCTTTTACAGCAACCTTTTTTTTTTTAAATCAAAGAATCCTAAAAATCTGTGTTAATTCTAATAGGAAAAATGGAGCTAAAGATCATACTAAGACTGCTTATTATCAATTTTACAGTTTAACACTATGGATGTATAGGTATTAATTACCTTTTAAATAGCAATTCCTCTTTAGTAATAAAATATATTTGCTTGATTTTGAAAAATATATAACTTACTTACTAAGATTACCAAATGTAAGAGAGGTGATCTGCCACAAAATCATGTTTCTTGATTTCTTAGTACTTGACTATACCGTTTCTGACAACTTTTATCAAAATTGGCATATCTATATACTTATGCATTGGTATGATCTTAGTGGCCATTTGGAATCAAAAGACTAAATCTAGTGACTTTGTCTGAAAAAGTTGAGATCAATTGTAGTACAGTTGAGAAGGCTTTATGAATCTTCAATGAGAAGTTCTAGAAGTATTTTAAAAGGCAAAGTGCTACTTTAGAGGTTTGAGGTCATTGCTTCTTCTTTAGGGGAGTTACCAGAAAATTTGCAAATGTATATTGAATTTGTCAATAAAGACTAAGTAGATATATTTAGTAACATAAGATGAAATTCTTCAATCTTTCTTTGTAATTTCATTGAAACAGATGTTTACTGAATGCCTATTATATATATTTCCTGGTGTTATGTTAAGGAATCTGGGGAAATCAAACAATGAAATAATCATAGTCCTAGGTTTCAGTATATTTTTGAGATAGTAACAAAGACAGGCAAAATACAGGTAACTATACTTCAAGTCAAGAGAGGCATAGTTGCTGTGCATTAAAATAAAAGAGGGAGATCAGTTAGGTGTCAATAGGGAAAATAAGGAATGGTATATAAAGAAAATACTGGCTAAGTTTATCTTTGGAATATTAATGCAAAATTAACTTGGAATGCATAAAAGCAGAGACTTGCAAAATGGAAGCATAGTAGAAGCAACATGGAGATAAGAATGTGCATAGTGAATTTGAGATACCAGACATAAGGATGCAAGATGTAATCTTATTCTGGAGATTTAACTTGGATGCACATAATGTTGAATGACTAAGGATTTTAGAAAATACTCCACCAACACTTTTTAGGATGTATTAGACAACATACAGGAAAGATTAATGCCTTAGTGCAAGCTACTATAGCAAAGTGCCATAGACTGGGTGGCTTAAAAGAAAAAAAAAACAGAAATTTATTTCTCACAGCTCTGGAAGTGAAAATTCAAAGACTGGAATGTCCTGATGTTTGTATTCTAGTGATGGCCCATTTGCAGAATAAAGACTTCTTATTGTATCCTCACGACACAACAAGAGTATCCTCTCATAAGAACAAATATTCCATCCATAGTGGCACTACCCTTGTGACCTATTACCACCCATTGTCCCAATTCCAACTACCATCACATTGGTATTAGGATTTCCACATATGAAACAGAATCATCTAGTCCTTTTCATTTAAATAATATTAACAAAAATTTAAGAAAGCATGAGCCAGGGAGTATCAAAGAAAATGAAAAGGGAGAAACAGGGTCAAGCCATATTATTTAATACTGAATTTACTTGACTTGGTTGAACTTAAAGTTTTATGAGAATTCTAGCCTTGTTGATTAAGAAATTATTGTATCATTACCAAAATAAGAAAATAGAGGAGAAGTGACATGGTTTGAATGGAAAGGAAATAATGAATTTATATGTGGAAACATTGAGTGCCAGGGTTTTGGAATAGTTACATGAAAGAACTAAGATATTATATTTAGGTATGTATTGATTTACTCACATATTCAAAATATGTAATAAAACCAACAATTAAATGATAGGAGTTAGTCCATGAAACTCCCTACCAGCAGGTACCAAGACTTATCTTTGTCATTTCCTTACCTTATCCTTGCACCAAATCTCTTTTAATATGAGATTAGACTTTTTTAAAATCTACTTTATGCTGTTATGATATATTTGACTATATTTATCAAGGACCATTTATGAGCTGGACACTATCATATGCACTAAGGATAGAGAGATAACATAGACCTCTCTTTAGAAGATAATATTCTAGTGGGGAACATAAAGAATAAGAAACTAATAAGTAATATACTTTCAGATATTGAAGAAGAATAGAGCAAGATAAATGAATAAAGAATGATAGTGGGGGCTGGGGATGTGGCTCAAGCGGTAGCGCGCTCGCCTGGCATGCGTGCGGCCCGGGTTCGATCCTCAGCACCACATACCAACAAAGATGTTGTGTCCGCCGAGAACTAAAAAAATAAATATTAAAAATTCTCTCTCTCTCTCTTTCTCTCTCTCTCTCTCTCTCCCTCTCTCCCCCCTCACTCTTTAAAAAAAAAAAAAAAGAATGATAGTGGTATGTGTTACTTAACATATGATGATCAGAGAGGAACCTATGGCCATTTAACATGATGTACCATGACATGACATAGTAAAATGAATAATATAAGAATCAGTTGAAGATCTGAGGGATAACACTATAAGTATCAGGAAGAAAAGATACAACAAGCTTAATATGGTAATAAGAGTGTTTTCTGAGAGCAAAAAGATCAATGAGAGGTTTGGGGTAGCTAAAAATAAAGCAGTATATACAGATCATGTATTGGGCCTTCTAAACCATGATAATGAGTTTGGGCTTACTATTGAATTTAATGGGGCATGCTGAACAGGATGGTGATAGCACTATGATTTGTTTTTAAAAGAGCACTCTCGGTTTTAAGAGGATGGTAGAGTATAGGGGACAAGAGAAGAAACATGGACTCAGGTTGATGGTGTCTGTAACATTCAAGGTAACACCTATAACTTGGAATAGAACAGTAGTGCCTGAAGTAATAGGAAGTCTTATGATTTTAGGTATATTTTTGACTCAGAAGCGACAGAACTTGATGGAACATGCAAAGAAGTATTAGAAATCAAGCATGATTCTAATACTTTTGAACAGAGCAATTGGGGGTGTTGTGGTGACATTTGTTAAGATAGGAAGACAGGAGAGGCAGAGGTGAGAGAAGAAGGACATAACCAGGACTTTCTTTTTGAATATGTTAAATTTGAGATATTTAGTAAACATCCAAAGGGAATATTGGACAGGCAATTTGGGTATAAAAATCTGTCTCTTCTGAGAGAGACTGGGCCTGGCAATATTGAGTTGCAGATAATCAATATAATTCTAGTTAGCTTCTGTTTCTTTTCCATTTTTTCTTGATCTATGTCACAAGAGACAATTATAGAGTCTCTTTTCCTCTGGATTCTGATTAATTTCTGTCAAAGGGAACCCTCTACAATGGAAAGAAATAAGGAAAAGTTGAGGTACTTACTACCTGTGTTCCTTTTCTATGTTACTATCATGGGCTGTCTGGTTTCTTCAACTAGGTGTCATAGCTCGTCAAGTAGCCTGTTCGACCTCGCTTGCTCATGTTTCCAGTGTACATCTGCTTCCTTACCGTTTTAGAAATAGGGGTGTTTAATAGATCCCTGCTATTTCTTATCCTTTGGTATTTCATTATGCCTTATGGATTCTCTACTCCCTATAAATAATCCCTATTTATAGTATAGGATAATCAGTTAAACCCTCCACTGATTATAGTATGCCATCTGTTTCCTATTGGGAAAGAAAATAAAACATCAGTTTTCTGGCCCCTTGACTACAATATAATAAGGATAGAAAAATAAATGTTACTGGAAGTGGACTCAGGAACTAACTGTTAAATAAGTTTCTGGGATTGTATCTCATACCTGGGAGGATATTGATAACCTTCCTGTGGAGGGTTTGAGGGTTGGGGTGATGGGGCATGGGTAACCCCTGACATTCAGTGGCATTAAAATTATTTGAATTATCACTAGTGGAGGGGGCAAGGTGTTGTGCATTCACATAGCTGTGGTATTTATCACTATGGCAACACTGGTGATTGCAAAGATGATGGCATCCTCTGGCTTCTTTTGATGACCCAACAGAGTATACAAAGGGAAAAGGAGAAACTAAAATATCCAACTGAGATCATATGTGGAAAAATCAAGTCTCTGTCAGCTTTGAAGGAATCACTCATCTCCTGAATTTGGGAAGATAGGTTTAGGGATCAAGTCCATGGCTTGAGTGTGGGAACTGAAAATCTGATGGTCAACCAAACTCACTCAGTCTTTTATACCAAGGTAAAGCAACTGGTATGAAGGAAAATGATTTCATGTGTTGAAATAGGTACATTTGGGCAGACAGAAAATGAGGCTGAGAACTTTGAATTCCTACATCCCTTGAACTTCCCTTTCCAGCAAAGACATTCTTTCCTGTGAATCAGCCTTTTAATGACTGGGTCTAAAGTACCTGCCTTGCAAGCTGTGCTTATTCTGCCTACAACCAACCTCCACCACCCCTAACTACCCCCAGATTGATTGTAAGTATTACATTATGATGGAGACAAAGGAGGACTACAGGGCTGGACTGGAAATAAGAAATATCTTACACAACATAAAATTTATAGAACCTCATTGATTTATATTAATGAGTCTTTAGAACGCAAAAGGAAGTAACTAGTATGGGCATTAGACCAAGAGGGGAAATATATGGTTAAAGTTGTTGAGAATGGTTTATTCACTCAGGATTTGGGCCTTGAGCACGTAAGAATGTTGTCAGTAGCCCACTAGGTTGGGCATTTGAATCCTGGTCTTGATCAATCGTGGCCTACATTCAATGATGTAGAATAATGTAACCACTCTGGCACAATATGGAAAAATCAAGTCTCAGGAACATGCAAATACTGAAATGGATTTATTATGTAAAATCTGGTCTACCAATTTTTATTTATATTACTCACAATTATAGGCCAAAAATATTTAATAAGAATAGAATAAATTAGTATCAGGAAATCCCCTGAGGGATTAACTGAGAACATGCTCTTTATCAAAAGTTTAAGGAATACATTTGTAAGAGGGGTACAAGTATCTTTAAAAACTGAAATAACTCTGTATGGTGGCTATCTTCTCTATGCCAGAGGTGATGGTAAGACATGGTGCACATTGCCACATGAGAGTAAGCTATGTGAGCTGATTAATTAGTTCTTTTGCTCTCTTCATGCAGCCTCTGGCAATTTTCAATAGGAAAAAATCAATGTTGACCTAGACAACTTTTGAGTAAAATGCCCTTTAATTTTAAAATACTTATCTCTGAAAAAAAACAACAAACAACCATTTACTTGCTATTGGACCTAGGTAAGGCTAAATACCTGACCATATATATCCAAGGTGCTATACAACAATACAATTTTTCATCTTCAGTTGGTGCTCTCTAATTTATATAATCCTAATCGGAAGTATATAGAACCATCCTATTATAAAATAGATGTGTTATAAATGATACCATACAAGATCAGAAATATAAGTAAAATGCAGAAGCAGACATCTCAGATTTCTACTGGTTTTACCTTCTAAGCCCTCTTCCTTAAGCTCACACCTATGATTTCATGGGAAGTTCCATATAACATATTCCAAAGTAGTAGATAAACTAGATACAGAAGTGCAAATATAGCAATTACATTTTATGTCAATTAACTCTATTTCTTATTCCACTTATACTTTATATGAGATGCGCTATTATCACAAACTAAATGGTTTAAAATGACTAAAATGTGTTCTGTCACTGTATTGAAGGCCAGAAGTCCAAAATAAATATTACTGGGCCAAAATCAAAGTGGTGAATGGACTGAACTCCTTTTGAAAGCTCTAAAGAAGAATCTGTTTGTTCGTTCTTCCAGCTTCTTATTTACAGTCAGAATTCACTGGGTTTGGGATTTGGGTTGTGCGTGTAGCCTAATGGTAGAATATTTGTCATCCTCTCTCTTATAATACTTTTAATGGTATTTGGAGTCTTTCCAGATAATTCAGGAGGAGATTCTTTACTTAATTATATAATTTTTTTTACACTTTTTCCTAGCAAGGTAAACATTATATTTTCTAGGAACTAGAAACTAATGTCTTTGGTGACCATTATCCAGCCTATTTCTGACCTCTGTCTTGGAGATATAGATTTTTCACCTAATGAAGCACAATAATGTGTATGAGATACAAAAGGGGTTGACTCTTCTAGCTAATTTCATCTACTGCTTCACATCCACTTGACCATTCTCCTTCTTTTTCTGTGCTCCAGAAGGCTAAGCTACATGGACGGCATAGATAAGCTCTTTGCCCTTTGGTTTATGCTTGGATTCTCCAAATGAGCGGCCCTAGTGGAAGAATGGAAAGAGAGGGTAATGTGAGGAGTGTTTATCTTCCTCTTTTCCCCCTAATTTCTGACTTTATGACCAAAGTCTTTCTGTATTCCTCTATTAAAAATTATAGGTTCTCTTAGATTGCTCCCTCTACATAGCTTTCTTAAGTTTCTTTTAAACTTTTGTTTTTATTCCCTCAAGCCTCAGAGAGGTGATAGCATAGTACTATGCTGGTAAATATCTAAAAACTGCAACTCTAAAAACAATATGTATATAGACAGATAGGTGTAAAAGTGTGTTTAAAATTTTCTGATATAAATGATATAAGAACACAGTTTACAAATAATAATAAAATATGCAATACAATAAGTTTCTCAGAACCACTTGATTTTCAAAGAATGTTTGTGTTGATTTTTGTTGGTCTCTTACAATTGATAAGCATATATGAAAAATCCAATCGTTTTTAGTTAATATTTTCATTTGTGTGAATGCTTAAAATGAAAGTGAATTAAAGAAGAGTGGTTTTGTAACTCTTTTGTAAATTATGTGAGTGACTTCTTGACTGAATTGATAATAGCTTTAGGCCACTGGAATAATATGTTACAAAATTTCAAAATTATTCTTTCTAATATAATGACTACAGACTTGAAACATTTTTAAGTAATTTGAATTTTTAATATTGTATCCATTACTTTCTTAGGTCTGTATAACCTACAGAACAATAACTCAAACCCTGAATTATACATTTGCTGACTTCTGTGGTGCAAACAATTTTCCATCACAAATTTTAAGGTGTGAATGTGAATTTGTTGAATGTTAAGTTAGGAAGAGATGCAAGGATATTGTAAGGTACTATTCCATCATCTAGTGGTAAAGAGATGCGTGTATCAAAAACATGATAGAGAAATAATTGGAAAACTATAGGTTTTAAATATTTATTACTCTTCAAAAATATAATTTATAGAATTGTGAGTTAGGTAAGTGATTTTTTTTTTTTTTTTTTTTTTTTTTTTTTTTTTTTTTTTAGTAATGGCTGTGTTTAACAACCGAATAATGCAAACTTGCAAAAATTTCAGACTCACTTATGAGCCAGTGCAAGCCTGCTCCAGCACACCGTTGTAAAACAGAGCTCTGCTGTTGTTTACTCCAGGATACCGTATCAGCCTCTGTGTTATTTGAAATCCTGTCCATCTTGTAAATAAATACTGCCTTAATTAAATTCTCTTTAAATTATCCACATAGAATTTGCATTTTTTTTTCTTCCAGAGTCCTAGGTGATAACAACATTTGGATGTTATTTAACATTACACAAGTGAATTATAATTCTAAGGAGTAAATAGAAAAGAGGAAGATTTAGGCCTTGAGTGCACCGAATTTAGAGATCAAGAAGCAAAGCTAGAAACAATATAGCATACTGAGAAAGAGTAGTCCATAAAGCAGGAAGAAAAACAGAAGAATTCCATGTCCTGGATGTAAGGAGATTCCTGCTTTAAGAAGGAAGCAATGATCAACTCTATCAAATGCTTAGCAGTCAAGTAACATGAGGACTGATAACTGACCATTGGTTTTGGCAAGGTAGATTGTTGGTAAAATTGTGAAGTGAGTTTCCACTGAGTGGTGAATTCCTTATAGTAAATTAAAGAGAGGATGGAAAGTGATTAAGCAAGTATAGAAAACTTATAATTAGCTTTGCATAAAGGGGAGTAAAGAAAAGAGGCTTAAGCTGTTGGGATGTAGACTAGGTAGTCTACTTTGACAGAAAGACAGAAAAAATATATATAAGTATATATATATGTTGGCATATGTAATTGTTGTAATATGATGTGGTTCTATTCTGACTACATCTATTTTCTAGGTCAAGATTGATGCCACTGGTTGAAAATGAATAGGAATTAATACTTTTGAAGTTTAAGGAATGAGAATATATGAAATAGTGGTTATCATTTTACATATTTTTTTCATTTTATTAAAGAATAAAAAATAGAACAGGGAAGTTTAACAGGATTTCAAATAATATATAAGGATAATAAAACCTGTGCATGCTCAGGGCATTGTTCAGTACTTGGGACATTTAAGGAGACTTTCTAACTTATTTGCAAATATTTACCACATGTCTACTCTGTGTTGAACACTGTTTTAGGGATCAAAGAAAAAGCCATTAACAAAGCCAAAAAAAAAATCCTTGACTGCTTTTTGATATATTAGAGTAAGTGTTGGCAATTTTTTTTTTTCTGTAGAAGGATAGATAGATATATTTAAGTTTTGTGAGCCAGGTGGTCTTTGATGTGCCTACAGGACTGACACTGTAACACGAGACAAGCCATAGACAATACATAAAAGAATGGCTTAGGCTGTGTTCCAATAAAATTTTACAAAAAATAAGTGGCAGTTTGGATTTGTCTCATAAGCCATAGTTTGCCAACCTCTATGTTAGGGGATGATTGGTGCATTCAGGACAAAGAAAACAATTGAATATTTGAGATTGAAATGATCAGATAGGGAGTCACTGGAAGAGATTATAGAAGTTTGAAACACACATAGAGTGAGTGGAAAATTGCATCTAGAACCTGAAAGAATAACCAAATCAAGGGTATAGGAAAAGATAAGTTGGTAAAGATGGAAAAGGAGTAATTAGAGCGATCCATGCTTGATATTTGCTATATTTTACATGTCCTTGGGAGATCAATGGGTGAAGGAATGATTATAATCAGTTTTTCTATATAAGAAAAGTTAAATAGATTTGTTAATACAAAGAAGGGAAAATATAGGAGTGTAGCTTAAGTGAAAAGAAGTAAACATCAAAGGAGTTAACATTTTCTTATATTCATTTCATATGGGTTAGCCAACAATTTCATTAGGAACAATCTTTACTTAAACCATTCATTAATGTTATTACCTTTACCTATTTACTATTCACTGTGTAAGGAACTGATCTCTTCATTACAATCCAACACATTCTGTTGGAAATAAGTAATGATATATATGTATGCTAATAATTAAAAAAAAAAGATTGAAATATCACTGTCCTCTTTCTATTTAGTGTATTTTATCTCTTTGCACTCCATAGTCTTTCCAAATATTAACCAAGAAGTTTGTAAGTTAAAAAAAAAAAAACTGTGATAAACATAGAAGTCAAGAGCAGAGGTGAACCAATGTATTATTTAAAAGCTGTTATTAGAGTAAAAGAAATAGAATTCAGGTCATATAATATCTCCATTCTATTTACTATTATTTATATTTTCTAGGATGTATGTTATTTATAAATAAGCATGTATTAACTAGTAATTTTTGGTAAGACATCAGACATGTTTTAATGATCCTTAATTTTTTATTTCTAAATATAGCTTTCTCTGCTTTATTAGCTGTCTCAAAATATGCTGGCCCAGGTGACCTTTTACTAAAACTTACTTATACTCTTACAAAGTCAGTAGTCCCAGGTTTCAAAATTTTATTTTTAATACACATTTAAATCTTTGAACTTGAATATTGAATAAACTCTGGAAGGACTTTGAGCTCTGGATGCTGAGTGTGGTAACCTTGAACCTCCCATAAATTGGAGAAAACCTCTAAAGCAGCCAAAACAAAGCTCTTGACTTTCTAAATATAACGTTTGTTTGACTCCTTGACTTAATTGTGAACTCTGTTGTTTTTCCTTGACTGGGTTGCCACTATCATTTGAAGTTAACCTTTTCTCTACTTAGTTGAAAATTGTGCTTCAATGGATTAAAAGACAAAATTTCATTCCTTCTAATTAAATCTAAGAAACTCTCTAAGAAGTATCTTGAAAAAACAAAAACACATGTGTATGTTAATTCTCCTGAATTATAGTCAAGGACAAAGAATCCTCCCTTTAACTATTTGTCCTCCCTTTTCAATCTGTTTGATAATAAATTAAGTATGCTATTTAAATTTTAATTTTCTTCTTTTATTTAGTTTGATCTCAACAACCTTCATTTTTATTTTTCAACTTCTCAAACATACTTTTTATTCTGTAATTGTGGTGGTTGTAAATCAAAATTTACACATGCTTTCTTTTAACAAAATCAACTAATACAGAATTGTGACAGTTTTTTTAAGAGAGAAAGAGAGAGAGAATTTTTAATATTTATTTTTAGTTTTCGGCGGACACAACATTTTTATTTGTATGTGGTGCAGAGGATCGAACCCAGCGCCACGCGCATGCCAGGCAAGCAGGCTACCACTTGAGCCACATCCCCAGCCCCACTATGACAGTTTTTTTTTTTTAATTGAAAACTCTTCTGCACTTTCTCAAATCCTGAGCAACTTTCTAGAGGTAATCATTGTAAAGTTTAGTAATGAAATGTTCTTCATGTTTCTATATTCTCCACATATAAACATACATGTCTCACATGTATTCTACATCTTGTATCTTAAATCATTATAGTTTGGGGTTACAAATAAATACTATTATTTAGTGAATGACCAAATTGTTTAGTGGATGGATGAATAGATAACCATATCATATATTTTATGTGATACTTGATTAATTTAAATTTCACCCCCTGTATTAGAAAACATATTTTATTCTCTCTTTTTGTATTCTAGTGATTTATTAAAATGTCTCCTTGGCTTTTAAGAAATACTTAATATTCACATAAAAATTAGTTCAGATAAGCATAGACATTTGATAATATGTATCATTTTTTTTTGTTTTCAAATATTATTGTTAGATATTTTGTGCTTAATATTTATAAACTATTCAAGTGGTTCAAAATCTAAAAACAAATCAGCAGTAATAAAAGAAGTGCAGATGATGATTTTATTAAACAATTTTAGCACTTTTAACATGTCGTGTTCTGCCTCTTTCTAAATAGCCCAATCTGATATTTTATAAACAATTTTGAGTACAGATCTAGTGGATTCCATAGCAGTACTTATTATAAAGAAGCGAGGAAAGAATGTGGACTCTGGTACTGTATTTTTGTCAGTTATGAACAAATTACATCCATTTGGCTTATAACATACATGGAGTATCTCTTTAGGAATATATATATATATATATATATATATATATATATATATATATATATACATATATATATATAAACATTAATTTTGAAATGGTAAGCTTCTGTGCTTTTGAATTCATAATCTACTGGGTGCCTTGCAACCAAATATATATTCAGTTCCCAGCATTATTGGTGTTTCCAATTTCAATAACTATAATATTATCACCTTTGGACTTTTATGGCATCTTTCATCCGTGGATCTTAAAGGGCTTTACAAACATTAATTCACACAACATTCTTGTGAGGTACAGAAATATCATTAACCCCATATTACAGATGAGGAAACAAGCACAGAAAGGTTAATAATACGTGCACTACTTTCTGCTCATACAGTGCTTTGATTCAGGGATCCCTAAGTATACTGGAACCTTTGTAATGCTCATGCAGGAGAACAGAACTAAAACAGACTTATAGATTAACTCGTGTCAGACTCTTACTATATTGAATGTAGTTTCTAGAAATTGCCTCCATAATACAGATTTATAATATGCATGTTATTTTAAAATTTTTCAATTGTAAATCAAAATCATGAATACAAACACCCTTAGTTTTCTCTTTAGGTTAAATGGATAATTATGCTGCATAGGCAACAGACTTGTAAAATTGTATATTGCATATTTCTTAAAAAAAAATACTCACAATTTAGCTGGTACACAATGAGATGCCTACCAGGATTGTTGCTGTATTCTTTTTAGGCATCAGAGGTTAAATCATGTTTTATTTTGTGTTTTTATAAACAGTGATAAATAGTTGAGTTTCTGTTAAATGTTTTTAATAGTTTACATTTTCTTTGTTCTTTTTTTCATGTTTACACCACTTTAACATCTTCCTATTTTACTTTGTAGAATTCAGTCCTCAACACTCATTTGGCTACAATAAGATGCACTATGCTTACACAGACAAGGAGCTTCAATCTCAATCACCCGCAGTCAGATTTTTCTCCATCACTGATCTCTTGTCCTCAAAACTTCAAAACCCTGTTTTCCAGTACATCTTTATATACCTTTCTCTTTCTCATTCTTTTTATCAAAGAAATTTGTTAGAAAGTCTGTTAGTACCATTTCCCTATTCTTTGCTTACCACCACCATCTTAGATTGTTCATAGCTTTTGTGGACTGCAGGGCTCAATGTACTGTGCAATTCACTAGGAACACAGCCATATACAAGATGGATTGACTTAAAGAAGCTTATAGTCTGGTTGTGGAGATAGACATTGGATATGAAATTATAATCCCATTAATTACATGACCATGCAGAATCTCTGTGAGACATATCTATAAATGGTTAATCCACAGGCTGGCTGCACAATTTTTCACTTAAGAGGAAAGAAGTGGGATTTAAAATCTATTGTGGCAGCAGTTCAAGTGAAAAGAAAATACCTCCATGCTTGATTATTGTTGACAGATCCTAAAACATGAGATCCTTGGAGTAGAGACTAGCTGGGTTGGAGACCTGTGTTTACTCATACAGGGCAGGATTTAGGTTCTGGGACTGGGACTGAAGTAGTTTGCCATATCTCAGAAGTGTCTGAAATAGGTTTATAAGGAAGCTGGCTGCGATGTTTGCATCAAAATGTAAGGGACTGATATATTTGAAAGAAAGGTGACAGAAGAGGAAAGAAGAAAAAAAATTGTTTTGTTTTTATTTTCCTTTCAGTATGTATGCATCTTCACCTCTCTTTCTCCTGCCAGTAAGGTTAGTTTTGTTTCTGCCCACTCTGCCTGCATCAGTGTTTTCTGAAAATCTCCTCTCCAAATCTTCATTTCATCTCTTTGTTCTTCCAGCATGCGCTAGCAATGAGGAACTAGTGCTGAAAATGACTAGCTCTTAAAAACAACAACAACAACAACAACAAAACCTGCTTACCTTCTCCTTCTGCTGAGTGGGTAAGGATGGCTACTGAAGGAGATGTAGTTGTGGGACCAATAACATTTTGGTTCAGACCAGCACACTTCACCTCAGATGTGCACAAGGTTTGTGTGAATAAACGGAGCAATATATTGTGGAAAGATGTAACATCTCAAATGACACACCCAAACACACAAATGGGCACAGCAAAGGGCTTATAAATATTATGTTTAATCTCAGCAAATTAAGTAGAAATCCTTGTTTCTAAGGATCGCTCCTCAGAATTGGCTTGATATCATCAACAGACTGAGCTGTTTCTAATGTGATAGAAGTTAAGCCTTAGTCTCCCTTAAGGGATTTTTGTAAACATGTTAAATAGGCAAAAGAAAGAGAGATTGATGGATTGGACTAAAGTCATACAGCCAGAGAGGGATGGAAATACAAACAGATTCAGTTTGGGTTCTCTGTGCAAATAGAACTCAATTTTGCAATGCCAGTCCTGGATTCAGAGCATATTGGCACATTCACATGTGTCCTACATCAAGTTACTTCAACTCTGAGCTTGTTTCTTCATCTTTAAATTAGGATTAACAGTACCCACCTTACGTGATCATTAACAGGTTTAAACTATACGTGCATTTGATGAAAACCCCCCAAGGAAGTTATTATTTATCATTTCTTATTTATGTAAAACCTATTTGGCAGGTACATAGAAATACCAGTCTTATTCCTGTGCTCACACAATGAGTCGTAAAATAACTGAAACAAATTCCAATTCACAATTCCTAATCCAACTAACCAGCATAAAATGAACAATTGGGTTCTAAGGAGTCCTTTCTCTCCTATTTTTATTATAAATGTATTAGTACATGAAATGTTTGCAATTGATTCATTATTTATTGAGGTAAACTAATGAATCCTAATATTTCATATTTGAATCATATGTTTTAGTTTTTTCAAATGTCAATTACTTACCCAAGGTCACACAGTTAGTCAGTGAAAATACAGGAGAGAACACAGTTCTTATGACTTCTAATATAGAGATTTACCTACCACATCAGACAGATTTTTGAACACAATTAACAGCCTTATTATTTCCTAAGCTTGAGAAAACCTCACTAATATTATTAGAACATTCCAGGTCTCCTTTCCATATTCATTTATGTATACCGATCAGCTCGTTCTTTTCAAATGCCAGGGATGTATTGCTCACTAGAGGAACTTCAGTACCCAGCAGTCTTTAATGTAAAAGGCAAACCTTTCCACTAATGAGCAGTTTGTCTAGTGTTCTTAACCTTATCAGCAGCTCCTCAAGTGATAAAGGCTTAACTATTATGCACTGAAAGGTGTTGATAATTCTCAATCTTCATGCAGAAAATGGCTCTTTTGTCACTTCTTACAGTCTACTGTTAAACTTAGCACACTGCTTACAAATTACCTTTCCTGTTCTGCAAAGCAGTCAGCTGGAAGTATTGGTGGGCCGGCAGCAGGTGGAGCCTCCTCCTGTCAGGACAAGAATGATACCTGCTGCTTAATAGAAAAAGAACTATCTGCACTTTAATGATGTAGACCTGTCCCAGGAAATAGACAGTGTTTAAAGACCAGGTAGCAGGAAGAAAATAATATATATTAAACATATATATTTATATATATATATGTTTAATAATCTCATTTTCATATATATATATGAAAATGAGATTGAGTATTAAAAACTGTGCAAATAGAATTGAAAGCTAGAGGTTTCATCAACTCTGAACATTAAGTGCACAGTGACTAAAATGATTTGATTCCACTGCTACTGGGATTCCCTAACCACAGTGGGCCCTGTGAAGCAGACCCATGGCTCACAGGGGCTTCCTCTGCCAGCTTCTAGAAAGAAGGATGCAGGACAACATTGTCTCCATGTTGCTGTAAGAGAAACAATAAAAGCTTGATCAGCTGAATGCTTAAATATGGCTGAATGTTTGATGAGATGAAGATGTAATTTTGTCTATGTTCCCCAAGGATCTGGATTAAATATGACTACAGGGCCTAATCAAATAGCTAGTCACTGAACAACAGTCCCAACTGCATTTTTCATTCTAGGCATGCCTTTCTTCCCCCCCTCTCCTCCAAGTACATTACTTATTCACTGGTTTGTCAGCAGTGTGCATTATTAGCGCTTGAGAGATAAAACTTTAAGTGTTGCTCCCAATTAGCACAACAGTGACCACGCACCATGCTCTGTGCTTAATGCCTGCTCTCAGAGAGGAGCTGGTTTTGAAGGTCTGAGGTGGAGGAGAAAAAAAATGAAACAGCTTAAGCATTCATTTTGAGTGGAGAGACAGCTCCTATTAACATTTAACAGCATTTGTGCAACTTGGTGCGGAGGTTATGATGCAAATGAGGAGGAATTAAAAGTGGCCAGGGGTTTGTCATTGATGGATTGCAGTCTGGCGGTGTTCACACTTCTGCCGTGTCCATCAGAAGCGATTACTGTGTAATTAAACCTTATTTCTCTACTCTTCAGTGCATAATTACTTTGTGAATGTAACCATCATCTAAAAAAGCTACCAAAATGCTTTAGCATTTAGTCTAGCAGTCATTTCCCTAGCTTGTGTCAGATATAACCATCAGACAGTGCAAAAGAACTGTCACTTTTAATAAGAGGCAAAAAATTAAATGAAACAGTATGCTTATTACAGGAAAATTAGGCGTTCAAGTGGTAGAGTCCTTTTCTGCTATTTGCATAATTTATTCTTTTTTGTCCCTCACACCAGAAGCTTCAGGCAATTTTCTTCACATTTAAATAGATCGCACATTTAAGGCTACTTAAGGAAAATTATCACTTTGCATATTTTAATTGTTGTAAAGAAAGTGAATAGAAGAGGTCTGCAGCTTGGACTCTTGAGTCGGTCAGATGCTCAACTGTCTGATTCTGGAGCTCCCCACTGCTGCACCAGAGATAACCCTATAGTTCACAGCCATCCACTCGCATTTCATCAGCATGCAAATGCAGCTCCTGGCACTACAATAAGTGGATCTTTGATATTTACAAACTAGCCACTAATAACTAAAACGTAATTTGTTTGACATAACTTTAAATTTTCTTATCGCTGTGCCTCCCCTGCCCACCACCCACCCCCCTTTTTCAGAGAAAAACCTGATAAGTCCTTTAGATTTAGGAAAAGTAACAGATAGTCCACTCGAACCTGATAATGTTCTACAGGTTCTAAAAATATGACTTACTGCAAATCATGACAGGCCCTTTATTTTAGCAAGCCAGACAACACTGAGTTCTTTTGTTTAATTTGGACTTGCCTTTAATCACAAAGTAATATGAATAAAATTGTAATAAAAACACTTTCCTTAATATAAATTATATCAAACCAATGGTCTTTCAAGTGCATGATTCAGCTAGCAGGGAAAGGATGTAATGGCTCAGTATGCTTGTGTTGTAATGTGAAAAGAGGAGAGCAAAAGCAGAGGGCATTACCAAGCAAATGCTGCAAATAGGCTCATGCCTGTCCAAACTGTTAATTATGAAAAGTTGAAAAGATACTCCAAAAGAAAATTTTGATCAAAACATACTTGGCTCATTTATTGTACTAAAGTGGGTTAAAGAATCTTCATGGTATAATTTGCTTAGATTTCATTACCAATTAAAAAAAAATTCCAGAGACAGAAAACTAAAGTCTTCATTTTGACAAGACAGCAATGCTTTAAAGTATATTAAGATGTGAATCTGATTAACTCAGCAACAGTTTTGTTTAATTACAAACAATTATATGTTCCCTTTGGCTACTGGTCATTTTCATTTACAATGCCCTTGTCCTCCTTAAGTGCAAACTCTAAACACTAATGAATGTCTGAGGGACTGCAGTTAGCACACATTTGTAGACACTAAGCAAACATTTGTCTTTAAAAGTAAGTGAAGTAGGACTTAGTTTCAAAAAAAAAAAAAAAAATCAGGGTATGGGAAAGTAACATAAAACAGCACATTGTAGAGACTGACAAAAGGTAAGAATGGGATATGAACATGTACTTTAGAAAAAATCCTACCATCCTTTTGACCTGATGTGAATTTCAGAGTAATCTCTATTCTTTAAACTTTGAAATTCATTACATCATTATTTCAAAAAACAATATAAGTGTTTTTCTAAAAAAAACTACCTCCAGAACAAGGTTTTCCAAATATATATATTTTGCTTATTATATTTTTTCTTAAAATGCTCAATAGGAAAAGTTACATAAATTCTGAGCAAGAAAAGCTTGAAAAGATCTTCACAGTTTCCAAGAGATAATATACAGCTGACCTCATATCTAATTCTACCATATTGAGTAGAAATGAAACAATGTATTCCTGGTAGCATTCTTTGCATCTCTGAGGACTTTGTTAAATTAACTAACTCAACATTTCTCCTTTTGGATTTCTTCTTTTCTTCTTTTTTGGAGGTGAGCTTTAACTGTGCTGTTTTAACACACATTTAATAAGGGAATTCATATTTTTTTTTTTAGAAAAACTCTGCTCCCTCAAATCCCATCATTGCCAAAATGACAATAGCCAGAAACAAGTGATCTCTCAATGTAGTTGAATAAATCAGAGACTCAAATTCAGCGAGGCAGATTTCTGAATGTAGTATCTTTCATTTACCTTTAACAGAAAAATTTTTGTGAATTTAAAAATGAAAGAGTGTCTCTATTTCAGATAACACTTCTTAGTAAGTTTCTTTTCTTTTTTTTTAAAGAGAGAGTGAGAGAGAGAGAGAATTTTTTAATATTTATTTTTTAGTTATTGGCTGACACAACATCTTTGTTTGTATGTGGTGCTGAGGATCGAACCCGGGCCGCACACATGCCAGGCGAGCGCGCTACCGCTTGAGCCACATCCCCAGCCCCTTAGTAAGTTTCTTGAGGGCAGAAATGATGTGTTTTCTTATAATGAAATTTAAACCTTCAGCAGGACTTCATAATGAAGGAGGGTGTGGTGATAGTTGAAGATGAGGGGCAAATTTTGAAAAGCATATTTCTGCAGAGCAGTTGTAAGAAGTTCATTTATCTTCAGAATATTCTTTATAAAAGGTTGCTACCTTCTGGGAAATGGCAATAATAATGTAGCTAACTCCTGCACTATACCAGGGAATAATTGCAAGTAAAGTTGACAATCTACCCTATATGATATAAACAGTAAATTTAGACTATCACAATAAATAAACAAATTACTATAAAAAGTTGACTAGGAATGTCAGTCAGCTAGATCTGTTAACTAAAATCCAACCTAAGCTCCTATGTTTTGCCACACTCAACTTTTAAGGACAAGCTATTATGGCTTCTAAACAGTGCCTAACAGCAGCCTCTATGTTTAATTACTGTAAGACATATGTTGAGTACCTGAGGCATTAGGTAATATAGCACAATGGGGAAGAGCAAAGCCTTCGAGACAGTAGAAAGAACTGAGTTAAAACTTGATAATTCACCATTTTACTATTTTGTCCATTTTTGTTATACTACTAAATTTGCTGAGCTTCCATTTTCTTCTCTGGAAAATTAACTTCTAACTCATGGGCTATTAAAAAGATTCATTGAGATAAATATAGCCCTTAGCAATACGTCAAGTCCCTTGTAAGTGTCTAGAAATAGTCATTGTTCTTATTACTGTAACTAAGATATTATATATTTACCTTTTCATATTTATATTTGTGATGATGCAGAACTCACATTTTGCCTCAATATTTTTCTTAATAAGAAAAAATACTTTAAGTGGGGCATGGTAGCAGCGGCTCAGGGGGCTGAGGCAGGAGTATCACAAGTTCAAAACCAACCTCAGCAAAAGTGAGGCACTAAGCAATTCATTGAGACCCCGTCTCTAAATAAAATACAAAATCGGGCTGGAGATGTGGCTCAGTGGCTGAGTACCCCTGAGTTCAATCCTCAGCACACCCTCCCCCAAGTATACTTGGAATTGTAAAAGAAAGTCGTGTTTTTTCAAAATAATATAAACTTAAAATTCATTACTTTTAAAGTTTTGTTTCTATGGTCTTAGAAAGCAATCCTAGAACCCTGTGCATGTGAAGCTATTCCCGAACTACAGTCCCAGCCCTATGTGTGCGTGTGTGTTTACAGTAGAGTTCTGTCTTTACTAATGTATCCTTGTAGTATAATCCATATTTTCAATCGAGTTTATAATTTATTAGATTCTAAATCTAAATCATGTTTTACCTTAGAATTATGAGACATTGTAATAACAGTCTTCCTTATTTATTTTTCTTTTTTATTGGTTTGCTAATTTTTATTTGACTTCTTTCCTACAGATAGACTTCCATTCATTGAAGTTGGATGTCTATATATGATATTAATCTTTACAAATTTGGAATCACCAACTGAAGTATTTGCTTACTGGATTATGACTCTAAACACCTAAAATTGTGCTCGACTGTAACTGACATACAACCAAATTCTTTGTTATTCAGTACATAAAGAGAGTAGCTTGGAAGAACTCCATCATAAGTATATTTACCAAAGCATTTGAAAGGGCATTTGATGATACTAACACCCTTCCCCACCACATTTTTCAATAATGTGACAATAAGCATCCCACTGAATTGTTTTTCTGAAGATATTAAATACAATTTATGAGTTACCTTTTGGGAAAATAAAAATGTACCAGTTATATGATCAAAAATAGCAAAACACCATTTACTTAATGATAAAGTCCATTCAGTTAATTTCTTTTCTTTTTGACCTTCACTCTGCTTCTCCCACCTTCTTCAACCTTCTTTGAAGTCAAAATCCCAAAACTCTACACAACAAGAAAAGCCAATAAAATATTATATTTTATATATATATATATATATATATATATATATATATATATATACACACACATACATACATATACATATATTTTTACATTCATTGAGGTTGGATGTCTATATGGGATAATATTAAACTTTACAGGTTTGGATACCAGGTATGTGATAAATCTACCTCTCAGAATTGGTATCAGTGATGCATATGTTGGGTCACCTGGGATGTCAGACAATATAATATAACTCCTCTGATATTTTTCAGAGGAATTCCTATTTAATTGTTTGAGTTTGATTCTTTCAGAGGCCTGACATGATCACCAAACTCTGTTTATCTGAGAATTATGTTTTCTAAAAATAAAAGAAAGAATTCACAGATATAAATCTTCCAACTTTACAAAACAGAGCAATTGAAACTGTTCAGTGTTCACCAGGAAAGAAACTAGCACTAAGTGATAGTATAAATGTCAGTGTCAGGAAGAGATTAGATAATCTTTCAATTTCAGGGATTAGGGAAGAAAATTTTGTCATTTGGGCTGTTGACTTCAATAACACTGACTTAAAATTAACTATCACACTATAGTGTCATTGATAATCCCAGTTCAATTTAACTAGCATATACTTAAGAGTATACACACACACACACACACACACACACACACACACACATATATATATATATATATATATATATATATATATATATATATATATATAATATAATAGGGTTAGCCTATCAGAGCTGATAGAAAGGATTTTCTGAGACTCATGGTTATCTGCCCTATGAATGATATGACTTATTGCTTCCTATATATAGAACTGTGTAGATAAAAACTAGTACATTGAACTGACAGAATATTTAGTTACCTAATACAACTAATAGACAACGTTTTAAATCTTTCTCCTAGAATTATTAGAATAATTTGGCTAAATGACATGTGTTATGATGAAAAAAGTACATGTGAATGTAAATATTATCATTATGGCACTTTATGATTGTGCTATATTTTCATAATTTTTACTTATACATTTTCACTAAAAATAGACTGAAACTGATGAAAGAGTAGGGGAAAAAGGCTCTAAATGATGTTTGTACCATCTTTTTTATCACATTAGTGATGTTTATTCATTTTTATGACACTT
Source organism: Spermophilus citellus (assembly GCF_964194105.1). Classification (NCBI taxonomy): domain Eukaryota; kingdom Metazoa; phylum Chordata; class Mammalia; order Rodentia; family Sciuridae; genus Spermophilus; species Spermophilus citellus. Next base: position 67,677,053 of record NC_138192.1, read on the forward strand.
AGCAACATTTAGTAAAGATCCTTGTTTCAAACTGAGTTCGTTGCACAGTGCTCAGTGCAGAGGCAACTGGAATCCAAATCTATGTAAGTAAATGGTTAAGGTTAAATAAACAGGTGTTTCTATCAATGATTAAAAAATAATTTAAATTATGTTAATGAGACTGTTTTCCTTTACTCTTAATTTTTAGGTAGTAACTAAATCACATTTGCTTCACTGAGAGAAGAACCCAAATAAGTCAGCCATATCTTCAGGTAGCCAGTGGACCTCAAATCAGCATCTTTGGCCTCATCTGTGGATTTGATAGAAAAGTATATGTGAGTCCTATTCTATTTACAAAATCTCTGGAGGTGAAACTCAGGAAACTTTGCTTTAATAAACTTTCCACATAATTCTTATTCATGTTAAAGTTTGAGAACCACAGTCCTAGGCCTAGAAAATATAAAGGAGTTGTACACCATATATTGAAGGGAGTATACTGGTTTTTGGTACTGAAGATTCAAACTTCAGTCTCATGCATGTTAGGCAACCATTCTACCACCCAGCTATGCCCCCAGTCCAAATTAGTTTAAGAGAACATCAAGTATGGTATGTGCATGCGGGCAAATTCATAAATGGTTAATAGCAGTTATGATAAGAGACTCAGAAAGTGTCTTGTAAATGTATTGGAAACATAAAATAGAGATTGAAAATTTTAATTCTTGGTTAATTTTCAGTTATTACAATTTAGTTGCATTAATTTGAAAAGAAAATGGCATAATGATCAGTCAAAAACTGTTGTATTAATAGGGTGATACAAAACTTATGAGAATGTTATGCTTCTTGTTTTTGAGAGTATTTGATAAAATAACAAGCATTATGTTTTATTTTTCAATATGTTCAATATTGAAAATATGTGCTATGGAATATTTTTTGGGGGGCAGAAGCTAAGAGCAGTTATTGTGTAAGATGAGGAAACACTCTGCTCATGTGTTAAACAAGGCGAAGCTGACAATAAGAATATAGAGAGCAAAAATAGAAACTGCATTACTTTAAAAAATACTCCCACAGCAGGCTTAGCAAATTTTATGTCATTGCTGATTAATCAAAAATCATTCCTTGGCTACTTCCTCAACTTTGAAAGTATTCATAATGTGAAATCAAGATTTGTGTTCTTATACATGACATAACCTCATACCACTCACTAATTTTGTGTTTTAATTCTTTACTGTTACCACCAAAAAAACAGTCTCTTAAAAATCAAGATTATATTTGTGATCTTTTGTAGGTACCTTTAAAAGAGCTATTGAACTTGTCCCATTTCTGAGTTAGAGTATAAAATGCCAGTACGCCACTTTTCAGATGCAATGTCAACTAAATTCCTAGTTGTCAGATTCCATGTCTCTAAAATGTGGTAGATAAAGACAGAATCAGAGAATCTGTTATATAAACAATATGTTTGGGTTTTGATTTTTATTTTAAAGCATAACACTGCAAAGTAGTAAATTCCATTAAACTTTGGTTAAGAGCAAAAACACTAGTGAAGATAGCAAATGGAGAAGAGGTTAAACCGTATTTCCTTTCCTTGTAAATATTTGAAAGCAGTTAATTTTATAAGTTCGGAATAGTTGCCCTATATCCACAATAAAAACATGTCAGTATTTTATGTGAATTCCTTAGTGTTAAATATACAGGCTGTGCTCATGGTCTGGGGGGCCAAGAATTCCAAAC